>NC_037332.1:38062500-38687500 GCF_002263795.3 Bos taurus
GTGGAAAAGGCCTGGCCCAAAATTGCACTGGGATCCACCTCACTCCCCACTTCCTTCACTCCCCTCTCTCCTGAAGGCAAGATGGTGGGAAGAGACAGGTTTTACAAGTTGGTGCAAGCTGATGTCATGACACTCCTGGCACGGAGACACGACAGAATAATCGGACCCTTTCCCGTGTGCCAGAATGACATGATTTTTCCAACAACGATTCCTGAGCCAGTGGTCCACTGGCTCTGACTATTTCCAGTCCCCTGGGGGTTCAGACCTCTCAAAGAGAATGTAAAATCCTTCCTGTGTCTCTGTTTTGTACGCTTGTTTAGACTAAACTCTAAAATGCTTTTTGGTCAGTTTTGAAGAGACCTCTGCAGAACAAGAGTGATTGCCCAGCCTGAACTGATTAGACCTTTCCAGATTCATTTCCCTATGAAGAGAGATTTTAAATATAAAATAAAAATAAAAATGTCAGCAGAGCAGAAGCCAGTGTAAACATTCTAAAACTTAGAGCTGTAAACTAACAAGCAGCTGTCATTTACCTGGACTTAACGTTTTTTCCTCCTGTCGGTAACTTGGTCCTAAGCGACCCTAAAAAACAACTGACCGATTTGACTGCAGTTGCATTTTTCTCACTGGTAAGTTTGGATTCAACTCTTGGGAGAGAAGCCTTTTATTTCTAGTGGATTACACTTCAGGAAAAAAAAAAAGTGAAGGCTGTGTTATTTCAGTTGTTCAAGTACTGAAGTCATGTACTTCTTTCTAAGAGTTTTGTCCTGACCACTGATTTATAGCACCTACCAGTTTTTGCTTTGTGTACACTTCTCTGTGTTTCCTTCTTGTCTCATTGGGGATCTGGAAAGAAAGAGACATCGATAATACAGTGAAAATATTGTAGTCAGACGCTGCCAGTAAGGAGACCCCTGGGTGCAGCATGCTCTCCCTGAGCTGCCCTGCTTTTATCTGCAACGCAGATCCCACGGCTTGCAATTATGGTCTTTGACTTTGGTAACAATTCTGTTTGAAATGTTTCCAATTACACACAATATTGGCGGCATGTAGCAGCTGCATGCCAAAAAGCATTTCCAAGTATGTTCCAAGAATCAGCCTGTGATTGCTTTTAATTTAAATAAAGGCTATTTGGTTTCCTGTGAAGTTTTTTTATAACCACCTTCTCCCCACCAACCCCATTTTTGTCACCTTTAAAAAAAAGTCTGATATAAAGTAGCCAGCACTTAATGTGATACAATATTGGCCCTGGTTTTCTAGGATGACTCTTGGTTTTGCGCAAGCATGAGGACTGTTCAGTAAAGGAAAACTTAAAGAAACGTTGTACAGCTGTTTGGATTTCCCCAAAGAAGAAAAGAAGGAAAGATTATCTGACCTTGTATTGTAAGTAGCCAATGTTTCGAATTTTTCTGCCTCCTTCTTTAGGGATCTGTCATTGTAATTATCTATTTAGGTCACTGAAGATTCTTTGGTCCAGTGTCTTTCCTTCAGATTCTTCTAGTTTTCTTTTTGTGAACCCATGAACATGAGTTAAAGACACATTAAAAGGGTAGAGAAAGGTCAATAAGAACATTCTTTAAACAGTGGGCTGGTGGGGGAAGGGGGCACAGGAAGAGAACCAGGGAAATAATCTCACCATTCTACAGCAACCAAACCTGCCACATTGCCCCCTCTATGGGCTTGAAATCTCTGAATACTGAAACCTTTTAAAACAGCAGTGGCTTAAATCTTTTAATAGCTACCAGCTACACTTGCCTTATTAAATCTGAAAATAAGAAAATATACACTCTCAAGACTTGGAGTGAAGGGATTAGTTAGAGGACTGGGAGGTTCTGTTTCTAGGATGGTTTGTTGGCCCATTTGAAACGTAACACCTAGAGCCAGAGGGTATCCAATAGCTGAGGTGCTAAGATGGTCCCAATTAGGGTGTTTTCACACAGGCTCTTTCAATCCTGGCAAAAGCATCCTATAGAATATAGTGCTTCTTTGGGCTGAACAGTAGTTGACTTGCATAAGTGCCAACATCTCTTCTGGCATTTTTGGAAATCTTCCATCATGTAATAAATAGTGCTATATAATCCAAATTTGTAAATGCCATGTTTCATGTAGCCCTTTTAGAGACAGCTGAAATTAACCCAGGCTGCTAGGGATTGTTAGATCCTGGAGGTTAGGTTACTGCCTGCATCCAGAGTGCTACCATGAATGAATGATGGTGGAGGCCTTTGATCAAAGCTGGAAGAAGGTGCAAGGTTAGCCTTAGTGTAAGGAGTGCCCACCAACCAACACTTAGACTTGTCCTTTCTCCTTGAAAACTCTTTCAATTAAGCAAACCATCTCAGAGGAAATTTATTCAACTCAAGGTAAAATGAGGTTTATGTTGCTTTACCAGCTGAGCACCCCAGGCTGCCAGATACTCAGCCCACCCCGGCCCCTGTGGTTTTGTAGGGACAAAACCTAATATAGTTACTATGGTTGAACTGGAAAGTCTGTTAAAACCTATTTATACATTGGCCAGTTCCTCTGCCCTCATTACACTGCTGT
Source organism: Bos taurus (assembly GCF_002263795.3). Classification (NCBI taxonomy): domain Eukaryota; kingdom Metazoa; phylum Chordata; class Mammalia; order Artiodactyla; family Bovidae; genus Bos; species Bos taurus. Next base: position 38,065,042 of record NC_037332.1, read on the forward strand.
ATTCTGGATGCACACACATATACAACCAACCCTCTTTCAATCTAATAATAGTAAACTGATTTAGATCATGGTATAGTTTCACCAAAGGCATTTGTACTTCCCTTTTTCTGTCTTTTATCTCAGTGATAAGTAAATAATATGATATGCTTCTGAAGAAACTCATAACTTGTTAACTGTAATTGATGTTTCCAACTCTGTTATTTACATGCTTGAATAATCTAAACTCCGTCATTAGGAACTGGAAAAGACTTAGATGGTGTGGCATTTTGTTTTGCTTCAAAATATCTGCCAAACAATTTAAGGAACTGTTAGATTTTATGTCAGAAGACTCCTCAGTGCTCTAGTGTTGGAATACTTGTTATAATGTATGTCAAAAGGAGACTGCATTTTAAATTCTTCTGTGACTATGTAATTAATAAGTATGTTCAGTGCTTGAAGTATGCACATGTTACATAATTTTTAGAAAGAGATAAAGTTAGGTCTGAAGTGCATTAGGATATCACAGATGTTTCTTGTAAGAAAATACATATGCTTCATCGGAATTTTGAACTCCTTTCTGGTGCTGAGCTTTGTTCCTCACAAGGGTCATATGAATAATTTCATTGAGTTGCTTCAGTTCTTATTTACACAAGCCTTGAGAAGAGAGCTGAAGTGATAAATAACTTGCCCCCTCACCCAGTTCTGAAATGCCTTAGCCTTTTATGTTTTTGTGAATATGAAGGGAGGGAATAAAATATACAGAGAAGATGTTTGTGTTTAACTAACTTAATCATATAAGTTCCCTTTGTGGGTCTTCTATAAGCTTAAACAGCTTGTCAGGCTAATAGCCAAAAACATGTCCTCAAGTACTGCCAAACGTGTTAAAAGCAGACCAGGCTTTCTTTATATTGAGGTACTGGAAACATATTTTTTTAACCTTCTAAATTTTAGAAATAAACCAGAAAAGAAATCACTCTCTTCTTCTCCTTACCCACAAAAACCAAAAGTATTATTCATTGCAGTGCCGAAATGGAAACTGATGGGAATAATGATATTTGTGTGGGAGTGTTTTAAACTGGCTTGACTTGGCTGTTTAAACAGGGAGCAACCAGGTTACCATGGTACTTGATGGGTCTTATTTTTTATATATTTATGTTGCCTGTACACATTGGCTTTTTTACTTTGGTTCAGGAGCTTTTGGTCAAGTACTTGTTCAGTTCAGTTGCTCAGTTGTGGCCGATTCTTTGCGACCCCATGGACTACAGCACGCCAGGCTTCCCTGTCCATCACCAACTCCCAGAGATTGCTCAAACTCATGTCAATCAAGTCAGTGATGCCATCCAGCCATCTCATCCTCTTTTGTCCCCTTCTCATCCTGCCCTCAATCTTTCCCAGCATCAGGGTCTTTTCCAGCGAGTCAGTTCTTCACATCAGGTGGCCAAAGTATTGGAGTTTCAGCTTCAGCATCAGTCCTTCCAATGAATATTCAGGACTGATTTCCTTTAGGATGGGCTGGTTGGATCTCTTTGCAGTCCAAGGGACTCTCAAGAGTCTTCTCCAACACTACAGTTCACATGTACAGTACTTGTACATTTATCCTGATTTCTTCTTGAGCGGAGATTCAAGGACAGACAGTGGTGATGTGGTATAATAGTGCAAAAGTTTTTTTACCTTCATTTTTTAAAATCAGAAAATTTGGACTGTGGTACAATAGCTGTGTGATTTCTAGTCAGCCCACTCAGCCTCTCTGGGCCTCAGTTTCCTCATATGTGGAGTAAGGGACTTAGTCCAGGTCAGTGCATGTTAACCAGAGATGTGAGCCATAAACACCTGTGAAGCAAGCACACAGAGGGTTTTCAAGGGAGTGGGTTTGGGGTGGGGTTTTGCACATTTAACTTGAAAAAGCTCCTCAAGTAATTTGATGCCCAGCTGTGGTTAAGAACCACTAAATTAGATGGTCTCTAAGATTTCCTTCCAGTTCTAAAATTTTATGTTTCTAATCCTACTGGACTGAACGTTTTTCCTTCCTTCCTTTCTCTTTTGTTCATTTGTTCATTCATTCTTAACAGCTATGTTCATTCCTAATGTCACTGACAAAATGTGGATATTTTAACCCAGTTCCTGGAAGATCTATGTTCTGCTCCTGTGAGTAGATGGTAATTGATGTAACAGAGGAACCATAATAGCTCCCCATTGCATACCCAACACCTAACACAGTACCTGGCACATAGCACTCGACAGCTACAGAGAGCCCCAAAAGTCAGGAAACTTAGAAAATGTGATGTTAGTGATTTTAAAATAATATGGTCATTATTCTGTAGTGTACACAGTAGTATAAATATAATGTACACATTAAACTTAATGTTAAAAGCCAGTGTTACCTCAATAAAAGATAAATTAAAATGAAATAATATGTCCAATATTATGCCAAAATAAAATGGCCATATAATATGCCAAGTCAAATAATATGCCCAATCTGTTTTTGTCAGCCTCCAAATACCTTTCAGGTAAAGTGTCTCCAAATTTAAAGCAATGGATATAATTGTTCCTCTGAAAAATATCATAATCAGTTCAGTTCAGTTGCTCAGTCATGTCCGACTCTTTGTGACCCCATGAATCGCAGCACTCCAGGCCTCCCTGTCCATCATCAGCTCCCGGAGTTCACTCAGACTCATGTCCATTGCGTCAGTGATGCCATCCAGCCATCTCATCCTCTGTAGTCCCCTTCTCCTCCTGCCCCCAATCGCTCCAGATCTTTTCCAATCAGAAAAGATTGGAGTCTTTTCCAATGAGTCAACTCTTCGCATGAGGTGGCCCAAGTACTGGAGTTTCAGCTTTAGCATTATTCCTTCCAAAGAAATCCCAGGGCTGATCTCCTTCAGAATGGACTGGTTGGATCTCCTTGCAGTCCAAGGGACTCTCAAGAGTCTTCTCCAACACCACAGTTCAAAAGCATCAATTCTTCGGCGCTCAGCCTTCTTCACAGTCCAACTCTCACATCCATACATGACCACTGGAAAAACCATAGCCTTGACTAGATGGACCTTAGTTAGCAAAGTAATGTCTCTGCTTTTGAATATGCTATCTAGGTTGGTCATAATTTTTCTTCCAAGGAGTAAGCGTCTTTTAATTTCATGGCTGCAGTCACCATCTGCAGTGATTTTGGAGCCCAGAAAAATAAAGTCTGACACTGTTTCCACCGTTTACCCATCTATTTACCATGAAGTGGTGGGACCAGATGCCATGATCTTCATTTTCTGAATGTTGAGCTTTAAGCCAACTTTTTCACTCTCCACTTTCACTTTCATCAAGAGGCTTTTGAGTTCCTCTTCACTTTCTGCCATAAGGGTGGTGTCATCTGCATATCTGAGGTTATTGATATTTCTCCCGGCAATCTTGATTCCAGCTTTTGTTTCTTCCAGTCCAGCATTTCTCATGATGTACTCTGCATATAAGTTAAAGAAACAGGGTGACAATATACAGCCTTGACGTACTCCTTTTCCTATTTGGAAGCAGACTGTTGTTCCATGTCCAGTTCTAACTGTTGCTTCCTGACCTGCATACAGATTTCTCAAGAGGCAGGTTAGGTGTTCTGACATTCCCATCTCTTTCAGAATTTTCCACAGTTTATTGTGATCCATGCAGTCAAAGGCTTTGGCATAGTCAATAAAGCAGAAATAGATGTTTTTCTGGAACTCTCTTGGTTTTTCAATGATCCAGCAGATGTTGGCAATTTGATCTCTGATTCCTCTGCCTTTTCTAAAACCAGCTTGAGCATCAGGAAGTTCACAGTTCACGTATTGCTGAAGCCTGGCTTGGAGAATTTTGAGCATTACTTTACTAGCATGTGAGATGAGTGCAATTGTGCAGTAGTTTGAGCATTCTTTGGCATTGCCTTTCTTTGGGATTGAATGAAAGCTGACCTTTTCCAGTCCTGTTGCCACTGCTGAGTTTTCCAAATTTGCTGGCATATTGAATGCAGCACTTTCACAGCATCATCTTTCAGAAGATGATAAGAAAGAAGATGATAAGAGAAGAGATAAGAAAGCCTTCCTCAGCGATCAATGTAAAGAAATAGAGGAAAACAACAGAATGGGAAAGACTAGAGATCTCTTCAAGAAAATTAGAGATACCAAGGAAACATTTCACGCAGAGATGGACTTGATAAAGGACAGAAATGGTAGGGACCTAACAGAAGCAGAAGATATTAAGAAGAGGTGGCAAGAATACACAGAAGAACTCTACAAAAAAGATCTTCACGACCCAGATAATCACGATGGTGTGATCACTGACTTAGAGCCAGACATCCTGGAATGTGAAGTCAAATGGGCCTTAGAAAGCATCACTACGAACAAAGCTAGTGGAGGTGATAGAATTCCAGTTGAGCTATTTCAAATCCTGAAAGAGGATACTGAGAAAAATATCATAATAAACACATTATTTCCCTTATGTTTCCAGACTTTGGGGATACTCTGTAGCATACTGACTATATTCTTCCCAGATTAGCAGTTGGTCTCATTGCTTTAAATAAGGAGGTGCTTCACCTATAAAGTTATCTGGAAGCTGACAGAAAAAGATACCAAGCACATTACTTGAAAGTGTAATTAATGCATTATGTAAAACAGTTTATCCTGTGAAAACCATAGTTTGCCTTATGTTTCCTGATCTCTTGGACTCCTCCTTGAATGAATGATTTTCCAGTTTTCTGCCATCACCTATGTGTGTCATTTTAAGTATAACACAATCAAATCACTATAAAGTTTTCACAGTTTATATGACAAATTTAAAACCTTATTATAATTTAAAGTCTTATTTTAAAATATTTTAGATTACAGAGGTCAAAATTTTTAAATAGATTTCTAATTACTGTTATTTTATAGCCAGCAATTATGTTGTATCCTTTTACAGACGTGATTCCACATCATGTATTTCTTAATCTATAAACTGCTTTAAAACTGTCCATATCCACAGCATGTGTATACATATATATGTATATGTACACACATGTATATATTGTTTTAGATCAAATAAATCAGAAATCTCAATAAAATATGAGACTCACACTCAGTTTTTCTCATAATGACTGTGATGCATCTGAAAGTTTTGCTATCAAGCAGGGGAAAATTCTTGGTTGCATAGTTTTGTGGAAATGGATTAAAAGAGTTTGCTGCCCATTTTGTTTCTTTGCTCTTTTCTTCAGTCTATTTAAAAAAATGGGTTATTTCCTATCATTATACATTATTACCATTACCGTAGAACATAGATAAAAAGAACTTAAAGCAATCCGTTGGGGCTTCACAGGTGGCAACTAGTAGTAAAGACCCTGCCTGCCAACACAGGAGACTTAAGAGACACAGGTTCGATCCCTAGGTCGGGAAGATTCCCTGGAGCGGGTATGGCAACTCACTCTAGTATTCTTGCCTGGACAATCCAATGGACAGAGGAGCTTGGTGGGCTACAGTCCATCCATAGGGTCACAAAGCGTCAAACAGGACTGAAGTGACTTAGCGCACACGCAGGCAAGTCTATCGGTATAATTGCTGTTCACATTTACTTAGGAACAAAAGGAGACATTTGACCCCTACCTTGTTTATTGATTTTGTTGTTGCTGCTGTATGTCACCGTTCTTGAGGGGAGGGAGGGTATTGTTTTGTTTTTTAATTAAAAGAACTTTAAAAATTGACCTTTCTAAAACCTGGATAATTGTCCAGTTTCCTTTGAATTTTCTTACTGTGAAAGCATGGCCAGTAACAAAATCAGCCAGTGTCAGCTCTTTTTCCCTAGTGTACGCCCATCGACAGATCAACTAATCAGGGCCTCAGAGTAGACACTGACACCTGAGTTATCTGCTTGGGTTGTTTGTACGACTTAACTGGAAAATTCTCTTAGTATGTGAAGAGATACTACTGTAAGGCATTTGAGTTAGGAAAAGATTAAGTAGTCACTAAACAGGGTTTCAGAATCATTGCAGATAAATTGAGGGCTGGTTCAAAGTATTGTATAAGCCTTATTATTTGTAGGTTTCACTTTCCTGAAGTTTCACAGCTTATCTCCTTGTTTGTTCTGAACTTCAAGCTAGTATAAAAGTACATGTGTAGGGTTTTTCCAGGTGGCATCATGGGTCATTCCATCATTTCAGGTCTCAACTTAAAAAGTCATCTGATACTGGGGAGGCCTTTCCTGTTCACCCTACATGAAATAGCAGAGCCCTCACCATCCCCCAGCCACTCTGGAAACCCTTAACCTGCTTCACTTTTCTCCATAGCCCTTGTCACTACTGGACAGATATTTCCTTATTATAGCTGTTCGTTCCAAAAGGAAATCTCTGTGCTGTCTGGTCTGTGACTTTACCCACAATCAGTGTACTGCCTGGCACATAGTCGGTACTTAACAAAATACCTGCAGAATGAATGACTGCAAATATTTAGGGAGCTTCAGGTTCGAGCATCCTCTCCCGAGTCTAATAATATGTACTAATATATACTTATATTGTTAATACTAATATATAAGCAAGTTAGAGAGTTTACTCTTATATTCTCCATCTTATAATAGGATCATAAAGTTAGCAAATGGTCATCGTTGTTTTAAAGGGTAGGCATTTGGGGACCATTTTAATGTGAAAGGTAAAGGTATAACAGAAACCAAGATTTCTTGGTTAATTAATTTCTGTTACTATGATAGATAAAGGAAAAACAGAAGCCTAGATAAAGGAAAAACAGAAAATAAGTTGAAAATTTCCAGAACTGAGTCTTTTGGTGGGGAGTGGTTATTTTATTTATTTTTTTGGCAGGGGGCAGTTGGCAACTACAGTGGAGTTTCTGAGCTGTTTCCTCCCTTATCTGAATAAAGCCAGAGAAATGTGATGGACTGTGAGGAAAGAGACTGATCAAATACCCCTCCTCCCTTCTCTCCATCACAAAGTGATCAACGATATGTAAGCACATAACAAACCAATGCCATGTTAATAGAAACAAGAGGAAATATTGGTAACAAGGAAGCTGTAGGACATCCCCCTTCATAATGCTTCTCTGTAACCTTAAAACAAAAGTAGAGACAGTATCTGCAGACAGACTTGTGCTATTGCCTCATATGTTAAAATAAGGGTGATGGGCCATCTTTCACTCAAGAAATCCTGACTTAAACTCCAGAGGTGAAAAGCTAATCCTCTAAGTGATTTCAGCCAGCTTAGTAGGAAACATAGCTGCTCGAAATTATTATTTTAATGTCTCAGGTTCCAGGGCTAAATTGGCAGTGAGTCAGCTTTCCTATTAAGGCACTGTGCCAACTTATTTGTCCAGAAATTATCCTGTTTTAACTTGGGGGTTCTTTACTGCTAATAAGGCTAATACCTCTGAAGTACACAAAGCACTTTCAGATTCGTCTCATTTACCTTCACTGCATCTTTGCGTAGAGGTCTAACCAAGGTTATCCCCAATTTATTGATGAAGAAGCTGTCTTTTAGTTCAGGATGCACCTTCCTAAGGAGTTTGGTTTCGGTTTTTAGAAACAAACAAAAGAAAGAGGAAAAATGAGCAAGCAGTTATGATCTGTCTAAAATTGTTTGACAATATTTTATTGTTTTATAAGTATTTCTGTGTGTATATTGTTCTACATTAAATGCTTTGATATAACTATAGCCTCTACTACTGCTAACTTGCATGTAATCTTGGACAGGTCACTTAATTTTCTGGACTTCTTACCCACTCTATGCCTTAGTTTCCTGAATGATAAAGTGAGAGGCCTGATGACCTTTTAGGCTCAAAATTTTCTTGATTCTAAAACACTGGGTTTGGAGGCTGTAACTTTAGGGGAGTAGTTAATAGATAGGAGCTGAGGGACTTCGCTGGTGATCCAGTGGTTAAGAATCCGCTTTGCAGTGCCGGGGACACGGATTTGGTCCCTGGTCGGGGAACTAACATCCCATGTGCCTCTGAGCAAGAAAGAGTGTGCACCGCAGCTAGAGAGCCGGTGTCCTACAACTACTGAAGCCCAGGTGCCACAACTGGAGGGAGTCTGTGTGCCACCACAAAAGATCCCGTGTGATGCAGTGAAGAGCCCACATGCCGAAACTAAGACCCGTTGCAGCCAAATAGATGAATATTTAAATAAATAGCTGATATTATTATTATTAATTGTCATCATTACCTAAATCCCTGATTAGAATTATTTAGCAGTCTACTCAGAATTATTCATGTTAACCAGGTGCATCTTTTAAAGATGGTCTTTTTATTCATGTTACAGTGCGGCCATTTCAAAATTCAACAGTAGCTGTGTTTTAAAGACCTAAGAGAATGTCCGGTTTGGCTTCCCCTTACCAAAAGTCTGGTTTAATAGGTTACATTGTAATTTAATATGAGGAGCTTAAAATGCCTTAATATTCAGAGAGCAAATTATTAATCTGATGTAGTTACAGCCATGGCATACTTATATTCACACTGAAAGTTACAAATGTGAGCACTGTGTTTATAAATGGGAAATGTGGAAAATGCATAAAGGAGAACTCAAAGTAGTATGTTCACTTACTTATGTAATCACAGTGATTATAATTTTGTTAAAATGTTCATTGACCAAATTGGAATTAATTGGGAGAAGTTTGAAGAGGGTTTGCTGGAAAATAAGAGTAGCCCAGGATCCATTTTAGTTGCATTCCTAATATTTTTTAAGCCATAATAAAATTCTTATCTCCCGACTCTCCCAGTAAAAGCTGGTGTAAATATGCAGTCAGTGGTGAAACTGTTTCTGTATTAATCTTAATATATGTTGGCCTGTGTGGCCATACGTACTGCCCTGGTTAGTCCATTTTTCTAGCACTGTGATTAATTAAATCACTGATCTTTAAGCAAATTCTCAGGCTCTTGGATCTTATTCACATTCTAATTAGGCTGAAGTTACAGACGGCCCACCGGGAGGCAGGGTACCACTTATATTATATCTCTGAAGATGGAGTTTGTGAGTTGTTGGGATGAACACAGCAATGAGCCATGGCCCAGATCGCAGCAGATTCACAAGTGACTGTTAAGTGCTGTTCCAATAAGAAGGCCTATAGAAATGTGACATTAATAATCACCAGTTTGAATCTGGGTCACTTCAGCCATGACTCAAAGATCAAACGCTATCAGCTGGTAATGAGTGTGTGAAAGTGCTGCAGGAAAGTGTTCCATCTCTTAATGACACCTTTGTGAGCCTTCTCAGGAGACAGCTAAAGGGAGGGATAGATATAAAGTCGCATCTGCTCCTTGGTCTGGAGGCCAGCCCTCCAGGTTATGGTCGGCACACTTTTGCAAAGATGTTTTCTGAACGTTTCACAGAAGTTTGTTGTTCCAGCTTCTTAAATGGATATGTAGAACCTTTCATCTTCTGCCTCTTTTCCTGACCATTTATTCACTTCAAAGTGATGTAGCTGTTTTGAATATTCTCCACTGCCTTTTCGCTCCTCTGAAGAGTAAGAAACAATTTCGCTTACGAACTCATGTTTTCTGTTTAATGTGAAAGTTTCCATTTTTATTTCAGTTTAGGGGCATCATTTTCACTTCAGCATAGCTTCATTGAGCCCTGTGCTTTGTCAGGCACTGTGTTAGGCTCTGGGACTACAGACATCAATTGAGGGTGGTTCCGGTGTTTGAAAAGCTCACCATTGTATAGGGAAGGAAGGCATTTAAGCACTTGTGAAATACAGTGGTGGAGGCACGAACACAGAAATGTGCCAGACACAGTAGTGGCACAAAGCCAAGTAGGAGTCGTTTGTTCTGTGTGACTTGTTACGGAAGGCTCCAGGGACGGAGAGATAGTTGAGTTGGGTCTTGATGACCGAACGATGACTCATTTTAGGCAGAAAGCAAAATTTGTGCAAAAGCAGGAAACAAGACAAGCATGATGCTTAGTGAATTACAAATCTTTATATTTGGCTCTAAGATTAATTATGCGGTGGACTTATTGCCACCTTTTTAACACCTCAGTTTCGATCAGAAAATAAGAGATGAATTTTGACAACTTGAATTGTAACCCTGTCTTTCTTCTCTGTAATTGACTTTAAGCTTCTGAATCAGAGCTCTCTCTTCTTCTCCTTAAATGTTGCATTAGCCTGGCCAACCCACCAGGTATTTATTTACACTTGTGTCTTTTCATTGTTATGTTGGTACAATCTAAATTTATTTACTCTTCAGTTTCACTGCCAGGTTTCAATTTCAGCCTCAAGTGTTTAGACAACATTATATAGTAAGTGTTATACTTTTATGACATTTGCTTTAGTACTGTAAGAGCTTTCCATGAAAGCTAATGGTTGGGAAAAAAAGAAGCCTGAATGTCAACAAGTGGCCTCCAGATGTGTTTTATTGTGTTGGTATCTCTGTTTTGTTTTCATGAAAACTTTTTTTAAGTTTAAAAAACCTTACCAAGCAGAAATAGCAGACAATAGACTTGTAGAAGATGAACTGTTTTCATTTCCTGATTGTTATTTCTTGATCTCCTGTTTGAAAAGCTATGATTCAGCTGAAAAAAATCTGTAACGATATAATTTAGAGTACTGTACTGTTTAAAAGCAAGTCATGTTATGTTTGTTTTTCAAAGATAAGTTCACTTCTTAGGTTGGAAGGCCCTCTGTGTTTCAATATGTTGTTCTTAAGTGTGGTGAGATTAAGATGTGATTTAACATCTTTCAGAATTTCTGCCATCTAATTGTTCACTGAGCGATCAGTATGTTTTCAGGCAGTCTGGCATGTGATAAATATTTTGTAGCATATGGGGCTGAACATGCCAATCGCAAAAGGTTTTATAAGCTTTAATTAATTTTCACAACAACCAGATACACTCTACTTCATTGATGAGAAGTCCTCAGACAGTGGAGTTCAGAGCGTTGCCCAGATTCATTGAGCAATGTGATTGACAAACTTTTTGGATAGCTGAACACGGTTCTCAAACACCAGGTTATCCAGAACTCCAGCCTATCAAGTAGGAACTGCTCTTGTTGAGAGGAACAAAGGGAGTTTGTGATAGGGCTTCCAGATTTATCAAAATAAAAAAGCCACGCAAGATGCTTGGTAAATTTGAATTTCAGATAAACAATTAAGAATTTTTTTTTATGTTGCCTCACAGACTGTGAGAGAACAGACTGTGGTTCTGCCAAGAGGGAGGGGGTGGGTGAAGGAAGGATGAGAATTTGGGATTAGCAGAGGTAAACTGTTATATATAGGATGGATAACCAACAAGGTCCTATGAACTGTATTCAATATCCTGTGATAAACCATAATGGAAAAGAATATTTTAAAAAAAGAATGTAAAAAAATAATTTTTAGTGTGAGTACATCTCAAATATTGCATGTCCCTGAAAAAAAGAAATGATTGGTAGTTTGTCTGAAATTCAGTTTTAACCGTGCATCCTATATTTTACCTGACAACTCAAAGTTCCTATTTCTAGCTCCACCCTTTGAATGCCCCTGTGTCCTGCTCAGCCAGGTGAGAGAGTCCTGGTTCCTTGCACACAGTTTAGGAAGAAATAGAAGAGACAGAGGAAATGTGTACAAATGCTCTGGGAGAATTAATAATACATTTTTCTTCTCAGTCCAATTTAGGAAGTATCATCACTTCCTTGGCTTTGTTAGAGAATTTACATGACCATGTGGCCACTGCTACACACAGTGAGTGAAAGTTACTTAGTTGTGTCCAACTCTTTGCAACCCCATGGACTGTAGCCCACCAGGCTCCTTTGTCCATGGGATTTTCCAGGCCAGAATACTGGAGTAGGTAGCCATTCCCTTCTCCAGGAGATCTTTCCAACCCAGGGATCAAACCCAGGTCTCCTGCTTTGCAGGGTGGATTCTTTTCCATCTGAGCCACCAGTTGTAAAGAATTATGGCCTTTGCTTTGCCTTTCTTGTTTTTTAGGGTAAAATACTTAAGTCTCCCAGTCTTTGGAAACAATGTTTGTCAAGTCAGCTATTTATAGAAGTCAGCAGTTAAAGAGCAGCAGAACTGATGGTAAATCAGAATTACAGGTTGACCAAATAGAGCCCACACATAAGGAGAAGAATGGATGGGACCTTGTGAGCCTGATTCTCAGGCAGCCCCCCAAGGGAGCAGTACCTGGCATGGGCCCATCCTTGGCTTTTGGTCTAGTTGACATGTACATGCTTTAGTGGTCCTGGCTTGAGGATATTACATGTTAACGTAATTCAGTTATTTTGCTCCAATATTTTAAACCAGCCTTCGGATTATTACTCTCATTTTTCAAGCTGACTCCTTTGTGGAATATTCTTATGTATTCAGCCATTTATATTTCCCAGTGTAACTGAGTAGAGTCTCATTAGTGATCAGAAGGCACTAAATTTCTTTAGGATGAAACAATCCTTTAATGCTTGAGGGACTCCCTGGGTTAACTGATGAGAAATCTTTTAAAAATATACAAAAAACTAAGGACCTTTTCCCAGAACTGTGGGTCCCCAGGTGCTTTGGATTTGAAGCCCTGCATGAGTGGCCTTCTAACTCTAGTGACACTTTTGTATCAGTAAAATATTAGTAATGGTTTATTCCTTGGTGGGTAGATTAGGAATGGATATGATTTTGTGTCCCCTTTTCATTTTTTTCATAATTTGTGCTGTAGGTGTGTTACTTTTTAAATAAGGAAAATAAGTATTAGTGATATATTTTAAATATTTTGTGGAGGGGGACGCCAATAACTATTTCCGTGTTTAAATGTTCTAAAGTATAGATGAAGACCATCTGGTATATAGTTTTTATTTGCAAATACTTATGTATCTTTGAGGGGCTTCCCAAGTGGTGCTAGTGGTAAAGAACCTGCCTGTCAATGTAGGAGACATAAGAGACATGGGTTTGATCGCTCAGTCCGGAAGATCCCCTGGAGGAGGGCATGGCAACCCACTCCAGTATTCTTGCCTGGAGAATCCCATGGACAAAGGAGCCTGGTGGGTTATAGTCCATAAGGTTGCAAAGAGTCGGACACAACTGAAGCAACTCAGCATGCATGTATCTTTGAAGGTTAATTATAATATGAGTCAGTGAGTGATTGAAGTCACTCAGTCGTGTCCGACTCTGCAACCCCATGGACTGTAGCCTACTAGGCTCCTCTGTCCATGGGATTTTCCAGGCAAGAGTACTGGAGTGGATTGCCATTTCCTTCTCCAGGGGATCTTCCCAACCTAGGAATTGAACCTGGGTCTCCTGCATTGTAGACAGACGCTTTACTGTCTGAGCCACCAGGGGAATCTACCCAAATTGTTCACACTTAAAATTTCTCTCTCATTCATCCATCTGTTTTATTCATTCAACATATACTTGCTGAAGAAACAGAGACATATTCCTATACAATACAAGAAAGGGGGTGATTAATGGAAGCAAAAGAGAAGAAAGATCCAAAGATGTGACCTATCCACAGCATCCTTCAGGGCTCTGCGATGTGGAGGGCTGGGCTGGGGAATGCACTCATGCAGAAGGACACATGCTTGCCCTCAGTTAGCAAATGAGCCCTCTGATGCAGAGTGAGCAAAAGTGACTTTCACATCAATACCTAAAGGCCCAGGTCACTCAAATACTGCTGGGGGTTCGTTGTCTTGGACCGTAAAAACAAACACAAGCTCCCATCCCAGGAGCTGGGTCTGAAAAGCCACCAGAACCCCTGCTTGTTTCCAAACACAAGGCCTGAGACTCCGGCATTCCTCTGCTTCTCACCACTGACCTTAACTGCAGACTCGGTTTATACTGGATGGTTTCATACCCCACCCCACCAAGCTGCTTCCAAGGGTTTTGTTTTTGATCAACTATATAAGTTACAGGGACATTTTCTTTTTCCAATCAGCTTCTTTTTGAATTCTCTTGGAAAAGGAAATAGCCTCTTCATAAAATTCCCTTTTACTGGTCTTTTTTGTTGACTTTGAAACTCATACCAAGTTTATAAGATGGAGAAACCTAAAATTTTTGTATTTCTTTCTTTTCTGATATTAACATGTGCAAAAAATTACCTATTCGTGATTTTTATACTTACTTTCACATTTCAAATAGGCTACATTTTGCTGTACATTTTTCAGTGGCTAGATGAAGGTAAAATTTGACAGGTGATTTGAGGGGATTTGCTTGATAAACCTAGGAAATTAAAGATTTTATATTTGCTAAGACAGCTTTTGGGATTAAAGTTAAATATGCAACACAGACTATTGCATATTACATTAAATTAGTTATTGTTGACCCTAACATGTGAAAATAATCTCCCCAATATATAAAATAGTTGCTTCAAAATAAAGCTAAATATTTTCTTCTTTGTTTTGACTATATATTTTAAAGTTTATATAATACTTTTCAAGAACTCACTGAATATGGAACTTAACTTATTCAGGTTGCACATTTGTATTTGTAAAGCCACTGAAATAAATATAAAGGGGCTTCTTTAAAGATTTATTTTACTTATGAGTAAACTAGATGTTTTCTAGAAAATATGGGTGCCATTCATAACTGCCTAATTATAATTCTGTGAACTGTTAAAATCAAATCAATGTCTTGATCAGTTGGGCTTCCAGATGGAATTTTATCAAAAACCCATACACTTCATTCATACTTGAGGACTCCAGTGAATTTTGTCACAAAATCACCTCATACTCCATCTGGAAGGCAGGCATTTCAACATGGAATATGACAATTGTTTAACAATGCATAATAAAATAAATAATCTGTGACTCACAGAAGGAACTGTATCCAATTGAAACTTTCAGGGTAATTCAGGTAGGTGGACATAACCACCCAGGTGTCTTGAAACTATTCCAGTTCCAATTGGCTAATGAGCTCATAAAGCTGAGATCGCTTTGCTGTGTCTCCCTGACTAGTTTACTTGTCCATTAGCGTGATTCCACCTAACATCATGCTGGGACATTGATTTCACATTGATTCACAGAGGAATACTTTGGGTCACACAGCGACCGTCTAGTCTACAGCAGGTGTTTCTGTGGGACTCTGATTTCAGAATCTGTGCAGTTCAGCTGCTGACATAATCTTTCAGCTGTACCGGCCAGAGCAGAGTTTCACACACAGCAGTAGTACCACACTACTCATGTTAAATATGAACCTTGGTGGGGTTACATGTTTCCATCATCGATCCATCTGCTCTAGGGATTACATCACCACAGAGGAGTTAATTTGTCTTGTTTTGAGGGTCATGTCTAATTGCATAGGTCAGCAAAGAATAATAGATGACTGTTTTTTACTTTGCTTCATGTCTGTGCCTCACTTTTTCTCTAAGGCTGCCAAGCAGGACAATCAGTTTCTGCACAGCTGGTACCATAAGAATGACATCCAAGCTGGAAAAGGTTACTGCTATCTATTGAAAACCTGAGTTAACCAGTCCGGAAAGTTAAATATAGACCTTCTCCAAACTGACTTGCTCACAGAGAATTCTGCATCCAGTAGGGAGAAAGGAGGCACTAGATGGCAGTCTTAAACAAACTTGAAATCACGTTTCCTCTCTTAAATGCATTACCTGAAAGCAGTCACTTCTGTTCCAAATGAATGTGGAAATCCAGGGGCATTATGAAGTTTACTATCCCACTATAAAATTTTGCTTTTGATATGGAAAAGTATTCCATATATAAATCTTGCTCAATCTACAGGTTAGTTATCCCAATAAACGCATTATAAGTTGACAGTATCATAGTTGAAAATGCATTTAGTTCACCGACCTTGCTGGACGTGATAGCTTACCTTGGCCTACCCTAAATATGCTCAGAGCACTTACATTAGTTTGTTGGTGATGCTGTTCAATTGCTAAGTTGTGTCCGACTCTTTGTGACCCCATGGACTGCAGCACGCCAGGCTCCTTTGTCCTCCACTATCTCCCGGAGTTTGCTCAAACATGTCCGTTGACTAGGTGATGCTAGTCACCTAGTCTAACCACCTCATCCTCTGCTGCCCCCTTCCACTTTTGCTTTCAATCCTTCCCAGCGTCAGGGTATTTTCCAGTGAGTCCACTCTTCACATCAGGTGGCCAAAGTATTAGAGCTTCAGCTTCAGCATCAGTCCTTTCAGTAAATATTTAGGGTTGATTTCCTTTAGGATTGACTGGTTTGATCTCCTCACTGTCCAAGGGACTCTCAAGAGTCTTCTCTAGCACCACAATTTGAAAGTATCAATTCTTCAGCACTCATCCTTCTCTATGGACCAACACACATCTATACATGATTGCTTATAAAACCGTAGCTTTCACTATATAAACCTTTATCAGCAAAGTGATTTCTCTGCTTTTTAATGTGCAGTTTAGGTTTATCATAGCTTTCCTTCCAAAGAGCATGTGTCTTTTAATTTCATGGCTGCAGTCACTGTCTGCAGTGATTTTGGAGCCCAAGCAAATAAAATCTCTCACTGCTTTCATTTTTTCCCCTTCTGTTTGCCATGAAGTAATGGGATCGAATGCCATGAGCATTACAATAGTTTAAAAATGCACACAGTGGACACAGTGGAGTAAAATTGCTTCCCTAAGCTAAGATGAGCTTCTTGAAAATACTACTTAACTGTCATTTCACTTTTTCTGGAAGTATATTTTCCACCTTACCTTGTGTGCTTTTCCCTGTTGTAAGGTTAGTAGTATTAGGTTGATGCAAAAACAGTAGGAGTTTCTGACCCTGAGTTTTAAATCATTATAACTAGGCTCAAACACATCTTTATTAATCAAAATAGGAACCATTACAATCAATACATTTTTCCCAACAAGAAATAAGTTTATTTCTGTAGCATAAAAATCTGTGCTTCAGGATTGAACAAACTCTTAGAAAGCATTTTCTACATACTGCTGATTGTGGAAGCATTTTTGCTGCAAAAAGTTGTCAAGAAGCTTGAAAAAGTGGTAGCCAGTTGGCAAGAGGTCAGATGAATATGGTGGATAATGCAAAATTTTATGTGCAGTCACGCATTATCTCGGAGAATAATTGGGCCTTTTCTGTTGACCAGTGCTGGCTGCAGGCCCTGCAGTTTTCCATGCAGCTCATCAATCTGCTGAACATACTTCTCAGATGTAATGGTTTTGCCAGGATTCAGAAAGCTGTAGTGGATCAGATGGGCAGCAGATCACCTGTGACCATGACCTTTTTTTGGTTTAAGTTTGGCTTTGGAAAGTGCTTTGGAGCTTCTTCTCTGTCCAACCACTGACCTGGTCATTGCTGGTTCTCATATAAAATCCACTTTTCATCACACATCACAATCTGATCAAGAAATGGTTCGTGGTTGTTGCATAGAATAAGAGAAGACAGCACTTCAAAACGACAATTTTTTTGATTTGTGGTCAGCTCATGAGGTCCCCACTTATCAAGCTTTTTCACCTTTCCAATTTGTTTCAAACGCCAAATGACAGTAGAATGGTTGACAATGAGTTCTTGGACAACTTCTTGCATAGTTGTAAGAGGATCAGCTTTGATGATGCTCTCAGATGGTTGTTGTCAACTTCCGATGGCCAGCCACTATGCCCCTCATCTTCAGGGCTCTCATCTCCTTTGCAAAACTTCTTGAACCACCGCTATACTGTACGCACATTAGCAGTTCCTGTGCCAAATGTGTTGTTAATGTTGCAAGTTGTCTTTACTGCTTTATGACCCATTTTGAACTCAAATAAGAAGATCGCTCAAATTTGCTTTTTGTCTACCATCATTTCCATAGTCTAAAATAAACATATATTTATTTATGTTTATTATTATTTATTATGTTAATATAAACATATATTTATATATACATATAAAATAAACAATTAAAATTCATTAGCAAAAAACATAAAGCAAGAAATTCACATTAAAATGATGTATAACATAACCACATTTAAGAATGTATTCCAGTATCAAATGGTAAAGTTCAACAGTGCAAACTGCAATTACTTTTGCACCAACCTAATATTTATACTGTGAGATTTTCATTGTTAAAGATAATACCAAAAAAATGTTTCCATTTCCAAGGTATAGTGAAAATTATGCTATACTTATTAGCAAACTTTACACAGATCTGAAGGACAGTTTCTGTGTTTATATTGGGCCAGATTGCATTCACAATGAATACAACTGATTAAGCTCCAAAGATCCACACATCAAGTATTATTAGAAATTGCCATCATTGGGTTATAAGGTTGGAGGTAAAGCTTTGCAGGGGTTGTAATAAGTTTCTTTTTGTGCTATTCCTTGTGTGTGTGTGTGTGTGTGTGTATGTGTGTGTATTTAAAGAGGAATGTGTATCCCACCTAAAGACGATAACACTTATACTTCTCACCTTTTTGTCTTGGATAATGATGTCATTAGAAGTTAATTGGCCGTTATGAGGTGAAGAAAAGTGTGATTAAAAAATAGTTGAAGTATTTTTTAAAAAATAAAAATGTCCCCAAATGTTTCTCTTTGAGAAATACCCCAGAAAGAGTCTGGCAAGACTGAAATTTTCTATACCAGATTGTCTTCTAAACAGCTTTTTAAAAATAGGCTCACAAAGTACAATTCCATTCAGAAGGGGTCAGTTTAGACCAGGGGCCCCCAACCCCTGGGCCATAGACCAGTACCAGTTGATGGTTGGTCGGGAACCAGGCTGCACAGCAGGAGGTGAGTGGCCAAGGAGTGAGTGAAACTTCATCGGTATTTACAGCTACTCCCCACTGGTCACATTACCACCTGAGCTCCGCCTCCTGTCAAATCAGCAGCGGCATTAGATTCTCATAGGAGCGTGAACTGCACATGCGAGGGATGTATGTTGCTGACTCCTTATGACAATTATTCCAAAACCATCCCTCCCCCCTCTGTCCTTGGAAAAAATTTTTTCCATGAAACTGGTCCCTGGTGTCCAAACAGTTGGAGACTGCTGGTTTAGACTTTAGGGAGACGTTGTTGTTGTTCAGTCACTAAGTCATGTCCAACTCTTTATGACCCCATGGACTGCAGCACCCCAGGCTTCTCTGTCCATCACTATCTCCCTGAGTTTGCTCAAACTCATTCCACTGAGTCAGAGATGCCACCCAACCATCTCATCCTCTCTTGCCCCCTTCTCCTCTTGCCCTCAATTTTTCCCAGCATCAGGGCCTTTTCCAGTGAGTCCACTCTGCATCAGGTGGCCAAAGTATTGAAGCTTCAGCTTTAGCATCAGTTCTTCCAGTGAATATTCAGGGCTGATTTCCTTTAGAATTCACTGGTTTGATCTCCTTGCTGTCCAAAGGACTCTCAAGAGTCTTCCCCAGCACCACAGTTCAAAAGTGTCAGTTCAACGCTCAGCCTTCTTTATGGCTCTCACATCCATACATGACTACTGGGAAAACCATAGCTTTGAGTATATGGACATTGGTCAGCAGAGTGATGTCTCTGCTTTTTAAAACACTGTCTAGGTTTGACATAGCTAACATAGCTATTCTTCCAGGAAGCAAGTGTCTTTTAATTTCATGACTGCAGTCACCATTTGCATTACAGATTATTAAAAAGTCTTCCTTGCACTTAATAGAATGTCTAACACAGAATGTGTATTCCATACATATTTGTTCATCAATTGACTATGTCTATCAAGGACATTTTTAGCACACAACAGATTATTTGGATCGGTAATTTCTTCCATATTATTACTGTTTTAGTATTTTAAATTATATTTGCAATGAAGCTAACTGGCTTGTAGGCATCAACATAATGAAATGTCCAGCAGATTTAGACCTCACCAGAACATTTATCTAAAGACTTTTTTATTAAGTATATAGTCTCTAAGCACTCCAGTACTCTTGCCTGGAAAATCCCATGGATGGGGGAGCCTGGAAGGCTGCAGTCCATGGGGTCGCTAAGAGTCTGACACGACTGAGTGACTTCACTTTCACTTTTCACTTTCATGCATTGGCGAAGGAAATGGCAACCCACTCCAGTGTTCTTGCCTGGAGCATCCCAGGGACGAGGGAGCCTGGTGGGCTGTCGTCTATGGGGTCACACAGAGTCGGACACAAGTGAAGCGACTTAGCAGCAGCAGCAGCAGCACAGTCTCTAAGAGGGTTTCCAAGGTGGCGCTAGTGGCAAAGAATCCACCTACCAGTGCAAGAGTCATAAGAGATACGAGTTCAATCCCTGGTTGATTGTAAATCAACTATACTTCAATCAAAAATTAAAATAGTAACAGTAATCCTTTTGCCCCTCATATACAGAAATTTGAATTGGCAAAGACAGTGTGCAAATACCTCCAGTTCATTCAGCCTCAGACCTTTATTACACAGTGCTGAGCACATATTGTGCTCATCTCTTTATAGTTTATCTTCTGCACCCTGAAGTTTGGGGGCCTTAAGGAAAACAATTGATACTCGTGTTTTTGTTTTTAGAATAAGCTAAAAGGAGGGGCTCAAAATATTTTTACTTGATCAATAAATAAATGTTTCTCAAGTGAAAAGCCAAGGTCGGGACCCCAGGTCCTAATGACTGTGTCAGCCCCGTGAGATCACTGTCCACTTCTGTACCTCTGGTGCCTGGCTGAATATAATACCAAACGTTTGATGAATTTGGGGGGCTGTGGAGAGTTGGAAGAGTTCTTAGATTTAATTAAAGCTTCGGTATTGAAAATACTTCTACATATATTCTCATTTAATCCTGGTAGCAAACTGTGGGTCAGTTGTCTCATTTGATAAATGCAGAATCAGGTTCCAGATGATTGAGAGAATCACTGTGAGTGGTACAGTTACTAAATGTTAGCACCAGACGAGAATCCAGAGATCCTACATGATCCAGTACAGTCTGCCCTAGTTTGCTGGAGACCAGCTCGCAGACTACCTGAGCTGAGACTCCACTGTCACCTCCCGGCCAGCTGCTTTGCTTGCCACTATGCATCCTCAGACCTTTTCCACCATCTATATATGTGATAACTTAGTAACTTCAAAAATCACCTAGTTGTCCAAGTTAGAAACCTGGATGTTATCCTTGATTCCTCTTTTTCACATTCCTTCAACCGCAAGTCCCATCTAATTTATCTCCCAGACCTTTCTGGGATAGCCATCATCCTCTTGTCTCAAAGATTCACTCGTTCATCTTCATACACTAATCCATCATCAGGCTTCTGGACTCCAGTCCTGCTCCCTTCACACTGCAGAGTGATCTTTTTTTCCTTTTTTGGACACACCGTGAGCACAGTTTGTGGGATCTTAGTTCTCTGACTAGGCACTGAATCTGTGCCCTTGGTAGTAAAAGTGTGAAGTCCTGACTACTGGACCGCCAGGAAATTGCCAGAGTGATCCTCTTCATTCAGATGGTGCTTCTCCTGTGAGTCCCCCGTGGGCTGGCTCTTGAGCCCACCCTGTCAAACATCTCTGTGGAGTTTCTCCTTTGCCTTTAGCCATCTAGCAACACAGGTGGTCTCTTTCCAGGGTAGAGCCACATTTTTCCACCTTCCACCCCCAGATCCTCATTCTGGCCCATTGTGGGTAAGTATAG
Source organism: Bos taurus (assembly GCF_002263795.3). Lineage (NCBI taxonomy): Eukaryota > Metazoa > Chordata > Mammalia > Artiodactyla > Bovidae > Bos > Bos taurus. Next base: position 38,086,415 of record NC_037332.1, read on the forward strand.
TAGCCCTGGAATCAGGCCTCAAAGCCAGAGACCTGGAGGAAAGCTCCTTGGAGGGGAGTTGTAGTTCTTCCATCAGTTCCTTTAGCCCAGTACTTCTCCAGTGCCCTCCTCTCCCCAGCCTCTGGGATCATGAGGTTGGTGCTGGTTTAACAAAGAAAAAAGGAAGCTAGGGAAACTGGCTGTGGGTGAAAAGCAATTAGCCAAAAAAAGCAGATGCAAACAAATATACAGAACAAATGGATAAAACTGCAGGTTTGGGGAATTCCTGTGGCCAAGCCCTGTGGCCAAAGGAAAAAAAAAAAAAAAGAGCCTCCACAACACTGGCCAGGCTCTACCACTAAGGATGAGGTGCTGCTTTGGCTATGGTGGGGAGGAAACCCATAGAAAGGACTCCCTTTTTGTTTACCTTTTCTCTGTCCTTGTGTCCCTGAAGGATCCCAGCCTACATTCTGTGCTGCTTTATTAAATGCCAAGTCCAGGGTCTTTATAAATGGCATCTGCAAAAGTACCACTTTGGGGGTCTGGCCTGGGGGGAGGTTGAGGTGGGACAGGTGCTCCCCATGCCCCTCCTCTGTCCACGCTTAGAACACACCCCTTCTGGAGAGAAGTACTTCCCAGAGTCTCTGGCTCTCGAGGCAACCCCACCGGCTGGTTTCCTTCCCTGCTCTGCTCTCACCTCTCCAGCTTGCTTGGCTGATGAGAGTCTGGAAGGAAGGATCCCATTTTAAAACTTGCTGCGCTGAAGGCCTCTCCCCTCAGTCCTGCTGTGCACCCTGAATGTTCCTCAGTGCCAAGAGAGGGCTGTTCCCAGAAAGCTGGTGATATCCAGCGGCAACCCAGATGTCCCTGAATCTGGCAACCCCAACTGAGATAGTAGTATTTGTATTTGACCTTGAGCGCGCTGACTCAGATATTTATGAATGATATTTTCAAGCATGTGGTATCAACTGTTAACTCCTTTTGGGATTCTTTGTTTACTTTCATCTTTCTAGTGTTCGTTTTCTTCCCCCAAATAAAATGTATTTAAATAAATGCAAACTAAATACAAGCTAATCCTTTCTGTAATAATTGAATCATGACTCTTCATTACCAGTGACATGGGGCTCTACATCTGGATGCATTACAGCAAATGTATCCTTCTGCTTTTGTTTACATTCCACTAGGACTTTGGAATCCAAATGATTTTGAAACTGACAAAAATTAAATTAAATCCTTTTACAGCCAACCCTTCCAAGGATATTTCTTTGAGTTCTGCTGTGAAGTTTGGGAAATGTTATTCCTACATTTTTAAAATATGACCTCCAGAAAAATTTTGATAGCATTTTGGAAAGGTACATTTTTCCCTTTCCAAAAGTGGAAGTTGGGAGAAGGGTGAGGTGATGAGTTCAAGATTTTTTTATGTTGATTCGGCTGATCTGGCTGGCTAGGCGGGTGTCCCCTTCCTCCCTCACCGCTCCATGTGCGTCCCTCCCGAAGCTGCGCGCTCGGTCGAAGAGGACGACCATCCCCGCTAGAGGAGGACCGGTCTTCGGTCAAGGGTATACGAGTAGCTGCGCTCCCCTGCTAGAACCTCCAAACAAGCTCTCAAGATTTTTTTATGTTATTTCACTTTAGAATTGTGCTGTATTTAGGGTGACTGTACATCCTGGTTTATATCTGTTGTGCCAACATAGTTATTAATTGCATGGGAAAAGTGTCCTGATTTGCATGATAAATCATAGGTTCTCCTAACTGTATTTAATTATCAAACAATTGATTGGGATTTTTGTTTGTCTGTAATTAAATCTTTCAGAAAAATTAAAAACAAAATACTGGGCTTTAAAAAACCCCAATATTTAAATGTAGTTTGAGAAAGAAGCAGTCAGTATTCTTACTCACCCTGCTTGAATTTGGCTTCTCACAGGCAAGTTTCTAGTTGTGGCAGTAATTTAGTTCTGTATCTTCCAGAGCTGTGAAATTGTCTGGATCACAATTTTAAAATTGTAATTAAATCTGCTAAAATTGGAATGCAAGTCACATCTTTGTTGGTGATCCAGTGTTTCTGGCCAGTGACTTCCACCAGCTGTCTCAGCAGCCAAGTTTCTTCCCCCTTTATATCATTCATTTTTTTCTGTTTTCTGTCTGTGATTTAGGGTACTAAAGTCACTCTTCACTTAAGGAGACTGTTGCCATCTCTTCTCCACATCGTGAAGTTGATATTTAAGTTTTATGTGCAGGTCTTTGCCTTGCTTTGGTTCTTTCTCATCTGTTTCATGGTGAATCCCTACACCTTTGGTATTTCTTACATATATTCATTCATTTATTCACTTCTAATTTTTTTCATTGCTAGTTCTATCTTTTTTTTTCTGTTTCTAAAATTATTTTGAAGGTATCTTCCAGAGGTGCTTTATTTTTCGGAATTCACTTCAGCTGATTTCAGGAACATTTCAAGTACATTAGCAACTTTTCTTAATTTCCTTTAGCTCTATTATGTGTATAATACACTTTGAGTCTGCTATCAACATCTTTTACATCTTCAAACTGGGTTTCACTCTTTTAGACAATCTCTAGTGAGGTTTGCTTCCCCCTCTTAATCTTTCCCTTTGTAGTCTTAACCCTGTTAGCACATATATTTTAATTTTCTAATACAATAAATGAGATAAGATATCTTTGCTTTTTGATTGATTTAAAAATGGGGAGTGAGACATTACATTTTCACCTATTTGTCTGAGAGCAGCCATAAGATGGCAGTTTAATGACTGACAAATTTCCCACAGTGATTTTGAATTAGCAATATATCTTGGCCATTCTTAGTTATTTTACATACATGTTTTACATACATTTTCATAGTTATTCTACATACATGTTGAATCATTTTCTCTAAAAAGATATCTAAAATGGAAAATAAGATGAATTTCATTATGTATCCTGATAAAATCTCTAGTGAGGATTTGCAACATATGTATTTACCTGCAATTCAAAAGCATTTGTGGACTTCTAAGGTATGATCTTTTAATTTAAACCAAATTATATCATCAATTCTTAGACAGAACAGAGTTAATTTTCTACTGTAAATAATGCACTTGAAACACATATTCACCAAAGATATTAATAGATGCCAGCAGTAAGCTATTCTATGAGTGTTAGATGGGGTAGGGGAAAAAAAAATAGTATTCAGGAGAAAAATCTGGGTGGAGTAACAGGAAAGTTTAGTAGAAAAAAGAAGGTCAGAGAAGTGACTGGGAGTGGTTAAAAAGGGTTTTCATAATGAAAAATGCCTTTGGCTACTGGAGACTTTTCTATTGTGTTATTATTTTTTTAATAGATCTTTCCCTCACAAACACACACAAAGGAAAACAGAATAAAGGTTATTACTAAATATATAGCCGCCTTGTTGCCTCAGTGACCACCATCTTGCTGCAGCAGATGACACTCTATTAGTAGGAGGCATTTGAAGGATGTTGGTTTGATAAAGTATAACCTCTAAGCCACTTCCCTAACATGATCTTTCTAATATCTTCAAAAAGTGTCTGAGGCTTATCTGGTTCTAATCTTGTCTGGCAACGTGACAAATGCCTCAGGGAAGTGGGAAGGATATAACCTGTCTTCAGAGATTTATAGCATTTCAGGCATCACAGATCCTGGAAGACATTTTTTGTTCTTCTAAGGGGACAGGATTCTATTTAATATTGTTTTACTATTAACACAAGTTAGCAATATTATTACTGATTTTCGGAACTGCCAATGTTACATGTGTTTCTTGCATAAAGATGGTGCCTTTGACTTACCAAGATGAAGGGGTATTTTTTCCAGAATCAGATGCACATTCATTCTTGCCTGTCATTCCTTGTGAACAGTAGTGGCCTTGTCTGAAATGACTGTCCGGGGTTAGGGCTGCTGGCTTTAGCCAAGGTAAAGGGCAGATGTAACTAAATAACTGCCTAGTTCAAATAAAATATAGAAATGACAAATGCTTGCTTTTAATGGAAAATTGGATCAGTTATTGTCTCCCACACTTTCTGTCTCTGACATTTTTTCCCGCACTCTTCAACAAATAGTCTCAGATAATAGAAATGGTATTAAATAAGTTTAAATATTGAGTCAAAGACTAAGAATATCCAAATGTTGAATGAGATCCTGTTTTATCTGTGGTATCTAAAATTTTACTTCTCTACTTTGTTTGAAGAACTTGTGCCTATTTATTTCTTTTCCAGAGTATATAGAACTATTGGTTAGCACACTAATTTTGCGAAGCAGTGTTTAGGGAGCATGGATACAGTTGTTTTACTTGCCAGTGTTTGGTGTTTGTAAGAATGCCTTCAGCACAGGTTCCAGACTGCACCTGGAATGTACTTCCCTTGCTGTGAAAATGGAGTAAAAATCTGTTTAATTATCACTCAAATCAGGTAGGGGCTTTCCTGGTGGCTCAGAGGTTAAAGCATCTGCTTGCAATGTAGGAGATCTGAGTTCGATCCCTGGGTGGGGAAGATCCCCTGGAGAAGGAAATGGCAACCCATGCCAGTATTCTTGCCTGGAGAATCCCTTGGATGGAGGAGCCTGGTTGGCTACAGTCCACAAGGTCGCAAAGAGTCGGACAGGACTGAGCGACTTCACTTTCACATTCAAATCAGGTAGAATCAATACTGGAGCCAAAGGCAGGTTGGTAGCCTGTATCTGAGGGAAGAGAGATCAAGATCTTTCCCTTCACATGGAAAATGTTAACTAGGTTTTATTTTGGTGCATTTTGATTAGGAAGGAGCATTTAAACATCTTGACATCAAAATAACTCTTCAGGTTAAAAGATCTCTGACAGCTAAATGGATTATGTAGGTTAATGTTATTTTCTAAAAGCCACCAGGAAGCAGAGTGGATGTTGAAATGAGAGATATTAGTGACAAAGAAGAAAAAGTGTTTTTTTTTGTAGGAGTTTCAGTGCATGTCTAGCACTTCACAGAGGCCTGAACTCATTGTCCTTTGATTTTCTTTCTTTTGTTTTTTTCAGACTCTACTGTGCACAATTTCTCAATTTTCTGTAGAAATGTACCCTCTACATTGCAACCTAATAGCTAGGACATCTCACAAATGGGGAGAAAAAAAAAAATGTATAAAATAAATCATGCAATTCAGTATGCCAGGTTAGGTATCAGATTAAAAAAAAAAAGAAATCCTGTCTATTTGGTAGCTATTTGACTGCTAAGAAAATTAACTATTTCAATATACTTGCACTGCCAGCAGAGTATTCTCCCTTCTCAGCATGGCATCCCTTGGCTGTGGTTCATACCATATCAACCATATACATCAACTCTGGCTCCTCTATGGGAAAATGAAGTTCTTTAAAAGAATATAAGGTCATAAAAGCCAAGAAATAGCACTTTATTACTTTCCATAAGAAGACTTTTAAAACAGAGTGTTTCTTTGTAGCTTAGTGACCCAAAGGCAACAATGATGCTCGTTCTGTGAGCCTGTGGTCCAGCTCCCACTCCCGGCTGGCATCTGCTGGCCCCAGGAGAGCTGCTGGGGACCCAGACAAGCCGAGTCCTGTTGGAGACTGTCACTGCATTTTCCACAACAGCATTGGAATTTTCCTAAGGCACTTTCACATCTGGAATTTTAAAGAAAGTTTGCCCTTCAATAAAATGGTAGTAAATCTTAGGAAACATTGTGCCTTTTTTGTTTTAATTAATCTGGCATTTCTCTCGTAAACCATTAACAAATTATTGGTTGTTCCCTCCCTTTTTCACGCTTAATGGTAATAATGGACAAAGAGAAGAATTATGAAATGATCTTTTGTATGTTACCTTTTTAATTTTTTTATTCATTTTAAAAAATTTTTTGCTGAGCTCTGCAGCATGTGGGATCCTAGTTCCCTGACCAGGAATCAAACCTGCATCCTCTGCATTGGAAGCATGGAGGCTTAACCACTGGACCACTGGGGAATTCCTTGTATGTTACTTTTGAATGAAAGTGGTAAAGAGATTTTGCAGAATATCTTTCCATTTCTTACATAAAAATATGTGTGCACTACAGTATAAATATTAGGGGCTTCCCTGGTGGCTCAACAGCGCAGGAGAAGTAGGTTTGATCCCAGGGTTGGGAAGATCTCCTGGAGGAGGAAATGGCCACCCACTCCAGTGTTCTTGCCTAGAGAATCCCATGGACAGAGGAACCTGGCAGGCTACAGTCCATGGGGTCGCAAAAGAGTCAGACACAACTTAGCAACTAAACAGCAACAAAAGTATAAACATTTTATTTATGTAAAACACCATTGCTTTATTATGGACATATAACATTTGTCTGATTAAACAAGATTGAAACATAACTTGTAATGAGTAGCTTGTGTGTGACTTGCCTTTATCCAGTCTTCAGAGACACTGTGTTACTTGGAAGCTTGATTTGGAGACTGTCATCACTATAGTATGCCAGTTACTAAGCATGTGAAGTGTCTCTCTAAAAGCCAATTTTAATGATTCCAGCCTGCTATTAGAATAGTTTAATCAAATTCTGAAAGTGACAGTTTCTTATTTTAAAATGTCAAAGCTGTTCACTTTTTGATTGAAAAAAATCGTGATGGTTTTGGAATAAGTAATTTAGTGTGTAAGAGGAGCCTTTTTTATATGGGGAGAAAAACTTTGCATGGTTACATAAAACAGTCATGAAACCTAGAATTCTGACTTGCTAGTTTTTATAAAAACAAAATGACTCCCACAGAAAGCTCAGAATTGTAATACTCAAGTATTATACAAATTGTGTGTCATAGATGATATTAGGAGGGATCTAGCCCTTCTAGTTCCTAAATGGGTAGTCTATCCCTTCTCCAAGGGATCTTCCCAACCCAGGGATCGAACCCAGGTCTCCCACATTGCAGGTGGACTCTTTACCACTGAGCCACAAGGGAATCCCAAGAATACTGAAGTGGGTAGCCTATCCCTTCTCCAGGGGATCTCCCTGACCCAGGACTCGAACTGGGGCCTCCTGCATTGCAGGCAGATTCTTTACCAACTGAGCTATGATTGAGCTATGATGGAAGCCCCTTCCAGTTCCTAAAGCATCTTTTAAACAAACATCAACATCTTTAAAAATAGAGCATTTGAGGGATCCCCTGGTGGTCCAGTAGGAGTCGGCACATTCACTGCTGTCTGGGTTCATCCCTCGTCAGGGAACTAAGATCCTGAAAGCTGTTCAGCATGGGAAAAAAAAAAAGCATTTGCAGAAAGGAAGAGAGGGTGGTATGTGAATAGGTGATATAAAATCTGGAGTCCGTTTGCCATTTTGAATATTGATTTAACCTCCCCCCCATTTTTAGCGGGGGCAGGAACTTGCAAACTCTAGCTCCTCTCCTACTCTGATGTAACAAAAGACCTAAACTACATGAGTTTGCAAGTTTAGTTAGACTCTGAAACACATTTTCCAGGACAAATTATGTGACCTGTCACAGCTGGCTTGCTTCCTTCATTTGTCCCTTTCTTCATCCATTTAACAAACAGCAGCTGCATTGCTCCTCAGCCCCGGCGCTGTCCTGGGCCAGCTCACAGAAGGTTAAAGCAGAATGAATATGTGTTGAATAAACTGACTTTATTTATAGAACATTCACTGTTGTCTTGTACTCTTCCCAAGGCTTAGCTCTGTGCAGCTCGGACAAGATTTTCTGTGTCTGTTTAGCACCCAGCAGTCACCACTCTGGGAAATATTAGTGCACTATTCTTGGTCTGTGTCCTGTACTGGGCTGTCAGCCCTTTGGGGATAGTGTCTCCTTCTAGCCTGGGGGTCTGGCACGTTGTAGGTGTTCTGAAATATTTGTTGAAAAAATTTCTGTGTTATCCATTTAAATCCTTTGAAACCCATAATGCAGTTGTGTGTAGATATTAAGAAGTTAAGATTGCCTGTATAGACTTCTTGCCTAATTGTAGAAGTCATTTGTCCAATCATTTATGCTAAGTCACTTCAGTCGTGTCTGACTCTGTGCGACCCCATAAACGGCAGCCCACCAGGCTCCCCCGTCCCTGGGATTCTCCAGGCAAGAACACTGGAGTGGGTTGCCATTGCCTTCTCCATTGTGTGAAAGTGAAAAGGGAAAGTGAAGTCGCTCAGTCGTGTCCGACTCTTAGCGACCCCATGGATTGCAGCCTAACAGGCTCCTCCGTCCATAGGATTTTCCAGGCAAGAGTACTGGAGTGGGGTGCCATTGCCTTCTCCGGTCCAATCATTTAATAAAGGTTTATTGAGGTCCTACTTTGTGCCAGACTTTATCTCTGAATCAGGATCCAGATGGGAGAACTCAGACCTGAGCCACACTGTGCTTGTCTGAATCTGGGCTGCCGCACTTACTAGCTGGATGATCTCAGGCCATTTAACCTCTTCTGAAAGTGGGGATAATAATAGTCCCTCCACTAAAAGGTTGTTGTAAGGATTAAATTAATTGCTTTGTATCCAATGCTTAGATCCTGTGTGGGTAGTTATTACTGTTAGTGGTTATTAGAAAGACCAAAGACGAGTATGTTGTGAGATGAAGTTGGACAGGTCAGAGGACCAGGTTTCCCAGTTTGGGGCTTCATTCTCCTCCCTGGGAAGCCATCAAAACCTTTAAAGCTGGGGAAGGGTGGTAATGAAGTCTATCTGTAGTTTCTGCCTCTGCCAAGGCCAGAGAACCTCCTTCAGTGAATTCAACAAGCACTTGCTTAAGGCACCATTGTAAGTAGCCACTTGAATATAATCAATAGGGCTTTATGTCTGAACCACAGAAAAGAATACTGATTGTATCCAGGAACCAAGTGGGGTGGTAAGTGTTTGCTTACCTTCCAAGTGGAATTAAGAGATACATAATATTACAGACTTACCTTCAGGCTATTTGTAAAGAAAATCAAATTTGGTGATTAAATGCTAAAAGGTGTAATTCCTTTTACTTCCTGGGCTCCCAAGAACAATGAAAGGTTTATATGCACTAGGAATAAGAGTGAGATTGTTGCTAATTGTGAGTAACCAAGTAACAGAGAAAGAAAATACTGTATAGATATTTCTATTATTCTAGAAAAATTCTAGAGGGATGGTTTTAAAAAGCTGTTCTTTAATAAGTAAGCTTTATTTCCTCTTATTAAAATATTTGGACTGTATTATAACTTACATATATCCATTTGTCATATTTAAAAATGTGTTAAACCATTAAAAAAAACCATAAGAAAAATTTCAACCCTGAGCTCTTAAGTCATTTGAAACTTAAAAATACATTGGAAATAATTATATTTAGAAAATAATTATATGTATGTAGTACTGTCACTGGAGAAGGCGATGGCACCCCACTCCAGTCCTCTTGCCTGGAAAATCCCATGGACGGAGGAGCCTGGTAGGCTGCAGTCCATGGGGTCGCTGAGGGTCAGACACAAGTGAGCGACTTCACTCTCACTTTTCACTTTCATGCATTGGAGAAGGAAATGGCAACCCATTCCAGTGTTCTTGCCTGGAGAATCGGGGATGGGGGAGCCTGGTGGGCTGCCGTCTATATGGGGTCGCACAGAGTCGGACACGACTGAAGCGACTTAGCAGCAGCAGTATGGTGCATGCATGCTAAGTCACTTTAGTCATGTCTGACTCTTGCGACCCCATGGACTGTAGTCTGCCAGACTCCTTTGTCCATGGGATTCTCCAGGCAAGAATATTAGAGTGGGGCTTGGGGAAGGTGTTACCTTCTCTGTGGATCAGAAAAAGCAGAGGCCAAACCTGGGATAATCTTTGTTGTTAAAGCTGATGGAAATGTCTAACACTCTGTGTATTTATGTGTCATGATATCTGGCCTCTCCCTGCCCACCTCCTTCACAGAACCCGTCTCCTCCCAGCCTGGCGCACCTGACCAGTGAGGTGTGTTTTTTGCCTTCTGTTTTTCTTTCTGCAAGACATAGCTAGGAAAGTGAACGATAAGAGGAGAAAAGTTCTCAGGGAATTGACGTGTGTTGCTATGGTGAGGTCCTTTGCTGTGAATAAAGAGGCTCTTTGGGGCAAAAAAAAAAAAATACTAGAGTGGGTTGCCATGGCCTCCAGGGGATCTTCCCAACTCAGGGATCAAACCCATGTCTCTTATTTCTCCTGTATTGGCAGGCAGGTTCTGTACCATTAGCGCCACCTGGGAACCCCATCTAGTATGGTGAAAGTGAAGTCGCTCGGTCGTGTCCGACTCTTTGCCACCCCATGGACACCAGGCTCCTCCGTCCATGGGATTTTCTAGGCAAGAGTACTGGAGTGGGTTGCCTTTTCCTTTTCCAGGGAACTTCCCGACTCAGGGATCGAACCCAGGTCTCCTGCATTGTAGACAGACGCTTTACCATCTGAGCCACCAGGGAAGTCTATCAGGTTCAAGTTCCCTTCATGAACTCTTTCCCTAAGGCACTGAACAATTATGGGTATTAATATGAAAGTTCCTCTAGTCTGAGTCACATAGAATGGAGAATGGACCTAGACCTTCCCTGGGTTAAAAAAAGTCTAGGTCCATTCAGACTAGAGGAACTTTCATATTAATACCCATAATTGTTCAGTGCCTTAGGGAAAGAGTTCATAAAGGGAGCTTGAACCTGAGTTTTAAGGGAAAAATTCCTTGTTTTAAAATCTCCACCCTGAATAGAAGTTGGATTTGTTGGCATTAATAAATGCATTCCTCCTCTTCTCTTCTTCTTCTCTTGGGTCTTGAACTTAAAACTTCCCCTTTTTAATAGGTACTCGCCTCACCTTGTGTGATGCTTTTTCTGTCTTACAGGTTTCTAGTCCCTCTGTTGAACAACTTGTGAACTGTTAATATGTCTAAAAGGGAAATATGTCATCCACCACCTTTGGAATGTCCTAGTCAAGACTCCTTTTTAATAGATAATTAGGGAAATAAATTTCCATAGTTTTCTTAGAAAAAGTGTCTTTATTCAGCCACAATTCTGGTCATTTTTTACTGTTTAATTCTAAAAGTTTCCATTTAAAAATTGAGTTCTTTCTACTTTTTTGCTCATTTGTATCTTCTAATTTCTTTATGGTAAGAATGATAGCTACTGAGGTAATGAGCGCTTAATACATACAAGGCTTACATGCATTATCTCTTTTAACCTTTACAATAGTAAGTAAAATGAATTCGGTTCTAGGACCCATTGTAGTATCAACTTGTTTAATGTTTACATAACTTGATGAGTATTTTTATTATCATTTTTCAAAGGAGGAAACTGAAGCAAACATTCATGGGATTTGCCCCAGGTCCCCTAGGGTAAGTGGCAGAGCCAGGCTTAAACCCAGGTGGTCCAACTGTGTAGCCCATTCTCTTTAACATATGTGGGAAGATACCTTTCCTTCTGTCCCATTCAGATTGCCTGATCTTCTCTCTGCTTCACCGATGAAGCTGGAGCTGACAGAGGTTAAGTAACCTGCTCAAGGTGACAAAGCTGGTAGATGACAGCGTGAGGAGGCACTCTGATTCTTCTGATTCTAGAGCCTGTGTACCTTTCAATAGCATAATGCAATGGACATACTTGTTTGAAAATTTTTTAAAAAGAAACTGAAGGTGGCATACAAACACTCATATTCTAGAATACCACTTCCCTCTTTGCCAGAAGACTTGTGTTTGCTCAACTTTAAAACCGGGGTGCACATTTCTGAGAGAATGGCTGCTCACAGTACTGCTCACAGTTACCCAAGCCCAACTCTTAATTTCCTCCCTGGCTGGGTTCCTTTTCAAGAGAAAAGAAAGGATGCCTTCTTCCTGGCAACGGTGCCCCCTGGCAGTGGTGATCCCTCAGGAATATTCATGATTCCTGAGTCTCCCTTCTAGTTTCTACTATGAGGCTGGCCATAATAATAAGAATGAAAATAACAAGGATAACTCACATTTATGGAGCACTTTCTCTGTTCCAGGCCCCGGACTAAACACTTCTACACATTGTCTTATTTGATTTTCACAGCCCTCTATGGTAGACACTATTACTTTTTCCATTTTACAGAAATAGCTATAATGACATTAAGTACCTTTCTAATACAGGTAGTGAATGGTTAATAGAGATTTCAATCAGTATCTCTCACATTTTGCAAAACCCATCTTCTCACCCTCTCTGTTCTTCTGTAGGTTAAGGTCCATAGTGATTACTATTTAAATGGGCTTCCCTGGTGGCTCAGCCATAAAGAACCCGCCTGCCAATGCAAGAGACATGAGTTCAGTCCTTGGGTCAGGAACATTCCCTGGAGAAGGGAGTGGCAACTCACTCCAATATTCTTGCTGGGAAATCCCATGGCCAGAGGATCCTGGCAGGCTACATTCACAGGGTTACAAAGAGTTGGACACGACTGAGTGACTGAACAACAATAACTACATTGTTATTGTAGTTCTACAAGTTCAACATTGTAGAAGCAAAGTGGGAGTTTTGGTGGGCTGGGGTGGTGAGGATCAGCTGCTTCTTACCAACTCGCTTTAAAAATTCAAATGCTTCATAACAGTGGTTTAAAACTGGATGGCCTCTGCTTATGAAATTATTAGTAACTGGACTCCAGCATCATACTCATACAAAAGCAGACAGTCAGCTGGCTTCTTTTCGGAAGGGAGGATGTCCAAATAAACATCTCCTCCTCCCTCGGGCCACACACGCAGAGAAGAAAGAGGCTGGAAGCTGTTGGCCCAACGTGTGTCCTCTCCCTGCTTTATTTATTTGCTACCATACAGAGATGGCACCCTTATTCTTCACAGGTGGATCAATATTTACAGCCATTCAGAGGACTCTACCCATTCTGTAGGCTGCCGTGTAACAAAAGTTGCCTGTTTTTCTTCACATCTGCTAGCAGGACTGTAGTTAGAATTAGCAGGAGCTTTGAGAGATGGCCAGTTCAAAGGCATTTTGTTTGGAGCACTCCCAGCCATTTTTCTATTTGCTGGGAGAGGAAAGTATCCCCCGCGGCATACAGGTATGAGACCCAGAGCCGGATATGTGGCTCAGAGTGGGCATTTATTTCTCATCTCTATTTTTTCTCATGATCGCCTCAACTTTCTGGTGTGTGATAGCAGCCATCTGTACAATAATGCTTATTTAACCTACTGTAAGTTTGAAATTGAAGGTCGCATAGGTGTATATTAATGAGGGCGGTGCTGATAAATAAAAATTTTTTAATTAATGAATGAGATTGGCTTTAATTATTGAAAAGAAATATGTATGTCTAGCAGGCTTCCTCAGTAAGACTCTCTTATGCTGACTGTGGCACATTTTTCCTCAAATAATTGCAGAGCTCAGCTTTATCATTAAGCAGATGGTTTCTGTTAATTCCCAGGGAAAGTAAATGATTGCAATTAACCAAATATTCAAAACTTGAGGATTTTAGAGTTCAGTCCTGTGACCTCTGGCATAAGTCTGTGTGTCACCCTTTCCTTCAGGGAATGCAGACAATTTTATAACATCTCCCATTTTATAGGGAGGCTTGGAAAGTAATTTTGAGAGTTCTCAAAGCTAAGGTGATGCTAAATCTCTATTGACTGGCTGGTTCTAAATTTTTGTGGTATTCTTTTTGATCTATTTTTGTTGTTTTGGTAGTGGAGAAAGGGTTGAAAATATTCTAAATAAATTTGAGTATTGGAGGGGAGGAAAAGAGTTCCCAAACTCTGTAAATTCAGGTGGTACCGCAGAAGTCATTTCTTTTAAATTAATGCTTCTTTGCTTCCTTGCCCTGTTGTACAACATGTGAGAGGCTATTTCATTGGCTTGGTAGTTTCAAAAGAAAGATAAAACTGATACAAAGAATATTCCCATGCAAGCCCACCCCCCCCCCCACTCAGTTAAGTTGAGTAATGTTTGCAGTAAATTTCAGTAAATTGCAGTAAATCAAACTTGTTGATTTTAACCATATAATATCAGTTCTTCTCTTTCATTTAAAATTTAGTCATTTGCTTAACAAAGTTTTGTTTGGGTGGGCTGCTGTGTACAAGATGCTAGGGCTGGCAGGAAAAAGGCTTTTGATCAATTTCAAGGAGCTTACAGAGCAAGTATGAAGATACTGTGAAATATCATTGTCCTAGCAGATACATGGATAGGGAGCACTTCAGCATGTGGGCAGGTGTCAAGAAACAGAGCAGAGAAAGGACTTGAGCCAAGGCTAGAAGGTTGAATAGAAATGTTCCAAGTTGTCAGCATAGTGGGAGTGAAGGGTGTGTGCAACTCAGGGAGGCCCCAGAGCAGAATGGATTCTGGGCTCTCCAGTAATTAGATGTTGCCAGGATGCAAATTTCAAGGGACGTGTTGGAAGCTCAGGTCAGACTGGTTGGCTGGGGCCAGATAATGATGCCCTTTTTCTGCCTTGCTAAAGAAGAGTTGAGATTTTTATCCTACAGCTGATACTCTTGGTGGCAGCAGTCTAGAGAACGGACAGATTAGATGAGCTGAGACCAGACTGGGGAGATGGTGACCCATCCGTTACAGAGTCTGGGAAGAGACAGAAGTCCATGAGGAGGTTCAGGTTTCTGGTCCACAGCACTGTTGGGAGAAAGTGTGCCCATCCTAGGAGAGAGGAACTGTGAAAGGAGAAGGGAAAGGGTGCCTTGAGCCCCCAAGAGGAGATGGTGGAGAGGGCATTTCATGGTCCCAGTGCACAAAGGAGACTTTGAGACTCTGTAGACTCATGAAACTATGATAAGCTTAACCACACTAGATACTTTAACCCCTTGTGTTTCTTACACTCTTCATTTTGTGTTCTCATGAAGCCCAATTTAGTGCGGATGCTGCTGTGGCCTGTTGGATGTATGTTCTTACCCTGACCCAACTTCAGGAGGACCACCTGATGCAACTGGGGCCTGCAAACCCTGGGGGATGAGGAACGCTGACCTGGGTACCAATTGTTGCCTAACATTACTCCTCATACCTTTATTCTAACTTTCAATGGGGAAAGGCGACCTTATCTACAAAGTTATAAGTGGTTCAAGTTCCCTCACTTCTTCTCACTCCAAATCATGGAACTTTCTGAGACTGGTTTGCAGCTTTATCATTAGTTTAAATTGTAGGTGGGGGTTGGACAGGACAGCACATTCTTTCTGTCTGAAATAACAACCTTCATCTTCCATGCCTCCTCTCTGAATAAGGACCTTTAAGGACCAGCTCGAATTCCCTTTCCTCCCTCTTTGACTGCGCCTCCTGAAAGGGCTTCAGTCCTTGCTCCTTGGAATTTATGATTTGGACCCCTTAGTCACCATTCAGCTTATATGGTCTTGTGTACTTAGTTATTTGGTGTGCTTGGCTGTCGTGTGCTTCTTGATGGACTGTCTTTGGGGCAGCACCCTGGATTGTGCTCTCTTTGTTTCTTATATATTATGCTTGATGCTTGCAAATTATTGGCTGGAGAAGACTCCTGAGAATCCCTTTACTGCAAGATCAAACCAGTCAATCCTAAAGGAAATCAATCCTGAGTATTAAACGGAAAGACTGATGCTGAAGCTCCAATACTTTGACCACCTGATGCAAAGAGATGACTCATTGGAAAAGACCCTGATTCTGGGAAAGATTGAAGGCGAAAGAAGGAGGCAGCAGAGGATGAGATGGTTAGATAGCATCACCAACTTAGTGGACATGAATTTGAGCAAACTCTGGGAGACAGTTGAGGACAGAGGAGCCTGGTGTGCTGTAGTCCATAGGGTTGCAAAGAGTCAGACACAACTTAGTGACTGAACAATAACAATATTATGCTTATGCTTAGAAACCACCATACATATGTTTGTGTTAATATATACAAAATATTTTTTCTACTACATGTACTATGAAAATTTACTTTCATATTCTTCTCTCATGAATTAAAACTGTCAGTTATAAACAAAGTTGCCTTCTTTAGGTACATAATACTGTTAATCTGAGAACCTTGAAGGTAGGTTTATCTAGTTCCCAGTTTTTAATCTAAAGTGTCCTAATAATGGTAGCTCATGCAGTTTATCCCATTTGGTTTTGAAAAGTAACATTGTGAAGTAGGTGTATTATTTTCTCCATTTGACAGACGGGGAAACTGGGCCTTAGAGAAGATAGGCAACCTGTCCCGAGACACACACGTTGAAGAGACAAAACTCCACCTGCAGATCCTGGGGTTCTGTCCATTGCACTGTGCTACTGACTCTTGTGTGTGTTATGTTACATAACTGCCCAAGTACTTCCTGGATATCTGTCATTAGACTTGGTTAGAAATGGTTAAAACTGACTCCCAGTCCCTTGCTCTTTTGCCCACCATGCAGCACTTCCTGTTATAAGCACTTGCTAGGAAGATGCTTCAGATGGAGTTTTGAAAGTAGCTCTTTCTAAGACCTTCCCAGTCTAAGATTTAATGTTGTAAAAGCTAGACATATAAGGGAAGTAATATTACAGGGGGTAGACATTATTGCAGCTACAGAAAATGAAATCTTCTCCAAATTGCTCCTGTTAATAATAATACATGAATATTTGACACCCGCAGCTAGTTACAGAAAAACAACTCAGGGAATATTTTGTGAGAACTGTTAACAAGTAGTCAAAATGGCTGGTTTTAATTTATTTCTTTCTTTTCCCTTCTTGCAAAATAGTTGAAATGCAGTAAAAGTGAATGGTCCGTAGACACACAACAACAGAACACAGAGAGTTCTTGGCAAATTCACAAAGCTACGTAATTCAGCCAGTAAATTTAAGGGTTTTATTTCATTGTTATAAAATCTGATGCTCATTGAAGTCAGCTTGAGAAACTCTCCTAGAGTACTAAATGGAAGATTTACCACTTTAAAGGGTTCCAGGTGAAGAAGAATATTTAATTAAGAAGAATATTTAATTGTTTCATCAATTTGCCTCAGATATTCCTGAAAGCTAGACAATACAAAGAGGCAGCAGCAAGTCAGGTGGAAACTTCCTTCCATTGTATGAATCTGTTTTCATTTAACTTATATTAATGTCCACTCACTACACCCATTTTGTCTCTGTATAACATAATTTTGCCTGTGATTGATTACCCGTTCACTTCAAAATTATGCGTACTGTGATTTAATTAACTTTAGCCTTAAGCAACATGTTTGGAGACATATTAATGAGGTGGGAGTCTTTTCAGAATATTCATAACTTAGACCTTTTTTTTTTCCGGCTTAGCATCAAACTGTAAATTCTGTGAGGCAAAGGGCTGAGTTCTGAGTCCACATGACTCCAGAGAAGGTCTCTCATATATTTTCAAGAGTGTTTGCTCATCATTGTTCAGAAAAGATTACTTTCTCACATATGAAGTAAGAAAGAGATTATTTTCTCTACTGCCAATTAAGAATATCTAGAAAAAAAAAATGTTTGGGGTCCAGAGATTATTTTTTACTGAGTCCTTTGAATTAGTTTCATGATGACCTCCTTTAAAATTATTTTAATGGTTAAATTTTAATATTTTCTAAGAACATACTAAAAGAGATATAGATAAACAACTTGATGTATGTAATTTGGGGAGATTAGGTATTTCTCCTACATTCTGTTCAATGCATACTTGCTATGAGAGACTGCAGACTGCATCCTGACTTTATGCTGGATATCTGTAATTCATCCAATGACATGCAACAGTATTTTTAAGGCCCACTTACCATGTGCTAGTTGCTATCAAAATTCAGTGTAGCAGCCCTAGGAGTTCATGTTTACTTCTCTTCCAGAGCTTGAAATAGGAAAAGCAGCTAATCCTCACCTTATGTAAGAAGTAGTCAGAGATAATGACTACAATTTTTAAATTAAGTGTAACAGTTCTACATATTATATAGAAATACAGAGATCAAAAGTAGTAAAAGAAATAACTGCAAGAGTTAAAAGTGGATGACTCTGTTGGCCAAGGGTAGCCAAACGACTACTGTTGCTGTTGTAAGCCGTTTAGCACTATTTTGCTTTTAAAAAAAATCTGTGTGTGTATATACATATATATATATATATATATTTATATATATAAAATGTCGATAAAAAACATTTTCAGAATGATAACAAATTTTACCTGATGGTTAGCATTGTGCTTAGAGTTTTGGGTGGTGATTGAATTTTGTCTGTATCCTGATGGAATCTCCTGTCCTGCAGAGGGTGAAGCCCACCATCTTCACTTGGCAGGTAGAGAAAAAGGCCTGCATCTGGGGTTGGTTCATCAATGTAACTGAGTAATGGGAGTGGGGAAGATCTGGCCTCACCAGATTCCCAACTCAAAAACTGAATGTTGCCAGGGGAATTTTAATTAGTAAAACATGATAGATTTATAGCATAAAAAATAGCTACAAAAATTGAGAAGTTATTGAGGAATATACTATACATATAGACACAGTACCAAAAAATTACATATACTAACCATCACTAAAAACAAAACAAAACCCACTTTTATAATGGAGAAATCTGGTGCTCACCAACTTAACTAAGTAATCACTCTGAAATTCAGTAACAGGGGGCAAGCTGATGTTTTTTGATGTGAAACAATATGAAGCACACACCACCACCAGTGAAATCTTCTTTCCAAGGATAATTAACCTGAATCCAAGCAAACCTAACACAGGTTACAGGAAATTGAGGGGCTGACAGAATATGTTAAAAGACAATATAAGCAAACAACCAAATCCAGAATGTGGTCCTTTTACAAGACAGCAGCTGTGATGCTTTAAAAAGCCAGTGTGATTTTAAAAAATAGTAAGGACACTGCTGCTGCTGCTGCTGCTAAGTCGCTTCGGTCGTGTCCGACTCTGTGCGGCCCCATAGACAGCAGCCCACCAGGCCCCCCATCCCTGGGATTCTCCAGGCAAGAACACTGGAGTGGGTTGCCGTTTCCTTCTCCAATGCATGGAAGTGAAAAGGGAAAGTGAAGTCGCTCAGTCGTGTCCGACTCTTAGCGACCCCGTGGACTGCAGCCCACCAGGCTCCTCCGTCCATGGGATTTTCCAGGCAAGAGTACTGGAGTGGGGTGCCATTGCCTTCTCCGAGTAAGGACACTATTATTGGCTAAAAAGACTAAAGGAACCTAGTGATCAAAAGGAATGTACCACTTTGATTGGATCCTGGTCAGGTGGAGAAAAAGCTGCTTTTAAAACGTTTTAGGGACTCCCCTGGCAGTCCAGTGGTTAGAACTTGGCGCTTTCAGTGTCATGGCCTGGGTTTAATCCCTGGTCAGAGAATTGACATCCCACAAGCTATGCAGCTCAGCCAAAAAAAAAAAAAATCCCTCCCGCCCTCACCAAAAAAAAAAAAAAAAGCAAAAGCATTTAAAAAACAAATTAAAATTTTTGAATAGGGATTAAATACTTGATGATATTGTGAAAAATTATGTTCATAAAAACCTGAGTTTTATTGCCTTACTTACTTTGACAATATAGAAAATAAAACCAAAGGCCACAGGAACCATACCTTGGTGAAGTCTAGCACTTCAAAGCTGAGTTCTCAGTGATCTTTCTCCACCACTCTTTTCTCTCTGCCCATGAATGACATGGATGGAGTTCTCACCTCTGCCATGTTGCTGATTTTCCTGGGCACGCCATCTTCCCTTCAGAGCTTTGTTTCTTGATAAGATAAAACAACTGTACAGCCTCATGAGGACTGTGGTCCAGCGCGTTCTGTTGTGACCTTGTGGGTGGGACAGTGCTCTGTGCGCGTGCAGTCTCAGCCTGTTTCTCTTCCTCGCTCCACCCCCACCCCCACACACCCCTTGTGACCGGAGGGAGCCTGGATTCTGTTGCTGGTGAGTACTGTCATAGACATCTTAAGTGGGAATGTCTCCACCGCTGTCCCTTCAGAGGAAGGTCAGCCTGCTGCAGAGACTGTACACATCAGGCTCCTTCTCCTGGACTGTGCCGATACATAAGCCCTTTGGGCCGATGGGAGCTTCAGCCTGGGTGATTGTTACTGGCACCACTGTCTCTTGTTCCTAATGAGGAGAACGGTTCTTGTTCTTCCTTAGTCAGTTCTGTGCTTAGTAAGAGAACAGAGGAGTTGGCATGGTTTTTGTGTAGATAACAATCAAACTAGATAATGAAGGACCAAAACAGTCTTCTTTATGAAGTGAGTAAGTCAGATTTTCCTCCTATGCAATATAAATTACATATTCAGCTGTCTACTTCTTTGTTCTGAGCTACTTGGACCTCCCTTCAGTAACCCCATGACTGAAAGTTTCCTTCTGGAAAAGTGTATCTAATGTTACTGATTCAATATTATATTTCTTGAGATTGTATTTCAGTGTCTTTGAGTCATTTTATTTCTAAATGGGGGCTGTCGAGCATTTCCAGGTGAGCAGATAACATACTTGTTTTTCAAAAACAAATCCCCAAATATCTCTTTTATTTTTCTCATAAATAGATATTTTTATGTTTTAAAGGAAGATTTCTAAATACAAACACAAAGTAAGGGGCCTTAAAGGAGCTTGATGAAAGTAAAGGAAACTATTTCATGGCCACTGAGCTATGATAAATCCTTTTCAAATCTAATACAAATAATTGACATTCATTTAAAGCATACTTTGTGCTAAATGCTTAGTTACTATGTCAAGTGACATATGATCAGTATTGCATTAAATGCTCCCAACAATCTTGTTCTTATTCCCATTTTACAGATGAAGAAACTGAGTCTTAGAGTGATAGCTAGTTTTCGTAAGGCTCACACGATGCGGAGGCTGAGTGGAGAGTCTGTGTGCAGCCAGTGACTCCAGACTCGGGCTCTGAGCCATCATACTGTTGCCATCTTCCTGTCAGAGCGGTCTACTGTCCTGGGAGAGAAAAATGCTCATTTATGCACCCTCTCCAAAGTGAAGTGGAGTTTGAGGAATCTTAGAACAAACCTTTATTGGCTTAGGTTGTGTCGAGTAAATACATTTATTGATTTAACTCTTGAAACATTTCCATCTTTTAATGTGTCCAAGAAGGTCTTAAACAAAACCAGGGAGGTTTATGACATACGATGTAATTCCTTATTAACTTGACGAGGTGGGATGGTTTTATGTTGTGCTCATTGTAGTTGATTTTCTTACCCCGGCTCGACTGCCAACTGGAAGAGATATCAAATATTCTTCTCTAGGACATTGGATTGTAATTAAAGGGCTCTTCTGTTCCACTGCTTCTTTTACTTTCTCTGAAGTCCAAAATCAAAACCAGAACTCTAGCATACTTGACATTTCTTTCAGTCTTGTGCATTAATAAAACTTTTTTTTTCTTATTGTTTTGTAAGGAATACATTTAGAAAGGCACAAAGGACTCTTATTTCTTTAAAAGCATAATGTATAAATATGTGACTTTCAGATGCAAAAGTGACTGATCTCTTAAACCTAATGCAAAGTTCTTAATAACTGACTACATACATTAATCACTGAAATTTCTAGGAAAATGGAAATTGCTGATGGAAGACTATGATAAGGATTATAGAGGTGCCTGCTCATACCAAGACAGCTGTCAGCTGTCCCATTAAGAAAGGGTGCGCTCTGTTTCCAGGGCAGGAAATAAGACCACAGTAATATAAAGATACAGATAAAAATTTCTGATTGTATTATTTTTGGAAACATTTTAGTCATTTTCTAATGATAGAATTTGAATATTCAAATAGTTGTACTCTCAGGAGACTATTTAGCATCCATTCAAGCTATCAAAATACCTTATTTTTTTCTTAACTATTTAAATATTATTTTAAGTATGTATCCTTTAGTAAAATTCACAATTTATTTTAAAACCATAAAGTACAACTAATTGCCATGTGTTTTCTTGAAGTTGACATAGTACAGCTACCAGTATCTCACTTTTGAGAAATCAGAGAGAATGAATGGTTAGGTCAAAGCTCTGGTGTCTTATAACAAGAAAAGGAGGGAATTCCCTGGTCATCCAGTGGTTAGGACTCCATTGTCTCACTGCCGAAGGCCAGATTCAATTCCTGGTCAGGGCATTAAGATTTCACAAGCTGCATGGTGTGGCTTTAAAAAAAAGGTGGGGGGCGGGGGGAAGGTGAAAAACTCTTTTAAGTGTAGCATTGCAGTGCATACTCAAATCACAAATGGGTTGCCATTTCCTACTCCAGGCATCTTCCCAACCCAGGGATTGAACCTGTGTCTCTTAAGTCCCCTGCACTGGACACTTTACCATAGACTTTACCACTAGCGCCCCCTGGAAGCCCCATCACAGTCCAGTCAGTTCAGTCACTCAGTCATGTCTGACTGTGTGGCCCCATGGACAGCAGCACGCCAGGCTTCCGTGTCCATCACCGACGAGCCTGCTCAAACTCGTGTCCATCGAGTTGGTGATGCCGTAACAGTAAACACTATAAATTTGTTGTATGAGTGAATCAGTGTGACGGTTAAATGTCTTCTCAAATTACCAAATTGGTATCAAGTCCATTTACTTGGTCCATGTTGCTGGGTCTTGTTTCCTTTGTTCTTTGGTGCATTTATTCAAGAATAGTCTCCCCTCAGGCCCTATGTAACATAAAACATAATTCAGGGGACATATTTGTGTTGAGTGAGGTGCTTTGATTTAGTAACACCCAAGTGGGATATTTATGTTGAGATTTTATAAATATAGGAGTGGTGTGTATATAACGAATATGTATACAAGAATGGAGAAGGACCAAAATAGCTCTTTAGGTGAACTATATGTAGTTTTACCAAACAGTTAATTTAAGAGCGTTCATCCCCAATAAGTATGAGTTAAATCCATGATTTGGGGCATGAAACTTAATGAGTCTTCATAGCAAATGGGATGGAAAACCTACACACCTGCACTTCACGTTGGGGAGAGGCCCCTTTTGAAGGCTGGAGACACCGGAACGTGGGAAACCAGATGCCGGGAGCGCTGGGTTAGTTCTGGGGCCCTGGATCCTGTGTTCAGGAGGGCAGTCCATGTCCAGCCTCACTGAGGAGGGAGCCAGATGTGAAACTGATCAAGGAAATATAGCAATTGGTCAGAGCAGAGATGAGCTAGGCTGGTAAGTTCAATTCAGTTCAGCTGCTCAGTCATGTCTGACTCTGTGACCCCACAGACTGCAGCACTCCAGGCTTGCCTGTCCATCACCAAGTCCCGGAGTTTACCCAACTCATGTCCATCGAGTCGGTGATGCCATCCAACCATCTCATCCTCTGTCATCCCCTTCTTCTCTTGCCTTCAGTCTTTCCCAGCATCAGGGTCTTTTCCAGTAAGTCAGTTCTTTGCATCAGGTGGCCAAAGTATTGGAGCTTCAGCTTCAGCATCAGTCCTTCCAATGAATATTCAGGACTGATTTCCGACTGGTTTGACCTCCTTGTAGTACAAGGGACTCTCAGGAGTCTTCTCCAACACCACAGTTCAAAGCATCAGTTCCTTGGCACTTAGCTTTCTTTGTGGTCCAACTCTCACATCCATACATGACTATGGAAAAAGCCATAGCTTTGACTAGAATGACCTTTGTCGGCAAAGTAATGTCTCTGCTTTTTAATATGCTATCTAGATTGGTCATAACTTTTCATCCAAAGAGCAAGCATCTTTTAATTTCATGGATGCAGTCACCATCTGCAGTGACTTTGGAGCCCAAGAAAATAAAGTCTGTCACTGTTTCCATTGTTTCCCCATCTATTTCCCATGAAGTGATGGGACTAGATGCCATGATCTTAGCTTTTTGAATGTTGAGTTTTAAGTCAGCTTTTTCACTCTCCTCTTCACTTTCATCAAGAGGCTCTTTAGTTCCTTTACCCTTTCTTCCATAAAGGTGGTGTCATCTGCATATCTGAGGTTATTGATATTTCTCCCGGCAGTTTTGATTCCAGCTTGTGCTTCATCCAGCCTGGCATTTTGCATAATGTACTCTGAAGTTAAATAAGCAGGTTGACAATATAGAGCCTTGACGTACTCCTTTCCCAATTTGGAACCAGTCCGTTGTTCCATGTCCAGTTCTAACTAGATGTGTTTCTTGACCTACAAACAGTTTCTCAGGAGGCAGGTAAGGTGGTCTGGTATTCCCATCTCTTTAAGAATTTTTCACAGTTTTTTGTCAAACTGTACTCAATAAATCAGAAGTAGATGTTTTTCTGGAATTCTCTTGCTTTTTCTATGATCCAGCAGATGTTGACAATTTGATATCTGGTTCCTCTGCCTTTTCTAAATCCAGCTTGAACATTTGGAAGTTCTCGGTTCATGTACTATTGAAGCCTAGCTTGGAGAATTTTGAGCATGACTTTGCTAGTGAAAGGTTGTTGAATCACACGAAGACACTGGGATTCTTGGCCCCGAGAGGAGAAGAATTCAATCTGGGGCCAGAGACAAAGCTTGATCGCTCAGAGCTTTTGTGTAATAAAGTTTTATTTAAGTATAAAGGAGATAGAGAAAGCTTCTGACATAGGCATCAGAAGGGGGCAGAAAGAGTACCCACTTGCTAGTGTTAGCAATGAAGTTATATACTCTCCAATGAATCCAAAGAATGTCTGGAGGTTGTAAAGACTTCACCAGACCTACTCCCATAATTTACATTTTAAGATAACAGAATTAGCCAGAAGGTTTAATCCAGTGACTGTCCTCAGGCAGGATACATCCTTGTAAAGACCAGGTCTACTCCCATAATTTATATTTTAAGATTACAGAATTAGCCAGGTTTAATCCAGAGACTATCCTCAGACAGGATACATTATTGTTATATAATCCTAAGGAATGTAGAGAAGAAAAAAAAAAAGTTTGTCCTTTCTTCCTCCTTGAGAATTCTGGACCCCTCTCTCCTTGGGGACCCCTAGACTCCTTATCAACCTGCCTAGGAAATGACTCTCTCACTAGTGTGTGAGATGAGTGCAATTGTGCGGTAGTTTGAATATTCTTTTGCATTGCCTTTCTTTGGGATTGGAATGAAAACTGACCTTTTCTAGTCCTGTGGCCACTGCTGAGTTTTCCAAATTGCTGGCATATTGAGTGCAGCACTTTCACAGCATCATCTTTTAGGTTGGTAAAGGCCAGGAAAATTTTGCAGGGCTCCGTCGCTTGTAGCAGCTGGAGGCATTTTTCCCCTTGGCTCTTTGTGGTGAGTGCCACCCACCACCAACATTCTTTTCTCAATTCCTAGTTTGATTTCTTTCTTTAGCATCTTTATTTCTGGAAACAGACCAGAGTCCACTTAGATTCCCACAGCTCTGATTCTGTGCCTTTCTGCCCATAGCTGCTACTCCTCCCGATGCTGGTCTCTTATCGTCCAGGTCTCCCTGTCTTTTGGCCTCTGCACATTTGAACCTTTCATTATATAGTTCAGTGGAAGATGTTTATGTCTAGACCGAGACTCTTTTTAATCAGGTACTGCTTTTACTCCCTGTGTTCAGTTTGTAGGTAAATTATGATGTGGATATGCTAACCTGTGCTTCCTTCCTTTGCCCTCTGGAGTAGCTGTGAATGCGAAGGCAGAAAGGTACTGTGTCTTGGTAATCAGCATATTCCTGCACCCAGCACCAAGTCTGGTGCACCTCAAGCAGCCCATAACTCTTTATTGACTGCTGACTCTCTTCACCTACATCTCAAAGTTGTGCTTTCCACTTTGTTGGCTGCCTGCTGCCAGGAAGGAGGGGCAGTTTTCCTCCAGCCATCTGAATGTCTCAGTTTTCTCAGTGGTCATGTAATGACCACTTTCTTGCCATTATGGCTAATACTGACCTTATTCTGGCCCTCATTTCTCTCCAGTCTCTTTAGACTCTGATCCATACTAGGTCTTTGTTGGTTGAAAAATCCAGCTCAAAATAGCTTCTCTGAGAAAGAGAACTTGTTGGTTCATTCAGCTAGAAAGTCTAGGAGTAAATCTGCAGTCTTGCTTGTTTCTAGTTTGTTTGAACACTTGTGCTCAGTGGTTCCTAAGGACTCCACTTCTTCATCTCTTGGCATATTTTTCTCCTTACTGGGTTCATTCCCATACAGTATCGTCCAATATGGAAGCAGTATGCACACCAACAACTGTAACTTTACATCTTTCTCATTTAGAAAAGTCCCAGATGGAGCTTATATGCCATCAGTCATATACCATCTCTAAGCCAGAAGCTGGCCAAGGAAATGAAATATTCCAGTTGCCAAGGTGTGAAAGGGTCTTATGCTCGGTCCGAAACTCCAGTACTTTGGCCACCTCATGCAAAGAGTTGACTCATTGGAAAAGACTCTGATGCTGGGAGGGATTGGGGGCAGGAAGAAAAGGGGACAACAGAGGATGAGATGGCCGGATGGCATCACCGACTTGATGGACGTGAGTTTGAGTGAACTCTGGGAAATGGTGATGGACAGGGAGGCCTGACATGCTGCGATTCATGGGGTCGCAAAGAGTCAGACACGACTGAGCAACTGAACTGAACTGAACTGAAAGCCAGGAGTAGTGTCTGTCCTACCAAAACCACTGTAGACTGAGGGGAGGGGAGGGAGAGCTTCCTAAAGAAAATAGTTTTTATAAGAAAAATTCTTTGGAAGGAATGATCCTAAAGCTGAAACTCCAGTACTTTGGCCACCTCATGCAAAGAGTTGACTCATTGGAAAAGACTCTGATGCTGGGAGGGATTGGGGGCAGGAGGAGAAGGGGACTACAGAGGATGAGATGGCTGGATGGCATCACTGACTCGATGAACGTGAGTCTGGGTGAACTCCAGGAGCTGGTGATGAACAGGGAGGCGTGGCGTGCTGCGATTCATGGGGTTGCAAAGAGTCGGACCCGACTGAGCGACTGATCTGATCTGATCTGATCTGATGTCTCAGGAAGACAAAACCTGTAGGTATCTACCATAGTGTGCTGTATATACTTTTCTTTGTCCTTCCTCCATGGTTTAGACGTGAGTGAATTTGGTCTTTTGTGTCCATAAGATAGTTTTATCCTTCTAGGAACAGAAATCTGTTTCTTTTTTTTTTTTTTTCCAGTATACTCTTTCAAAATACTGTGCCTTTGCCCGTAACTCTGGGGGCAGTGGACATCCGGGTACAAAACATGGAAGGAGAGGCAGTTCATCAAAGAGGGTGCTGTGTCCACAGACCCTGCTCTGGGCTTTATAAGTCATGTCACTTCATACAGGTTTAACCTCTCAAGTGCTTAATTGTCCACACCTCACAGGACTGCTGTGAGGAGTCAGTCCCTGATTGTATGCAGAGCTCTTAGCATGGACCTGGCTCATCAAAAATGCTTAATACATTTTATTGCTAATAATCCATCGCTATTTATCTATCAATAATAAAAATGACCATGCTGACACACTGTTACTGGCCCCTCTGCTAGCCTCCCATGAGTTAGGGAAGGGAAGCTTACCTAACCCTAACCCTAACCCTGCCAACTTTGGATTCCTAAATTCACCTGATCCCCCATCCACCGGGGGCCAGGATAGGCACAGCTGCAGGAAGGCACTTCTTCCCACTTTCTCTCTCTCATCCATCAGATCTCAGTATCAATGAATTTGTCCTTCATCATTGGAGAGGCCTTTCTTGACCACCACCCCTTCCTGCTCCAATCCCCAATTATTATTTTCTTTCATAGCACTCTCTTCCTTTATTTTTCTTACCACCATTTTAAATTATTTTTTTATTTTTATGTTTTTGTGTATTTCTCCTAACTGATGTAAGCCCCACTTTAGACAGTAAGTAGGAGCTCAATAAATATTTCTCAGTAAAATAGATTAATGTCAGATGTTTTCTGGAGCTACTTAAGGGTCATAGGAATTTTGTTGAGGATACAATGAGGAATACCAGAGAGCTAGACAGTATGGAGCTAGTGATGGGGAATATTGAGAGAGATGGTTGAAAAGGAATCATAGGCTGGTTTGTCATAAGACCCTTTTGTGGGGAGTCGGGGGTACAGTGATGAAGAGGGTCAGCAGAAAAAGCTGTCTGCTCCATGAAGGTGGATGCCAAGCATGCGACATTCATTTCAGTTTAGTCTCACTTTTTCAAAGTGGATTTTGTCTGTATTTAGCATCTTTGTCAATTTTATATATTCTCTCTCTTTCTTTTTGTGGTGTGATTTGGAGGTACGAGGAGGTGCTGGTCACACTGTCTATATACTGTACAATCCCCTGAGTACTTTGAATGGAAACTTTATAAGTAATGGCTATTTATGATTGTTATCTAGACTTAACAAATGGTTATTTAATAGACAATGAAATAATTCACTCACAGTTATTATAATGTAATTACACATACCACATTTAAGGGGCAAATGTTAGAGTTCATGTTCAAAATATAAGTCCTATTTGTAATGTGAATTATTCTCTATGGACAATAAAATTTGTATTCACTAGTATGAAATACGAAACAAAGGCAAACACAGTTACTTTTCAGGGATCAAATTCTTAGAAATAATTGAATGTCTAAGGTCATCACAGATCTAATCAGTGCTAATTGGAGCATATTAACAGAATCATTTATTTAACTTCAAAACAATACAGGTTTATTTTCAAACATTTAGAAAATACAGAAAAGAAAAATGAAATAAAACATCTATAATCCTGTTTCCTAGAATAGCATTGTAAACATTTTGTCATGTATCTTCCTTTGTTTTTTTCTCCCATTCATGAATTTTTAAAGCATACAATTAGAATCATACTGTACATATGTCATATAATCTGTTTTTAAATTTTCATACATTATTAACTACTTTCTAAATCTAAATATTATCTGTAACTGCACTGTTCAGTACTGTCACCACAGCAGCATGGGCTGTTGAGCACTAAAATTGTGGCTAGTTAGAATTAAAATATCCTGTAACCACAAAAAACTCATCAAATTTCAGAGGCATTACCAAACAAAAAGGGGTAGGGGAGTTCCTCATTATTGATTTTTATATTGATTACCTAATGAAATACTGGGTTAAATAAGATGTATTAATAAAATTAATTTCACTTTTTAAAAAACTTTTTTTTCATGCATCTACTTTTAAAGTTACAGAAATCACTTGTGGTCTTATTTCTGTTGGACAGCAGTGGCTCTATAGCCTCGTTTAATAGTTGCATGGTTTTATACCACACGATTTTGTAATTATTTAACCAATTCTTGATCCCATCATGTTGAATCTTCAAGGTGCTTCTTGTTTTTCAGTATTAAAAATTACTTTGGATACCCTGTATATAAATCTTTTTGCACATCTGTGATTGTTTCCTTAGGATTTACTGATAGAAGTAGAAATCCTGGGAGAACAGAACTTTTTAAATGAGAAATGATATTATAAATAAGTGAAGAAGTAAAAAATAATGCTTTTGCTTCTCACTGTGTTATCATTCTCTTTATAGAGAAAGATACGCTTCTGATTATTAACCATTGCCATTTTGCCTTGAATCTAAAACACCTTGTCAGCTATATTCAAATAAATCAGAATTAGCTATGACTAAGTTGTCTTTGAAAAGTCACCTCTGAATTTTCATGTTTTATGTGAAATGCAAAGGGTTAAGGGTTAGACTCAGCATTATTCTTCTTCCTAAATTAAAACACACACACTTTCTCAGCTGTTGATTGTAGACAATCATGAAATGGAAAAAGTTAACAATATATAGATTTTTAAGCCTCTCTGATTAATATTTGTAAAACTACATGGTGTGAAGGGGGAAGGGGATATGAGCCTAAGAGATCCTTTATCAGAGACCCAGAGTATTTGATCTATCATTGGTGGAAAGGTACCATTATTTAACACTATTTGTTATCCCAATGAATGCCAAGTTGCTTCAATCGTGTTCTGATTCTGCGACCCTATGGATTGTAGCCTGCAAGGCTCCTCTGTTCACGGGATTTTCCAGGCAAGAATACTGAAGTGGGTAGCCATTCCCTTCTCCATGGAGTCTTCCCAAACCAGGGATTGAACCCACATCTCTTATGTCTCCTGCATAAGAAAAGGGTTCTTTACCACTAGTGCCACCTGGGAAGCCTTAACACTATTTATTGTACATTGAAAACAAAGCCTTAGGATATTTAGCAATACGACATATATTCAATGAACACAGTTGTGCTTTTCTTGTAATAGTAAGTGGACAACATACACTGAATTTTTTTCCATCCCGTGGCCAGTAGATCCTCTGTGAAGCCTTCCTTCCTTCCTTAGGATCTTTGCATGTTGTATTTTTTTCTCTAGTGTCTCAGGGATTATTAGGGAAAATGTCAGGAATCCTCAGGAGCTACTGAACTCTTGTTTTGTTTCCCCAGAGGAATAGTAAAGAAAATGCCAATTCAAGAAAGAGAACTTATGCTTGTCTAGGCAAGTTAGCATTATTGAGGATTTATTGGACTAAACAGTGACTTGAATATAATTTCGGGAATGATTCATGGTGTTTCTGAAGTATAAAATAATGACTTTCAGGTTCTCTGTCAGTGTTTCATTTAAAATAATGAATTACATTGTCTACCAACTGAAGAAGCAGAAATAAAAACCCGTAATTTAATCCAGCTTAGCAAATTCTTTCTTTTTCATAAATTTGGAGCTAATGAATTTCAAGATGCAACTCTACCTCCATGAAGCAGAACTCCCAAGCTGGAGTTTTCTCCTTATGAGTGAGAGAAGAAGAAAAGACAGACTTTCATTAGAACAGTATTCAGAACCACAAAAAAAATTTTTTTTTACTTCCTGAAGATAATTTTATATAAGACTCTACTATTTGTACATTTTGAATTGTTACTTAGTTGCTTTGTCTTCCTTCCAGAGGAGGTGATCATCCAAGATAAAGTATTTACATAACTCTTATTTCTAACTTGCAGTGAACACTTTCCATCTTGCCATCTGACTGCAAAAGAGAGGTTCTCCATTTATGTACTTTAAAATGAGTCTTCAGTGAAGACCATCTTTTAGAGACTTCAGTGTCTGCCTCTCATTGAGCATACATGAAAATACACCATGTACTAGCTTGGGATAGTTTTCAATTTTTGATCAGATATATTAGCAAAAGATCTGAAATGACCTGACTTCTCTAAGAGTCACATTTTTATCCTGTGGTGGCATTTTAAATAAAAGGTTAGTATTTTATTTCATAAAAACAAGTAGCAAAGTATAAGTGCTTCATCCTTGACTGGATTGACTCTTGTGTCTCCCAGTTAAGTAGGAAAGCAGCTGCCATTCTGCCCATTAGAAGTATGAAAAATATTTTTAAAGGTCATTCATTTAAATTTCTTTTAACTTGTGTATATAATTAATAGCTTAGTTTAATTCCACATTAAATCTTTGCCATCTGCAGGATTATCATGCAGTGGTGATATAAAAGTCCCACAGGAAGATGTTTAATTAAGTAATTAAGACTACAGAAAATGTTTCCAGAGAAATATTTTGCTTACAAATAAAATCAAAGTAAAATATCTAGTTTTGAAGGACTAGAAATGTTTCCTAATTAAAAAAAAAAAAAAAAGCTGCCATTTTTTTAGTGTAATTTCGTAAATGTTCCCATGTGTTTCTAACCCCAGAGCAGAAAGTCTAAATCTGACATACCCATTCACTTAATTCTGTGCAGAGGGAGAGGGGCTGTCTTCAAGGGAAGTTGCCTTTAGTGGTGGTACTTTAGAGGCAAAGAGCCATCTTTGGGTTTCCACATGAAGATTTTAGATTCTACAAGGACTGTTTTCTGTGAGAGAGAAGAGGCTGTGCAATCCTTTTAAAAAATTAGCACAGCTCATTCACACATCCATCATATGGATTTCACATCCACATTAGGTATATGATTATTATTTCTTGATTTTAATCATGCTCAGTGGATTAAAACAATTTTTTTAGAACAGTTTTAGGTTCACAGTAAAAGTAAAATGAGAGGAAGGTACACAAATTTTCAACATACCTTCTGCCCCCACACATCCGTGGCCTCCCCCACTATCAACATTCCTCACAAGAATGATCCATTAATTGCAAGTGATGAACCTACATTAGCATATCATAATCACCCTAAGCCCATAGTTCACATTACGGTTCATTCTTGGTGTCGTACATTGTGTGGGATATAGCCATACGTCGTTGTCGTATGCAGAGTATTTTCTCTGCCCTAAAGATCTTCTGTGCTCCATCTTCCCCCAGCTCTTGGCAACCGCTCACCTTATTACTGTCTCCAAAGGTTTGTCTTTCCCAGAATGTCATATGGTTGAAATCATACAGTATGTAGACTTTTCTGATTGACTTTTTTAGTAATATTCATTTAGTAATATTCATTTATGTTTCCTCCATATCTGTTAATGGCCCCATGGCTCCTTTCTTTTAGTATTGAATAATATTCCATTATCTGGATGTACCACAGTTTATTTACCCATTTACCTATTGAAGGATATCTTAGTTGCTTTCAAATTTTTGCACTTATGAATAAAGCTGTTATAAACATCCGTGGGCTTTCCTGGTGGCTCAGAGGGTAAAGAGTCTGCCTGCAATGCAGGAGATCCGGTTTGACCACATCCATATTTGTGTAAACATAAGAGGAGAAAGGGAATGACAGAGGATAAGATGGTTGAATGGCATCACCGACTCAATGGACGTGGGTCTGAGCAAAGCAAACTCTGGGAAGCCTGGCATGCTGCAGTCCATAGGGTCACAAAGAGTCAGACGCAACTGAGCGACTGAATAACAACAAGTTTTCAATTCCTTTGGGTAAATTCCAAAAGAAGGTAATTGCTAGATCCTATGGTAAGAGTATGATTAGTTCTATAAGAAACTGCCAAACTGTGTCTCAAAGTGGCTGTGCCATTTTGTATTCCTACCAACAAGGATTGAGCTTTCCTGTTTTCCACATCCTCAGTGGCATTTAATGTTGTTAGTATTCTGAATTTTGGCCATTCTAATAAGTATGTCAGGGGATTTGAGCAACTGTGAGAATATCAAATAGAGTCTCACTGTCATATTCCTAATTATATCAAATCCTGCCTGACTGATAGAATATAAACATTTCCAGCAATTCAAATTCAATAAATTTAATTTTTGCATAATACCTGCAATTTTTAAAATAGTAATATTTTATTATGAAATGGCATTTAAAGATAGATGTAAAACCAGGCTTAAGTGTTATGTCCTTGCCTTTATAAATATGAAGACTTCTTGCAAATGTTTACTTTTTCTCAAAACTGAAAAAGAGTTCTTCTTTTGGTGACCTTTTTAAGTTTTACATAGAAGTGTAGTTGATTAACAATGTTGCATTAGTTTCAGGTCTACGGTAAGGTGACTGACTCAGTTATACATATATATGTAACTTTTCTTTTTCAAATTCTTTTCCCATTTAGGTTATTACAGGATATTGAGCAGCATTCGTTGTGCTACATAGTAGGTCCTTGTCGGTTATCCATTTTAAATACAGCAGTGTGTACAACACGTCAATCTCAGCTTCCCAGGTGGCTCATTGGTAAAGAATCCACCTGCCAAGCAGGAGACGGTTTCAATCCTTGGGTTGGGAAGAGCCCCTCGAGAAGGAAATGGCAGCCCACTCCAGTATTCTTGCCTGGGAAATCCCAAGGACAGAAGAATCTGGTGGGCTACAGTCCTTGGCGTCACAAAAGAGCTGGACACGGTTTAGCAGCTGAACAACAACAACACGCCAATCCCAAACTCCTTACCTGTCCTTCCCCCATCCCTTCTCTCTAGTAACCGTAAGTTCGTGAAGAAGAACTTTGCTTAAATAGAATTTTTTTCTTGCCACAGTGAGACTTTCACACAAATGTAGCTTTCTCATGTAAATTTGAGAACGCTTACACTTCATTTTATTTGTTTAATTGCTTTATGGCAAAAAAAGATAGACAATAACATTTTAGATAGATATTAAAAAATATAGAGTATATATAAATTTTTTTAGTTGTATTTATCCACATATTTACCATGTTTCATATTCTGTTCCTTTTTATAGATCCAGATTTCTTTTCTTACTGTAACTTTATTTATTTTTGGCTGTGCTGAGTCTTCACTGCTGTGCAGGCTTTCCTCTAGTTGTGGAGAGAGAGAGCCACTCCCTCGTTGCAGTGCTCAGGCTTCTCACTGCGGTAGCCTTTTCTGTTGTGGAGTGTGGTTCTAGGAGTGCAGGCTTTAACAGTTGTGGCACAGGAGCTTAGCTGCCCTACAGCATGTGGGATCTTCCCGAATCAGGGATCCAACCCATGTTTCCTGCGATGGCAGGCAGATTCTCTACCACCGAGCCACCAAGGAAGCCTCTAAAATTAATAGATTATATTTATCATCATCATGGAACTTCGGTAGTTATTCTTTCTCAACATCACTACTTCTTGATCATGCCTTACTTATTTTAAGAATTTTCTTTGTTGAATTTTTAACATTTTCATTTCCATTTTATAAATGAGAAAATCAAAACACAAGAGTTAAGAAGATTTGGGTAATTTTGAGACCCAGCCCACTGTTTTATTCACTTCTGCTTATGAAATTCAATGGACGTACCTTTATTAAGTCCCCTCTGCATGCCAGACACCAGCCATGTCTTCATGGGCTTCTAGTAAAGTCTTTTCATGACAAGTTGTCCTGGGCATGAGATGGGCCCTCCTGGAGTGCTTGTTGCCTGCTTAATGAATCTTTAGAGTTGCATCTCCAGTTTGGAAGAAGGAGAGGAGGTGGTTTTCCTTAAGGAAAACAAACCCTTAGATTCTGCGTTTTCCCAATAACCCAATCTAACTTCCTCACTTCTCCTTTCTTAACCATTTAGTCATCTGAATCTGTAGAGATGATGGTGCTGGTCCATGTTTGATGTTGGACACATCATCCTTGACAAGATCATCTCACAATGGCTCCTGTAAAAAGCAGCACCATAAACTGTTGGGTCTACCTGGGAGCTCACCCTCAAATCCAAGCCTTCCTCTCATTCTCTTCCCCACTCATAAGGCACCGTGACTACAGAACAGCTTCCCAGCTGCTCTTTCTGCCTCAGCCTCTGTCTGCATCCCTTAGAGCCATTTTCTACACTGCAGCCACGGCCACTGTTCTACAAGGCAATTCTGATCATGGTCTGGCCCTGCAGAAATATGCCAATGGATCACTCCTCACAAGAGTTCACATGCAAAGCCCTTACAAAGCGGCCCCAGCCCACCCTGCAGACCTCTCTGTCCATGAGTTTGCACTTGCACTCTCTGCCTCTGTACCCCAGAACTTCTCACTGCCCTCTAGACAGGAAAACGCCCGGATTTCTTTGTGGGAGGCATTCATCCCTTGACTGTCCTTTGTGATGGACTTTGGTCCATTGGTGACATTTAACGTCTACTGAGCACCTGTGTCTCAGGCATGGCGCTTTATATGAATTATCACTTTCATTGGTGCTTTTGATGTAGGTGCATTATTGTCCCAGCTTTAGAGAACAGGGAGTGGAGGCCAGGGAGGCAGCTCAGTAGTGAGTGGCAGAGCTGCCATATGAACCAAGTCATGATGATTCTAGAACCTGTATTCTTAACTTCTGTGCCTCACTGTCTTCCAAACATCTCTTCTAAAAAGGATCATAATTGATGTAGGTGAACTTTAAGATAAATATAAAAATTTTGACAGGAATTATTACCAATGATTTTTATTCAATAATTTAACTTTGATCTTTCTTTTATTTTAGGAAAACTTTAAATCTACTATTGGGTTAGTAGGGAAAAAATTAAAAAGGATTACATAACTAAACTTTAGGTGCTAGTCCTTTGTTTTTCTATAATTTGCAGTGTTTCAGAATAACCTTGATTTTCATAATCAAACATTTTATACAAAACAACATTTTGTAGAGCTGCAGTATTATAGATGTACTTGCTGTTTCAAATTACCTGTGTTGCATAGGCCA
This sequence comes from Bos taurus, assembly GCF_002263795.3. Taxonomy (NCBI): domain Eukaryota; kingdom Metazoa; phylum Chordata; class Mammalia; order Artiodactyla; family Bovidae; genus Bos; species Bos taurus. Next base: position 38,121,992 of record NC_037332.1, read on the forward strand.
TTTTAATGGAAATAAAATTAGCTTAAGGTTAGGAAGTGCCTTTTATTAGCTCAACGAAGCCATGGTCAATTCAATTAAAGTGTTAAAATATATTTCAGAGGAAAGAATGTTTAGGGTCACAAATTAACTCAACACAGTTGTTCCTTGGCACTTACTGTTTACCTGGAAATGGGTATTGTGTTTGGTACTTTGAAGATAAATGTTATTTACAAAATGCATAGTTAATAAAAACTTGCTTCAGAATGTAGTGGTTGACATCAAAGATCTTTATCCTGATATTTGTGGTTGACAGGGTTTAATTTCATTTAAGTACAGGATAGGAGAGTACTACTGGTTAAGTTTGCACGTAGATAAAAGTTTCAGGTTTATACAAATCACCTGTTTTGACATTGTTTGTAGATGTATTTCCACCTGTGCTAGGTAATGTAACGCCCATATTCTTACACTTTAAAATACCAGCAGCGTTCATATTTATAATTGGAAATTCCTTGAGCCATCTGAGGATGTGAAAGACATGCATGTGAAGCCCATTATTTCTCCCCATCTTTTTTCTTTCCTTTCTTGGTTGTTTGAAGACTCAATAAAGGTGATTAGTATCAATCTATCATTCCAAATAAAGCTGGGAACAGACGCACTTGTGTGAAAAATAGTTTATTGAAATATTTACCCAGTGACTTCTTTGTAAAGTAGCCATTAAAAGACCTAGTTCCCTACGTCTTGTTCACAATTCAAGGGATGCCCCCCCACCAGCTGTGCTAGAGGAAAATTCCGAAAATGGGCGTCTTGATTAACCTTTAAATGCCTACTCCACGTTTCAAAGGGACTTAAAAAAAAATCTTTTTTTTAGAATCACCTTTCAGCTAACATGAACTGCTATGGGACATTGGCAGTCTTTATATCAAGGAGGCTAAAGGGAAAAATTGATGGAGTATCACAAAGCTTGCTTTCTTTATGAGAGAGCACTGAAAATTCCTAGATTCCTTAAGGTCAAATTTATGTAACATATCCACTTTAAAAATAACTTTGCCAGTATCTTGCTTTAAATAAAGATTCTTTTTGTTAATGGAAGAAAACAAAACTTTGCCTGGTCACCAAAGTAATAAAACCTACTTGGTGCAGTGGTGGGCTTCCCATGGCAAAGTGCCACATGGTGTGCTAAGGAAAGGAGCATTGCTGTAGCTAAGACCTAAACCCCACCAGATGGACACTGCTCTCATTTCCAGATATTTAGGGTATTTTTCTTTTTTTTTTTTACTGTTTGCTACATTTATTAAAACAAGATACATTGTCAGATACATATACTTTCTCATGTCGCAATTAGGTGGTAATTCTGTGGACTTGCTGTGGTATAATTTAGAAACCAGGGTTTACTGTACCAAACTGGCAAATCGCAAAGCCAAAATACAGCCTGAATTATCTGAGTAAAACTCAGTAAAACTTATCTACTTTGATCTGGTTCTATTACCAATGGACTGTAGTCATTTAATTCCACGTTATTCTAGTTGTACAGCAAAGCAGAAAATGGCAGTACAAGATAAAAAATCCCTGATTTCACTTGAAATATTTATATAACTAAAACCAAATCAGGTTGTGCTGAGGGTAGTTGTCTCACTCCACTGTTGGTTTATACAGGTAGTATCTTCATAGGAGACATTCTCAGTGCTGGGAGAAATGGAACACCTTGCACGAGGCAGTTTCTTTTGAATTTTGACTGGTTGGTTAATTTCTACTGTTAATCACTTTTAGCTGTATATTCCATTCACAACCATTTTGAAATTGAATTACACTGTGATTTTAAAAGTGTTTCTCTTCATCCATTAATTGTGTAATTATTAAAGAAATATAATGTTCCTCAAAAGAAGGTTTTAAAGGTTTTTTGCCATCACTATTTTGACTTTCGATTATATAATCAACATTTGTATTAATGCAATATGAATTGCCTTGATTAACTCATTTATCCTTCTATCAGTAGAGGTACACATACACTACCCACATCATGATACCACGATACTGCATCTGACTCAAATTGTGCTGCTAAGTCTCGTCAGTCGTGTCCAACTCTGTGCAATCCCATAGATGGCAACCCACCAGGCTCCGCCGTCCCTGGGATTCTCCAGGCAAGAGTACTGGAGTGGGGTGCCATTGCCTTCTCCTCAAATTATGCACGTAGTGAAATTTCTTTGAAGCTTACATTCTGATTTGCAACACCTCTCTGTGGGTATTGTTAACCAGCTGAATTCAGTCAACAATTTGAGGCTCTGCCTAAATTAAACAACTTTTTTTTAAAAGTTAAAAACCTTTTGAATTAAAAGCGTATTGTTAGGTTGTATAGACAACACATAAAATGAAGCCTTAATCAAATTAAAACAGTATAAAGGACTATTTGGCATGGATCTTAGTCACAGTATCTCCTCACTGTGCTAAGCACTTTTCATGCATCATCTCATTTAATCTCCATCACAACTTGATGAAGGAAATTTTACATTTCCATTGTATAGTGGAAGAAAATGAAGTTAAGAGAGCATGAAATGACTTGCCCCCATCTCAAAATGGGAGAGGCGGCAGTCCGATTCAGGGCTATCCTTTGGCAGAGCCCACTGTCTGTTAATATCCTTCTTCGTGTACAGTGTCCACCCTGTGTCCTCCTTGGCCACATGTTAGGTTGGTTATGTTGGAAGAGCATGGTGAGAGGTTTAGTTGCCAGGCTGTACTGGCAACTCTGTTCACTTGTGCAGATTCCATGTCACTCTCTTATTTCCAGGGCTCCACATTCACTATAGATCTGGGAACCCATAGATATATCATTTTTCATTTAAACCCAAACACTTAAGAGGATTAAAGAGTTGCTGTCAATAACTGTACATGGAAAAGAAGCATGAACTAAGATTTTCCAAATCAAAATGGGGCCTGTGGTTCTGGTACATAAGAGCAGCATTGCAGGGTGTGTGTGTGTGTGTGCGTGTGTGTGTGTGTTGTATCAGGAGTGTGGGGAAGCAATGTTGTAGGTTGAAGTACACCATCTCAGGACAAAGAAGATTGAGAAATTCTGGTTTTGAGGAGTATTTCTCAACTATTTTTAAAATTACATGCCTATGCTGTGAAACACAGAGGTCTTCCTTTAATGTTATTTTAATTTGCTAAGTAAACACTGGATTAAAATACTCAAAGCCATGGGTTTGCTTTGTTTTCAAACTGCCCAACTCTCCACTCCTTTTAGCCAATTCAGAGGTGTTTTCTTACCTACCCCATCACTGGTCTAGAATTCTGAAAAGCACTCTTTTGTAAATGGTCATCCAGCTGTGGGTTAATCAAAAGAATAGGCCATTTTACTAAGTGTCAGAATGCTGTTCTGGTGCCATCACGAGCATTGATCAGTATTCACTCACCAAGAGAAGAGGTCAGAGATGATCAGGTACATTAAGCCACAAAAGTCTGAAGTATTCCTGCTCTTTGGTAAAAGTCTAAAGCTAGAGCTAAAAAATTCAGAAAATGCCTATTAATAACACAGTGGAGGGACTTCCCTGGCGGTCCAGTGGTTCAGATTCTGCGTTTCCACTGCAGTGGCCATGGGTTCAATCCCTGGTCAGGGAACTTTGAGCCCTCATGCCACATGGTATAGCTAAAAAACAAAAAACAAACAAAAAAAACAGAATGGAGGTAGTAGTTTAGTTCCCTGAGTGCTATTTAAGAATTGTTCGTGTTGAAGACATTTTTTCAGTATTAAAGATGACAGTGATTACTTCTGAGGGTTGTGTATATGAGAGAGAAATAAGGTAACTATTCTTTTCAACATTTCAGGTCTGACTGACTTTCCTAAATAAAGCAGAGGTTTATCAATTATGATGCCATGGTGCATCTCATGGAAGGCCTGGTATTTAACATGGATTATTTTCATTGCCCACATCTACACCATTGTGCTGTAGGTGCTATTATTGCTCCCATTTTAGAGACTAGGAAATAGAGGCAAAGAGAGGCAGCACAATCAGTGAGTGGCAGAGCTGCCACAGGAACCAAAGCTCCAAGATTATCTCGTTAAAAGTGCATTTTATAGTCTATACGAAGACTGTAGGGATATTATTGCTAGGTTTTGGGGGGAAATATAAGATGTATTTTTCCTTTTTCAACAAGTAGATATTGCCAAATAAGTTTCAGGATCGTTTAACTGGATGCTAATACTGAATACAGTTCAGTTTTAAATAAAAATGGGATTAAAATTCATCTTATAACTTTTACATGAGTGAATTTAGTTGGGCCTTTATTAGAAGACAGATGCAGGACAAATATAGAAAAATTAAGGACCCCTGAAGCTATTTTTAACATTTTAAAATTAACTTGACAGCTGTTGTTTTGTCAGAACTTAAATAACTTTGCTTCATTAAAAAATAAATCCATAACATATGGATTTCAGCATATTGTATATTTATTATTTGTGCTTATTAGGGAAAGGCACATGAGTTGAAAAAAAATGAGACATTCTCCAGGTGTATAAAAAGTTGTTATTAGCAGGCAAGCAATCATAGTGTTAAACAAGATACCTATCCTTGAATGTTTTTGATGCTTTTTATTTAGCTAAATTTTACAATAAGCTTTCTTGCTAATGGAATGAAAGCATTGAATTAGGCTGGGTTTTTAATTCTCTTACTTTTAGAATTATAAACTCACACCTAAAAGAGACATCCTGAGACCTTTTAGTTTCCCCTTCGTGCTCCAGAAATTCTTATCTTTCTGGTGTGCAGAAAGAAACCCATCTATTATGTAGAGAAAAACATCTTTCAGACTCCTAAAGTCCTCACTTTTCTTGTTAAGTGTCCAGTTAAGTATTTAAGGATACATTTGTCTTTTATCAACTGAAATTCCTCTCCTTTGGCTTAAACTCAGACCTCAGGAGCTGCAAGGTGACCTTGAGTTGGGGGAGGAGACAGTGAGGCTGGTATTTGAGGATGACCTTAAAAATAAGCCCATGGAAAAAATGAGATAGGGACCTCTAGTTAAAGATGGTGGATGCACATTTAGCTTTATTCTCTTTCAAAATTTCACTAAGATGACGGTGAATAAATTACTTTTTAAAAGAAAACCCATGAAGATGAGAATGGAAAATAAGAAAATAACATATTTTGGAGGCAGGATTGCAATCACCCTCCATATCCATGAGTTCTGCATCCTTGCATACAGAGGGCTGACGACGAGGGACTTGAGCATCCTTGAATGTTGGTTCTGTGGAGGGGTCCTGGAACCAGTCCCCCATGGACACCAAGGGATGACTGTAATTGGTGGCTGACTTCGAGGACCCAAGTAGGCAGATCCTAATCTAGAAGAAGAGAAAGTTGAGATGCAGCCTGAGTTGTACCATAGACCTCCCAAAAGGCTCAAGAAGGTTTATCCTGGGATGAGAGTAGAGGAGAGGCTCTAGCTATGAAGCACCAGGCACGACTGAGGGAAGGGTTGTTGAGCTGCACCCGACAGGCCCACTAGGCCTGAAAAAAGAGCCGGGAGTCAGCAACAGAAACAGCAGCAGTTTAGTGGGCAGTGGCAGCTTATCCGTCTGGAACAAGACCCCACTGTGTGCAGTGGGCAATGGACAGACCTTGTCAGCTGTCTTTGCTACTGAGGAGAGGGGGCAATTACCAGTTATCAGGGAATTGACATCAGGTTGTCTCACTGGTTGCCAGGGAAACTAGCAGAGGGGCACAGCCCTTACTGCCCCTTTGATAAGGACAGTCACCAGCTGGGTCGGGGACAAGTATGTTGGAAGGTTAGTCGGGTGAGTAGGGTGCAGCTAAAGCAGGTACTGGTGGAGCAGGGTCTGTAGAGAAAGCAAGGGAACAGCCATTTTGGATAGCCTGACCATACAGGGGTCCCTGACCAGAACCAGAGGAATCAGATAACATGCCTCAACTTGCCTTCCACATCATTTAGCCAGGTGTCACCCTGTAAGCAGATGGGAAGTGTTCTTTGGAGAATGTAGTTAGCCAAAAGGAGGCAAACGATAAAAACAAAACTAGAGATAACTCGTTTGACTTTGTATTATCTTAGTCTAGAGTAAAGACAGAGTCAAAAAGCTTCCTTCCCTTGGCCTCATTCTCCCAAATATAGACAGCAACCAATCAGCTTTTTAGTTTCTCATCTGAAAAATGAACAGATAGCTGACAATCAGACATTGAAGAAATATCTAATATGAAGTGAACATAGAGAGGGCAAATAGAATAGGGAGATGATATATATATATGTATGTATAATTAGTGTTGTCTAAGAAAGGAGAAGTTAGTGTACCAAGTAAACAAGAACAGAATGCTACAAAAAAAAGGAACTTTCATGAGCAAACAAAGCAGCTCTTGGAAATTAAAAAGAAGAAATGAAAAACCATTCACTAGAAGCCTTGGAAGTTGTAGTAATAGAAAATCTCCTAGAATGTAAACTTTAAAACACTAAGAAATGTAAAATATGAGAGAGAAGATGAGGAAATGGGAAATCAGGTCCAGGGAGCCAACATCTAAATAGGAAGAGAAAACAGAAGGAAGAATATCATCAAACAAATTATTCCACAAATTTTCCCAAACTGAAGGACATGAATTTCTGGATTTAAAGACCCACCAAATTCCCTGTGCAGTGTTATAAAGTATAGTCAATATGAAGGACGTCATCAGGTAATTTTGAATGCTAGAAATATAAAAGGTCCTACAGCTTTTCAGAGAGGAAGAAAAACAGGTTTCATGACAACAGCTATTAAAAACAAAAAAAAAACCCTTTTAGAATTGTTTGATTTTTAAACTATATACTGTATATTTTCCATGAAATGAAATTTTAAAAAATAAAATTTTGAAAAGTGGAATAGGCCAGGATGGGTAAAGAAACTTTGTTTCCATTTTAGTTTGAAAATGTTGATCTTTAAGTTTCAGTATCTATTATTCATTTGACAATGGATAATAGATAAACGGTTCAGATGTAATAGCTCATTAGCCCATGAGTTTCCCAAGGCATTTCTGTTGGTCTGCATGCAGTTGTTCTTTCATAACAAAAACTAAGCTGTATTTGGATATTACTTCTTATAAGAACACTGGCAAGAAATTCAGAAAAAAAAAAAGATGGTCATTCTTCCCCCAAATAACCATAAGATAAGAAATATGGTAGGGGGTTTAATAGCTTGCCAGCACACACAGAGGAAAATATGAAATGCAGAAAATAAAAGGATCTGAAATCCCCAAACAGAAGACATAGTTTCAGTTGCTACAACCTGAAACGAACTGCTTTTATTAGATCATTAATGTTTCATGATTTGGGGATATATTTGTATACCACACAACTGTTGGACCGTTTTATTGCAGTGAAGACACCTCAAAGGATTTGTAAAGGCAGCAAATGTATATTGGAATAGTCTTGGGGCTCCCGTGTATACTAAATTGAACCTCTTCCTAATATACAATGAAATTATATCCATTTTTATTGTGTAATAATTTTTGTTAATAATTTTACTTATTTATTTAATTTTGGCTGTGCAGGGTCTTCACTGCTGTGTGGGCTTTTCTTTAGCTGCTGAGAGTGGGGGCTTGTCTTCCTTGTGGTGCACGGGCTTCTCATTGTGGGGCTTCTCTTGTGGAGCACAGGCCTTAGGGCACATGGGCTCAGTAGCTGTGGCTCCTGGGCTCTAGAGCCCAGGCTCAGTAGTTGTGGGACATGGGCTTAGTCCTTCTGTAGCATGTGGGATCTTCAAAGGATCGAACCCATGTCTCCTGCATTGGCAGGCGAATTCTTCACCACTGAGTCATCAGGAAGCCCCTTATTGTATAATATTATAATTTTAAAAAAGAGACACACTTAAGCTTTAAGAGAGACTTAAAAAATGAGGAAAGAATTGAGGGTGTGTGTATATATATAAATACAAGGAATAGATAGTGAGTTGCTTCAGGGCAAAGAGCAGCTGTTGTTCCTCTTTATAGCCCAGTATCCAGCACAATTGTCCACCCAGTTGAAGCAAAGACAGGAACCTGAAAAGAACTCTGGAGAGGTTGCCCTAGTGAGGGGTGGAGCGATTACAAAGGAGGATCAGATTCAGATCTTGGCTGCCCGGACTCCACGGTCTGGTTGTCTTTAGCAAGGCCACCAGGCTCACTGCAAAGTACACAGGGTTCCCAATAATAATGGGAGGTTATTTGCTTGTTTTTAAAACATCCTTGATATCCTAGGATATATAAAGCACAGGCTCTGAGAAATAAAGAAAACCTTATAACTTACTGTTTGATGTCAATAAAATCAAGCTGTTCCTAATAAGGCCTCCTGCTTCCAGTATCTAAGTGTCTGGATTTCTTTGAAATAACACTATTTATACATGTCTCTAATGCACAGCTATAAGAAAGGGCTGGAGAACCTCAAAGGTAAATTTTACAATCATTTCCATACCCATTTTCCTGTGGAACTTGATTTGGGAAAGTTGGTGTTTGATTTTCACCGAAGTTAAACAAACAAGGCCAACAGATCAGAGCCCCCATCACAAGTCAGACCTTCAGAGGGAATTCAGTAATTTTTTTTTTTTTTCCTATTAACTTCATACCTGTAAGTCTTTCTCTTTGCATCCTGCAGAGCCGTTATGGGCTTTTATTCTTATTTTTATCCTCATCTGCAAATTTCATGTGGATGCCTGCAGATGATCCTGGGTTCTCTGCAGACACACTTCTTTCTCTTTCTCTCTCTTTCTCTCCTTCTGTCTCTCTAATTATTTGCTGAGGCCACAGATGCCATCCCTTGGCAGCTTCCTCACTCCAGTAGAATAATGAGACCCTGGCTTTTGAGAACTCGGTACTGGGAGTAAATGGTGTTTAAACTGAAGTTTTCCCCACTTTACTGGTAAAACACAATCCTTGACTACTCTGCGGGTGCGATGCCCTTGACTATCCCGCCTGTCCGGTACTGTAGGATGAGGCATTAGAATCTGTGTGTAAACATCGCAGTGAGGGGTAAGCTTAGGGCATCTTCTGAGCAGTGCCTGCTCCTTTTGAAGTGTCTGCTGGATTGTACCATTGTCATGCCCGTTGGAGGAATTCTTTGTTTTACAATGGCAGGGCTCTGAAGAGCCAGCTGATAAGACTTGGGACCCTGGTGTGAAACTGACCCTTTGAACTAGGAAGAATCTTTCAAGATAAGGAAGCCTTGGCGTTTTTATCACACTTTTTATTAGTGCTCTGAATGGAGCAGGTTAGTGTCCTTGCTAGGCAGGTAAATAAAAGTTTTTCAGGCTCTTCAGTAATGGCACAAACTAGGACCCAGGCTCCTTTTTGACAACGAAGCAGACCTTCCAATTGCCTATCTCAATGAAGATTTTTGAGAAATAGCATCAATTTGGGGGATTTACTCAGAACAAAAAGATTAATTGTACCAGGAGTAAAATGCAAATGAAACTCAAAAGACTTTTTCAAGAAAAATGTTAAGTTTCTGACTAAGAAGTGATCTTGATTATCTTTCAGACCAAATGGCATGCATAATTTTTCTTCATAAAGGTCATTGGTAGAACAGAAAGTAGAAAAATTGGCTCCATGGTAATCGTTTTTGAATTTACATTTTAATATCCTGAATGTTCCACATCTCAGATATTCTCCTGAAATGAACGGTACTCATCATTCTGGCATTAAGTCACTCAACAAACCTTTGTCAGTCCTGATGGTGTGACAGGCCTGTTTTTTGGGGCAGCATTGAGCAAGGCAGTCTTGCTTTCCATCTACACGAGTCTTCCAGCCCAACGGAGACCCCATCATCACACAAATGACTGAAGAGTGAACTGAAGGTTGTAGGGAACTGACAGGTGCTGTGGCAATTCTTCTTCGGTCCTTCCTTTAGCACTTTATTTTGGGGGATGCTTTAAAGGAAGAATCTCATTTCCCCTTTTTAACAGTTCTTTGAGAGTTTGTGTTTCATGTCTGAGTTTGCTTTCCAACTTTTCCTTCAAGTTAGCCTGAATGCATCTCAGATGGTTTCCCAGAATAGAACTTTCCATTCAGACTAAGGAGCTGCAGATGAGATGGCGAATTCAGGGTACGTGCCTGGGAACTTTCATTGGAAGCTTTATACTGCCTAAACCCCAGAGAGATGAGGGTCTGTGTGGCTGCCCAGGTGATCAGGCTCATCAATGCGCGTGGGCTCCTCTGTCTGGCTGCTATCCTCCCCAGGACAACAAGTCTACTCCACCACCCTGGGGTGTGGCAACAAATGTTAAGACAGCCTTTGGTTAAAATGGCCCTTGTGTATACAGCCGACCTCTATTCCTGGACGGTTTCCTAGACGGAAGAAATCAAAGAGTTAGAGGATTTCACAGCTATGAGACCTTAAAGATCATCTACCATTTTGTGGATGAGAAACTGAGCCCCAGAGAGTAAAGGTCTTCCAGCCAGTTACTGGCAGAAGCAGGACCACTATGACAAGCTCTGCCCTCCCCTCCATCCGATACCCAGAGTGCAGCTCCACCGCACCACCCCCCAGGACCCCGAGAGTGCACTCCATCCATCTCCATCTCGCCTTTTCATTCTCACCACTTCCAGGACCTTTCTGCCCATCTGTGTTTGAAGTCATGCAGTTGTGAGCTATTTCCCACATTTGACCTAACCCAAATGTCTCTCCATGTTGTTTTTCCTTTAAACAAGCAACTAACTAATAATGCTATTTATATAGCTCTCTAAGTAATAAACGAAACTCTAAAGAATAAAGCCATTTATGCAACAGTTCTTTATCAATGCATTCCGTTGATGAATTTCTAATTTGGTATATGTTATATACCCGTGTATAAAACTGTTTAGACCAGACCAATAAAGGTTATCCTAAAAACTGCAGTACGGATTTACAGATTTATTACCACTTGCCTTTTTTTTCCTCTCAAACAGTAGCTCATTTGTGGGAATTACATTACATATAATGTTCAGGCATACTTCAGTTTTTAGCCAAAAAAGTCCATGGTACAGGATATTCTAACAGGAAAGTACATTGTGCTAAGATTATTGCCATATAATAAAGTTCTTAGTGCCCTTAAGCTGCATGAGTGTGGAGGATCCTTTATAAAAATACTTACTCTAGGAGAAATATTCCGCCCCCTTCCCCTTTTCCTGTTCCCTGCTTCCTCTACAGAGCCACTTCTTCATGCTTTTCATTTTCTGCTCTAACCATTACAAAACGAGGATGAGTATCTTTTCATGATTTTTGAAAAAAATGTAAAAGCAGTGTTCTCAAGTTGTCATTAAAATATATTTTCACTTTTGTTTATTTATACAGTTAACTTTTGTAAAACCCCAAAGTGACAAATTGATAGATGAATTCAAATAAGATTGACGTAATTGCATTTCACATCCTGATAAAAATCACAGAGGAACAGGAGTTGTAATCCTATCCTACTCTATGTCCTCAGATATGTATTTATCTTGTTCTCTGGCTAATGAGGAAAAATTAATCCTGTCAATACTGCGATTCAGCCTGGTGATAAGCTTCTATGTCATCTGTCACATGACTAGCTGTGGTCATCTTCTGTTTCCCTGCATTAAGTCAACACAGATGTTTTGGCTTTGGAAATGTCCATCAACTTCATTTAGGCTCTGCTGTCTGCTCAGTGCAGTGCAGCCTTCATTGATGGTGTAATGGGGATTGGAGGTTAGTTCCTCCCCAAGAGTTCTTTCTTACCATAATAATAACTGGAGGGGAAAAAATCTTCCATGCAATAAAACAAATTAGAAGACTAAACAGGAAAAAACCTGGTGTGAGAAGGAAAAGAAAATATTAATACTACAACAGAGAAGAGCAAGTGATATAGTTGTGAACAGATTGAATCATTTATTGTCATTTTGGAACAACAGCAAGTTGTGGGCTCAGTTCAGTTCAGTTCAGTCGCTCAGTCGTGTCTGACTCTTTGCGACCCCATGAATTGCAGCACACCAGGCCTCCCGGTCCATAACCAACTCCCGGAGTTCACTCAGACTCATGTCCATTGAGTCGGTGATGCCATCCAGCCATCTCATCCTCTGTCATCCCCTCTTCCTCCTGCCCCCACTCCCTCCCAGCATCAGAGTCTTTTCCAATGAGTCAACTCTTCGCATGAGGTGGCCAAAGTACTGGAGTTTCAACTTTAGCATCATTCCTTCCAAAGAACACCCAGGGCTGATCTCCTTTAGAATGGACTGGTTGGATCTCCTTGCAGTCCAAGGGACTCTCAAGAGTCTTCTCCAACACCACAGTTCAAAAGCATCAATTCTTTGGCGCTCAGCTTTCTTCACAGTCCAACTCTCACATCCATACATGACTACTGGAAAAACCATAGCCTTGACTAGACGGACCTTTGTTGGCAAAGTCATATCTCTGCTTTTGAATATGCTATCTAGATTGGTCATAACTTTTCTTCCAAGGAGTAAGCGTGTTTTAATTTCATGGCTGCAGTCACCATCTGCAGTGATTTTGGAGCCCCAAAAAACAAAGTCTGACACTGTTTCCACTGTTTCCCCATCTATTTGCCAGGAAATGATGGGACCAAATGTCATGATCTTAGTTTTCTGAATGTTGAGCTTTAAGCCAACTTTTTCACTCTCCTCTTTCACTTTCATCAAGAGGCTTTTTAGTTCCTCTTCACTTTCTGCCATAAGTTGTAGGCTAGGGGAAGCCTTTTCTATCCTCTGGTTCAAACACCTTCTGGCTTATGTCTATGAAAGTCACGTGATTTATTGTTTTTCTGCTTTGTCTACACACACCTTGATCTTTTTTCTTTTCCCCTGGCTGTGCTGGATCTTCGTTGCTGCTCTTGGGCTTTCTTAAGCTGTGGCATGCAGGGCTACTCTGTAGCTGCAGTTGTGCGTGCTTCTCATTGTGGTGCGTTCTCTCGTTGCAGAGCATGGGCTCCGGGTGCACAGGCTTCAGTAGTTGCTCCGCTGAATGTGGGATCTTCCCAGAACAGGGATCCAACCTGTGTCCCCTACATTGGCAGGCAGATTCGTAACCACTGGACCAGGGGAAGTCCCACCTTGATCTTCTTAGTATTTTCAGTAAATATCCCCTGACCCCTGAAATGACATGTCATCTGCTTGCTTTGTGTCCACAATTCTGGGAAGCTAAAGAACACTCAGAACCCAGGGCAACAGCAGATGCCCAGCAGGACAGCCATTACTTTAAATCAGTGGGAGCAGCACTTGCCTCAGAAGCATCCTGTAAATGGAGCCTTTGCAGAGGAAATGTGCTGAAATGACAGAAACTGTGCATAATTAAAATTAAGCAGTGCATGGCCCCCAATTTAATTTAAATTTAAATTGAATGGGTTTAAATGTTAGGTATTCAATGGCTCTAATTTCTACAGTTCTCTTTCATGCTTTTTTAAAAACCTATTCTAACAATTCATGAGAAAACTTTGAAAACTATGTTTTAATGATGTTGTGGATTAAAACCAGCACCACAAAGCCACATCCAAAGAATAATTTCACCTAATATGACAAAAGAGAAGTTCACTTTCACTTGAGCAAGATATCTTAACCAAGAGAGGTCAGATCCCCAAAATGACATCTATCCCTTTAGAACTTTTCATGAAAGAGATCTGGGATTTACTTATGAGCATGCATGCTTCATAAGCAATATTGAAGACCTTGGAGTGTCTGGGTAGAATTTTGCTTTGACCAGCTACTCAATGAAAACTTGAAGTAGCTCTTCTTTCTCCTCACACAAATTTATCACTGTCAGAGAGCTAGTAACCAAAGTGAATTGTGTCTGTAGACCAATGCATGGTTCCTAAACCCAGTTAGAAATTGCAGTTATCTAGGAAAACTGCATGAAATGTAAATTTCTGGCTCCTAACTCAGACTTCTTTTTAAAATTTTATTTCTTGTTGGCCTTGGTGGGTCTTCTTTGCTGCACAGGCATTCTCTAGTTGCAGCCAGCGGGGGCTACTCTCCACTTGCGGTGTCCATGGGCTTCTGATTGCAGTGGCTTCTGTTGTTGCAGAGCACAGCTCCAGGGCACTTGGGCTTCTGCAGCATGAGGGCTCAGTAATTGCAGCTCCCAGGCTCAACAGTTGTGGTGCAAGGGCTTAGTTGCTCCGTGACATGTGGGATGTTTCCAGACCAGGGATTGAACCCATCTCCTGCATTGGCAGGAGGACTCCTTAGCACTGAGCCACCAGGGACGCCCTTAACTCAGACTTATTGAATTAAAATCTATGGGGATGTGGTTCAGGCATCTATATGTTTTTAGACTTTCCAGGTGATTCTTTTCTTTTGACTGCACGGGGTCTTTGTTGCAGTGTGCTGTGGAATGTCGCAGCGTGGCTTCTCTTGTTGGGGAGCACAGGTTCTAGAGCACGCGGACTCAGTAGTTGTGGAGTGTTAGCTACTCTAGTTGTGGCAGCTCCAAGGTGTAGTTGTCCCAAGGCATGTGGGATCTTAGTTCCCCAGTCAGGAACTGAACCTGAGTCCGCCGCACTGAAAGGCAGAATCGTAACCACTGGACCGCTGGATAAGTCCCTCTCTGGTGGGAGGGAATCAGTGTAAGTGATTCTTACACTGACAACCGGTGCAGCATCAGTTGCTCTTGGCTAACTGTTATTAGGGACAGTGCCCATCCATAATATCTAAGAGCAAGTTCTTACCCCATTGTACAACTAGAATTTTTAAATTTCATTTAATAGACACTTTTGGAGTATCTCTGCAGGACAAAACAATTTTGCCTTCACTGGGAATTACTGGCCCGTAGCCTGTAAAACACAGAAGCCCTCATCCATCTGACTGAGTGGATACATGGTCAAGGAGTGGGCCCTTGGTGGTCGTGTTGGATTTCAACCCCAGCCCTGGGAGGGGGCCATTTTTTAACCTCACAGACTGAGGAGCCACAAAGCCCTGTCTGCAGGAAGGTAAGCACAAAGTGTTAAACCAGAAAGAAGCAGACAGAAGACTAGAGGAAGAAAGGATTCTGTCTCAGTTTCTGAGTGTTTCTCTTTCTGAACTGTGGTCATTTTCTGAAGCTCAGCTATAGTCCTGCTGTGTGTTGCCTGAGACACAGGCCTATGTCTCCGTCTGTTAAATGATCACTCCCCACCCTTTTTCTCCTTAAATTAGTCTGGTTTCTGTTACTTACAAAATAGTCCTGTTACAAACCTCATTATTTCAACTCAACCCAGTTTGCATAACACAGTTCCCTGATGTATTTTGCACGCTTGGATGCCACCACAAGGGAGAAGAAGGAGCCCACCTGTGGAATCAGTCCAGGGTGACCCCATTCAGGTTTTCTGCCCAGATGTACCCATTTTGGAGGCAAATACACTTTTGTTCATTGTCAGGACATTCTCTTTTCAAGACCCTTGAATTATATAGCTAATAGTTCCCTGTACTCTGCCCACCAGATTTCCCTGAACAAGAGGTTTCCTTCCTGGCTCCACTCCCAGGACTCCTGTCCAGGAGACACACCCCTGAGCTTTCTCTGGCTCTATTTTCAGAAAACTGCCTTTAGCTTCTAACATGCCCTGCTTTTTAAGCACCCTCGTTATTTTTTTTTCCTTGGACCCCACTTTTCTTCACCTCTCATTTCCCCTTTTAAAAAACCATCAGCAGATTTTAATTCGTGTGTGATTTTTGTGAGGAAATGGGATTTTGTTTGTTTTTGCCACAGATGCAAAATTTAAACTAAATATTTGTCTCAAACCTCTTTTCCCCAAGAATCTCTTTTGTCACTTAATTAAATAACCAAGACCCCTTTTTGAATTGCATGCAGCTTGATGATGGGAGGACCACAGGGAGGGACTTTGGAGGCTATAGGAACCTCATACTTGACCTAGGCTTCGTCCCTTTATCATGCGAATTGAGTTAGGGAAGGAAGAAGGTGTGGGGATAAAGATTTCCACAGCTGAGAATTACCCCAGAGGCAGGGAATATTCTGATGAGAATTTATTTGGGACATTTGTGTTTCCTATGACAGTAAGACCTAGAAGAAAAACCAGCTTCATAATTTGTTACTTTTTTTTTTTTTTCGGTTGGATGGTGCTTTCCTTACAACAGATATTGAAGTCTGTGGTCCTTAATTGTGTTTTGTGTTCAAGTTCCATGGAAGAGCTCTAAATGGAACATCTCATGATTTTGTAAGGTCTGTGCTCTTTTCCATGGTTACTTTAGTTAAGATCTGTATCATGATAGTCCATTTGGGAAAATTCCAGGGATTTTAGTGTGTGTCTTAATTTCTTTACTACCCAGAATGGCAAAGAATCCATCCCCTTGTGTAAAATGAGTGTGAGGAACGTCTGGGCATGCTCATCCAGGTGGGAGTCACTAAGCCCGAGACTGTTCTAGATAAGTAACAGGTGTGAGGTGTTGTCACAAGGCTCTTCTCTTTGACAGCTGAATTGAGCCATAAAATTTTTGAATAATTTATGCAAGTTTCCAGGATTCAGAAAGAGCTAGTGTCGATTTCACAAGGAAATCCTTACAGTTAATTTTGTGTGTGTGTGTCGCTTATCTTTGGCTGAGGTGAAAATATTCAGATTTCCCTATAAGTCAAAATTAATTTTGTAAACTATTATCCATGGTCTTAGCATCTTCTTTTCGCTTTTCAGTAAAATCAGAGTTTATCACAATCATATGTTTTAATTTATATTTTAAAATATTACAAGATGGCCAAGACTTAGTTTAAGAAACCTTTAAAACATCTTTAATTTTGGTGAACTGGTAAGTTTGAATACTCTTTTTTTTTTTGTAAGCTGAATTTTTCCTCCTCCTCAAAAAAAGGAAAGCAAGGCAACATGTGGTTTGTTACATTCATGGCTCTTCTTAGCCTGTTTTGCATTAGGAGGTTATGGAAACCCAAGACTGAAAGCTCCATAAAGCAAACCTTACAGTGAAGAAAAGAAATAGAGAAAAGAGACATCTGAAACTTGGCCGTTTTTCCCCATCTGCCCTAGAAATACATTCCAGTATGAAATGTGGGTACCTGATAGTTGGCAGTATAAAGGAGCAGAAAGGCAAATACTTTAAAAAAAAATCATACCTATTAAGTACCTTGAGTAAGTAGCCTCTATATTTTCCCTTTAAGAACTATCTAAAACAAAACTATCTGGGAAAGAACAGATCTGTAAATGTCCAGTCATTCCCCAGCCGTTCTTTAACTATCAGTTCCTCCCCTACTCAAAACAAAAACTGCCACCAAGAGTCTACCCAGTGAGTGTCATAGCTGCCACTCTTGCCAGCTGGCCTCTGGGAGTGACATGGCAGAGGCCCTAGCCCACTTTTCCTACTTTGTCCCAGTGCTGTTAATGGTGACAGTAAATGTTTTTCCTCACAGTGCACAGAAAATTTGCTGCCTAGTTAACACACTAGAGGTCGCTTTAAATTATTTTTCCCCTAATAATTTCACTACAAGTGAAATTGCTTATTACGCAGCATCAGCAACAAAATGCCCAGATGTTCCTATTACAGGCTTTCAAGGATCCCAAATATTTATGTGTATGAACGTCATATTTATTCTCCCTAAGAATTCTCTTAATTAGGCGTGAGAAATATTTTCCTATAGAGTGACAAGCATTTTTTTGTAGATTTTAATTGTCTGTGAAAAAAACATGCTGCGCTTCATAAAAGGTGTTCTTAGGAATCAGATAGTTGTATGTTCAGAAAAGTCATTATAAAATAGATTCTTGGAAAGACAAGAAGATGATTAGAAATGTCACTTGTGTAGGAACTGGCCCTCCTCTTCTATCTTTTGAATGGTGACTCCATTTGAAGAGGTTATCTACCCATGTCATTGGATTATTTCCAAAAATTTTTGACTCTTTAGATCCTAAAAGCATGATAAGTCATAAAACTATTTTTCTAATGATATTTTCAGTCTTCACTAAGTTGCTCCCCGCTCCCAAACATACCTTTCCAAAAGGTGGAGAGAAGCATTTCAGAGATTCCTGGAATCTTGTTAGAACCTATTGAAAGAGAAGCTAAAGACTTTAGAAATGGTCAGTAATGGAAATGAGGTTTGGTCTATTGTATTAGCAGCAATGCAGTCAGTAATCTTAGTCTGTGTTAAGTAAAAAATGTGTGTCCTTCTGTAAGAAGCAGATTGTCTGTACAAGCCTGCTTATATTATATGGTATTATATGAGTGATATTATATGAGTCTTAATAGTTTCTATTATTTGAGCTCATCTGCAACAAATTTTTGTTGGGGGACATTTTGGCAATTACAATCACCAAGAAATGCTGCCAGACTATTAATTCTATTGTCTTTTTTTTTTTTTTTTTTTTCCTTTTTATTCATTTGCTGTAACTGAACTGAAGGACCTTAGTAAAACAACAATAATAATGTATTATGGTCCTGGGAGTTGAGCTGTAATCAATTTTGTCTGACAGGCTTATTAATGGCTGCATTATTACTGCAGTGCCTTTTTGCCTTCAGGATGTCATGTGAGATGCGTTCAGATGAATGGGTCACACATAAGCTACAAACCAAACCATTCTCGTGGTTTTGCCCTTTGTTCAGCATAATCTGCCTCTAAATCGAGGAGCTGATGGTTGGGCTCCATCTGAGAGTGATACCCTTACTTGAGTAAGAGCTTAGCACACCCTGATACTCTAATGATGAATAGTTGCATCAGAGCAACTGTTATATGAATGATCTTCAGATACAGGCCAGTTTTGTTGTATTTAGACAATAAATGACTTTGTATCTATAGAAGTTAAAAATGCAGTGAAACTGCTTCCAAAAGCTCAGTGTCTCAGTTTTCTGAGGACCCCCAGGATTGGGGGCTGTGGGTGATGCCCCTCCTTTGAACTGTGCAGCATTTCTGTCCTAGAGGTCAGGGTAGCCAGTGTGTTGTCACTGAGTGCATTGCTTCATTTCTAGATGAAATAATGTGGCATGAACCTTCTAGAATTATCCTTCCTACTTCCGGGTGATATCGCTGAGTCACCAGTTGGGGCAAGCAAAGCATGTTATTTTGCCATTTGTAAGAAGCTCTGCTTTAAAAGCAAATAACCTAGTGGTTGAAGACCATGGGCTTCGATGTCAGACCTGGTTCTGAATCCAGGCTCTTGCACTAATTAGCTGATGATTAGATGATGGAGCAACTTACATGTCTCATTTGTAAAATGAGGAATATAAGGAATATAAAATAAGGAATATAACATGCCTTATCATGTTATTAGAATTTTTTTTTAATGTACAGGATTTAACACAAGGCCTAGCCTACAAGTACTCCAGATATTATAGCTACATGATAGTAATAATGATAGTGATGGAGTTTCACTTGGCATTATTATATTCTTAGCGTGTCACCAAATAAAATGCAGTAACATGCTATATGTTCAAGATGATGCACAATTCTAATGCATACTTGACCCCTCATTCTGTGCTGATGCCACCCCTGTCTTTAGGTCACTGCATGTTCAGTGAAAGGAAGGCCATGTGTCAGGTACACGATGGCTTGCTGTGAGACAGCGTCCTCTTTCCTCAAAGGATACTAGGATGCTCGTTACATCCAGATCCACCCAGACTGCACTTTTATCCTCACAGACAGCTTCCTCACCATGATCATCATGGGATCATATCACTGCATTTTGTTTGAGAAAGCTCTTTTAAGGAACCAGAAATACCAGAAGGTCTGTTTCTCAAAATACATCTTTTCCAATCACTAATATTAAGCAAAATAGTGACTGTAGCCCATCCTTATTGGTGTAACTGCCAAGTGGAAAGTTTGAGTTTCTGGGTTGTCCCAAAGCTCTGTGCACAGAGGAAGAGAAGCTATCTGTTGAGTTAAAAGAAAAAAAAATTCTATTTGAGAAAGAAAATAGGCGGTAATTTTGGTGGAGGGACTGGTCTAAATAAGATGGGGGTCCTGGGGCTAATGGAGAGTCTTGGAGGAATGGAAATGCAGCATAGAAACCTCTGGTGTAATGGGACCTCAGGGAACATTCCTGGACCCATCCCAAATGAAGTCCTGAAGTAAGAGTCAGCCAGGCAGATAAAAATGTGTGGCTAGACAGTTGCACATAGAGGAAACAGCAGGATTAGACAAAGGGTCATGAAACAACATGATATGCTTGGAAACCACAAGTTCTGGAGCCAGAGGTGAGATATGACAAGTGATGGAGATACAGTTGGAGGGATCAATGGGGGCTGGAAATGAAGGACCTTCATTTATCCCATGGAGGTGCCAGGAAAACTGAAGAAGGGATTTTTAAAGTAGAAGAATGATATAGGTTTATAGTGCTCAAGTGAGGGAAAATGGGTATGTAGGGAAGAGAAGCCCTCGAGGCTTGGCTGCTGTAGCATCCCAGGATGGGGGACAGGGTGAGATAGAAAATGGAAAAGATGCAAAGATCCAGTAAGTCCCTGAATGAGGGCAGGCAAGAAGAAGGGCACTTGGTGAAGGAGGCGCCTGTGATGGTCAGGTGTCTGGCTTACTGGGGGTACTGGCGGTAGGTACCATAAACAGACCAGGAAGAGAGGAGGAAGGAGGATTATTGGTCTGGAGGTGGGTGGAGCATATCATTTAGTAATTTGAGCTTGCTAAAGAGATTTCACTTTAGCCAATTGGTTTAAGTTCATTTCAGATCCTATATGCTAAAAAGAATAACGTAAAAGATAAATTTTATGAGGTTCCTTTAAATATTAAAACTAGAGAGTTGAACACTAAATTAGTTGACTCACTTTTTTCCAAATAAAAATAGAGAAAACAAAATCAATGGATTGATAATTGAGATAATATAAGAGTGCTTAACAAGGTCTGGAACCAGTCACTGAGCATTCAGCAAATATTCACAGAGAAAACTCTATGTAGCAGGCAAAGTACCTAATGGGGTAGGCCTGAGTATCTGAGCACTTGGGATAGATTCATTGCTAAACAAAATAGGCAATATCGCTTCCCTTAGCCCCTCTATAATTCAATGCAGGTACAATGCTGAAGAGATGAGCACTCCAAGCATAAAAGACAAAGGAAATATTAAAAGTAACTTTCATCAAAAGATAGTTACTTACCTAGAGCTATGTGATTTGATCCAATATAACAATTGGAATTCCAACTCCTGGCCCTGGCCCAACCTGGGATAGCTGGTAAACCAGTCCCCACTACAAAATCACCTTGTGTAAATTCCCACAGTTCCAGAAGGGGACTTGGTATCTTAGATAAGATAAAGAAACTACAGAAAGCATGGCTGACCTTTTGTTTTTGGCAAGAGGCTGCTTGAAATAATTCTTTGCGGACACCTCTGTAAGAACGTTATTGTACATGGCAGTTGTTAAAAGCTGGCCCACCCTCATTGGCCCAGATATTTCCTTGTGGAGAATCAACCGTCTTAGGTAGTGGAGAGTTTAAATAGCATGAAAAATACAAAGGTGAGCTAAATAGCTTTGAGTGTGTAGTTCATGAAGCAAAGCAGCAAATACTCTATAATTTTAATTTTTAAGACAAAGCAGTATTTATTCTTTACATGTTTTGCACAGAATACAAACTGCAAGATTGCAGAGCTCACCTAACACACCAAGTTTCCACTTTTTGTTTCATCTCTGCAGCAGGCTTGGCTGGGTTATTCTACATAATCTTCCAACCTTAGAGTCATGTACCTGTTTCCTTCCATAATGAATGACCCTGAGCTCTAACACTGGAGGATGCCAATGCTGTATTTTAAGAATGGATTCCAACAGGAAGATAAAGTTTGAACTTAGAAACGTAAATATCAACACTTTGGGTTACCTTGAGTTTATCTTCCATGGACAGTGAAATATATCTGCAGTTTCAAGCTGGAGCTCTCATATCAGGGCTAACTTGTTGATTGTCTTTCCAGGAAACCATGGGAATGCTGACTTAAGAAATGGTGGCCCCCATCTGCCAGTTCTCAAAGTCCATGCTGGGCCATCACAGCCCAGTCTCTCCGCCCTCAGACACACTGCCCTTGACTCCTGGAAAGGCTTTCAGGCTCTTTCCATCTGGTTTCCCTGCACTGCTGTCTCTGCCCTCCCTCTAATGAGGGCAAAGACACAGTCATTTCGCTCTTCTTGAAGCCTCTGTGACTCCCTGTAGCCCTTGGAATAGCTGAACAGCCCTGGCACACGCAGCCATTTAGAGTTTGGACCTACCTCCCGGCTGTGCTCTGCCACATCACTGTGGGTTTTCTAAGGGCAGCTCACTCTTTGGGCCCTCAAGCTTTGACGGGCCCAACTGGGCCTTGGTTCCTACTCCCAACTCCACTGATTACCCTGATCAACTACTTCAAATCCTTTCAGGCTCAGCTCAGATGTCACCCCACTTTCCTAGATTCTCACCTTCTAACCAGAATTGATCGATCAACGTTTCCTCTTACTCTTATATTAGAATTTTAACCATACCTCAACTTTAGTATAATCACAACATACCATGGTTTCTTATGTGTTTTGGAAAATTAGAACAATTGGTAATTTTCCCTACTCATCTTGTGTGTTTTCCTATGCCTTCTATTTTATCAAGATATAAATAGAATATGAAATTTAAAATAGGCCTAAACCCTCCCCTTAAGGACTTCATATTTAAATATCATATTCTATGAAGTCCTTAAGGGGAGGGTTTAGGTCTAACAGAGCTGCGCTGAATTAAATATCTTTTGATTCAACCAAAGAATCTATCAATAAATCAATGGATGAATTTATGAAGCATCAGCCTGGAACAACAGGCAGCTCTTGTTCCAGTATGTCTGGCTCCATGGAAATTTGGGACTGATGACTGCAGCAGAGGTTTCACCCTTGAAGTTTGTGACTGAGCAGAAGATAGCACAGGGAGGAATTATGTATTCATATATCTTTCTGTATCAACTAATAACAATTCAAGAAATCATTTTATGCTTGTGAGCGTTTCTTCCTTATATTAATATTGTAGAATATTTTCTTTAATGTTTCTTAAACCATTTTTATAAAGGTTTTATATGAGCATTTTGGAAAAAAAAAGGTTGTAAATAGTGTGAAGATACAAAGGTACAATTATTTTACAAATAGACAGTTGACCCTTGAACAACACAGGTTTGAACTACACAGGTCCACTTACCCTTGACAGTTTTTCAGTAGTAAATGCTAAGTGCTGCACTGTCTGTGAATCTTCGGATGCAGAGGAACCAAGGAGAGGGGGTTATACACAGATTCACCCCACCTTGCTCAAGGGTCAACTGTAAGTTCAAAAGTCAAAGTTTCCATCTGCCTTTCTCTAGAAATCATATCAATGGTTCAGTAATTATATTCCTCTAAATAGTTTTGCTATGCATACCTTAGCCAATATATTATTAGCTATAATAATGTGATCATACTATGTATTGGGATTTGCATCTCAATATTATCCTGAATAACTTTCCGTGTATAGATCTCTCAGTATTTGTTTGAATAACTTTGTTTATAGCTGTGCTGGGTCTTCATTGCTGCGACGGCTTCTCTCTAGTTGTGGCGGGCCAGCGCCTCTGTTTAGTTTCGGTGCTCAGGCTTCTCGCTTCGATGGCTTCTCGTATTGTGGAACATGCATGGGCTGTAGGGCACTCATGCTCCGGTAGTTGCGGCTTCCGGGGTCTTGAACACAGGTTTAGTCATGGCACGTGGCTTAGTTGCCCTCCGACACGTGGGGGCCTCCCACACCAGGAACAGAACCTGTTCTCCTGCACTGGTAGGCAGATTCTTCACCACTTAGCCACCAGGGAAGCCCCCTAGATGTCTCAATATTGATTGGAGGATTTATTCTTTATTTCTTAACATGTTGGCGGTTTTTCAGCAATGAAATCTTAAGTATGTTGTATTAAACCACAGATCTATAGGAATAGAGAAAGTTGAAAAACTTAAGGAAGGTTTAAGTTCTTAAGGAATACAGGTTTAATTATCTGTCCATGGAAAGAGACATTTCCTGGACTGGGAAAGGGCTGTTTCAGAGCAGTAGAGAGTGAGTGGTGGGTTTTTACTAGAAGTCATAACTCTGAGCGAGAGTCAAATGGAAGGACCTGATCCTATTATATTCTTCCACCCAGCCTGGGCTATAGACTCAAGACACCTGCCTGTTATTAGTGTCACAACCAGCTATCAAATTTTAAGAGACTCAAAAAATATTAGAACTGGTGGAGTCTCTGGAAGCATCTAGTTTGAGATGGTGAAGCCTGAGTTCTAATACCTCAGGCTAATACCTTAGAGAAGTGATTTGTCCCTGAGCCTAGTAACTGACGGAGAATAGACTTTAAATTCTCCTAACATCAAACCCAGTGCATCGAGATATTTTGCAGGGAGGATTTACCTTACTCTCAAAGGAGTTAGGAGTTGGGGGAGGGGATGGCTGGCTGGGAGGATTGGAGTAGTAAATCTAAAGAGGGACTGGGTGTAGAAAATGTTAAAGAACCAGTGCTCTCTAATCACATTGCTTTAAATATAATCAAAGGCGGAAAGAAAGTAATTGGAGACCTAGAGAAACTGCAACCTATTATAAAACAACATCCAGCCTATTAACTCTCGGAAGAGCTGATACTGCCTTCAGGCCCTTCCCTGGGGCTGTTGAGGACTCAGCTGACCCTAGAATTTGCAGGTGTTCAGTTAGCCATCAGGATATACTGCCCAATCAGAGATACAACACAAATGTTAGAGTTAAAAAGAAGGTAAAACACTTTACATAAACATTTAGTGGTAACAACTTTGGTAACAGACTTGAAGAATTACGATTATAATTGTTTTTCTGGATCTCGGTTTTTTTTCTGGACAAGATGTGGGATCCTAAGGATTGTTGTCAACTCTAGCATTGTCTGACTCTATGATTTATTTTTTGAGCTATTTTCATTAGAAATTGCATCCAACATTACAGGTGTTGTGATTCTTTTAGTTACCTATCTCTACACAGTCAGAACTACCCAATTGTTGTCCTGAAAACTATCACCCTACTGAACATTTCCTATGCCAACCGCCCCTTAAATTTAGTGAGTGAAATGTCATTTGATGAATTTCAGAGTCCTTGATCTCTCTTTTCTGTTCAGAAACATGGACATTCAATCATTTAAATAGACTCTTCCTAGATGACTGACTTTTAGTTACAAATCCTTCCACATAGCTGTGACCAAGAGCAACTCTTACTCTTAAATAAAGTAGGTCTGTTTTACAAATGGAAAAATAGAAGCAAGGAGCAGAAAAGACCTCAAGGTCACCATATACAAATCATAGGAGAACCAAGGAATAGAACTCAGTTGTGCTTTCTATTTTGTACGTTTATCTCCTTCTCCCAGACCCAATAAAGCTGACATTTGACAACCAAAATGCTCCCTCTTTATTTCTCTGCCCTTGGCGGTTTTCTTTCTGTCTGTCTTAGTCTCCTCCATTAAGACACTGGAATTCAGTCTGGCTTTAGGTTAGAAACAAAAGTTCCTTGTTCAGGTATGGTATGGCAATGAAGGCCTGAGAAGAATGTCCCCAACCCATTCATTCATTTACCTCCTGCTTATTGAACTTGTCTACTAAGTGTGGGGCATGAATCTTAGTGCTGAGAGTATAGTAACGAACCTGCAAAGGCTAGGGAAGAAGACAGGCAGCAAACATGAACAAATAGGATGTCAAGCAAGAGTGCTGTGAAGACAGCACAAATAAGGGGGGTGGGGGGGGGTGATATTTGGGATGGGCAGCTGGAAAAGGCCACTCTGAGTGAGAGTAGGGCAGAGACCTGTTGGCTAGAGGGAACCAGGTCCTGTGAATTTCTGGGCTTCCTTTCTCAGCCTCCTGGCAAGTGTGATTTCCAGGCAATGAATATTCCTCCCCGCTAAAACAAAAGGATGCTGGTTGGGGGCCTTGCTCTCCATCCTGCATAAGTTCACCCTTGACAATAACAATGCCTTTCAGACCGGACTAAGGTCTGTTGCATTCAGATTGAACTTTAGTAGGAAGTTTTTAACTGTCTCCAAACCCACTTCATCACTGAAAACACTTAAAATAGGCAATAAAGCTGACCGTAACTGTTGAAAATGTAACAAACAGTATTTACCAGTAACTATGTGAGAAGAAGCACACTTAGAATGGCAGACATTTAATACTAGTAAGTGTTGCTATGGCTTGTAGTTGGGAGGGTTCTGGGGCCTTGGCTAAGGTGTAGCTCTCCATTAAAAGCTTTCAAAAAGGATCCACCTGGCATAGCATTGGCCTGCTGATACTCCCTGTATTATGATAGTTTGGGTTTGATTTAAGTCAGTAATGGACTGCACACTGTCAGTTGATGACTTCCCTGACAAAGTCCAAACAGAAATGAAATAGGAAATAGGAAATCTGACCTAGGTATTCACGACTCATTTCACAGCTCCCCAGAGGAAAGTGGTCATCTTTGAAGTCCATCTCTGCCCTCTCACCAATCTCCATACAACCTGAAGGCAGAGGAGATCTACATTAGAACTGTTTGGGAACCATCTTCACAACTTGTGTTCTAGATTTACCAACATAGAGTATGTTTCAATAACAGATCCTGTTGCCTAAATCAGTGTTTCCAAGCTAGTCTACCAGCAGAGCCATTACCTTTTTGGGGGGCCTCTGCCACTTTAAAAAAGTAACTTAAAAAAAGCAGCTTCTCAGCTGCCTTGCTTTGCAGCAGAGATAACAGAAATTGGCCACAGAGTTATTTACTTGACTGCTCTATTTATAGCAACTTGCTTGTGTATTTTTAAATCACAGTTACAATGGGCTATTGTTCCGTTGTATACTGTAGAAACATATATGTTGCAAATCACTCCCAAAGAATCCTGAGGGTTTAAGGATTTTTTTTTTCCGAATATAACTTGAAAAAGAGGTAGGATACCCAAGGAACTGGTGACCATTTTAAGTTGCATTTTATAAACTGATAAAGCTCTTAAATATTGCATCCTTTTCTCTCCCTTCTTTTGGCATATCGCCTTGTGATAAGGAGGCTATTGTAGAAATTAAAATTTGTAGTTTTGAAGCGACTCAGTCTTCTGCTGCAGATTGTAGTTTCTTTCTGGGCTTGCCTTGAGGTCCTGTTTTTGCTTCTCATGGTCCTATCGGTAGGCAACTAATGCCAAGCTTCACTTTCTCTTAATGTACCTAGAAATATTAACAGCTCAGAAACAAGGTTAGCCATGAGTATGAGCATAGTCCTTGTGTTTGAATAATTATATTCACTTAACAACTCTTATTCATGTACTTGATTGAGTGCATCCCGTGACCTGGTTCCGTTTCTTTGGATGTTATTTACTGATAAAAATAAATCTGCGCTAAAAGCAGTAGGAATCTCTCCGAAATGCAAGGAAGGTCCTAAGAGGAGAATTCATATGTTAATGAGCCCTTCCAAGTGAGAACTTGGTTAAACGTGCCATTTGCTGACATCATTGTTATGGGCAGAGAGGAGATGATTTCTCTAAGAGGTGTCCTTGCATATGCTCCCAGCGTTTTCTGGCCCGCGCGTGCACCTGCGGGAGGGGGAAGTTTACATAAGCGCCCTGGGGTATTTGCATCTCGGCTTTAACACTCACTAGGGCTCCCGGGAATGGAGCGGGCGGACCGAGGTAGGTGCTCAAGCCACGAGGCTGGCCAAGTGGGTGGGTAACTTTTCGAGGAATAGTTCGTGCGCGGGACCTGTGGAGACCTGCCAGGGGCACGGTCAGCAGTGACAGTTCCTGGAAAGCGGGGGCAGCGGGATCTGGCCGGGTAGGCTCCTACTGCGGACGGGAGCGGGGAGCGGAGTTGGGCGGGGATCGCCAGCCCGGCGGCCGGCCCGCAGCGAGGCAAGGAGGGTGGGACCGTCAGGAAGCGAAATGGTTACTTTTTTTTTTTTTTTTTTAATGCGGGCTCTGGTTACTTTTGAAGATCGCGGGCCCAAGAGCAGAGGGGAGACGGGTTTTTTCTTTCCGCGGTGGCGGATCCTGGAGAGACGCGGAGCTGAGGCGTGGGGGATGCGGTGGCCTGGGCGAGGCGACTCCAACACGGGAGAGCAGAGTCGGCGACGCCGGCGGGGACGAAGGATCTCTGGAAATCTGGGGGACTTCTTGCCGGCCCCCTCACGGCAGGTTAGACGGCAGCTGCGGCTGAGGATCACCGCGTTGTACTGAAAGGGGACTCACAGGACCCGCCGGCGGACCGCGCGTCACGGCAGGGCGGGGGCGACCCCTCGCTGGCCGGGCGGGGCTGACACTGCGCGGCGACGGGGCCCCCACGCTCGCTGCCCTGCCCCTCGGCCCGCGCCCTGCTGGGGTCTCCTCCGGAAAGAGGTGGGCGCGGATGACCCTAAGGACATCCAGCCCTGTTTTCCTGCGGGAGCACCCGCGCCGGGCCGCCAGCCTCGGCCGGTCGCAGAGCGGGGGACGGCGAGTGCGCGCCAAGGGCTCCACGGAGGGGCTGCAGGCCGCGTTCGGCCCCGCGGCCGCAGGTGGGGAGCCGCCGTCTGGGTTCCGGGGCTCGATGGCGATGGGCGGCGGGGCTGAATGCTGAGGCTACGCGGAGGGTTTCGCGTCAGAGGCTGGGGATAGACGCGGGGACCCGCGGTCACTCGGTGCCGCTGTCCAGCGGTGGAACGAGTGCGGACCCCGGTGAGGAGGTCACGCTGCCCCGAGGGCGGCGCGGGGGCCTCGAAGGCTCCGGGCGTCGAGGAGCTGCCCTCACGGGGCTCTCGCCGGCGCCGAGAAGGGCTCGTCTCCTCGCCTCGGGATGTGGAGCTGGGCGTCTAAGTGCGGGAGGCCGCGGAGGCGGAGGAGCCCGGGCCCGAGTCGGACCCGCGGCCCGGGCGCCCCCTGGCGGCCCGAGCAGCCGGCGCCGCGCGGAGGGTGGGCTTGCGGGCTCCGGCTCCGGGCATTCCTGAGGCGGACGCGGAGGGCCCGGCGGAGCCCCGCAGCCCGTCCCCCGCGGCCCACCTCGAATTAGCCCCCTGGGTTTTAACGAAGGACGGGGTGATATCCCCTCCTCGACTCCTCTCCCGCGGCCTTTTTAAAAACCTCGGGTTTTCACATTAATCTGTGTCAGTATAAGTCAGGCTATGTGTGGAATTTGTTTTTACAACTCGAGTCTTGTGACTTCTCAAACACTTTCTTGAAGTGTTTTCTCTGGAAACTTGTTTCAAATGAGGGCTGTGAGTTTCACAAAGAGGAGTGTTGTTCGGGAGCCAACAGGTGACGGGGTGAAACCCGAGTCTGTGTGTACATTGGAGTCAAGTCTGGCTGCCGTTTCCTTGGGCCGCCGTTGAAAATGGAAATTCAAAAAGTCAATAGGAGACTTGAATACGATTTTGAGAAAATATCTGCGACTCCCATTATGGAAAATAATGAATTCATTAGACAGCGACTCGCGCCGCCAGCCTCACACCGTGGCCTGCCCTTTGGATTTTGCCTTACAGGCCGGCTTACAGCCAAATAACCTGACCCCCGAAGCGCCGCTCTGGCAAAGGACCGTGCTTTGTCATCAGGTTTCCTCCTTTTGTTAAGCAGTCTGTCTTACTGTCGTGGAATGTATTTGTGCATGAAATTAGCCTGCTTTGAAACCCTGCAGAGTGCCACATTTCCTCTTGGAAAAATAGATAGCTTCTTGGCACTGGTGTGGTGCCTGTCGGGCCACTCAGCTGTCGGAAAATGTACAAGTTGAATGGAGGTTTACCTGGAAAATACAGAAAAGGCCAAAGGGCTCATGGCCTGATGTCACTAATTGCTGGTATGAAGTCCTTTTAGTCAAGGAATGTTTCATAAGCAATATCTTCGGATACCTTCGTTTTTATTTTACAGTTATTGTGATTCATTTCAGAATAAGTGCAATTGGGTTGGGCTCTGTTGGCCAGGACTTTCTTATTGTCTTTAGCAGACAATAGGCTTGAGTGCTCTTTATGTGAAAACTTAAAAGAGATTACAGTTTAGTAATGTTTGCTATGAAATTCAAATCTTGATTGTAATAGTTTTGAGACCTATGGCTTTTGTAGATTTCTGACTTTTTTTTTTTTAAGCTAAGGACACCATGAAACTAGGGTATATATATCTGTGTGTGTGCACACGAGCATGAGTGTGCTTGGATGTGTGTGTGTGTGTGTTGTAAACAATGGAAGTGTTACAGGATTCCCTACACCAAATGAGTCTGTAGTTAAATTTAACTCACCTGCATATTTAGCCTGGCTGAATTAGAGCAGATCTTGAGTGGGTGTGTGTGACCCGAATCTTCTATGTACCAAGGCCTTGTTAACAAGCAGTTAAACAAAGAAGTTGTTAAGCAGCTTGTAGCCCACAGGATGACACTTAGCAGCAGGGGACACTTAGGGAATGTTAGCCCAACTGACTTCACAAATCAGTATCTGTTCTGGTTTCTGGTGATCAAAGGACTTTTAGCTTTCCTGGGCATGTCCACACCAGAAATAACTTTTTCCTAAGGATCCTGCAATGCTGCGGGTAGTCTTCTCATAGGAACTAAGGTGGAATTTCATTAGAAAAAGTATTTGTAATTAAGGGTATGACCTTAGACTTCATTAGTCAATGGCCAGCACTGAAAATTATTCTGTTTTCTATTTGCATGATTTTGATTTGATTCGGTGACTTGGTCCAAGAAAATGATGAATAATAAGAACCATACCAGCACTGATGCACAGTTATAACCTAGATGTGAATCTGATTGAACTCATTCATCTCAATGCTCTCAAATCCTCACTCCCTGCTGACTTGCCTAGACAATATTTCCATATTGGTGCATTGTTTTTCAATCACCTAGGACTCAGAACCCTCTTTGACCCAGTTTTCCTCTTTCTTATTGGTTCCTTTTACTTTCTCTTCACATGCTACTACCTTTAGGCTCTCTTGATGACGGTGGGCTAGTAGGCCCCTTCCAGGTTCCTTTTCTCTTCTCTGACCATCACTGTCATATTAATTGTAAGACCAAGAAGGGAAACTTCCTACTTATCTGCCTTTTGTCCTTTTCCTTGTCTATAGGGTTTAGTCCAAAGTCTTCTGCTTGAGATGTGCAGTTATTCAGTGGTACCATTGTCATCTAGGAAGAATGTGTCTTTGAGCAAAACATTGACCATTTACTGCCTCTAGACTTTCATATGCTATGTTGACTTGTTAAGATTTTTAGGGAAAAATAGTTAAGGCTCACTTATGTATATGTCAAGGTCAATCAAAATAATAATCCTTAACTATCCTAGAGGCAGCATATAGCTCAGTAGAAAATAAATGATCTCCAAGTGGCCAAAATAGCATAGCAAAATAATAAGGCAGTTTTTTAGTTTGAATAACACCTTCACATACTGTATTTTATCTTAAACAGTGATTGCTGTGCTTATGGGAGGAACGCTAAGCCCTTGTCCATATAATAATGGACAGCATAATAACAATAATTGACAGCATAATTATTCTATGTACTTGTGGACAAACTTTTCAAACTGTAATTGCCTAATTTATAGAACATTGAAAGCAACAAATTAAAGTCATGTGTCTGCTGCTACTGCTAAGTCACTTCAGTCGTGTCCGACTCTGCGACCCCATAGACGGCAGCCCACCAGGCTCCCCCATCCCTGGGATTCTCCAGGCAAGAACACTGGAGTGGGTTGCCATTTCCTTCTCCAATGCATGAAAGTGAAAAGGGAAAGTGAAGTCACTCAGTCGTGTCCGACCCTCAGCGACCCCATGGACTGCAGCCTTCCAGGCTCCTCCATCCATGGGATTTTCCAGGCAAGAGTACTGGAGTGGGGTGCCATTGCCTTCTCCGAGTCATGTGTCTGGAGCCATGCAATTCTGGACATCAGCTCTGCATTGTGAGATAGTCCTCAGCTCATCCTTGAGGATGGTTCCCAGGCTGTTCCCAGCTGGATGGCTGACTTAGAGCTCCTTTTGTTTAAACTCCTAAAACCAGTGTTCTTTACACTGTTCATCTTCTACTCAAAATGAAAACAAACGATCAGCCAAAGGCTAAATCATGTATAGTTTACACACACCACCAGTATTAAAGAAAGCAAGGAGATTCCAAATGAAATTTGAAAACATTATCACAGCAGGTACTTAAAAAAAAGTTCCAGCTTTTAATGGAATGAATGTCAGTTGCCTTGTTTTTTGATGTTTCTCAGAACGATTCAGTAATGGTCCTTAAATATAAGGATGAATAAATGAGTGGAGTAGGTGAATCTGGAAAATGAATTTCATAAAGGACTCCTCCTTAAATGATTGAATTTGGGGAACAAGTGCCAGCTCACAGCCTCATAGCACCAGTAGGGACTCCTGATTTCTGCTCTGTGTCAGACACCTGGAAAGATCCTGCCATGCTCCATAGACCGTTTACACATGCAGTGTGTGTGTCTCTGTCTTAGTGTCTGTCTGCCAGAGATTTTATGTAGATAACTAGATTTTATCTAGTTATTCTGACCTCACTCCGAGGGAGCTAGGAATGGTGGCCAATAATTTATCAATACTGTTTGCCCTTCAGGAGGCTGGAGTGTCCTGAACTCAAAAAGAAGATGAAGCTCCCCTGTCAGTGTTCAGTCTTTGTTACTAACGAGTTCTCATTTTGGATGTCACTGGTCAGCTTCCAGATGTATGTAATCAGAGTGAAAGGAACAGTGCCAATTGGTACAACTCATTGATAACTTCAATTCTTTATGTTTGTTTATTTTATTCTTTAAAAACTGTCACATCCTTAGGCCATCTTTGGAAGGAAAATAGTTGCTGTTTGAGAGAACCAGGCCCCACAATAGCCTGAGGACTTGGGGGCGGAGCTATCTGAATGCCCAGGGCAACAAGTTGCCTTCCCTCAGCTCTGCTCCTTTCCCCCAGGTCAGGTGTTCTTTTGACAGGTATATGATGATTGAGAAGCCATACATCTGTGAGCTGTTTGTCTCTGAATCTTTTTAAATGGTGAGAAGTAGCTATTTAACTATCTTGAAGGAAAAAGGAAAAGAAAGGACAAAGCAGGGGAAATGGGATTCTTCCACTTTAGAATCCTCATCTTTCTAGGAATAAGCATCTCATCTCTCCTTACCCAGCCTCGGGCCTCTTTGACATGTTATTAGCTTTAAGATATTGCTTCCCCTGCACATTTCCTTCATGGTCAGACTCAAACTGTTTTACTTCTTTTCTCTGCCTTATCAGACTTATTTACATCCAGAATCATAAAGACATTGGAGAGGTAGGGCCACTACTGGTTCATTTCTTTAAGGGGCAAACCTTGTGTAGAATTGGTTAATGCATGATTGCTGTTCACTTGTGATTGAGTTCATTCCATTTATTGCCGCATTTCAAGACCAGGACAAGAAACCTGCCTCAGAATAAGCACAGAATATGATGATTTGAGCTATTCTGGCTTTTTATTCAATTTATTTTTGGCATCTAACATGGTATCTTGCACATAGTTTTATTTTTTTAAAATAAACTTTAAGATACCATGTTTAATTGTGGTTAAGTAAGAGAATGTAAAAAATATTTTCAAATGGTTCCCACAAAAGCGTGTGTGTATGTGTGTGGAGGAGGAGGATAAAGCAGATGAAGCATAATGTAAACAATTGATGAGTCTGGGTAAAAGGCTGCCTAAGTTTGTTCCTTACTCTTCTTACAACTTCTCTGAAGTTTGAAATTACAGCAAAATAAAAATTTACAACAGTAAATAATATACAAAATAAATATGAGACACAGGACAGGGCCAGCTTTGTCTGTGTAACTGTGGTTCTGCCAAAAAAAAGTTTTGTTTTATATCAAACCCCAAAATTCAATTTTTTAAAAATATTTATTTATTCATTTACTTGGCTGTGTCCAGTCTTAGTTGTTGGGTCTTCTGGTGCAGCTCAGCATGTGGGATCTTAGTTCCCCTACCAGCGATCGAACCTACATCCCCTTCATTGGGAGGTGGGTTCTGAACTACTTAACCACGAGGGAAGTCCTATTTCAATTATTATTCAACTTACTTGCAGACTTGGTTTGTTGATCTGTTTCACATGATCAGTCTTGAGAGACAATACCTGGAAATAGAATGAATAGGATTTTCCTATTAGATCTAATTCAGCAATGGTTTCATGTTTGGCCTAAAAGATATTTAATAGTATTTTGGCAAAGAGCAAATGCAGCCACATGAAGATGTCATTAGGAAGACCCTTTCTCATCACCCAGAGCATAAGCAATGGCCAGGCTTCCCTCTTTTCTCTTGTGCTACAAAGTAAATACCATGTAGCCATGTAAATGTCTACATAGGGGATATTTATGAGATCAAGAACCCTCCTCAGCAGTCAGTTTCTTGCATATGATGTAGTCTGAGACAGTGATATACTTAACAGTATACTTTCTGGGTCTGCTGACAAGCACAGGTAATTTATAAAAGAAAAATCTGACTTAAAGTTGTTATGCTGTCAAGTAGAGAAAAAGTAGCTGTGGCAATACAGCATCTCTACCACTGTCTGGTAAGTAGGAGGTCACCGTGACTAAGCTGTACTTTTTTAATATTTGTTTTTGGACAGCTCTTAGACCTTACTAGTACATGTAATATTTTGTCATTTTAAGTAATTATCCTCTGATATAAAGGAAAAAGACATTCTCCAAATTAAAAGCTCTGAAACAACCCTTGGACTGCAAGGAGATCCAACCAGTCCATTCTAAAGGAGATCAGCCCTGGGTGTTCTTCAGGAGGAATGATGCTAAAGCTGAAACTCCAGTACTTTGGCCACCTCATGTGAAGAGTTGACTCATTGGAAAAGACTCTGATGCTGGGAGGGATTGGAGGCAGGAGGAAAAGGGGACGACAGAGGATAAGATGGTTAGATGGCATCACTGACTCGATGGACGTGAGTTTGAGTGAACTCCAGGAGTTGGTGATGGACAGGGAGGCCTGGAGTGCCTCGATTCATGGGGTCACAGAGTCGGACATGACTGAGCGACTGAACTGAACTGAACTGAAGCAACAGTTCATGAGGCTGTTGAATTTTTATGATCCTTTTGACTATATGAAAGTCTCCTTGAAATGCCCTCTCTGGGGGAGGTGGATGGGCCCGATCTGGTTGTGTCATCAGGCATGTCTGTGCTCCAGCAGTCTGACTACTTCACAAATGAAAAAGCTCCACCCAGGAGGCAGCGTGGAGTTGCAGGGGTTTAAGGTCACAAATGAACCGTGTTCTAAGGCAGCTGCCCTTGGGCAGGTGACCCATGGCCGATCACTCTGAGCCTCGGTTTCCTCCTCAGTTTTAAGCAGATACGCCCTCGTGGGGTTGTTTGATGTGGTAATCGGCTGTCACATCACTGATTATGCCAGGCTGGGCACAGAGGAGTGAGTGAGCTGTCAGAGTGCCAACAAAGGACACTGAGAGCCGCACCCATCTCACTCGTGCTCTTCAGCTCATCGCTTCACCATGAGTGCTGAATGACAGTTTGCAGCACAGTTTGAGGTGAGGCTGGTATGGCTGTGGGAGTTGCCGGCTGGAGACGCGGCTGGCACACCCAGGTGATTGGGAGCACGGGGACCGTGGCATCGAGTGCTGATTGCTTAGTATAGTATTTACTGTACAGTTGCCACCAAAGGCTGATCAGGAATGTAGCCATAAGGATAATTCAGCTCTTTGGCAATCTGCATCTTTGTGCTAGCATGGAAAATTCATTTGTCTTAATTTGTGGTGTTTTCTCTTGTTTTAAAATACAATGACATTTAATTTTTAGGTTCTGCTTAATATTTATGTTCTTGGTAAGTCTGTGCAGAGCACGTACCTTCAAGTCTCCCTTTTCAGCCATATTTGGCAAAGGACAGACATGCATAGTTCATGATTTGGGTTCAATAGCATTGAAGGCATCCTTTCTCCTAGTGGGGTGTTTTGAGTTATGAATTAAATTCTTAACCTCTGTTCTTCTCCCTTTGATATGCAGTTGTTATTTTTTTCAAAACAAAAGGGAAAGAGTAGATCCAAGAAGTGCTCTGACTTTCATTAACACATCCTTTTTTATTGAATGGTAAGAGGAATGTGTCGATGTTTAGAAAGCCTCCCCTCAGTTGAGCCATGAATGAAGTGCACCTGCGTGAAATGATGTCTTGTGTAAAAGGTCAGTTCCCCCCAGTGGTGGGGCAGGAAATGAGGTCAGCTTTACTTTTTGTTCAGGGTGAAGGAAAGTTAAGTTTATTAGTTGGAATACTGTCTTCTGTGTGGCATTACTCCTTTTTCTAATAAAGATTGTACCTTTTGGGTGCTTGGTGCCCCCCCCCCTTTTGTGAACTGTTAGAATTTTAAAATTTTAGTGTCCTTTGATTCATCAAAGAAAAGTCGTAAGTTTTTGTACTCATAGGATTTAATAGGTAACATGTTCTAACACTTGTAAGTAAGTAGCGTTGCACTGAGAGTGTCACTGACAAATGACTGTCAGGCTGACAGTGTTTTTCCTACCTGTTGAAGCAAATGAGAGGATCATTTAAAGCAGAAGAATTTTCAGAAGTCCCATGTATTAGACTTGCTGCAGTGTGACTAGACTCTGGCTTTTAGCTGTGTGACCTTGGGCAGGTCATTTCCTAGAAATATTCATTGAAAGGACTGATGCTGAAGCTGAAACTCCAATACTTTGGTCACCTGATGCAAAGAACTGACTCGTTGGAAAAGACCCTGATGCTGGGAAAGATTGAAGGCAGGAGGAGAAGGGGTCAACAGAGGATGAGATGGTTGGATGGCATCACTGACTCGATGGACATGAGTTTGAGCAAGGTCTGGGAGTTGGTGATGGACAGGGAAGCCTGGCATGCTGCAGTCCATGGGGTCACAAAGAGTCGGACACGACTAAGCAACTGAACTGAATTACCTGTAAATTTCTTTTTTTTGTTGCTGTTGTTGGAGAGAAGTATAAAAGGCTGCATCTGATCCTGAAAGTCTTCTATCTTTTTTTCATCTTAGTGACTGGGAATAGGGGATGATTTTTAAGAACCAGAAGTAACTTAGAAGGGACATGCATGGTGATAACAAAGTTCTTAGGCTGTAGGTCAGGACTGCTGTCTAAACACTTATAGGCCTTCATCTGAGGAGACTTTTCAGAGCTGGGTTTATACCTCATGTGTCCAGCAGCAGGTTGAGAGCATGTCACACACAGTAGGTGGGTGGTGGTGTGGTAGTTTAGTCACTAAGTTATGTCCCACTTTTTTGCAACTCCATGGACTGTAGCCCACCAGGTTCCTCTGTTCATAGAATTTTCCAGGCAGGAATACTGGAGTGGGTTGCCATTTCCTTCTCCAGGGCGTCTTCCTGATCCAGGGATTGAACCTGGGTCTCCCTGCATTGGCAGGCAGATTCTTTACCGACTGAGCCACCAGGTACTACAGAGCTTTTCATTTGAAAGCCTGCCATTAACACAGTTCAATGCTTATAGTCACCGCGCTGGATTTTATTTTAACCTAGTGCTCAGATTCAGTGACTTTCTTATGAAGGAACTCATTAATGAATGTCTGGCTGACTGTAGCCCATGGATATAAAGGCTTGTGAATTTAATGTGCTGTGTAAGAATTTAACTGTGCTGTTTCTTCTCCCTGAGTAAACGAAGTTCAGTGCCTCTCAGACTTTATTGGAAACTTGAAACCTAAGCAGTGTGGCCCAGCCGACCCACTCTGTACTGGCAGGCAGCATGCCTCCGCTGGGAAGATGGGTCAGGAGATGCTGGGAAGCAACTTGGGTGGCTGGAGCAATCCTTTCACAGCGCATAGGAGCGGACAAGGCGGGAGGCTCGAACCCAGCTTCTTCCTACAACTCCTGGGCTCCGCAGGGATTCATTTGTGGGAAGTTAGTTAGCAGTGCAATTTTCTTGAGAACTTTTTTAATGAACAGTGTGTAGAGAAGTACCTTTTAAAGGCATCTGAAGATAAACTAGTTTGGCTGAGCTGCTAACGGGCCTCTTTCCGCATCGTGCAGCCGTAGTTTTTAAGATCTGGGGGCCTGAGGGCGGTGACACTGGTCATTTGGTCCCTTTCTCTGGGCCCCAATGTGTGTACGTATGTGTTCAATAAAAGCTCTTGGAGGGTAAGAGTCATGACTTCAGATTCATCTCTTTGATTGTCTTATATTGCTCACAGCAGCCACGGTCTGGTGTCCTGTGACTGAGAAGCCAGCTGTTGACTCTGTTATGATGCCTTTGGAGATGGAGCCCAAAATGAGCAAACTTGCCTTTGGATGCCAGCGGAGCTCCACATCGGATGATGACTCGGGCTGCGCACTGGAGGAGTACGCCTGGGTACCCCCAGGCCTCAGACCCGAGCAGGTGGGAACCACATCGTCCACTTTTCTGGTTTTCAGTGTGATTTAAGGTCTTTGGTGTTCTGTTTTTTAGTGATCAGACGTCACTGCCTCCGTGACATGCTGTGTCCTCGGGCCTTACTCTTTTTTCTGATGGTTTTGCTTTTTTAAGTCACACTTAGTTTCTCAATGAAAGTCTCCAATCCCTTTCATACTCTTGGGTCCAGAAGGATGCTGTTTTTGCCCTGATGAGTGAAACCCAGAGTGCTGCCTTTGCCTTTGTTATGTGGATTTCTGACTTAGGTGTCCCTTTGGAGAGAGTGGGAGGAATTTACTAACCTTTTGAAAAACTTCAGTAACAACAAAAAGGTAATGAAAGAAAAGGGGCAAGTTTCTCTGGCAGTTCTCTGCAGTGCCTGGGCTTTGGAAGAGAGGAGACAGAGCTGTGAGACCATTTCAGAGTCACTGCTTAAATAGACCTTTGATAACCTTGCACAGGAAAGATTCTGTCACCACACCATGTGAATCGGAAAAAAAATTAAAGAGCTAATTTTGTGCTTTGTTGTATTGTTATTTTAAGGAAGATGAGAACATTATGTGTACCTGTTTTTATCTTCCCAATATCCTTATAATGATGAACTTGTTAAAAAATTGCTGGTGACGGACACAGGGGCCAAGGTAGTTTGAAACAAGGGGAGGCAGTTGGGCTCCTGAGTTACGGTTGTGTTTCCCGTTTGGTGGGCACCCCCTTGAGAAGAGGGGTTTCCGATTCATCCTGGGCCTCACACAGTGCCTGGTACACACATAGCTGGTGTTTAGCATTTACAGCCCTACAAGCTCTGGTGGCTGATACACTGGGACATGGGGGAGAGCTGGACTCCAGGTAGGAACGCAGTGTTTATACAGACCTTTAAGAGAGAGCCCTTTCTGCAGCTTCGGAGGGTAGGTTTGTGAGATCTTGAAATATTGAAGCAGACAGGCCCCAAATTCCTTAGTCTTCTCATTTCTTGAATCATTTTCATTCTTCCTCAGCACTGCAGCATCCTTTGCAGCATTCATTAAGGGGTTTCCTTTAGATACAACAGAAAGAAAAAAAAATTCAAACAAAAATTGAGTTCTTTCAAAATGAACTAAGTACAGCTCATTATAGCTTCCCTCCAGTTGTTTGGGGGAAATTGACTCCAGGTATTTAGAAAACAGCACCCATGGAAGCAAAGAAAGCTGAAGCTTGAGAGAACCTGATAAGGGAGAGTTTACAAAGTTTAACAGAACAGCTTTTGTCTTTGCAACCTGTGAAATTCAGAGAGCAAATCCAGTGTGTTTGTGTAGTGGCTGGATTGTGGACAGTGTCACACAGCCTGTGTGGTCACTGCCAGTGTTCACTCAGCACTCTCTTGGCTGACCCTAGGGAGATCACTCAGGAATGGTAGCATTAAATGTGCATATTTTATGGTGTGTAATTTATAATACCCCTGATTGTTACTACAAATTACATTCCTGAAGAGCCCTTTAGCAGCTGGGTGCTAGCTAACTGGGGGTTTGCACGTCTTCTGGCCTGGCTCAGCTGGTCTTCTCATTAGCGGCCAGCAGCCACATCCTGTCAGAGGCTGGAGCTCTACCTAAAGGGCAGGGTAACTTCTCGGGGTGGACTGAGCTGAAGTGTTCGCTTCCTGTGTGCTGACATCCTCCTCCCTCTCTCCCTCAGATCCAGCTCTATTTTGCTTGCTTACCAGAGGAAAAGGTTCCTTATGTTAACAGCCCTGGAGAGAAGCACCGAATTAAACAGCTTTTGTACCAGTTGCCACCACATGATAATGAGGTAAAAGAACAGGAAGAAGGCTAATTAGGAAAAAAAAAAATCCACCCTCAGCGTTGTGATGCCTCCCATAAACTTTAGACTGTTTTGCCTTTCTTCAGATAAAATTGGGCTGGAGAATACAGCTCTCCATTCTTCAAGAGAGAAAAGAGTGTCAGTGCAATAAACTTAACACAAGTTTGTTTTTTATAGTGTTTGCAGCCACCCACCAGTTATCAGGAACCTACAGATTCCTGCAATTTCTCCACCCCTTCGCCCAGTCAGAGCTGAATGGGGCTTTGGGCCTGCAGTGGGCTTGAGTGCCTGTAGAATGTATAATGAAGGTGGCAGGTAACCAGTTTAAACCTTTTGAAGAAAGCTTAATGCCTTAGGTTTTTTTTTTTTTTAGCATCTCTGCTGATAAAAGTTTAAATTAAACTTTTCATCCTTTTTTTTTTAAAACAAATAAAGGACTTCTGCAGCAGTCCAGTGGTTAAGACTCCATGCTTCCAATGCAAGGGGTGTGGGTTCAGTCCCTGGTCGAGGAACTAAGATCCCACGTGCTGCATGGTGTGGCCAAAAAAAAAAAAAGACAGACAGACTATTCCTTCAGATTGCATTTCACTTTTGCTAGAGAAGCTGCAAGATTTGTTGTCGTTTTAAAGGTATGGGGTCATTTTTAAAACTAGGGATTCATGAGGGCAGACCAGCTACACTTGCTGTTTTATTTCCTGAGACTCAATTCTGGAAATAAAAAATTGGTGAGGGAGGCTGTGTACATCAGAGGGTGCTTCTGTTTCCTTCTGTGAAGGTGCGGTACTGCCAGACTTTGAGTGAGGAGGAGAAAAAAGAACTTCAAGTGTTCAGTGCTCAGCGGAAGAAAGAAGCACTAGGAAGAGGAACAATTAAACTTCTGTCCAGAGCAGTAATGCACGCCGTGTGCGAGCAGGTAGCGAGTTCTGGGTGGAGGGGTGGTGACGTCTTGGATCAGCTGCGGGGAGAGGTGGGAGGAAGCAGATAGCCAGGCCAGCATCGGTATGAGCCCTAAAAACCCAAAAACTATGAGAAAGAAAAGTAACGTAGCTTAATATTAAATGGGGATTCATGTTTGCAACTGGCCACACTGCTGTGTGTATGGGGGAGGCAGCCCCTTAAGTAAACATGGGGTGAAATCCTAAGGTCCTGGCATGGAGGGCGGGGCTGGGGTGTGCCTCGTGTTCACAGGGACATAATATAGACGTTCAGGGCCTTTACTGTGCATTCTTAGAGCAAGAATATATCCAATAGGAGGCCACCCCTGGAAAACCACTGCGAGTGTTCTCGGTGAGCAGTCCAGCGCGGTAGGTAGTAAAGCCGAGGCATGTTCACTCCAGTGGAGAGTGAGAGTTCTGCAGTGAAGAGCTGTTTAACCGCTAGAAGGAGGGAACAGAAATGAGTTTCCCTGAGAGATTTGGGATTGAGTGTTAAGTGGAAAAGGCAGAGACTGCAGTCATTGAAGAAGCATCATTTTAAATTGAAATCCATTTGTTTTTAGTGTGGGTTGAAGATAAACGGAGGTGAGATTGCAGTGTTTGCCTCTCGAGCGGGCCCGGGAGTGTGCTGGCACCCATCCTGCTTTGTCTGCTTCACGTGCAGTGAGCTGCTGGTCGACCTCATCTATTTTTATCAGGATGGAAAAATTCACTGTGGCCGGCACCATGCTGAGCTGCTCAAACCCCGGTGCTCAGCATGTGACGAGGTAAAAAAGTTCATCCCTTAACACTGGGAAAAATAAGCTTCTAGTCAGCCAATATTCCACTGTTCACACCTCAGCCAAATAGAAGTCTCTGCTGCGTATGCTGTGTGTATATAGTTTTAAGATAACCCTGTACGGTGGTATAATGGAAACACATGCGGCTGATGGAGAGAAGGCAGCAGGTGTCTTTGTCCACTGACAAGAATGTCCTTGATGGATTGTGAGAAAAAAGCAAGTTGCAAGAAGAGTGTGTAACTACTGATCTTATTTTTGTCAAAGAGGGGAAGAACAAGACTGTATACATATTTGTAAACACTCAGAAACAGCGTGTAAAGACATACACTGAGTTCACAGTGGTTAACCCCTGGAGCATGTGTGGGAAGGGCTGGTGGTGTAAAATGAAGTTTCTCTACCTTAGGCTTTTTATTTTTAAGTAATTTTAGATTTACAGAAGAGTTGCAAAAATATCATGAAGAGTCCCTGTATACCCTTCTCCTAGCTTGTTAATTATCTTATGTAATCATGGTATATGCATCAAAACTAAGAAATTAACATTGTATAATATTTTAACTAACTCATAGACTTTATTTGGATTTCTTCAGTTTTTCTACTCGTGTCTGTGTTTTATTCTGACACCCCATCCAGGGACCTCATTGCATTTATTCGTTATATCTCCCTAGTCTGCTTCAATCAGTAATAGTAAACTTCTTATTTTTATTTTCGTATATTTAAGTTTCTTCTATGATGTGCTATTTGAAAAGTTTTTGAAACCAAAAATATGGAAAAATCAAAAAGTCCTTAATCTGGAGATGGCCACCAGGTCCGAGGAAGCATTATCTGCATCAGTGCTGTTCACTCGTCCAGCACCCAGATCACTGTAACTGGTGGCTCACAGCCACTTTAGTGAGTTTTGTTTTTTTTTTTCTATTAAAAGGTACACAGGCCACTAAATTATTTCAGTGTTAATGTGTTCTTTGCCAGATTATGCCTGCAAAGTGTGCTTGAGGAGCAAAAATATGACCAAGTGTATTACTCCAATGTAGAATTCTGTAAGCATGCACTTGGTTTCTCTTTTTCAATGTTTTCAATTTCTGTTCTTGTTTTGTAGCTACATCGAGTTACATGTAAGCTTGGGGCTGTAAGAAACAAAGATCCAGTGCCTGTCAGTTGCCCAGAAAACATGCATTTAACCTGGCCTTTAAAATCATTCAAAATGAATTTCTTTCATCCTGTGGTTTCTTGTTTCTCTTTAAAGATAATTTTTGCTGATGAGTGCACAGAGGCTGAGGGTCGGCATTGGCACATGAAACACTTCTGCTGCCTGGAGTGCGAGACGGTCCTGGGCGGGCAGAGGTACATCATGAAGGACGGCCGCCCATTCTGCTGCGGCTGCTTCGAGTCCCTGTATGCAGAGTACTGCGAGACATGCGGGGAGCATATTGGTGCGTCTGTGGCCCAGCCTGCTTTGCCACTTACCCATCACTCTGTCTCTGATTATCCAGTGTTTTTTTCTTTCTTTTTGTTTTTGATGGAGGTACAGTTTATGTACAGTGAAATCTGAAAGATTTAAGTGTTTCGGTTTGATGAATTTTGATAAATGGGTGTAGACTGGATTCTCGTCTCCCCAGGCAGTTGTGATCTGTTAAGTCCCCATGAACATGATTATCTAATACCTAGCCACTGCTCCTGGAGATACAGTGAGTTAGTTCCTATGAGCCTGTGGTTGAACCATTGTCATAAACCAGTCAAACAGATAATCTTGTTTCCTGTGTATTTTGGTTTAAAGACACCTTATTTAATATATGTTGTTGATTCATTAAATCGAACTCACAGTCAACAGCCCTGTACCACCTGCTTGGACAAAGCTCATCTGACCCGTGGATTGCCTCTGTGAGGCACGTCACAGCCTTCTGTGCTGAGCCACACTAGACAGCACTTCAGCTCTGTGCTGGGGCCATTTCAAACAAAATCACTAAGAGGAAGTGCAAACGTGGGAAAGAAAATGGGCCTGTGTGAGGTGTGAGCGCTGACACGAGAGGCAGCGCCCTCTCTCCTCAGCTGGGAGGCAGCAGCATCCCTTGACTCAAAGTTTCTGCCACTTTGCACATGTCTGCAAGTGACCTGGGAGACTCTGCAAGGATTCTGGAACTAAAAAGACATTTAGCACAGAGATCAATTTATAAATGAGAATTAACTACACCTGTGTAAGTCCCAGCTCTATCAAGATCCAGGACAGCCTCATCACCCTCAAAGGTGCCCTCATGCCCACAGACTGTCTTTTCTTCTTCCTCTGTGTCAGGGCGGAACCATAACTTGTGATTCTTTCCTTTCTCGAAACAGGTGTGGACCACGCACAGATGACCTATGATGGGCAGCACTGGCATGCCACGGAGGCCTGCTTTTCCTGTGCCCAGTGCAAAACCTCTCTGTTGGGATGCCCCTTCCTCCCCAAACAAGGCCAGATTTATTGCTCGAAGACATGCAGCCTCGGTGAAGACGTGCATGCCTCCGATTCCTCTGACTCTGCATTCCAGTCAGCTCGATCAAGAGACTCCAGAAGAAGTGTGCGGATGGGCAAGAGCAGCCGGTCAGCAGATCAGTGTCGTCAGTCCCTCCTTTTGTCCCCTGCTCTGAACTATAAGTTTCCTGGCCTGTCAGGCAATGCTGACGACACCCTCTCTCGGAAGCTGGACGATCTGAGCCTTTCCAGGCAAGGAGCAAATTTTGTCAGTGAAGAATTTTGGAAAGGCAGAGTAGAGCACGAAACCCCCGAAGACCCTGAAGAATGGGCCGAGCATGAAGATTATATGACACAGCTCCT
This sequence comes from Bos taurus, assembly GCF_002263795.3. Lineage (NCBI taxonomy): Eukaryota > Metazoa > Chordata > Mammalia > Artiodactyla > Bovidae > Bos > Bos taurus. The sequence goes on from NC_037332.1 coordinate 38,166,410, forward strand.
CCTCAAGTTTGGTGATAAAAGTCTCTTTCAGCAGCAGCCCAGTGAGATGGACATTCGAGCCAGTGAGCACTGGATAGCTGATAACATGGTTAAAAATAAGACTGAGTTGAAGCAAAACAACCAGAGCCTTGCAAGTAAAAAATACCAATCTGATATGTATTGGGCACAGTCACAAGATGGACTAGGAGATTCAGCTTATGGCAGCCACCCGGGCCCTGCGAGCAGTCGAAGACTCCAGGAATTGGATCTGGACCATGGGGCTTCAGGATACAATCACGATCAAACACAGTGGTATGAAGATTCCCTGGAGTGCTTGTCAGACCTCAAACCAGAGCAAAGTGTTCGGGATTCTATGGATTCTTTGGCTTTGTCTAATATCACAGGTATGTAATTTGGGGATTATGGGGTATTTGAAAAAGGAGCCACTAAAAAGTTTATGCCAAAAGTTACAGTTCAGCAACCAGTAGGGGCTATGTTTTTTAAAACGGTAGACCATGGGAAGGAAGGTGTTTCAGTTAAATGCTACACACTGTAGCAAAACAACAGTCTATTAAACAACAGAGACACCACTTTGCTGACAAAAGTCTGTAGAGTCAAAGCTATGGTTTTTCCAGTAGTCATGTATGGATGTGAGAGCTGGATCATAGAGAAGGCTGAGCGCTAAAGAACTGATGCTTTCAAATTGTGGTACTGGAAGAGACTCTTGAGAGTCCCCTGGACAGCAAGGAAATCAAACCAGTCAATCCTAATGGAAATCAATCCTGAATATTCATTGGCAGGATTAATGCTGAAGCTGAAGCTCCATACTTTGGCCATCTGACGCGAAGAGCTGACTGGTTGGAAAAGACACTTATGCTGGGGAAGATTGAAGGCAGGAGGAGAAGGGGACAGCAGAGGATGAGATGGTCAAATGGCGTCATTGACTCAATGGACATGAGTTTGAGCGAACTCCAGAAGATGGTGACAGACAGGGAAGCCTGGCATGCTGCAGTCTGTGGGCTTACAAAGAGTTGGACACAATTTAGCAACCGAACAGAACAGATAGCAAAGCAAACACTCACATACGTGTATGCGTACATATAAAATACATTTTCAGTACAGTCTCTGGGGACAGGTATTGTTATCCCTGTTTTGAAGAGAAGAGATGAATTTATTGGGATGATGGAGTCTACATCTGTACTTGAAAGATATTGGACTCTTTGGATCATTCTGTATGAATTAAAGATACTAAAATCAATATGCATACTCCATAAGCACAGAACATTTTTTTTTTCCTGAATTGCCCTGTGGCAATAGATAGCTCAAAATTAGCTAAGTCTTTTTTTTTTTTAACCCAGATTATAAAATAATTTCACTTTAATGTTTTCAAAACACGTTTGTATCAGTTATCTACATTTCATCCTTACAATGACCCTGAGAGAGTGGATATTATTGCATTTTACAAATGTGGAAAGTTGAATTACCAAGAGACTAGAGAATTCCCTGGCGTTCCAATGGGTAGGACTCAGTGCTTTCATTTCCATGACCCGGGTTCAATCCCTAGTTGAGGAACTAAGATCCTGCAAGCCACGTGGCGTGATCAAAAACACAAAAACAGAACACCAAAGAAACCAAGATGCTAAACGCCCAACTTTATATAAGTATTTAAAGATAAGGTTGATCCTAGACCCCAGTCCTCCTGAATCTTACACTTGCCGCAAGTTTTGGGTGCGGTTGTTGCTTGGTGAGTTTCATAGTTCAGTGAATGACACTAATCCTTTCATAAAGCTTACGTTACATTATAACATAGGCAGGAAAGGTTTGAGCAGCTGCCAGGAGGGCCCCAGGCCACGTGCTGGGCACAGAGGGTTAAGACAGCTACCCTCCTGACTTCAGCTGGGCTTGTCAACATTAAAGCCTATAATTAAGGGGACTTAAGGAATGGTGGGTAAGACTAAATACTAAGCACCTCCTGTTTGCTAGACCATATGATAGGTGTTTCAACATTTAAATATCAAAAATAGGCAACATTTGGTATACATTGTTTTATTGCTGACTTTTCTTGACAATGATAGGCTCAAAAACAGGCTTTATTTAGAAACTGGGACGCTATGTAGCCACCAGTTGACAACAGTTCACAGCATTCCCTGTTGTTGCTTACCGTCAGCTGGGTTATGTCCATTTTGCTTAACTTGCCTGAGCCCTGTTATAACAAGGAGCACATCATCAGTTTTGAGCAAAGTTTTAAAATGAAATTAACCTGGAAGTGGAATATTAGTTTATGGATTGATGGAGCAGAAGATTGGATAAAGGCCTGGGTCAGGGGTTTGGCAAACTTTTTTCCATAAAAGGCTAGCTAGGACTTTCGGGACATCATAGTCTTTGTTGCAACTACTCAACTCTACATTGTGGAAAAAAACCATAGGCAGCAGAGAAGCAAACAGATTTATCTGGCCCAGTGAAACTCTATCCACACATAGGCTGTGAGCTGGATCTGGCCCTTGGGCTGTTCGACTACCAGTCCAGGTATAAGAGAAGACTAGCGTGGGCGTAAGAAGAGGGCCATAATAGTGGCCGTGTGCATGCAAAGGGAAGGACTGCTTTGAGAGAGATTCAGATCAACAGCTGTGTTAATGGATTGAGAGACAGAAGCTTCTATGTGTCATGTAAATAAATTAATGACAGAAGTGTTATGAAGAGATTTTAGTTTGGCTGCTCATCCCATGGGCTGTAACTCATGTTTGGCCCCCAAATGGCTGGGGCTTATAAGAGATGCTGGGCCACTTGTTTCAATGATAAAATTCATACCTCTTCTCGTTTAAGTATATATGTCTCTTGGTTTTGCCTAGTGATTATTCATCAGATATTGAAATTCAAGAGACTGCACTTCAAAATGCTTCTAAAGCTTGTTGGTAATCACTGTCAGAGTGTTAGGATTATTGATGGTCACGTCTTGTCTTGGCTTTTTTTTTTAGGGGCTTCAGTGGATGGAGAAAGCAAGCCGAGGCCATCGTTGTATTCTCTGCAAAACTTTGAGGAAATAGAGACAGAAGATTGTGAGAAAATGAGCAATATGGGGACTCTGAACTCTTCCATGCTGCACAGGAGCACGGAGTCCTTGAAGAGTCTCAGTTCAGAGCTGTGTCCAGAAAAAGTCCTGCCCGAGGAGAAGCCGGTTCACCTGCCAGTGCTCCGAAGGTCCAAGTCTCAGTCCAGGCCACAGCAGGTCAAGTTTTCAGATGATGTCATCGACAACGGAAGCTATGAGAACATCGAAATCCGGCAGCCGCCCATGAGTGAGCGAACTCGGAGACGGGTGTACCATTTTGAAGAGAGGGGACCCAGGTCACACTACCATCGCCGCAGGAGAAGTAGGAAGTCCCGCTCAGACAATGCCCTGAACCTTGTCACAGAAAGAAAATACTCTCCCAAGGACAGGCTGCGGCTCTACACCCCCGATAACTACGAAAAGTTTATCCAGAATAAGAGTGCCCGGGAGATCCAGGCCTACATCCAGAATGCTGACCTCTATGGGCAGTACACCCACGCCACTTCTGACTACGCCCTGCAGAACCCGGGGGGACCGCGATTTCTAGGCCTCTATGGGGAGGACGACGACTCCTGGTGCTCCTCCTCCACCTCCTCCTCCTCTGACTCGGAAGAAGAAGGGTATTTTCTTGGACAACCAATTCCTCAGCCCCGGCCGCAGAGATACGCCTACTACACAGACGACCTTTCTAGTCCAACTTCTGCACTCCCCACTCCTCAGTTTGGTCAGAGGACAACTAAATCCAAGAAGAAAAAGGGACACAAGGGCAAAAACTGTATTATTTCTTAATGTAGTAGCTGCGGAGATTGTATTTAAACTTAGCCATTAACCATCTTAAATCATATCTTTTTTCTTCCATAGGAAAGTTGCTAAAATAGATTCAAGTGCTTTGCCCATGTAAGTGAGACCCCGACTGCTGTTTACAGTGTCAGATTCACCTTTGGAAGGTGTGATTTCTCCACTTACCCTCCTTGGATGGTGCCAGGTAGACATGACCTTTTGTGTCTGTTGGGTGCATCACAATTTGATACAGCTGCTTTGGTCTCCAAACCTCAAGAGATCCGTAAGAAGCTGTTGAGAGGTGATTGGATGGGGTGTTGATTTTTAGACGGTGGAGAACTTGAGCCACCTTTGTCAAGCAATAGTGTTTGTCATTTGTCTGCACCAGGTTGACCCAGGTCCTGACGGTCTGTCCAGTTGTGTGGCATGCACGTAGTCATGTGACCCAGCCAACACTGTGCATCCCCTTGTGCAAGGCCACCTCCTCCCCTTCCAGCCCTTATTAGCCAGGTAAACATTATATTAGCTCCAGCTACAGATCGGAAAGAACATTGCTATTTATAATGTAGTATTTCATAGACTTAAGTGTATTCCTAATTTAACGGTGCAAATATTAATGTACATACTGTACAGTTCAGATTTTAAAGCTGATATTTTTATATCCCTGAAATGTAAGATGTTTGTTACACTGCAGTGCTAGATTTGTTAGGGAACCAGAAACAGCATTTATGGATGAAATGATTGCTTGTATCTTAGTCAGGGTTTATAAGTTTAGATGGTCAAATTTATATTGCCTAGTGATGGAAAGTTCTTTTTTTTTTTTTTTTTTTCCAATTTTTCAATATGAAAAAGGCTCTGTATGCATGGTGGGGCTATGTAAATACTCTTTAAAACTACGGCCCTATTGCTCTTACAAGTGTTATTTATGGGTCAAGCAATGTAAACTGTATAAATGTAAAAACAAACAAAAAAATCTTCCCACACATACCCCTGGAATATATGGTTAAAAACAAGGAGAAGCTGTTTGGGTGAATATTTTTTTCTCCTTGGGGATGGCAGGGGGTGCCTTTCCCGTTTTCAGCAAGGTAGTGATTATCTCAAGGAAAGAGACCAAAAAACTACAAGCATCTGCTCTCTATGGCAGAGTGCTTTGTAGGTTGATTCCTTTTCACCCCTCCCTTCCAGCTAATTCGTTGGCCTTTAACAGTAGTTTTGAAAACCAGGCCTTCTGGTTATGTTTTTCTTTTAAAATCTTTAAATTAGAGGATTCTGTGCTGCTGGCTGCTTAATCTGGGGTTCTGTTTCAAGGGGGAATTACATTGGATTTGAACTGACGAGCTAATACTTCAATGTGGGTCATTCTTGCACATGTTTCGGTCCTAACTTAGTGTCCTAGTGGTATCTCAGACCTTTAGGAAGGTATTTAATAAATGCTTAATCAATAACAAATGACCTTTCTGAACAAGATCTCTTCAAACACATCCAGATCATGTTCATTTTGCTCCTTTGAGTAGCCTTGCTGTTCTACCATTAGCAGACCAGCGTTTGACTCCTGCACGTCCACTTGCCCTGCTAGCTTGTATGAAATAGTAATTGAGGCACAGAGGCAGAGCTGCCCACCTGTACTGGTGTGGGAAAAGCTGCTGGGCCCTGGGAGGGCAGCCCTGAATCCAGTAGGAAAACCAGCGGTCAACAGCATCCCCTGTACTCACCCCTAGATAGGGCAAGGCTTGGTATTCAGACTAGACAGAGCCCTTCAGAAACACGCCAGTGGGGGAGAGCTCTTTTCTCAATAACTTCATTATCATCTCCCTGTTCTGATTCATTTTAAAAACAGCATTGCAAAGAATGCACGCACATGGTTTAAAACAAGCGAAAGACATGGAGTGCCTCCTTTCCACTCCGCTTCCCTTGGTTCCCCTCCCTGGAGGTAACCACTGTTACCCATTAGTTGTGCATCCTTCAGCTGTTCAAAGCATATTTACATTACTGTAGCTTTTTAAAATGGCAGGAAACTAGACCAGCTAAGACCTGCTTTTCTCACTTCACACGTGGCTATTCCCCCTTAGTGTGTATAGGTCTACCTCACTGTGTTCTTGCAATGACTTCATAGTAGTCTACCTTTGGATATACTGTAATTTATTTCACCAGTCCCTTGGTGATGGGCTTCAGTGTTCTCATAGACACTTTATCCTTCATTGGCACATATGCACATAAATTCTGAGTAGCATGGTTACTGGGAGAAGGGTTATGCACTTATAACTTTGATGGCCCTCACCAGTTTTCCTCAAGAAGGCCATCTTCTGATCCTTATTTACAATGCAGGTGCTTGTTCCCTCATGATCTCACATGACAGAGGAGCAAGTTTCCAGATTTTAAAGATGTTTTCAGAACCTTTGCTGCAAACAGTGGGCCTCCTTTTAGAAAAGACCTTTGCCTTGAAAGGATGGATAATGAAATGCTCAGCCTTACTTGGCCTGGAGAAAGGCAGGTGTAAGCTGCAGTCACTGTCCTCAGTGGTTTTCAAGTCCTAGTTGCTTTTGCTCCTCGTAGTAATCACCCCATTCATTTCTTCATTTCCTTACATAAGGGTTATATAGACTGCTGAAGATTTAAGGAAATGCAGAAATATTTATTCACAATAATAATGTAAGCTTTAAAGCTTTTAAATCTTGGTTGATAGCAATAACAAAGAAGACTGTCTACAAAGGAAGAAAGAAAGGCAGCCGCCCTGCAGTCCTGTAAAGAATTAGGCTAGAAAACTAGGCCTACCTTTGCTAAAAGGTGTTCATAGATTTCATTAACAAAATGTTTGGTCCATCACAAAACTCTTAAAATTTAGCCCCAAGATAAGTATCAAATACTAAAACACTGCCTCTAGTCTCTACATGGGTGAAACAGAACCCCAATGATTGCATTTTTCCTCACTTCAGACCAAACTGGAGCACACACAGCCCGTGGAGGGATGCTGATAAAAGTCAATGGGAACTGCTTTCAGTACTCATAAGAGAGAATGACTCACCTTGTGTATGCACTTGATATTCTCGACACTCGGCTTTCTAGTTCCTGAGTTAAATAAGTATCAGAAGTGCAAGGAGAGATTTGCTGTCTGGCGGTGCTTGTGGTAAAGGACCCACCCGCCAGTGCAGGAGATGTGGGTTCGATCCCTGGGTCAGGAAGATCCCCTGGAGGGGGAAATGGCTACCCACTCTAGTATTCTTGCCTGGAGAATTCCGTGGACAGAGGAACTTGGTGGGCCCCAGTCCATAGGGTCGGAAAGAGTTGTGCACAACTGAGCACAGCACTCACTTTAGATACAAAGCATAAGCCACGGTAAGACAGAAGTAAAATGGGGATGAGCACCAAAGACTGCTGGATGTCCACGTGTGGCATGTGGCCTGCCCTCTGTGGTCCTTGGGTGACGGGCCAGGCAAGTAAGAGCAGGCGTGGAGGCGCTGTGGGAGTGCAGAGGGTGCAGGGCACGGCACCGTCCACGTGGTGTGGGCAGGCTTCGGCTGACCGCCACGCTCTCCTGTGGCACACTCAACTGCCATGGACGAGAGAAGCAGCGCTAGAACCTCAGTCTTTCCAAAAGCAACCAAGAACTTGAACTTTGGTAAAACGTCTCCCACCTTCTCAATGCTAGCAACTAATTCAAACATTTCTGAAGCCCTTTGAACAAAATGAACCTGCCGTCAGCACATGGGTTATAAATTTAAGCACTTGAAGTCATCGCTTAGAGCTGTCTAAAGGAGGCACAACTAATTACTATTTACAGAAAGATGTGACTTTTTTTTTTTTTTGATGTTCAAGGAAGAAAAATTACTGAGATTTTAAAAAATTCCACTACAAGCCTTATTATCAAATTTAATGTTAGCAACACAATTATAAAAAAGGCCTTTTTAATTTGTCAAATGAAAAAATTGCCTAGTTAGATTCTCTAGCTGTGCTTTGGAACGTTCTAACAAGGCATGCTCCTGAACAGTCACATGGGTTTTCTGCTCGCTCTCAAAGCACACAAGGAAGGCTTCCAGGCTCACTGGAGAAATAAGCAGGAACAATTGAATTTTGCATCTCTGAGCTCTGGCATTTCTATGCCAAAATCATAGCAGTGACTTTACTAGGGGAAGAAAGGTGAAGGGTGGCTTTCACAGCTTACAAAGGAAGTGTAGAGGAAAGGGAAGATGGGGTATGTGTATAGAGACTTGCTCCCAGGATTACAGCCAGTCTTGTTTGAACAGACCAAGCTAGCTGGTCAGATTCCCATTTGAGAGATCAATTTTAACCTCAACTCTTCTTTTTACAAAAGAAATTTCACATCCCTGCTGCCGTATGTGCAAGGTGCTGTTAGGGCAACTTGAGAAGGAACTTGCATTCTCCAGAAGCACTTGATTCCAGACAACATAAACAGTACCATCGAGAACATGAAAGTAGTTCTCCTAAGTGCTAATACTTGTTTTCACATTTTTAGGTCAACAAACTAAAAGCACCTGATGTTGGAAAAAGTGATTACTAGGCTAATATAAAGCTGCCACGAAGTTGATGATGGAGAGATGCAAAGCACACTGGACTCTAGAATTCAGGGGATGTGGGTTAGGAGACTCCCCTCTCTCATTATCTCAGGCGGGTTGAGTGCTGTGGCCAAGTTTCCATTTCTGTAAAATGAGAGGTGCTCAACCATCTCAAAGGCTTCCTTCCAGCGTTGGTATTCTGTGAAGACCAAACTGAATTTATTGGGTCAGCCAGCAGGCAAGTCACCCCACTCAGCATAAAGTGTCATTTCCCTTTTTGACTCTTCATTTACCAACATACTTGGCAAAGATTGCTGACAGGATGGTCCTTCAGAGACCATGGCTCATGAGAGTTGGTAGCTTTAAAGACGGTTGGTGCTTATCTACATTTTAATGCTTGCGACTCTGAGTGGGCATGAAGTTTGGCAGTGCTTACCTCCCTCTAGGTGCATATGCTGCAAGTTGGCTTTTTCCTTTAAGTAGGCAATCTGAAATGGCATACAGAATATGGAAAACAAGACATTTTCCTCCCTTGTGTTTTATTTTTCCCCCAATTACCAAGATAAAAGATTTTTTTTTCTACAGTGCAGTTAGTAGCAGTCTGGAATCTCTGAACATGTTGTAAGCAAAGCTGAAAAAGTGTTAACTTTGTTTAATTAATGTTGGCTCCCAGTATAGGAGAGCTGAATTACCAGGTTTATTCCACTTAAATGACACTTCTCAAATCACTATGGGTCCAGGTACCACACCGAAGAGCTGAGTTCCAGGCTATGTGGTAACTGTGGGGGCTGTAACCCTACCTGCCCCTTAACAACCATGTCTTATGAACCTGTAAGATGTTTTCTAAATTAACTCCAAAGCAGAAGTCATAGAAACCAACATAGATGGTAGTAGTGACTGAGTATAGGTGAAAATCTACTGAGCAAGGATTTTATCAGAAGTTTTTTGTAAGTTATTTTTATATATAACAAACATATTATAAACATCACAAACATATTACACCATAAGTGTACATACCAACAGCTAGCGTGTCCTGGAGTCAGCATTGGAACCTAGTTCTGAATGACCACTGAACTTCCACTTCTTTCAAGAACACCAAGTTTAAAAGTTGAAAGATATGGGTAAAACACTGACTCTGCCCCTTCCAGCTATATGACCTTAGGCAAGCCCTTAATTGTAAAGTGAGAGAAAAATACTCATTGGCTTACAACATGTGAAAGTGTTGTTTGTGAATCTAAAAACACTAGAATGGGCCTTCTAATGTGGTTCAGATAGTGAAATAAATGAAAAACAGTGCTTCTCTGAATCCTAAATTTAATATATTAAACCTGGAATGTACTTTAAGCTACATCTGATGTTACCCTTGATTCTACTCTACAGAAGTAACGGAATACAAAGTTTTTAAAATGTGAAATTCCTACAAGGTGGGGACCAATTCCACGCCCCTACCCACACTTGCAGGGCGTCACCCCTTCACTCAACATTCGCACCTCAGGATGGGGGCAAGCCCTGTAGGCTTTGTAGAGGTCAAGCTGCCCCAGGGAATGAGATGTTGAAAAAAACGGTGCCTCTTCTTGGCCCCTGGGGTGTTGGAAAGGAAAGGTGACTTTCACACATGACTCCCCTCTCTTAGTTGAGGAAGCCCTGCAGTGTTGAGGAGCCACACCCCATCCCCACCCTCTGTGGTGGTGGAAGGCCACCCTGGTTGAGCCCACATCACAGCTGAGGTTCAGTCCTGGCCAGTAAAGGAAAGGGAAATTGAACACTTGACCACAAAACATGCCTTGGCCTGCTGAGCTGTGGTTCAGCTGGACTGTCGCCTCTCTCCCCCCGACCCCGACCCCAGCCCTCCACACTCGCTCACATATACAAACGTTCCCACATAGCCCCATCCTCTGGGGGCTGACCCGGGTCTGGCCTCAGCAGCCTCAGGCAAGCAGAGGGTGTGGTCATGCCAGGCGCTGGCGCCGGGTCTGCTTGAGGGCACTGAAGCCATTTGGCCAGTGTGTCTTCCTGAGAGCTTGGTCATGAAGGGTGGCCTCTTCCCATCAGACGGATGCAGGGACAGCACACTGTTTCTGGCTGCTGGATCCTCACCCTCTCAGTGAACCCTCGCTGCCCTCAAGGACAACAGCAGGGATTCAGCCAGAAAGCCTGAGAGGGGGCACCAGCAGGAGCCCAGGAACAGAGTCCTGGGCCAGGAGCAGAGTCCTGGGCCAGGAGCAGGCTTCCCAGAGAGTGTAGCCCTGAAGGTCACATGCCAGCTGGCCAGGATCACTCTGTCCTTTCCTCCTCCCCGCCTCACACCTGTTCTAACCAGAAAAAAATGACCATACAGGAGCAGCCTAGGCAGTGGAGAAAGACCTCAGGTGTCCTCTTCTAGCAAGTGTCTATAAGCGTGGTTATTTTCTATTTTGTACTGTGTTAAGTCACTCATGTCCAACTCTTCACGACCCCATGGACTGTAGCCCGCCAGGCTCCTCTGTCCATGGAATTCTCCAGGCAAGAATACTGGAGTGGCCATGCTCTCCTCGAGGGGATCTTCCTGACCTAGGGATCGAACCCAGGTCTCCCACATTGTAGGTACTTTACCAGCTGAGCTACCAGGGCGGGCCACTGTATTACTGTGTGGTAATGGATGGAAACGAACGCTTTGGTGGTGAGCACACTGTGGAGTACACGGAAGCAGGGACAGAAGGTTGCACACACGAAACATATGTTATACATCAGTTATCTCTAAAAAGATAATTTAAAAAACATCCCCCCACCAAAAGTTAAAACTTCAGTGACAATGGTCTAACGTTAGAACACTCATTCATCTATGGGGGGCAGAGCTCAAAAAACAACATGCTAGAAAAAGCAGGGTGTCCCTACTGCTATACAAATGTGCATGCAGCCTTAGCAATATGTCACCAACTGACATTTTAAATACAACTTGAAGTAAACTCAGTCCCCATTACTCCACGATTATATTGTATTATATTATTATATATTATTACTGTAGGATGGAAACACAGAACTGGTACAGCCTTCTGAAGGCAAACTTCAGCAAAGCCAATCCTCAAATATCATTTCTATTAGTTTGAGCAAAAGGTGACTGCTAACCCAAAACCAGTAATGTGGCTTAAATAATAGACATTAACTCCTTTTTTACATGACAGTCCAGTACTCCATGTGGTCACCCAGGGATCCAGGCATCTCCTGTCTGTGGCTCTGCAACAAATTAAGGCTGGGCTGCTAAACCTGTTACTTTAGGGAGGGGTAAGAGAGAACATGAAGGAGTTACATCCACTGTCCTAACGGTCCCAGCCCAGGAGAGAAGTCACTTGATTACACCTGTCACAAGAGGGACACAGAAAACATAGTCCTAATTAGGCAGTCATCTGAGTGAATTTCAATTCCATTACCATGGGAAAAGGGAAGAACAGATTCCGCTAACTATAGTTACCAGCCGCTCTTGCCCCACCCTTTTTCTTTCTGAATTGGGTGACATCAGTGCTCTCGAGAGAACTGGCAGGAAGGAAATGCTAACCCACAATCCTTAGTCTGACAAGAAGAGTGGCCGTTACTCACTGGAGTTCCAGGTGCCAGCCTGAGCAATGTGACAGATGTAATGCTGCGTGGGTGGCTGGCTGAATATTGCCTACCATGAATACTTCAGGAATGACCAGATCACCATCTTCAAAGTTGTTGCCAAAAAACTGTCAGAGCTTTCCTTTGACTTTAGGATCCCTTTAGAAGGTGTGAAGTGAAGCTGAAAGTACTACAGAATATTTAGGCACTATAGCATGAGTCCCTTCTTCAGGGGATCTGGCCTGCCCTTGAGGGGATGAGGTTATGGGTCTATGAACTGGCTCATGGCTGGCAAGCGGCAGAGGGGCTATGAGAAATCAATGGTTATGGCAAGAATAAATATTGATACAAAGGTAATTATTTAAAAATCTTAAGTAGGAAAGAAAAGATTCAAAGCACTTCATATTCCTGCTCTCAATCTACCATTTCTTACATTCATCCCCTATCGTCTTCCCCAACCTGAACTTCCAATACTTTCCCTTCTCTCCCTGAATAAGACCCAGAGATCAAATGTCACTTGCTTTGGAAAGCACAGAAAGTAGGAGGACCTACAACTTTCCAAGCTATGCTAGGAACCAGGGTCACAAAGACAACACGTTTCCTGTACTCCAGAGGTTACTCTAAGGCTGTCGGATTTTATCCTGTAATTCTCTGAAACTCAAGATTCATAATTACACAATTATTGAGCACTACTGTATGCTCAATGGGGTTCCCAGGTGGCACAGTGGTAAAGAACCCACTTGCCAAAGCAGGAGATGGAAGAGACACAGATTTGATCCCTATGAGAAACCTATGGACAGAGGGGTCTGATTGATGGGTTCCAGTCCTTAGGGCTGCACAGAGTTGGACATGATTGGAGCGACTTAGCACACAGGCACGTGACTCAGTGCTCAATCTTACCTCACTTAACTGCTTTCTCAGACACGGAGATTCCCAAGTCACCAAAGTTAATATTATAGCTCCTCAACCCTCAAACATCCTCCATCCTGATGAGTAGTGTTGAGTAGGTGAACTGAACACTCAGAAGCAATCTTGCAGTAGAGAGCAATAAAAATCTACATTTAAGCAAAACACTTTACGCCAGTTTTTTTTTTTTTAAAGAAACGATCTAATTATTTAAAACTGGTTGCTTTATTTTGTACTTTTAAAGTTCACAAAAGCTTCACAATATCTGCTTTCCCCCTGTTGATCATCAAGGCTTTATGGTAAGACAAAACTTTATCACATCAATTGGGCATACTCAAAAACAATGGATAATTTACAAACAAATTTCTTTAATCAAGAACATTTTGCAACATACATACCCTGGCATGTATCTGAATTCATCTATCCTAAAATAAAACTTTAAAAAGCTTTAAAAATAAAACAAACAGATTTAACACTGACAAGCGCACCAGAATAATGCTGATGGCAAGTTATAAACAGCTGTGAAATGTTGAATGTAATTTGGGGAGAGGGGAAAAGAAAGTATCCACTGAACCTATATTTAAATGCATCTGTGAGTAAAATTTCTCTAGTTTAGTGAAGTTCAACAAAGTAAACAACTCCTTTGTCTCAAGGTAGTTGAGTCTCAGGTTTTATTTTTAAACTTGTGACATCTTGACTTGAGGAAATGAATCCTGGAATTAGAATATTTAAGAAGAAAAAATGGGTGTTAGAAACAAATCAGTACTTTCTTAATCTTTCTAATGTAGGTAACAGATAAAACTACTTTTCACATTAGGGAAGAATACCAAAGATGATACATAGGGTTTAGTTTTGACTTATGTACAATATCTAAATTCAAGGTGATCTCATATAGGAAACTTAATAAATTGTTGCCTTCAACTAGTTTTTTAACTTGTGAAATGGCATAATGCATATTTTGAGGCACACAGTACAGGATCCACTAAAATTATTTATACCGCTATTTCTACTTTTAATAGAATTTTTATCTACTCTGGTATAGCTCTTTAGATATAGTCAATAGAGGCCACTAAAAATAATGCCAAAATTCAACTGAGGAGAGAGTGGAATGGAAAAAGAATGGAAGGATAATGAAATTGGGTAGTAATAACAAATATTTTTAAAAGTTTCCAAACACATGCCACGAAATTACATATTTGGCTAAATGCCACCGGGCAGCTGGAAGTGATCAGGAAATGAGCGGAATCCCCTAATTGTCCCAGTTAGATTCTTAACTAACCCGTGATGTGGATGGCTCGCTCATGGATTGTTTACACAGGCTGCTTGGTGAAGGGTAGATGTGCTAGGCTTACAGCCTACTCTTTGTTTCATTCAAAAACACTTGTAGAGGGCTATGAGCCCCTAGAAGGGACAGCAGAACAAGAGTCTGTTGGATTACAAACAGAGATTAACAAAGGCATAATGTGTTTAATTATGGATATGTTACCAATCACTTTCTTTCTTGAGATGGGGAATATGCGCCTACAGATAAAATGAACTCCACTACTTCCCCCATATTCTAAATTTTTCTCTTTTGGTTAGAAATTTTTAAAGAAATCCAACTTTAAAATAGGCCTCATCTTTCATCTCCAATTTCCCAGTCTGTTAGTCTTTTGTGTGATAATATTTAAGACTCACACATCAGTGAGACTAGTCAGGCGTTTCAGGATTATTTTAACAGAAGACATTGAGTTCATTTACTTGGAAAACAGGATTTTATTATGAGGTGTCTTTTAGAGATTTAAATGCTCTATTTTATCACAATGAGAATTATCCTCAAAGCAAATATTTCCCAAGATACCAAAGTATTCAGTTTATTTGAATATACTTAAACATACTGAAAGTTACAAAGCCTAAGGTAAGCAAGCAACAAGTCAATAAAACACAACTCAGAATTGTAACATTTTCACATGGTATCACTGACTATGAAATGCAAAAAGTCTACAAATGTTTAAGTGGAATGTACTCTAACCTATAAATTACACTAGTGTGACCAAACAGATGATCACCTAACAATGGAAGACTGCAGGACATGTCCTGTAAGTACAGAAATCTTGGACTGCATTTTCAAGAAAGCTTGAAAAATTAACTGACCCATTGTTTTAGGATAGGGAAAAAAAAGATAAGTATGGATTAGAAGGCTCTACATGTAGATAAAAAAGATTCTAATTAAAATATCTTAAACAGACTATTTTAGATGTTTGATATTGGAAATATGGTCAACTATCATAAAGTATTTCTCTTCACAAAAATTCCATATATTAAGGATTTACACAATCCAGGGGGAAAAAATCTAGAAATTTTTTTTTTTGCCTGAGAAAGCAATCTAAAACGGCTCTCCAAAATCTTGACTAGAGGTGTCATACTCCGCAATAAAATGCTTGAGTTCTTCAACGCACCGCTCACCGATTTCATGTAAATTCTGTCTCAATGCAAACTGTATAGACTTTTCTAATGAAGGATCTTTTTCAATCAGCATTTTCACAACCATCCCAAAAGTTTCACAGTCTTGTCGGTAAACCTAGAAAGATAAATACACTGTGGTTACTAAGAATAATTAGCCAAACACTGAGCTGATTCAGTAGACAGAATTATGATACTGAAATCTAAAAGGGAGACACAAAACCTCTCACTCTGAGTAAACACTATTGCCAAAGGCCATTTAAACCACTCTCTCTCGAGATTTGCTGGCAAGTTGAATGAGCAGAAAAGCACTGATAGACCACATCACTGACTACAGAAGTCAGGCATAGCATTTGTCAAGCATAATGCAGTCTACCAATAGGACATAAGACTAGAAATGAGGACTAAGAACAAATACCAGCTAGGTAAGACATGCTGATAGCTTTATTCATTTACTTGTTTGGAAGAAATATGATTACAAGCCCCTAACTTCCGATTATTTGTTTGAATCATGACCGGGTGATAGATTCAACATTCTGTTTAGTATACAACAAACAACTATAAGAAGGCTGAAAGTATTTATCTGAAAAAAGCTTTTCAAGTTATAAATATCTGATATTTAAAATCACCAAGGCAGAGTTCAGATCAAAACAGTATGTTATACACACACGTTCATACATACACATGTGTACACACAGATGTATATATAGTATATGCATGTATACATGTCTATATATTTTCTACTTTAATGTATATATTTTAATATTTTATTTCAATGTGTATATATAATTTGTACCAATGGCAATCAAATATTATTTCCTGTCTAAAAACTGCTAATTTTTTTCCACATTAAACCTTAGTTTGCAGTCACAAAATGCATTTTAGATTTCTATGCTATTTTTCATACTCTGTAAATTCATATATTTAAAGAAAAATTAGTTAAGTCTCCATCAAAATTAAATACAAATTATCTGATTTAAAAGTACTGTTTTAATTTTAATTTTTCCAAATTTAACAAAAACAATCAACATGTTCATTCTCTGAAAAAGAATTTTATTCACTTTTTAAAACTGTAGAAGTGATTTGAGACATTGCTTCATTCATGACAGTTCTCATTCCTCAAACGATCACTGCTAGTCACGGTGATTGCTGCTGTATTTTTTAATGTCTGCAATATTTTTTTAATCCCTTAAAATAGCTATTTAAAGAAGAATATTTGTTTCTGCCTCTCAGTACTAGGTTGCCAAATTATACTAAATTCACTTCCGTGCTCTTGAAAATAATTCATAAGCCCCAAAGAATAAGTTCTTCAAATGACCCAGAAATTAAAATATATAAAATCCTCAGTTTGCCTTCTCCATCTCAATACTAAAACACACACACATTTTTTCTGAATAGTGAACGAAATTTACCCCTAATAGGCATTAAATTTAATTCGAATATTTAAACCAAATGTTTATTCCAGTTTATCTCAAGGTTTACATGACCCAGAATTAATATTACTGACTACTCTAATAAACCAACTTAGGAAACAGTATACCATCCGCATAATATTACATAGGATGTCAAGGCAATGGAGCACAGTAACTGGTCTAACAAACACAGAGGATCTAACCTAAGTCAAGCCAATGCAGTCCCCATGGGGGAAGTCAGAACCATGATGTGTTTTACAGTCTTAGTGGAGGTAAATTCCTTACCAAACCAGTCAACCCATATAATAACAGCATTCTAACATCAACCATTGGCCTCAGCAGACCACTTTGTGGGTGGCCTAAATTTTATAGGCGTCTTTATAGCAGATGTACTAGATGAGGATAAGGTTACACTGTGAATTAACCTGCAAATTCTTTAATGTAAATCTGCTGTTTTACCTATAACTGTAACTTTTCATTTAGCATATTTACAGAATATAAATGTAGTACAGATTTGCATATCAAAAGTAAAACCGTATTTAAAATGTGTTCATGCATTTATTTAAACTGCAAACTATTCTCACTCTGGAGACAATAAAAGCATTTAAAGGCTGTGTTTTATTTTTTGATTGTAAATCCTTTTTGAATTATTCGTTGAAAAGACAAATTTTTGTACATTAGCTGACAAGAACAATCAGAACTTCCCAAAGCAATGTAATTCTGTACCACAGGGTAAATTTTCTAAAAAGACTGCTTAAAATGCACTGGTTGGGCATTAGACAGGAAATCATTAGTTTTTTGTTAAAGGAAGGACCTCACCCTCCAAAGTTTTATAAATAAAATTCACAACAGTCAGAAACATATTTCCGAAATCTGTTCCACAGTAAACTCAGTCCCAAACAGGAAGGGTGTAGTTATCTGTGGAAGAGTTTGTTTGCTTGTGGTCCCAAGCTGGAAATGTATTAATAATCTTCAGACTTGATATCTACAGGCCACACAGGAAGATTTTTTGTTGTTGCTTTTTCTCTTGATTGGACCTCATCAAAATGGAAACAGGTTCAAGTTTGGGTGGGGCTCACATACACCGCACAGAAATGTAGTTAAATTTGCCAGCATAATGAAAACACTATCTAAATGTGGTTTCACACAGTATCTGACTATAGTTGTGTTAATAGCTGAAGGCTCATAAAGTGCTTCCAGGAATAAAAGGACATGATAAACTACCAAAACTTTTTACTATTAATTATGCTGTCCAGTGACTGAAGCAAGACTATTTGGCATAACAAACTCTGATATAAAACTTCTCTAAAATGTACAGCATTCTAGTCCTTACCTCTGTTCCCACAAAAAGAGAAACCAAAACTTAAGGCAAAATGAGTTGTTCGAATTTTCATCTCAGACAAACATCTTTAGGATATATATTACAGTTCCATAATAGTAGTTTGGTGGAATCATAGCAATTACACAGCCATTAGCCACAGGAAACTACTTGAATTTAGGTAAATATGTGTATACTTATCTTAGCACTTAATTTATAATTTATATTAATATTAGGAGGTAAATGAATAAACTGCAAAAGTCAGACACACACACAGCCTTAAAAGACTGAGGAATCAAAAACAATTCTTTTCTCTGTTGCTGATACCTCAAGATTCCACGTAATTTCCTTGATCTGAATTCATTTGGTTTAAAAGGATGTGTCCTGTTTCAGGAGAGACACATCCTAATGGTAAAGGTAAACACAGACTAGTAAAATACACCATAGAGGAGCTACTAGATGTGGAAGGTGACAGGGAAGCCAGAAAGAGCACAGAAGTGGCTCCAAGAGCAGGTATATCAAGTTCAAATCCAGACTCTACTACCGTGGTGAACTGAAGAACATCCTCCAACCCCACAGCCAAGATGTTCACATCCTAATTCCTGGAACCACGGATATGTTACCTCACATGGTACAGGAGACCTTACAGGTGTGTTTATATTAAGGATTTTGAGAAGGAGAGATTATCCTGGATTATCCAGGTAAATGCAATCACATACGTTCTTAAAAACAAAATGCAGAAAAAGAGGAAATGTGATCACAGAAACAGAAGTTGAGTGATGGCTTTTAAAGATATTCGTAGGGTACAAGGAGGGAGCTACCCTACCAGCCAAAGAGTACAGGTAGCCTCCAGAAACTGGAAAAGGCCAAGAAAGAGATTCTCCCTTGGAGTGTCCACAGTAAGTTCAGCCCTTGCAGAAATCTTAATGTGAATCTGATTGTACAGATTGTACAATTTGTACACAAATTGAATGTGTACAATGTGAAACTTGTACACATTCTTCTTAAGCTCACATGGAGCATGCATCAAGACAGACCACATTTCAGGCCATAAAACATGCCTTAGCAAATTTAAAAGAAGTATGCTCTCAGCCCACAGAGGAATTAAGCTAAAATTGCAAAGAAAGATAGCTAGAAAAATCCCCAAATATTTGGAGATTAAACAACGTATGTGCGTGCATGTTAAGACGTTTCAGTTGTGTCCAACTCTGCAATCCTATGGACTGTAGCCTGTCAGGCTCCTCTGTCCATGGGATTCTCCAGGCAAGAACACTGGAGTGGGTTGCCATACTCTCCTTCAGGGGATCTTCCCGACCCAGGGATTGAACTCGCATCACTTACATCTCCTGCGTTGGCAAGCAGGTTCTTTACCACTAGCGCTATCTGGGAAGCTCCATTAAACAACATACTGCTATTGATAAATAACACCCAAATCAAAGAAGTTGTCTCAACAGAAATTTAAAAATATGTTCAAAATATAACATCAGAATTTGTGAGATGTATCAAAAACAGTGCTCAGAGAAAACTTATAGCATTAAATGAATGTTAGCAAAGAAGATATAGAATAAATAATGTAATAAGCTACGATACTAGAAAAAGAAGAGCAAATTAAATGCAGAGTAGGAGAAATAATAAAAATTATAGCAGAGATCAATGAAATTAAGAAAAGAAAATTAGAAAATCAACAAAACCAAAAACTGGTTCTTTGAAAAGATTAATAGAATTGATAAACTTCTAGCCAGGCTAATTAAGAAAAAAAGAGCAAAGACACAAATTATTAATATCAAATTGAAATGGGGTCACCACTATTCACCTTTCAAGCATTTATAATAAAGGAATATTATGATAACTCTATGCCCACTAATTTGATAAATCAGATGAACCAATTTCTCGAAAAATAGTCTAGCAAAACTCAAACAAGAAAAAATACATAATCTAAATAGGCTTTTACTATGAAAGAAATTCAATTAACGATTAATAACTTCCAAAACAGAAAGCACTAAGCCCAACTGGTTTTGCTGATAAATTCAGTTCAGTTCAGTTCAGTCGCTCAGTCATGTCCGACTCTTTGTGACCCCATGAATCGCAGCACGCCAGGCCTCCCTGTCCATCACCAACTCCCGGAGTTCACTCAGACTCACGTCCATCAAGTCAGTGGTGCCATCCAGCCATCTCATCCTCTGTCGTCCCCTTCTCCTCCTGCCTCCAATCCCTCCCAGCATCAGAGTCTTTTCCAATGAGTCAACTCTTCGCATGAGGTGGCCAAAGTACTGGAGTTTCAGCTTTAGCATCATTCCTTCCAAAGAAATCTCAGGGCTGATCTCTTTCAGAATGGACTGGTTAGATCTCCTTGCAATCCAAGGGACTCTCAAGAGTCTTCTCCAACAGCACAGTTCAAAGGCATCAATTCTTTGGCGCTCAGCTTTCTTCACAGTCCAACTCTCACATCCATACATGACCACAGGAAAAACCATAGCCTTGACTAGACGGACCTTTGTTGGCAAAGTAATGTCTCTACTTTTCAATATGCTATCTAAGTTGGTCATAACTTTTCCAAGGAGTAAGTCTTTTAATTTCATGGCTGCAGTCACCATCTGCAGTGATTTTGGAGCTCCCCAAAAAATAAAGTCTGACACTGTTTCCCCATCTATTTCCCATGAAGTGATGGGACCAGATGCCATGATCTTCGTTTTCTGAATGCTGAGTTTTAAGCCAACTTTTTCACTCTCCTCTTTCACTTTCATCAAGAGGCTTTTTAGTTCCTCTTCACTTTCTGCCATAAGGGTGGTGTCATATCTGAGGTTATTGATATTTCTCCCGGCAATCTTGATTCCAGCTTGTGCTTCTTCAGCCCAGCATTTCTCATGATGTACTCTGCATATAAGTTAAATAAACAGGGTGACAATATACAGCCTTGACGAACTCCTTTTCCAATTTGGAACCACTCTGTTGTTCCATGTCCAGTTCTAACTGTTGCTTCCTGACCTGCATACAAATTTCTCAAGAGGCAGGTAAGGTGGTCTGGTATTCCCATCTCTTTCAGAATTTTCCACAGTTTATTGTGATCCACAAAGTCAAAGGCTTTGGCATAGTCAATAAAGCAGAAATAGATGTTTTTCTGGAACTCTCTTGCTTTTTCGATGATCCAGCGGATGTTGGCAATTTGGTCTCTGGTTCCTCTGCCTTTTCTAAAACCAGCTTGAACATCTGGAAGTTCATGGTTGACGTATTGCTGAAGCCTGGCTTGGAGAATTTTGAGCATTACTTTACTAGCGTGTGAGATGAATGCAATTGTGTGGTAGTTTGAGCATTCTTTGGCATTGCCTTTCTTTGGGATTGGAATAAAAACTGACCTTTTCCAGTCCTGTGGCCACTGCTGAGTTTTCCAAATTTGCTGGCAAATTGAGTGCAGCACTTTCACAGCATCATCTTTCAGGATTTGAAAGAGCTCAACCAGAATTCCATCACCTCCACTAGCTTTGTTCGTAGTGATGCTTTCTAAGGCCCACTTGACTTCACACTCCAGGATGTCTGGCTCTAGGTGAGTGATCACACCATCATGATTATCTGGGTTGTGAAGATCATACAGTTTTTCTGTGTATTCTTGCCACCTCTTCTTAATATCTTCTGCTTCAGTTAGGTCAATACCATTTCTGTCCTTTATTGAGCCCATCTTTGCATGAAATGTCCCCTTGGTATCTCTAATTTTCTTGAAGAGATCTCTAGTCTTTCCCATTCTGTTGTTTTCCTCTATTTCTTTGCATTGATCGCTGAGGAAGGCTTTCTTATCTCTCCTTGCTGTTCTTTGGAACTCTGCATTCAGATGCTTATTACCAAACATTAAAAGAGTGATGCCAATTCTTTATAATCAGTGCTAGTAAACAGAAGCAGAGGGAGCATTTCCTGGTGTTCTGTGAGGTCAGCATACCCTACTACCAAAACCAAAGCCATTACTAGAAGAAAAGTTACAAACCTGTATCTTTCATAAACATAGATACCAAAAAATTCTCAAACCCAAAATACAATGAAAAGAATTATACTTAACAACTGGGGCTTCCCTCATAGCTCAGTCAGTAAAGAATCATCCTGCAAAGCAGTAGGCCCAGGTATTCAATTCCTGGGTTGGGAAGATACCCTGAAGAAAGAAATGGCAACCCACTCCAGTATTCTTGCCTGGAAAATCCCCTGGGCAGAGGAGCCTGTCAGGCTACAGTCCATGGGGTCACAGGAGTGAGACATGATTTAGCAATTAAATCACCACCACCACCATACATAACAACCAAGTGGGATTTACTCCAGTTATGCAAGGTTGTTTCAACACCTGAAAATCAATTAATACAATCCATATTATGCTAGACAATGAAAAATATGCTAGAAAAGAAAAACCACATGATCATATCAATAGACGCAGAGAAGCATTTGAAAAAAATCCAACATTCATTTATAACAAAACTCTCTGTCCAACTAGGGATAAAGAACTTCCTCAACTTGATTTAAAAAAATATCTACAATAACCTTATTGCTAAATCATGGTAAGAAAATATAGTCCCTTCTCCCAAGACAGGAAATGAGGGTATCCCCTTTAAAAACTATTCAACAGTGTACCGAACACAGCTAATGCAATAAGACAAGAAAAGGTGTACCAATTATGAACAGAAAAATAAAACTCTCCTTGTTTGCAGGTGACACTGCTGTGTAGAAAATCCCAAACTGATCAAAAAATTAGTGGAACTAATAAGTAATTAGAGCAAAATTGTAGGACATAAGGTTAATACACAAATGTCAATTGCTTCCTATATACTAAAAATGAATGATTGTAATTTGAAATTAAAAACAACACAGCACTGAAAAAAGTTAGTATAAATCTAACAAAACAGATACATGATCTATATGAGAAAAACTATAAAGCACTAATGACATAAATCAAAGAAGATATAAATTTCAGCATACGTCATGTTATTGCACTTTGCTTTACTGTGCTTTGTTTGCAGTGTTTTTTAATAAACTGAATGTTTATGGCAACCTTGCACCAAGCAGGGCTACTGGCTCCTCTTTCCAAGAGCATTTGCTCACTGTGTCACATTTTAGTAATTCATACAATATTTCAAATCCTTCACCAACAAAAAGATTTAGGCTCACCAAAGGCTAGCATTTTTTAGCAATAAAGTATTTTTAATTAGCTAGGCACACTGTTTTTTATAGACATACGGCCACTGCACACTTAATAGACTATAACTTTTATATGCATTGGGAAACCAAAAAATTCATGTGACTTGCTTTATTATGATATCTGCTTTATTACAGCGGTTTGGAACTGAACCTGTGATATCTATGTAAATGTTTGTAAATGGAGATATAGTCTACATTCATGGATAAGAAAACTCACTATTGTTAAGATATCGGTTCTTCCCAACTTGATCTACAAATTCAACAGTCACTACACCAAAATCGCAACAAGTAATCTTGTGGATTATTGACAAACTGCTTCTAAAGTCTATATGGAAAGGCAAAAGATCCAGAATGGTCGACCCAGTATTAAAGAAAAACAACAAAGTCATAGAACTGACGCTCAACTTACTATAAAGCCACAGTAATCAAGACTGTACGGTATTATCAAAAGAACAAAGAGATCCGTTGTACAGAATAAAGAGGCCAGAAATAGATTCATACAAATTGCAACTGATCTTTGATAAGGGAGCAAAGGCAATTCAAAAAGAAAGACTAGTCATCTAATGGTGCTGGAGGAACTGACCGTTTATGTGCAAAATCTAGACAGAGATTAACTCACAATGGACTATAGACCTAAATGTAAAATACGGAACTATAATTCTTCTAGAAGATAAACAGAAGAAAAAATCTGGGTGATAACACCAAAAGTATATTCCAAGAAAGAAAAAATGGATTTCATTAAAATTAAAAATATCACTGGGATAGACAATGTTAAAAGAGCAAACAGACAAGTTACACACTGGGAGAAAAATCACTGCAAAGCATATATCCGACAAAATACTGGTATCCAAGATACACAAACAAATTCTTAAAACTCAATAATAAAAACAAGTCCAATTTTAAAAATGGGCAAAAGAGCCAAACCTAACCAAAGAAAACATTTAGATAGCAAATAAGCAAATGAAAAGATGTTCAAACATCGTATGTCATTAAGGGTACTGAAAATTAAAATAATGATGAAAGGAGATACCACTACACACCCATTAGAATTGTTAAAATCCCAAACAATGACAACCCCAATTTCTAGTGAGAATGCAGAGCAGTAGGAACTCTCATTCATTGCTGGTGGGAATGCAAAATGATACAAGCCACTTTGATTGACTACGAGACAATCACACAACTGAAAAACAAGCAAGGGAAAGTTACGACCTCCTGTGCCACAGCTTCAGTACGTACAGACCTAACTATGCTGTTGTAAGGACTGAGGTAATAAGGAGCACTCAGTATAGTGCCTGCTCTACAGGAAGCATTTAATGTATGTTAAAAATAGTGATGCTGATGATGGAAAAAGAAAAAACATTCTAGCTTTGTCTAGAGAAGGGAGTATTAGAAAATGGTATTATAACTTCTTTAATGTTTAACATCCAATTATATTTCTAACATCAATGACTATATTTAAAATTATATCATTAATGCTTTTATTTTGGTTTTAGTTTTATCTCAAGTCATCCTCCACTTTCTACTGACATTAACTATGTACACATTGAAAAAAAATCAACATGAAGACCACATTCACCATCTCAAGAACCAATTCTTTAAACATGAGGAGTTCGTGTTAGGAAAATATGGAGGAGGAAAATGAAACAGCATTTTGGAGAAATTCAATTGGCTTGGCATAGCTTAAAGCATGCTCACTCTCAAAGTAGGCCATGAAAAGCTTTCTTTTAAGGAGCTTAGATCTCAACCTGTAAACAGTTAGCAAACACATAAAAATCTACGAGCAGGAAAAGGTGAGAAGAAAGTGAAAGTTGCTCAGTCATATCTGACTCTTTGTGACCCCATGGACTATAAAGTCCATGGAATTCTCCAGGCCAGAATACTGGAGTGGGTAGCCTTTCCCTTCTCCAGTGAATCTTCCCAACCCAGGGATGGAACCCAAGTCTCCCACATTGCAGGTGGATTCTTTACCAGCTGAGCCTCAAGGGAAGCCCAAGAATACTGGAGTGGGTAGCTTATCCCTTCTTCAGTGTATCTTCCTGACCCAGGAATCAAACTGGGGTCTCTTGCATTGCAGGCGGAGTCTTTGTCAACTGAGCTATGAGGGAAGCTGGAAGTGGATCCTTTTGATACATCAAGGAAAGAATGGTTTAGGAATCAATGCTATGGGGTTCCTGAGAACTGGAACTATGAATGTCACATGATGTGTTAAAAAAAGATGAGATTAGAGGCTTCATTAAGAGTAATTAAGAAGCAATATGGATATAATAACATAAAAACTCATGGGTAGAAGGTTTTATTTCAACGGGGAGGGAACTAGGAATGGGAGATAAGGTCAGTACCTAATATGTAATTCAATTAAAGTGAAACTCACTTTAATTGAGTGCGTTAAAGTGAAACTCACTCATTCGCCTAGGACAACTCTTTGCGACCCCATGGACTATATAGTCCATGGAATCCTCCAGGCCAGAATACTAGAGTGGGCAGCCCTTCCCTTCTCCAAGGGATCTTCCTGACCCAGGAATCCAACCGGGATCTCCTGCATTGCAGGTGGATTCTTTATCAACTGAGCTATCAGGGAAGCCCAATATGTAATTTGAGGCACCTGTCAAAAGGAAGTGATGTACTGAGTCTAGCCCTTAGGAGAAGGAAACAGAGGAGGAAGAGAGATCTTATCTTCAGCACTAAAGCGAGCTGAGGCAAGGGGAGGACCTAGAAGAAAGGGTAAGTTCTTTCCTGCTCCAGTATCTGATAGAGTAGATATTCAGTAAATGTTGAATGAATAGTTAAGAGTCAGTTCTGAGAGAATGTATAATGCAAGAATGAAAAGACAGTCCAAAGTAGACACCTAAAAACATCAATATCAGTCATAAAGTGACAATAAGGAAGACTATGAATCAGGAGAGAATGAAGGAAAAGGTTTGCAAAATAAGGACAATCAATCAAATGTCAGAGAAAGATTGAAGAGGCTAACAGACAAAACATATTGATGGGACTTGGAAACGTGTGGAAATAGGTAACTGCAAGAGCAGTTTACTGGGATGGTAGAGATTATAGAGCTGTGCTGACTAATACAGTAGCCTCTAGCCATATGTGACTAAATTTTAATTAATTAAGTTAAAAATTCAGTTCCTCAGTTGCACTTTAATGGCTTTCATATCAGATAGTGCAAATATAAAACACTCCCATCATCACAGAAAATTCTACTAAGGAGTGTTATTACAGAGGACTGGGAAGTGAAAAAAGGGTAAGGTGACAAGTGTTGACCTGGTAAATTAATTAGTATATATTTGCAACTATTTTATCATTAAGGTGGAAATAAACAGTTACCACTTTTAAAGAAGAACTGTGAAATATAATTAGTACCTGTGAAATGTTGCATAATTTTTTATGAAATTCATATAAAAATATAAATTAAAAAAATAACTCCAATTGAGGCTTAATATACAAGGAAAATTCATAATGTCTAACGTGTTGGTGAGATTGGGAAAAACTGTTGACAGCATAATGATGTTAAATACTGGAGCAAATGTAAACCCTTTAATTTGGGTCTGTAGTAATGTAGAAAGTGTCAAAACTATTGCAATCTATGTTACTTCTTGTGCTATATTAATAGAAAAAGATATCTTTAAACATTCTCCTCAATGCTGCACTGGCTCTTAAAAACACAGCTCCAAAAAGAACACTGATGGTTGCTAAGAAATGCATTATGAACACATGGATTAGATCTTAACCACCTACATTCAATATGTGGGTACAATTATTACAGCCACATAAAAAAAAGTCCAAAATTAATGATAAAGTGGTTAAATGCTAAAAAACCTCAGCAATGAATGTTTGTTAATTCTCATCCATACATACAGATCAATTTATAAATTTATAGGGTTCAATCAAAGATTAATACTTAAATGATTTTTGTGTTACCCTTTCCAACTTATTGGTTCTTCCAATCATAATATACTCAACAGACAAAAATAAACAAAACAATTCCAGAGTCTACATCTTTCATTGATGCCAAATGCCAAAACCAGGTAGCGCTGAAAGTAAATACAGGAACTAGATAAATCTCAAATCAATAGATGTTTTTCTGGAACTCTTCCTTTTTCCATGACCCAGCAGATGCTGGCAATTTGATCTCTGGTTCCTCTGCCTTTTCTAAAACCAGCTTGAACATTTGGAAGTTCACAGGTCACGTATTGCTGAAGCCTGGCTTGGAGAATTTTGAGCATTACTTTACTAGCATGTGAGATGAGTGCAATTGTGCGGTAGTTTGAGCATTCTTTGGCATTGCCTTTATTTGGGATTGGAATGAAAACTGACCTTTCTGGTCCTGTGGCCACTGCTGAGTTTTCCAAATTTGCTGGCATATTGAACGCAGCACTTTCACAGCATCGTCTTCCAGGATTTGAAATAGCTCAACTGGAATTCCATCACCTCCACTAGCTTTGTTCGTAGTGATGCTTTCTAAGGCCCACTTGATTTCACATTCCAGGATGTCTGGCTCTAGGTAAGTGATCACACCATCGTGATTATCTGGGTCGTGAAGATCTTTTTTGTACAGTTCTTCTGTGTATTCTTGCCACCTCTTCTTAATATCTTCTGCTTCTGTTAGGTCCCTACCATTTCTGTCCTTTATCGAGCCCATCTTTGCATGAAATGTTCCCTTGGTATCTCTAATCTCCTTGAAGAGATCTCTAGTCTTTCCCATTCTGTTTTTTTCCTCTATTTCTTTGCATTGATCGCTGAGGAAGGCTTTCTTATCTCTTCTTGGTATTCTTTGGAACTCTGCATTCAGATGCTTATATCTTTCCTTTTCTCCTTTACTTTTTGCTTCTCTTCTTTTCACAGCTATTTGTAAGGCCTCCCCAGACAGCCATTTTGCTTTTTTGCATTTCTTTTCCATGGGGATGGTCTTGATCCCTGTCTCCTGTACAATGTCACGAACCTCCGTCCATAGTTCATCAAGCACTCTTATCTATCAGATATAGTACCTTAAATCTATTTCTCACTTCCACTGTATAATCATAAGGAATTTGATTTAGGTCATACCTGAATGGTCTAGTGGTTTTCCCTACTTTCTTCAATTTAAGTCTGAATTTGGCAATAAAGAGTTCATGATCTGAGCCACAATCAGCTCCCAGTCTTGTTTTTGCTGATTGTATAGAGCTCCATCTTTGACCGCGCAGAAGCACGCCAGCTGTGACAGACTGCACAGAAGCATGGCTGAGAGGAGCTTCCCCTCACCCAAGGTCAGGGGCTGCGGCTGAGAGGAGCTACCCCACGCCCGAGGTCAGGGGAGGCAGCCGAGAGGAGCAACCCCATGTCTAAGGAGTGGCGGCTGTGTGGGCGCAGGAGGGCTGAGAGGAGCTACTCCACGTTCAAGGTCAGGAGGGGCAGCGTGAGGAGATACCCCTCATCCAAGGTAAAAGACCAGTACGTGCGCTTTGCTGGAGTGGCTGTGAAGAGATACTCCACGTACAAGGTAAGAGAAACCCAAGTAAGACCGTAGATGTTGAGAGAGGCATCAGAGGGCAGACACACTGAAACCATAATCACAGAAAACTAGTCAATCTAATCACACGGACCACAGCCTTGTCTAACTCAATGAAACTAAGCCAATGTTCACAGCAGCACTATTTACAATAGACAAGACACAGAAGCAATGTCCATTCAACAGATGACTGGATAAAGAAGATGTGATAGATATCCACAATGGAATACTACTCAGCCATAAAAAATCATGAAATATCGCCATTTGCAGCAACATGGATGGACCTAGAGATTATCAATCATACCGAGAGAAGTAAATCACACAAAGACAGATGTGGTATTACTTACATGTGGAATCTAAAAAGTAATACAAATGAAGTTACTTACAAAACAGAAACAGACTCACAGACAAAGAAAACAAGCTTATGGTTTCCAAACGTGACGGAGAAGCTGGTGAGGGATAAATTATTAGTTTGAGGTTAACACACCACGATATATAAAGTAGATAAACAATAAGGATTTACTCTATTGCATAGGAAACTACATTCAATCTTGTAATAATCTACAATGGAAAAGAATCTGAAAAAATACATGTATATACCTGAATCACTTTGCTGTATATCTGAAACTGATTTAAAATATTATATTTTAAATCAATTATACTTCAGAAAAAGAGCTGGTTATGCTGTACTATAGTCTATTAAGTGTGCAATAGTATTATGTTTAAAAAAATGTATATATTAATTTAAAAATGTTGTTTCTAAAAAATGCTAACCCTCACCTGAGCTTTCAGTAAGTCATCTTTTTGCCACAGTGACAACAAAAATCACAAATCACCATAGCAAATTCAATAATAATAAAAAGTTTGAAATACTGTGAGAATTACTAAAATGTGGCACAGAGATATAATGCGACCAAATGTTGGAAAAATGGTGCCAGTGGGCTTGCTAGATGCAGGGTTGCCACAAATCTTTAATTCATAAAAAACGCAGTATCTGCAAAATCCAATACAGCAAAGCACAATAAAAAGGTATGTCTTTATCAGATCAGATCAGATCAGATCAGTCGCTCAGCCGTGTCCGACTCTTTGCGACCCCATGAATCGCAGCACGCCAGGCCTCCCTGTCCATCACCAACTCCCGGAGTTCACTCAGACTCATGTCCATCGAGTCAGTGATGCCATCCAGCCATCTCATCCTCTGTCTTTATCGTAAATGCCAAAAGACAAATACGAAATGTTATTTATAACAATTCTAAAGAAAAAATAATAATGAGTGGAGAAGGGGTGGATTAATGGTGCTTAGAATGCTGGCTATTTCAGGAATTTTGGAAGACTGCAAACAAAAAAGCATAGTAAGGTTAAAGAAGACTGAATCTTGGAAGATGGTAAAGATTTGGAAAAGACAGCTCCTGGATAGGCTGGAATCAAATGAAGCTAGATCTAAACAGATTGGACTTTTAATAGCTTATGACTGGCCAATGGTTTAGCTCCTCCTTGGACTTAAAATAACTTATATTGGTGACGTTTTCTTCTTAATCAACAGACAACAAACCAACCTCTGAAGACTGCTGATCAGAGAAAAATGATGGATTCATTACTAATGTCCCCTTCAAACCTGATTCAGTAGACCAGGAAAAGTCATTTGGTGCTCAATGTCAGTAACAGTTTGAGAAAAATTCTAAGATTCAAAACATTTTATAAAAAGGTTAAATCTAAAGAAAATTAGTCATAATGAAGATAAAAGGCAATCAAATAAAATAGGTTTAAAAATTCCAGTTGCTGAGAAAATGTTAACAATAAGCATTTTGCAAAATGACAAAACTGGTAGCTTTTAATATTTTCATGTCTAAAAACAATAAAAACTCTTTAATAAAGGCAGGGAGAGATAGGTTCAATGCACACATTTTCCCAAGTTGATGTTTAAAACATTCATCACAATGAAACAGATCAGAGGTTAAAATGACAAGTCAGCTCCTTACAAGAAACCTGTCACTTATTATTTCCCTTGTATTTACCTTGAATGAAAAAAGAAAAATCAGGTTAAAGTGTAAAATTTCTCATGTACATACTGAGATAATTATTTTTAACACATAGCTATTTGTTATAAAAAATTATTATATTGCTGAAAATTAAATGAAGCTAATGAGTATACAACCAAAAGAAAAATCTGACATATAGTTTAAGTTGGTGTTATCAAAGAAGATTTATTTTCATTAAGATTACTTTCAAATAAATCTTTTTAGAAATCAATAGATTTAAAATTTTTCATGAGGTTAGTCTAATTCTCAAATGATTTAACATTATCAATCAGAAAAGTATGAAGTCCTGCCCTACAAAAGGTCATATTTAGATTTGAATAAGGCTATAAAGAAAACTGAGTGCCAAAGAATTGATGCTTTTGAACTGTGGTGCTGGAGAAGACTCTTGAGAGTCCCTTGGACTGCAAGGAGATCCAACCAGTCCATCCTAAAGGTGATCAAAGAGTATTCACTGGAAGGACTGATGCTGAAGTTGAAACTCCAATACTTTGGCCACCTGATGCAAAGAACTGACTCAATTAGAAAAGACCCTGATGCTGGGAAAGACTGAAGGCGGGAGAAAAGGGGATGACAGAGGATGAGATGGCTGGATGGCATCACCGACTCAAGGGATATAATTTTGAGTAGGCTCCAGGAAATGATGATGGACTGGGAAGCCTGGCATGCTGCAGTCCATGGGGTTGCAAAGAGTTGGGCACGACTGAGCGAATGAACTGAACTAAACTGAAAAGAAAGTAAACAGCAGTAGCCTGTTCCATAAATGAAAAATCTTACATTGGTTTGAGATATAAGAGGAGCAACCTCCATCCACCCAATAACCCTCTGACAGGAGAAACTGTCAGGAGTGACTAAGCAGGAAGCAGCTTAGCTACTTCATGACCCATCTTCCTCACTCCATTCCTCCTGATTCCTGTCTTATAAAGGAGATTGGAGAGAATCCAAAAGTAAGGTTGTTTTAACCTTGTAAAAATATGGAAGAATGGCTCAGAACCTAAAAGTATTAAGTTACTGAGCCCATCACTGAGTCATCAGGAAGGGCTCTTGCTACACTGCAGGAAGAATTTTAAGAAAATGAGGAGGAAATGTAAGTAAAGGTCTCCAAGGCTAGAAATAGTGATGGGTTACAATTCTAAAGGATATTTTTGTTTGTTTAAATGTAATAGCATTTGGAAATTACTGGCACATTAGAAACATTAAGTCACTAACATCTTCATATAGGTTTTTACATTATTTTATGTACCAGGACTATCCTCATATCCTCATTTTACAAAAATATTGAAGCAGAGAAACTGAAGTTCAGCTGCAAGAAGTGTGATTAACATTCACAGCCTAGTTTTCTAACTTAACCCTTACAATACAGCTGCTATAACCCCCGAGAATTATTTAAATCCAAAAATAGAAATAAAGTCATGACTGAGACTAAATCTTTGGCAAAGACAAATTAATTCACTTGATTTTGAAGAGTGGTGTAAAGAAAGATGATCAGCCTTCCAAGGCCATGATCCTAACTATTATACTTAAGGAAGTGAGATGTTATTCCTATGTGTGTGCTTCATGTCTAATGCTCTAGAAGTCATTCCCCTGGAGCAATCTGAAACTTGGGTGATTTCTCCATGACAGCTTCAAAGATGTCCCTGAGATAAACTTAGGAAAAGTAAACAAGTCAGATCAGCCACCTTCCCCGTGGTGAGAAAAAGCACGACTGTTCTGTAAACTACTTATGCTGTTGGCGTAAAGAGCACTTTATGGCTGAAATGGGACATTTTCAATGAATTCTACAGGGGAGGCTAGTTCTTCTCTAGCTTCTTTGCCAGGTGATTCAGTGAATCTTTTTTGCTAGATGATTCACTCTACCATTCCATTTCTTTCAACATTAAAATTCTATATTGTGAAGTTGATTTTAAGGGAAATTAATTTTTCCTACTATGAAATTTCCCCATGCCTCACACTGAAAAATTAAGTTATGCTTCAGTATACATGTGCTATTGTGCTACTTTTTCTTTTCCTCTGCTTTCTGTGATATTAGTTTAAACATTTTGTATGTAATGCAGTTTAGAAAGCTTTCATTTTTGTTAGAGTATCAAGGTATCGTGAATTGTCAACTCAAGACAAGAAGTCCTTGCTACTAATTTTGGGAGACTTAAAATGCCAAAGTCGCTTTTTAGTGAAGATGATGGGAGTGGAGTTATTAAGAGGTCACTGAGCCAGAAAGTGCCAGTGAAAGGGTAGGAAACAATAAAGGTGGTCAGGATTAACTGTAACTCCAGTACATAGGCAGCTTCAGCAGTTTCTGCTTAGCTGTGCCTTCCCCACCCCGACTCTGAGAGAGGCCTCTGACAGCTATATTTATATTATATTCCAATTGAAAAATACATATTTATAAAATAGAATTTAAGAGATTTTGGTGATAAAGACAAATCCCAGGGTTTACTAGATTATGAATCAGGTTTAGGAGGCTGCACTGCCAAGGAATACAGGAAAAGTGGATAGCTGGTGGGGAGAAAGGAATGAGGAGAAAGAAGGGAAATTAAGGAAGACATTACCTGTGGCCTTCCAGTTCCAGGCTCTAAAACCTGGTTTTGCCCTCTTTCATGAGAAATCCTCATAAACTTTCAATACTTCTCCTTTACTTGCTAAAGGTAGTTCTGAGTGGGTTTTATATTGTAACCAAAAGGAACTTTCTCCAACTATCTAGCATGATAGCCTGCTACAATGTAGTAGATGTCAGCGGGCCTCTGGGCTGGGGTGACAAGCAGGGAGCAGCAAAGACCTGCAGTGCTTTCACACTGGCAAGAGTGCCAAGGTGATGGCAGAAATCTATCTTTTCTTTAATGCAATCGCAAACCTCTCTAAGGTGCTTGCTTCACAAGGCTTTAACCAACATAGCTGAAAATAGGCTATACTGTTTCATGGTGAAAGCTAAAACAACTTTCATCAATCCTTGGAGTTTCCAGTGAAAATAAAACTTTTTGTTTCTCCTACTTTTTAGTATCTGCTTTCAACTCATCATATGCAAATGTAAGAAACAGAATATTATCCGTCTACTTAATTGTACTTCTACCAGAAAGTTTTACAATTAGATCACATATAGTACCACCCTGAATACTTCTAAGATGTGGGGCTTTCTTCCCTTTCTACTAGAAAGGAATTTTTCATAACTAACACAAATAGCACAGCTTCATTTTAAAAATAGGAATTATAATATCAGGTATATTAAAAAGTAAGTTAAAATCATTGAGTGTTTAAAACAACTCATTATTTTACTATTATCTCTGAAGGTATCTATGTTATGTACAGTGGGAAAAGTCCATAAATCTCATTACATATGGATGGAAATACATATTTTAACAGTCTTTCTAAAAATATTTTATACTCCATACATTTAATAGCAAAGTTTACAGAATAATTGGCATATAATTCAAAATTAGTCTTGATGTGTCTATTTGATATTATAAATAAAACTACTAATGTCTTCTTAAATGATACTGAAATACTTTCCAAGAATGAGACATACTTACAACAATACTGTGCACAAAAATGAACACATACATACTAGAACAATGATGCAGTCATCATTGTATCAACCAATTAGACTGCTACTTCCATTTTATGCCGATAAAGACCATGTGTTAATCACTAAGTATGATGTTATTAAATTTTTTAAAATGAGATGTAAATCTGATCCTCAAAAAGCCTTTTTGAAGATGTAACAGCTACAGCCAAGGATTTGAGTTAGGAATCCATTCAAATGAATCTTCTAATTTTCACGGATACTTTAAGGTAAGTTGCTATTACAGAGGCTTCCCTGGTAGCTCAGACAGTGAAGAATCTGCCTGTAATGCAGGAGACCTGGGTTCAATCCCTGGGTTGGGAAGATCCCCTGGAGAAGGGAACAGCTACCCACTACAGAATTCTGGTAGTCCATGGGGGTGCACATATTTCTATTTATTTGAAACTATGAGGAGGTCATAGCAAACACCCTCTTCCAACAACACAAGAGAAGACTCTACAGATGGACATCACCAAATGGTCTATACCAAACTCAGATCGATTATATTCTTTGCAGCCGAAGATGGAGAAGCTCTATACAGTCAGCAAAAATAAGACCAGGAGTTGACTGTGACTCATATCATGAACTCCTTATTGCAAAATTCAAACTAAATTGAAGAAAGTAGGAAAACCACTAGACCATTCAGGTATGACATAAATCAAATCCCTTATGGCTGTACAGTAGAAGTGACAAATAGATTCAAGGGATTACATCTGATAGAGTGCCTAAAGAAATATGGACAGAGGTTCATAATACTGTACAGAAGGTGGGGATCAAAACCATCCCTAAGAAGAAACGCAAAAAGGCAAAATGGTTGTCTGAGGAGGCCTTACAAATAGTTGAGAAAAGAAGAGAAATGAAAGGCAAAGGAGAAAAGGAAAGCTATAGCCATCTGAATGCAGAGTTCCAAAGAATAGCAAGGAGAGATAAGAAAGCCTTCCTAAGTGATCAATGCAAAGAAACAGCGGAAAACAACAGAATGGAAAGACTCCAGATCTCTTTAAAAAAATCAGAGATACCAAGGTAACATTTCATGCAAAGATGGGCACAATTAAGGACAGAAATGGTATGGACCTAACAGAACCAGAAGAAGAGGTAGCAAGAATACACAGAAGAACTATACAAAAAAGATCTTCATGACCCAGATAACCACAATGATGTGATCACTCAACTAGAGCCAGACATCCTGGAATGAAAAATCAAGTGGGCCTTGGGAAGCATCACTATGAACAAAGCTAGTGGAGATGATGCAATTCCAGTTGAGCTATTTCAAATCCTGAAAGATGGTGCTGTGAAAGTGCTGAATTCAATATGCCAACAAATTTGGAAAACAGCAGCGGCCTCAGGGCTGGAAAAGGTCAGTTTTCATTCCAATCTCAAAGAAAGGCAAAATTACACTCATCTCACACACTAGCAAAGTAATACTCAAAATTCTCCAAGCGAGGCTCCAACAGTATGTACACTGACAACTTGCAGATGTTCAAGCTGGATTTAGAAAAGGCAGAGGAACCAGAGATCAAATTGTCAACATCCACCGGATCCTACAAAAGCAAGAGAATTCCAGAAAAACATCTACTTCTGCTTCACTGACTACACCAAAGCCTTTGACTGTGAGGATCACAACAAATTGTGGGAAATTCTTTAAGAGATGGGAATACCAGACCACCTTACCTGCCTCCTGAGGAATCTGCATGCAGGTCAAGAAGCAACAGTTAGAACCGGACATGGAACAACAGACGGGTTCCAAATTGGGAAAGGAGTATGTCAAGTTTGTATATTGTCACCCTGCTTACTTAACTTCTATGCAGAGTACATCATGCGAAATGCCAGGCTGGATGAAGCACAAGCTGGAATCAAGATTGCTGGGAGAAATATCAATAACCTCAGACATGCAGATGACACTACCCTTATGGCAGAAAGCAAAGAGGAACTAAAGAGCTTCTTGAGGAAAGTGAAAGAGGACAGTGAAAAACTTGGCTTAAAGCTCAACATTCAAAGAGAAAGGTAATGGCATCCAGTCCCATTACTTCAAGGCAAACGGGAAAACAATGGAAACAGTGACAGACTTAATTTTCTTGGGCTCCAGAATCACTGCAGATGGTGACTGCAGCCACGAAATTAAAAGACACTTGCTCCTTGAAAGAAAAGCTATGACCAACCTAGACAGCATATTAAAAAGCAGAGACATTACTTTGCCAACAAAGGTCCATCTAGTCAAAGCTATGGTTTTTCCAGTAGTCATGTATGGATGTGAGAGTTAGACCATAAAAAAAGCTAACTGCCAAAGAACTCATGCTTTTGAACTGTGGTTTGAAACAGACTCTTGAGAGTCTCTTGGACTGCAAGGAGATCAAACCAGTTAATCGTAAAGGAAATCAGTCCTGAATATTCATTGGAAGGATTGATGCTGAAACTGAATCTCCAATACTTTGGCCATCTGATGTGAAGAACTGACTCATTAGAAATGACCCGGATGCTGGAAAAGATTGAAAGCAGGAGGAGAAGGGGACGACAGAAGATGAGATGGTTGGACTCAGAGAGTAGTTTAAGCAAGCTCCGGGATGGCGATGGACAGGGAAGCCTGCTGTGCCGTAGTCCATAGGGTTGCACAGAGTCGGACATGTCAGTGACTGAACTGAACTGATGAAGATAAAAATGAAGCACTGTAACTGTACTTTCAAATTAATAATGTTTTTTTAGCTGCCCAAATCACTAAGATAGGAGTGATCAGTATATTTTAGGGAAGAACAACAGGAAAAACCAGAAATTAAATCTTTGTTTGGATTAGCAGCATTGAATACTTAATTGCTTCAGATAAAATAATGGTCAAATGGCTGGCTACCTTACCACAAGAGCCAAAAGAAACAGGAGGCTGTGGTTTCCCCTTTATCCTTACTTCATTCAAGATTATCATGTGCTCATGTAGATACAACATAGACAGAACATTTTCATATAAACACATCCAAGAAAAATTCATTAAACCATTTCTTTCCTTGCACATATTTTCAGTGTCCTATTGTCAATAAAAAGCATAAACATCAAAATGTGGCTTCACTCTCTCAGGGTTCAGTGTACACACTTCATGTTATAGTAATTAATAGGCCAGAAATTATTTTTGATGGTTAGGACTTGGTTTTCTGAGAAAACACAAAATCATCTGTGAAAATTAATTGCTAAAATAGTCTACTGTTAAAAAGGACTGCTTACATGCTTTCAGAGGTACCATAATCCTGAAATCTAACTCTGTTATACATCTCCTTATTTCTTGGTTTTGCTGTTTCTATTTATTGTAAACTTTCTTGCTCACAGAAGTCATCATCCTATTGGCTTCCAAGACCTGATTCAAATAAATTCTTTAATAAAATCTTAGCTACTAAAATATTCTTATCATTTACCAAAAATACCATCCACCATACATTTTTCAGGATTTTATCTGTTCTCATATGCCACTTGGATTTCCTTGGCTGCTTTTCTACTTTAATTTATTCAAAATTTTGTTCAAGGTATATTTCACAAAACTTTTCCAGCTACTTGAAATATTTAAGAAGCATACATTTATTTCTGGCCATCCTACCTCCATTATATTGAGGGCAAATACAATTTATTTTGCTTCCTCTATAACCGTCTCCCATTAGGTATAAGGCTGGGAACAAAATGGATCTTTAAATTCTTTCTGATTGATTCAAAGACTTAACATCATATATTTTGGCCTTGGTTCAAACTTTAATGAAACATTCTGTCCATCCTTCCAACTGATCCTACATGCATATTTTGAGATTAGTAAATGAGCTGTTCCTAATTGTTCTCAATGAATACTGTTCCTTGATCAAGTAAATATAAAAATTAAACTTGTAGTTGATTGAACATTACAAGGAAGGTGTGACCAAACCCTCTCACACCCTCCAGTCTGTAGGAATCAGTACTATCAGGCCAAGCAACTAACTGGGCAGGGACACAGCGCCACTGATCAACAGATGGGCTGACCCCAAGCCCACAGTCGCCCTTGGACATGGCTCTGCCCACCAGAGGGCCCCAGAACTGGTCCCATGCATCAGTGTGCAGGCACAAGACCCAAGATGCCCAAGACCTGCCGCAAGAGTACCAGGATGTGCTGAGAGGCAGGGACTAAGCCCAGAAATCGCTGGGATCTGGTTCCACTCACTAGCAAGCCAGGTCTAGTCTTGGGAAAAGTCTCATTCACCATAAAGTATGACACCAGATCCAGGACCACTGCAGCCCCACACCCTACCTTCAGGCTAGTAGCAGCCCTAGGATGGCATGGGCCATAGCCCTGCCAACCAGCAAGCCAACACAAGCTTCAGGACACCCCAGACCATGCAGTCAGCTGTGCCTGAACTGGTGATACACACCAGCAATCCAACACCAGATTTGGGACCCCTTGGCCTTGCATCCAGACCCCAACACCCAGCACTGCCTATCAGTGGGCCGGCACTAGTCTAAGGACCTTGCTTTACCTAGCCATGGATGGGCAGGCACCAGCCATATGATCTTCTAGATCCCAAATCCGCCCACCAGTGAACCAGCACTAACCCCAGGGCCCACAAGGGTCCTATAACTGGTCGCCTCATGATACAGCCCACCCAGCCAGCAGAGGGCAATCTCTGGAAAACAGAACCTGGCAAACAAACTGTGCTTACCAGACTGCCAAGAGTAGTCAGCCCACCATAGCCCACATAGAAGGTATCCCCAGAGCATATAACTCTGGTTTCCTAGAGCATATAAAGAAGAGTGTATTGCCGGGACTCACAGGATGTCTCCTACAAAAGGTCATTCCTTCAAGGTCAGAAAATATAAACAACCTACCAGATACATAGAAACAAAAACACTAATTATGCAAAATGAGGCAACAGAGGAACTTGTTACAAATGAAGAAACAAGATAAAATCCCAGAAGAATAACCAAGTGAAGTGGAGACAGGCAATCTACCTGAGAAAGAGTACAAGGTAACAGTTGTAAAAATGATCAAAGAACCAGGGAGAAGAATGAATGAACCAAGTGAGAAACCAGAAGTTTCTAACAAAGAGAAAATATTACGAAGAACTAAACATAGATGAACACCACACCTGAAACGAAAAATACACTAGAAGGAACAGAAGACTAAATGATACAGAAAACAGATTAGTGAGCTGGAAGACAGAGCAGTGGAAATCACTAAAGCTGAACAGAAACAAAAGAAAATAAAAAGAAATTAGGAAGTTTAAGACACCACTGAAACAACATCAAGCGTACTGATATTAACGTTATAGGGGTCCCAGAAAGAGAAGAGACAGACAGAAAGAAGCAGGGAACATATTTGTAGACACAGCCTGGGAAAAGAAACAAACATCCAAGTCCAGGAAGCACAGAGAATTCTAAACAGGATAAACTACAAAAGGACCACACCAAGACACACTACAGTTAAAATGGAAAAATGGAAAAGAAAATATTAACAGCAACAAAGGGGAGGGTCAATACAGCTGTGGAGGAGTGGCAGGCACAAACTTCTAGGTATAATACAGCTTTAAGAATGTATTGTACAACACAGAAAGAAAAGTAAAGTGAAGTCGCTCAGTCATGTCTGACTCTTCGCAACCCCAGGGACTGTAGCCTACCAAGCTCCTCCATCCATGGGGATTTGCCAGGCAAGGGTACTGGACTGGGTTGCCATTTCCTTCTCCAGGGGATCTTCCTGACCCAGGGATTGAACCCAGGTCTCCCACATTGTGGGCAGACGCTTTACCATCTGAGCCACTAGGGAAGCCCCGTACAACACAGGGAATATAACAAATATTTTGTAATAACTGTAAATGGAAAGTAACCTTTAAAATATTGTATAGAAGATTAAAAATATTTTTAATAAATTAATTTTTAAAAAAACAATAAAATAAAAGCAGCAAGTGAAAGAAACAAAAACACACAAGGGAACTCCCATAAGTATATCAGCTAACTTTTCAACTGAAATTCTGCATGCCAGAAAGGAGTGGCATCAAATATCTAAAGTAAGAAAGGGAAAAACATACAACAAAGAATATTCAACCTGAGGAGACTTTCATTCAGATTTGAGGAAGAGATCAAATGTTTCACAGACAAGCAAAAGGGAAGAGTTCAGCACCACCAAACAAGCTTTACAAGAAATGTTAAAGGGATTTCTGTAATCAAAAAAGAATATAGCCCAACTAGGGGGAAAAGACACATTTGAAATGAAAATTACGAAAGGAAAAACCTCATCAATAAGGGCAAATATATACAATAAGGGTAGTAAATCAACTGTGGACGAAGGAAGAAGGAAGGTTTAAAGACAAAAGTAACAATATCACCTATGTCCACAATAAACATTTAAGGGATTCACAAATCAAACATGAAAAATATGGTGTCAAAAACAATAATCATGAGGGAAGGAAAGTAAAAATGAAGGGCTGTTAAAATGTGCTTGAAATCAAGAGATCAACAAATTAAAATAATCACATATATAGAGTCTGCTACAGAGAAACTTATGCTACCCATAAACCAAAGATCTAATAGAGACACACACACAAAGACAAGAAGTCAAACGGAACACTAAAGACAGTCATCAAATCACAAGAGAATAGAATAAAAGGAACAAAAAAGCTACAAAACAACCCCAAAACAGTGAACAAAATAGCAGAAAGTACATAGATATCAATAATTACTTTAAATGTAAGTGGATTAAATGCTCCAATCAAAAGATAGGCTGAATGGATACAAAAACAATACCTGTATATATGCTGTGTGTAAGAGATTCATTTCAGACCTAAACATATGCAGCCTGAAAGTGAGGAGATGGAGAAAGGTAACCTACACAAACAGAAATCAAAACAAAGCTGGGGTAGCAATAGCTGTATCAGACAAAATAGACTTTAAACCAAAGACTGAAACAAGAGATAAAAAAGGAAAATACATAACAATCAAGGAAACAATCCAAGAGGATATATCAATATGCAGCCAACAAAGCAATACCTAAATATATAAACCAAATATTTACAAATATAAAAGGAGGCATGGACAATAGCAGTAGGGTACTTTAGCACTCTATTTACATCAATGGACAGATCAGACAGACAGAAAATCAATAAGGGAAACACTGACCTTAAATGGCACTTTAGACTAGGTGAACTTCCTGGATATATAGAGAGCATTTCATCCAAAAGAAACAGAATACACATGCATGTGCACAAGGAACATTCTCCAGGACAGACTAAAGGCAAGGCCACAAAAGAAACCTCAGTAAATTTTAAAAATCTGAAATCACATCAGGCTTTCTTTCCTGACCCCCAACAATGAGACTAGAAACTACAAAAAAAAATTGCAAAAACACAGACATGTGTACGCTATTAAAAAATATGCTACTGAAAAACCAATAGATCACTGAAGAAATCAAAGAGGAGATAAGAAAATACCTAAAGGCAAATGAAAACAAAAATACAATGATCTAAAACCTTTGAGTGAGTGAGTGAAGTCGCTCAGTCGTGTCAGACTCTTTGCGACCTCATGGACTGTAGCCCACCAGGTTCCACCACCCATGGGATTTTCCAGGCAAGAATACTGGAGTGAGTTGCCATTTCCTTCTCCAGGAGATCTTCCCGACCCAGGGATTGAACCCGCGTCTCCCACATGGTAAGCATTGTAGGCAGACGCTTTACCGTCTGAGCCACGAGGGAAGATCCAAAACCTTTGGGATGCAGCAAAAACAGTTCTAAGAGGGAAGTCTATAGTGATACAGCCTACCTCAAGAAACAAGAAAAATATCAAATAAACAACCTAACCTTAAAGCTAAACAAACTAGAGAAAGAACAAACAAACTCAAAAATTAGAAGAAGGAACGTAATCATAAAGATCAGAGCAGAAATAAACAAAAAGACACTTAAAAAAAAACAAAAAGGCAAAGAATCAATCAAACTAAAAACTAGTTCTTTAAAAGGATTAATAAATGTGATAAACCTTTATCCAGACTCCACAAGAAAAAAAAAGGAAGAGGGCCCAAATCAGTAAAATCAGAAACAAAAAAAGAAGTTAAAAGTGACACCACCAACAAGGCAAAGAAAAGTAAGTAACTACAATGAACAATTATATGCCTCAAAATGGACAATCTAGAAGAAAGGGACAAACTCCTGGAAATGTACAATTCCCTAAGACTGAACCATGAGGAAAGAGATGAACAGACCAATTATTACAAAATTTGAATCAGTAATTTAAAAAAATTCCAGCAAACTATAAAGTCCAGGATCAAATGGTTTCAGAGAATTCTACCGAACATTCAGAGGGTGAGTTAACACCTGTCCTTCTCAACCTTCTCCAAAAGACCACAGAAGAAGGAATGCTTCTAAACTCATTCTATGAAGCCAGCATTACCTAGATACCAAAACCAAAAATATCACAAACAAAAGAAAACTACAGATATTCCTGATGAACATATTAGAGAGTTAAGCAGGCAGTCCAAGCCTTTAAAGGAGGAGGCAGCAAGCATTCTTTTATACATTCTTTTGCCTTAGTCAGGTAGCATGTGTTTCTTTTAAGCCCTGTACTGGTATTGTAACAATATATCCTGCCTGAGACAACTGGCTACACAGCAGTAACACATCTTACTCATGGAAAATGCTTTTCTAAGACATCCTTATGCTTTTCTTAGGCTCTATGCTAATGATTTTAATTGTAACAAATCTCAACTGGGAACCTGTTTCTCAAGACTCCTACCGGGGATCACACAGCCAACAGTGTATCTTGCCCAGAGAGGTTGTCCAGAACCAGTTCTCCCAGTATAATCTTGTGCCCAAGTTATCTCAGGATGTATGCCTTGGGAAAGGGCCTGGTGGAACTCTTAGAACCTTGAAGTATTCTTTTTATCTATTCTCAGCAGCCAGTTGAGAAGTATATAAGGCCCTGCTTAAACTAGTAGGGGTGGGTACTCGTTCTACCCCTTTCTGATGTCACATTCACTTTAAATAAAAATCTACACAAAGCTCTTA
Source organism: Bos taurus (assembly GCF_002263795.3). Classification (NCBI taxonomy): domain Eukaryota; kingdom Metazoa; phylum Chordata; class Mammalia; order Artiodactyla; family Bovidae; genus Bos; species Bos taurus. The sequence continues at coordinate 38,209,610 of NC_037332.1, forward strand.
GTGACTGAGACTGTAGTTGGTCCCAGAGTTAAATCTTCTCCTTTGGAGACCATGAAACTGGCAGTACCATACACCGTAAGCTATCACATAGATGCAAAAATATTCAACCAAATATCAGCAAAATGAGTCCAACTATACATTAAAAGGATCACACATCATGATCAAGTGAAGTTTATCCCAGGGATGCAAGGGATGGTTCAATATCCACAAAATAATGTGATACACCTACTACATTAACAAATTGAAAAATAAAAACCATACAATCACCTCAGTAGATAAAGAAAAAACTTTTGATAAAAGTCAATATCCATTTATGATTTAAAAACCTCCCCAGAAAGTGGGTATATAAAAGGAAAATTTCTCAAAATAATAAAAGTCATATATGAGAAGTCAACAGCCAACATTCATATTCAATGGTGAAAAGTGAAATGCACTTCCTCTAAGATTAAGAACAAGACAAGGATGTTTCCTTTGTGTTTTATTCAACATAGTATTGGCAGTCCTAGTTAAAGCAATTAGACAACAACCAGAAATAAGAGAATTCTAAATTGGAAAGAAAGATGCAAAACTAATACTATTGGCAAAGAACATGATAGTATTCACAGAAATTCCTAAAGACACCACCAAAAAACTACTAGAGATTATGAATATAGTCAGTAAATCTGAAGGATACAAAATTAATATACAAAATCTATTGCATTTCTACCTACTAACAATGAACTGTAAGAAAGGAAGGAAACCAACCTACATTTACAATCACACCAGAAAGAATAAAATATCTAGGAATAAACCTAAGGAGGTAAAAAACATGTATTTAAAAACTAAGAGACAGTGATGAAAGAAATTGAAGATGACACATGTGGAGGGAAAGATATATTATGTTCATGTGATAGTGAAAGTGTTAGTTGCTCAGTCTTGTCCAACCCTTTACAACCCCATGGATTGTAGCCTGTCAAGCTCCTCTGTCCCTGGAATTCTTCAGGCAAGAATATTGGAGTGGACAGCCATTCCCTTTCTCCAAGGGAATCTTCCAGACCCAGGGATCAAACCTGGGTCTTCTGCAATGCAGGCAGATACTTTACCATCTGAGCCACCAGGGAAGCCCTATGTGTTCATCAATGATAAGAATTAATAATATAAAAATGACCAAACTATTTAAGGCAATTTAGACTCAATGCAGGCCCTATCAAAATACCAATGGCATCTTTCACAGAACTAAAATAATTTAAAACTTCGTATGGAAACACAAAAGACCATGAAGAGCCAAAACAATCTTAATAAAGAAGAACAGAGCTAGAGGTATCATGCTCCCTGACTTCAGACTATATTACAAAGCTACAGTAGTAAAAAAAGTTCAGTACTGGCACAAAAACAAAAAATCAACAAATTTACAGTCAGTTAAGATGGAGAAACAGTAGAAACACTGTCAGACTTTATTTTTGTGGGCTCCAAAATCACTGCATATGGTGACTGCAGCCATGAAATTAAAAGACACTTACTCCTTGGAAGGAAAGTTATGACCAACCTAGATAGCATATTCAAAGGCAGAGACATTAGTTTGCCAACAAAGGTCCGTCTAGTCAAGGCTATGGTTTTTCCTGTGGTCATGTATGGATGTGAGAGTTGGACTGTGAAGAAGGCTGAGACCCGAAGAATGGATGCTTTTGAACTGTGGTGTTGGAGAAGACTCTTGAGAGTCCCTTGGACTGCAAGGAGATCCAACCAGTCCATTCTAAAGATCAGCCATGGGTGTTCTTTGGAAGGAATGATGCTAAAGCTGAAACTCCAGTACTTTGGCCACCTCATGTAAAGAGTTGACTCATTGGAAAAGACCCTGATGCTGGGAGGGATTGGGGGCAGGAGGAGAAGGGGACGACAGAGGATGAGATGGCTGGATGGCATTACTGACTCGATGGACGTGAGTCTCAGCGAACTCCAGGAGTTGGAGATGGACTGGGAGGCCTGGCGTGCTGTGATTCATGGGGTTGCAAAGAGTCGGTCACGACTGAGCGACTCAACTGAACTGAACTGAACGTATGACAGAGGCAAGAATATCCAGTGGGGAAAGATAATCACTTTAATGTGGTGCTAGGCATTCTAGACAACTACATAAAAAAGAATGAACTTAGAACATTTTCTCCCACCACATACAAAAATAAACTTAAAATGGATTAAAGACCTAAAAGTAAAACCGTAAACTATAAAACTCATAGAGAAAAACATGGGTAGAAGATTTTGTCTGTCTCTCTAGGCAAAGGCAACAAAAGCAAAAACAAACACATGGCACCTAATAAAATTTAACAGTTTTGCACAGCAAAGAAAACCACTGACAAAACAAAAAGACAACCTAGAGAAAGGAAAAAAATACTTGCAAATGATATGACCAAAAAGGGGTTATTATGCAAAGTACAGCTCCTACAAGTCAATATCAAAAAATAAACAAACCAATTTTTTAAAAGTTGGACAAAATATATAAATAGACATTTTTCCAAAAAAGACATGCAAATGTTAACAGGCACATGCAAAGTTGCTCCATATCACTAATTATCAGAGAATGAGTGAGTGAAAGTCACTCAGTCGTGTCCAACTCTTTGTGACCCCATGGACGATACAGTCCATGGATTTCTCCAGGCCAGAATACTGGAGTGGGTAGCCTTTCCCTTCTCCAGGGGACATTCCCAACCCAGGGATCGAACCCAGGTCTCCAACATTGCAGGCGGATTCTTTACCAGCTGAGCCACAAGGGAAGCCCAATCATCAGAGAAATGCATATCAAAACCAGAATGAGATACTACCTCATATCTCACACCTATCACATCTTTGGCTATCATCACAAAGACTATAAATAATAAATATTGGCAAGGATGTGGAGAAAAGGGAACTCATGTACACTGTGGATGGGAATGTAAATTGGTACAGCCACTATGAAAAACAGTGGTGGTTGGTAAAAAAACAAACAGAAAATAGAATTACCAAATGATCCCTTTTCCACTCCTGGGTATATATCTGAAGGAAATAAAAACACTAATTCAAAAAGGTACATGCATCCCAATGTTCATAGCAGCCATTAGTTACAACAGCCAAGATATGGAAGTAACCTAAGTGTTCATCAATAGACGAAAGGATAAAGAAGATGTAGTGCATATATATGCAAGAGAATACTACTCAGCCATAAATAAGGAAATTCTGCCATCTGCAACAATATGGATGGAGTTGGAGGGTATTATGCTAAGTGAAAGTAGTCTGACAGAGAAAGACAAATACTATATGGTATTACTTATATGTGGAATCTGAAAGCTACACAAACTGGAGAGTATATATATAAAAAAACAGACTCAGATACAGAAAACAAACTAGTTATTACCATGAGGAAAAGCGAAGTAGGGAGAGGCATGATAAAAGTAGGGGATTCAGAGGTATACTACTATGTATAAAATAAATAAGCTACAGGATATACTGTATAACAGAAGGAATACAGATAATATTTTATAACTATAAATGGAATATAATCTTAAAAAATTGTGACTCCTTATTTGTACACCTGAAACTTAGCAATAATACTGTATATCTATTATGCCTCAATTTAAAAAAATTCAGTCTAGAGTTTTTTCCCTGTAAGACAATCTCTGTAGAAAGATAACAAAATTCAACTAGAAATAATGTGCTTCACTGTACATTCATATAAAGACAACTATACAAAGAGACAAACTGCAAAATGTCTAAAAATGCATTTATATTGTCTTTTACAAAACACATACACACATAAAACAACAAGAACTTCTTCAAAATTTAAAGCAAAACTCATCCAGAAATGTTTCCATTCAGGATGACAATATTTAAGATGTCAAGAGGATTGCATATTACTAAGATGAAGCAATAATTAAAATGTAAACATATTGTATGTAAAACAAAGGAAAAACTTCCAGTTCTGCCTCTATCTGTAGTGTGTAGGTGTGACAGGAAAGCACCACATTTTTTCCTCAAATGCTGAATCATCTCCAGTGATTCAAGCCAGTATTTATCTCATATGACTCTTGTGTAACAGCTGCATTCTGTATTTTTCTTTAAATGCCACTATTTCAGTTATAGAGACAAAAGAAACCACAATAAATTGGAACAACCAAATACAACTTTAAAAGTCAAATTTTGACTATAACATCCTGTATTTCTGTCCAAACAAAAAAGAATATACCATTCTCCTTACATACTGAACATATTGTGAATTATCCATATGAAAATTAGATTAACTATGTTTTCTTAGCCTTCAAGTCATCATATGTGGATATAACTGCACAGGAAAAGCTTCAAATTGAAATCCTCCACACAATAAAAATTAACTTGTTACGACCTGAAAGAATAAGTCACAGATATTCCAAAAGAGAAAGGAAAAAAATGTAAAAAATTACTGTAGGTATCATTTATCATTTTATTTCTATAAAAAAAAGCTTTCATTCACATTGAACATAAATATAATCTGAACACAATTCAGTATTCAAAATTGAAAAGAAATCTTAAGTCTCCAACTCTTGAAAAAGTTCCTACAGATGCCACTATTATACAAAGATAGGCCATTAGCATTTTAAATGTCCATTTTTACTTTGTCTTATAAAAATGTGTGTGAAAGAAATTAAATTGTTAATAGGATGGAAGGGCAATATGGCAGAGTGATGGAGATGATGGGTTTTAAGGTCACGGAGTCCCTAGGTTTGGGTTGCTATGTGTCTCTGGGTGCGTTACATAATTCTGTAAGCCCAACTTGCCTTATCTGTAATGTGGGAACTATAACAGGATCTTACAGGGCTTTTGTACAAGTATCAAAGAACAAAAAAGATACTTAATACTCAGAAACCATTCACTCAACAAATATTTGAGGCCTACTAGCCAACAAATTTTTGAGGACCTACTATATACAAGCCCCGTACAACTGGCAAAGAAACAAGAAACAAAAGAAAACGCACAGTCCTATCCTTAGAAAGCTTTCTTTTTAGTGGGAAAGATATACAACAATATGTATAAAAACATATAAACGTATGTATACTCACAGGAAGTGTTATAATGGTTCAGTGATGGAGAAACTACTTTGATTATTCAGGGGAATAAAAAAATGTTTTAGTTAAAGGGTAGTAGTTTTATAATGGCACCCCACTCTAGTACTCTTGCCTAGAAAACCCCATGGATGGAGGAGCCTGATAGGCTGTAGTCCATGGGGTTGCTAAGAGTCGGACACAACTGAGCGACTTCCCTTTCACTTTTCACTTTCATGCTTTGGAGAAGGAAATGGCAACCCACTCCAGTGTTCTTGCCTGGAGAATCCCAGGGATGGGGGAGCCTGGTGGGCTTCCGTCTATGGGGTCACACAGTCGGACACGACCGAAGTGACTTAGCAGCAGCAGTATTCAAGTAGGGTCCTGAAAGATGAAAAGCCAGCAACAGCATTCTAGGCAAACCTAACAGCATTAACAAAGGCCACCCAAGGTGGGGAAAGCATGTTCTATAAGAGGTAGTACAGGGCCCCACAGATGGCGCAGTGCTGCCACCTGCCAATGCAGGTGAATCCATTGCCAATGCAAAGAATCTACCTGCCAATGCAGGAGACGCAAGAGATGCAGGTTCAATCCCTGGGTTGTGAAGATCTCCTGGAGTAGGAATCGCAACATATTCCAGTATTCCTGCTTGGAAAATTCCATGAACAGAGAAGCCCAGTGGGCTACAGTCCATGGAGCTGCAAACAGTCAGACATAACTGAAAACACATACACAAACACACACACACAAAGACATGACTGCAGTACAGTCATAAAGGTAATATGCACAAAGGTGATATGAAAGAAATATGAAGAGAGAGGTAGTGGGAAGAACCAGCAGATCTCGATAGCCACAGTGAAGACTTCACATTTTTACTTTGAAATACTACAATGGGAAGGAAACCATTATATTGAACAGGTTTATATATCGGGGAAAGAACCACAGCAACATGTTATTTGGCTAAAAGATTGGAATTCAAAGCATTCTGGGGCATTGAAACTTGTTTTTGTTTGAAATACTATTGTTTGTTCCTTTCAGGTGGAAAATTCTAAAATACATTAGCTGTTTCCTGCCTAAGGCTTATATATATATATACTTAGGTCTTTAATTCAGAATGCTTTGATTTTCAACATTGCTAATTTATCAGAGAAATGAAAATCAAAACGACAATGAGGTAGTGCCATAATTATACTAGTCAAAATGGCTATCATCAAAAAATCCATAAATAATAAATGGAGAGGGTGTGGCGAGAATGAAACCCTCCTACACCATTGGCTGGGAGGTAAGTTGGTGAACCACTATGGAGAACAGTATGGAGGGTCCTTTAAAAACTATTATAAAAATATAGCTACCATATGATCCTGCAATCCTACTCCTGGGCATATATCTAGGTAAAAACATAGTTCAAAAGAATACATGCACGCAAATGTTCATTGCAGCACTAGTTACAATAGCCAAGACATGGAAGCAACCTAACTGTCCATCAACAGAGGAATGGATAAAGAAGATGTGGTACATATATACAATGGAATATTACTAAGCCGTTAAAAAGAATGAAATAATGCCATTTCAGCAACATCAGTGGACCTAGAGATTGTCATACTGAGAAAAGTCAGTCAGACAGAGAAGGAGAAATATCTGATGATATCACTTACATATGGAAACTAACAAACTCACAGACTTAGAGAATGAACTTATGGTTAGGAATGGGGAGAGTGATACTTAGGGAGTTTGGATTGACATGTACACACATGACATGTATTTAAAATAAACTGAAAAAGAACAAATACATGTTTATGTATAACTGAATCACTTTGCTATACTCCAGAAACTCTCATACAACACTGTTAATCACCTATATTCCAATATAAAGTTAAAAGTAAAAAAAAAAAGACATCTCAAAAATACTAAAAAACTAAAGTACTTTTTTCTTTTCCTCCCTTTTAAACACATCATGATTAGGACTTCCCTGGTGGTCCAGTGATTAGAAACTGCCTATCAATGCGGAGGACACAGGTCCAATCCCTGGGCCAGGAAGACTGCGCGTGCCGTGAGGCAACTAAGCCTGTGTGCCACAGCTACTGAGCCCATGCACCCTAGAGCCCATGCTCTGCAACAAGAGAAGCCACTGTGATGAGAAGCCCACGCACTGCACTGAGAGGAGCCTCCACTCACTGCAGCTAGAGCCTGTGCACAGCAACAAAGACTCAGCACAGCCAAAAGTAAATGAGTAAATTAATAAGTAAGTGCTCTCTTAAAAGAAAAAAATCACGATCAACAGCCATGCTAAGTTTAGCCATGCTGCTAAACTTAGGACAGTAAGTTCACTGTTTTTCACTTGCCTCTTCTATGTTGTTGAGCTAACAATATGTAATTGTTCAAAATCCTGGGCAACAGAACTGATAAAACTTCCTGGCATATAAATAAATGAGTCAAACCGTGAAGAGATTAAATTTCCTTTTTTTTCCCCAATAAAATCATCCACCTTCACCATCTATCAGTGATTGTTTAGAAATATCTAAGGCGTCCTTACTTGGTTAACTATGGATAAACAATCTAGTTTGGTTTTCCACTCTTACTCAAAGGACACTGTAAATTTTTGGAAAAATTCCAAAACTGCAGTTATTTGATCCATCACAAACTCTTTAATCTCCCTGTTGAGTTCCATATCAAAACACACCATTCGATGTACTCTACGCCCTCTCCTTGCCTGACTCAGCAGCTCCACTGCTCATAGGATTATTCTCCATATCCCTCTTCCCCTTACTCGAAGCAAAAATGCCTCTCAAATTCCAGTTGAGCTATTTCAAATCCTAAAAGATGATGCTGTGAAAGTGCTGCACTCTATATGCCAGCAAATTTGGAAAACTCAGCAGTGGCCACAGGACTGGAAAAGGTCAGTTTTCATTTCAATCCCAAAGAAAGGCAATCCCAAAGAATGCTTCAACTACTGCACAATTGCACTCATCTCACACGCTAGCAAAATCATGCTCAAAATTCTCCAAGCCAGGTTTCAACAGTACGTGAACTGTGAACTTCCAGATGTTCAAGCTGGATGTAGAAATGGCAGAGGAACCAGAGATCAAATTGCCAACATCCACTGGATCATCGAAAAAGCGAAGAGAGTTCCAGAAAAACATCTACTTCTGCCTTATTGACTATACCAAAGCCTTTGACTGTGTGGATCACAACAAACTGTGGAAAATTCTTCAAGAAATGGGAATACTAGACCAGCTGACCTGCCTCCTGAGAAATCTGTATACAGGTCAAGAAGCAACAGTTAGAACTGGACATGGAACAACAGACTGGTTCCAAATACGGAAAGGAGTACATCAAAGCTGTATATTGTCACCCTGCTTACTTAACTTCTATGCAGAGTATATCATGCGAAATGCCAGACTGGATGAAGCACAAGGTAGAATCAAGATTGCCGGGAGAAATATCAATAACCTCAGACACGCAGATGACACCACCCTTATGACAGAAGTGAAGAAGCAAAAGTGAAGAACAACTAAACAGCCTCTTCATGAAAGTGAAAGTAGAGAGTGAAAAAGTTGGCTTAAAACTCAACATTCAGAAAACTAAGATCATGGCATCTGGTCCCATCACTTCATGGCAAATAGATGGGGAAACAATGGAAACAGTGAGAGATTTTATTTTAGGAGTTCGAAAATCACTGCAGACGATGACTGAAGCCATGAAAATAAAAGACACTTGCTCCTTGGAAGAAAAGCTATAACCAACCTAGACAGCATATTAAAAAGCACAGACATTACTTTGCCAACAAAGGTCCATCTAGCCAAAGCTATGGTTTTCCCAGTAGTCGTATATGGATGTGAGAGTTGGACTATAAAGAAAGTTGAGTGCCAAAGAATTGATGCTTTTGAACTGTGGTGTTGGAGAAGACTCTTGAGAGTCCCTTGGACAGTAAGGAGATCCAACCAGTCCATCCTAAAGGAAATCAGTCCTGAATATTCATTGGAAGGACTGATGCTGAAGCTGACACTTCAACACTTTGGCCACCTGATGTGAAGAACTGACTCGGAAAAGACCGTGATGCTGGGAAAGACTGAAGTTGGGAGAAGGGGACAACAGAGGATGAGATGGTTGGATGGTATCACTGACTCAACGGACATTAGTTTGAGTCAACTCCAGGTGTTGGTGATGGACAGGGAGGCCTGGCGTGCTGCAATCCATAGGGTCACAAAGAGTCAGACACGACTGAGTGACTGAACTGAACTGAAACTCATTTTCTTTCCACCTCAAAAATGCTGCCACTTTATTCTCCTTTGCCCTAGTCCCAGGAAAAAAGGTTTCTCTAAATTTTGAAGGTTAAGTCCTTCTGTCTCTGCTACTGATAGCCTCTCATGCTTTATCAATTATTTCATCTGTTTTTTATCTCATTCTCTCTCCTATCACCTTTACCCTTTCACAACTGGTTAAAAGTAAGTAAGTAAATAAATAAATAGGGGACTAAGTTGTGTTTGTTCTCCTGCCACCTGCTCTTACACACTCCATTGCTGGCTCCACCAATCTAAATCAGGCTCTCACCATCCCCTACCTAAAAAGTAGCCAAACAGTTGTCCACAGCCAAACCCATCTTCCAAAAAAAAAAAAAAAAAAAATCATGATCCTAATTCTCATGAATTTGAAATTCATCCATAAACCATACTGCCTATAATAGAATTCAAACTCTTTTTTTTCCTGGTCCTTAAATTTTTCAACAATCTGGCTAAATTTTCAACCTGGTTGAAAATATTTTTCCTGGTTAAATTTTTCAACCATCTCTCCTAGAAAACTATCTTGGGCTTGCTATCTTTTCCCTACCAAGAAATTTCTATAAAATACAGTCTATAATCACACCCTTTCTCCTGCTACCTTAGTCTGCTGTCTTCTACTTGGAGACTGTGCCCTTTAACTTGTGGGATCTACACTAACTCTGAATGGTTAACTGCAGTACAGAAGTGGATTGCAGCTCATCAGTAGCCAACTGAAAAGATACTTTCTTCATGATTTGTATCTTTATAACAAAACTCTAATCAGAAGTTTAGCACTTTTCTGAGTTCTCTCAGTTGTTTTAGCATATAACTGAACTCAATGAGATTAGGGAACACCTAAATTTGCAGCCAATTTGTAACAAAGTGACTGGGGATCAGTTTGTTACCAGCCACCCAAAGTACAGCCAGCTGATATCTAAAGTAAGGACAGTCTTATTGGACCCTTTAACTCTTGGAGTCTGCACTAACTCTGGGTGGTAAGTGACAGAACTGCATTGCAGTACACCAGGTGGGACTGAATACAAAATACTTCCTTCCAAAGTCTTTCCATCAAATCAAGACAAAGTTCTTAAGCCCATTACTCAAGACTATTCAAAATACTTCTAATACACCACAGGAAATAAAATTCTGTCAACACCTATTCTACGAAATCATTGCAATAAATGCTGTGACTGGGAAAGTGAACAGGAAAATGAAGGGTATGGGGGAGAGATCAAAAAATATTCATGTAGAGATGGCCAACAGGGACATAAAAATGCTCATCATTGCTATTAGAGAAAAGCAAATCAAAAGCATAATGAGGTACCACCTCACATTGGTCAGAATGGCCATCGTTCAAAAGTCTACAAATCATAAATGTGGAGACCGTGTGGAGAGAAGGGAAGCCTCTTACACTGTTGGTGGGAATGTAAATTGGTGCAGTCACTTCAGAGAACTATACAAAGGTTCCTTAAAAAATTAAAAATAGGGCTACCACATGATCCTGCAATCCCACTCCTTGGCACATATCTAGAGAAAAACATGGTCCGAAAGGATACACGCATCTCAACGTTCACTGCAGCACTGTTCACAACAGCCAGACATGGAAGCAACCTAAATGTCCATCGAAAGAGGAATGGGTAAGGAAGATGTGGTACAGAAATAAATGGAATACTACTCAGCCATTAGAAAGAATGAAGTGCCATTTGCAGCAACACTTGGAGATTATCATACTAAGCGAAGTAAGTCAGAAAGAGAAAGACAAACACCAAATGGTATTACTTATAAGTGGAATCTAAGATATGACACAAATAAACTTATCTAAAAAACAGAAACACACTCACAGACACAGAACAGACTATGGTTGCCAATGGGGGTGGGGTAGGAGGGAAGGACTGGGAGTTTGGGATTAGTAGATGCAAACTGTTATATGAAAAACAACACACGTGTGTGTGTGTGTGTGTGTGTGTGTGTGTGTGTGTGTGTATAACTGAGTCAATCTACTGTACAGCAGAAATTAATACTGTCAATAAATTTTTTAAAGAAATACATCAGCTATATGTCAGTAGAAATTTTTTAAAAAGCAGAAACCTAAAAAAAATTCATTTAAAAGCATAGCTAAACTCTTAAAATAAGTAAGAGGAATTGCCAGAAGTCATAAATGAAGAAAGAAAAGAAGCAAGAAACCAGAGTGCTGTACTAGTATCATGAGCCATGGCTGCCCCCGAAGAGTCAAGAACTCAAAGCCTGGCAGGGAATGAGAAACACAACTTCTGGCTCATTCAAGACAGAACTGGATTTAAGCCCTCTGTATAAAGCTAAGATTTTTGCGAAAAGGTTGAACTAGAAAAAAAAAACAAAAATCACTCGTCAGTAAAAGAAAATGACAGGGCAACTTCTCTGCCCTGGTCTGGTCTCTTGAGGTGAAGAGATGCAGTTTCCTCTGAAAATTCATAAGTGCAGTCTCCCTTCATATGCATCTGAAGTTCTAAATATAATCTCACAACTCCAAAATACATATTACATGAGAGAACATGCTACCATAAGCAAGAGTCAGCAGAAACAACAGCTGGATTAAAGACCTGAGACTTCAGATATTAAAACTACCAGTTATAGAAAATAAGATGTTTAAGGAAATGGAATGAAAACATAAGCAATAAACAATCTAATTCTAGGAAAATATATTAAAAAAAATCAAATTGAACTTCTAAAAGTAGAAAATATTAACTGAAATTAAGAACTCAATGGATAGATTGAATGACAAATTAGATACAACTGAAGACTTAGAGGTTGTAAGTAATAACCTATATTATTAACTGAACAAAATACCCATAATAGCTACTAGAAAAAGATAGACAAGATGAAGGAAAAATTTAAGAGAAATAAAATATGGGATGAAAAAAGTCTACCTATGTCCAACTGCAGTACATAAAAATAGAAACAGAGGATACTCAAAATTCAAAGAGTTAACAATTTATAATTTTCTAGCTCTAATGAAAAATGTAAATCCTCAGAAAGCATAAATTATCTTACACAGAACAAATTTTAAAAACATCCATATCTAGACACATTACAGTGAAACTGTACTTAAATAAATTTTAGGATAAAAATCTCTTCCTCATCCCTTCACAGACTGTTGTAAAGATCTATTTTTTCACATTAATAATAGTTTTTATATCAATCTTCTAGTATATATATTTTAGTCACAAGTAATAAATGTATAAGAAATCCTCTCATAGAGGATTATAGTATATGAAAACCAACGAAATCTGTCTGTATTTTTTCAACAAAATGAATGAAGATGGTTTTCTTTCTTCCTTTAGCTCCCAATCTCTTGAAGTGAAAGACTCCTGAAGCTAAAATGGCAGAAAAAAACTATATGGCAATGCTTCTAGTTTCATTCATTCAACTATTAAATTACTGTGAATCTACTGTAGGCAAGGAACTCTGGATGTTACAAAGGTGATTAATTGCTAACTATCCTTTTAGCCTATTTAAAAGATAAACAGCACCCTGGTTGAACATATGCTAACTGTGAGTAGGAGGAAAAGATGTTACTAACTTTTGGCTGTGTAACATTCACAGGCAAACAACAGTTGGCTGTGCAACTGATGAATTCAGTGAATAAAGTTTTAGCATAAATAAAACAAAACTGAGAAACATAAACATGCTGCAAACAACCTGCCCTCCCTTAATACCTGGTTTCAACTAAAAAGTCGATGAATTTAATATTTTTTATACTTTTGCTTTACACGACACTCCAGCCTCTTTCACAATTACAATCATTAAAAAAATGGAATGGAAAATATTTTTATGTAAGAACAAATTCTAGTAAGAGAGACTCACTAGATGAAAGCGACAGGAGGGGTCATTTTTGTCCTCCTTGACTTCAATGCCATTAATTATAATTTCAACCCATCCACAAAGGTTATAATTTAATATACAAGACTACCAAAGGAACAGATTATTTTTCAGTGTGATTTATAAGTTACCTGGTCAGAGGCTGGGTATGTACCCTCAATTTCTATTTTTATGTACTCCAGTTGGACATAGGTAGACTTTCTTCATCTCTTTCATTTTCTTAATTTTTCTTTCATCTTTTTCTATTTGAAATTATGGGTATTTTGTTCTTGTAAGCACACAAGATTTAACACTTTTTTCATCTACCATAAAGAATGGTACAAAGCAACAACAGCAGTCATGTTGATACTGACAATACACTAAGCAACTTAAATAAATATGCTCATTTAATTCTACCTTTACTATGAAGTGGGAATATCACCATCCCCAAGGAAGTATTGAGGAAAAAAAGCTGACTTTTCCAAATAAGCACAGCAATTGGATCGACTGGGATTCAAGCCAAATCCCCTAATTCACAGTTCCTACACTACTCTGACTTCTAAAATACTGCAGCTGCACTGCAGTAATGCTCCACAAATCCTTCTACTAAGTATACAGAAGTGTGAGCACTAGAAACTATTGAGTCATTGTTCTTCAGGTAGAAGAAAATGATCCTTGATGGAAGTTGGAGATGTAAGAAGCAATGAAAATAACAAAAGGGTAAATACTAAATGAACATTAACTGCATAAAATACTATTAAGTATCTGGTGGGATTTAAAATACATATGGGAGTAAGATACTAACTAAGTCAAATCAATCAAGAGGAAGTTCAATGGAGTTCAAGTACTCTAAGATGCCTTCACTGATCATGAAGAAGTAAACAGTACTATTTTATATTAGACTTCAATAAGTCAAGGATGTATAGTGTAAAAGAATGTACAACTACAAAGAAAATGGGAGGTGAATAAATTTAAACATTCCAAAGAAAGGAAAAAGGACTATGAAATAAGAACTACTAAACATAAATATATCAGCAACTACAGTAAATGGAAATGATTCAAGTAAAAAATATATATCAAAATGAATTTTTCAAAACTCAACTATATATGTTTCGGAGAAGGCAATGGCACCCCACTCCAGTACTCTTGCTTGGAAAATCCCATGGACGGAGGAGCCTGTTAGGCTGCAGTCCATGGGGTCGCTAGGAGTCGGATACGACTGAGCGACTTCACTTTGACTTTTCACTTTCATGCATTGGAGAAGGAAATGGCAGCCCACTCCAGTGTTCTTGTCTGGAGAATCCCAGGGACGGGGGAGCCTGGTGGGCTGCCGTCTATGGGGTCGCACAGAGTTGGACACGACTGAAGTGACTTAGCATATATGTTGCCCACTCCAGTGTTCTTGTCTGGAGAATCCCAGGGACGGGGGAGCCTGGTGGGCTGCCGTCTATGGGGTCGCACAGAGTTGGACACGACTGAAGTGACTTAGCATATATGTTGCTTATAAGAGAAAGTTATTTCTCTTGAATACAAGATAAAAGTAACATGATAAAAAAAGATTACATACCAAAACTAACGTAGATAAACATGAGACGTTCGAAATTAAGGGCACTACTTCATAAAGATTTAAAGTAATTCTAAACTTATATGCAATTTGCCTTCTCTGAATTTACATCATAGCCTTAATATATAAAAGGAATAGAAACATTTAAAAGAGATATGAGAATCCACAAACGTATTGAAGGTTTGACACAACTCTTTCAGAAACTGTTAAGACAAGCAAAATCAATAAGGATATATGATTGACATAATGATAAACTAGCTAACTGACATACTAATAAAACAATGAACTCAACAAAGAAAAAATACACCTTCTTTTCAAGTACACAGAACATTCAGAAAAACTGACTATGTGTATAGACACACTGTAAGTTACAACAAATTTCACAGGACCAAAATCCTAAAGAATATGTTTTCTGACTACTGACTACAGTGGTTTTGAATTTGAAATGTTTGTTTTTTTTTTTAATCCACAAAATTGCCATAAGTTCAGAAACTAAGAAATAGTCTAAATAACTCTAAATAAGAAAACTCCACGGAACATTAGGAAAACATTCTAAACTGCATGACAATAAACATCAAACTTTGGAAGGTGAGTTAATGTCATGTTGAGAGGGAATTCATAGGCTAAAAGAAAAGCTACAAATCAGTAAGTATCTAGTTAAAAATTTTTTCAATACCAATCTAACCAAAAAATATAGAAGAAAAAAACCAATAAAGGCAGAACATAATGAAATATAAATCAAAACAAGAAAAAAAATGAACAAAACCAAAAGCTGGTTCTTTGAAAAAGACTAGTGACTCAACTTCCAATCAACAGAACAAAGTAGAAGTGACAGACAGTATGTGAACAGAACAAAGAAGGTAGCAAAGTATTACTTTTCTTCTCTCACTCTTGGGTCACTAGCTCTAGGGGAGGCCATAATTCCACATAAGGAACTGAAACTCATGCCAAGCCTACATGAGTGAACTTGGAAGTGGATCTTCCTACTCCAGTCACATCTTGAGAAACTACACTGTTTGTTATCAGTTTGACTGCAACCTCTTGAGAAATGCTGAGTGTGGATCCCAACAGGCTTTGTCTTTTATACCTGAGAACTTAAGAAACCAATTCTAAAGTTTCTACAGAAATTCACAGTTCCAAGTACAGGTACCCATGAGGAAAAACAAACAAACAAACAAAACAGGGAGAATTAGCTCTACTGGATATCAAAACTTATTATAATTCTCCAGTAATGACACAGTGGTACTGTTGCAAGCATCAACAGACCAATGGAATAAAAAAGAGACCATAAACAGATTCACACATATATGGACACCTGACTTACTACACAGGTGTCAGTGCAGAACAGTGAGGAACATACGGTCTGTCCAAGAGATTCTTCACGGTCAAATGGATATCCACGTGGAAAGCAATGAAACTTGACCCCAGCTACACTTAACATACACTATACATAAAACCACTTTCAGATGGATTGTAACTCAATGTAAAGGACAAAACAGAAAAGCTTCTAGAAGGTAATAAAAGAGAAACATATCTTAAATAGCAGACAAAAGATACTGCTTTTATTTAGTTTTAGAAAAAGACTAAAAAGTCTGGACTAGATTAAAAGTAAGAATTTTTATTCCTCCAAAGACATCAAAAGAATGAAAAAGCAAGCCACAAAATGGGAAAAGATATCTGCAACACATGTAACTAACAAAGGGCTTGTATTCAGAATATATAAAGAACTTCTACAAATTAGTCAAAAAAAAAAAAAAAACAAAACAAAAGAATTCAACAGGAAAACAGCAAGAATCTCAACAGGTACTTTAAAAAAGAGGAAATCCACGGGCCAATAACTATATGAAAATATCCTCACCATCATCTGTAATCAGGGAAATGCAAATCAAAACCAAAAGGAGCTACATTACAAATAATAATATCAATGAAACTCACAAACACAATGCTGAACAAGACATTAAGCACAAAATAACATATACTGTAGAATTCTATTTATGTAAAGCTCAGAAACAGATAAAACTATACTACAGTGTTAGCAATCAATATACTGGTTACTTTGGGAAGGGGGGGGTAGTGATTAGGGAGGATGTACGAAGGAACTCCTGGGGGGCTGGTAATCTCTATTTCTTTCCTTAAATGGCAGTTTTCACTAGTGTCTGCTTTGTGAGAAGTCATTTAGGCTAACAATTGTTTCGAACACTCTTTCTGTACATGTGTTATACATCATTAAAGTAGAGCACATTAGGAATCATAGCAAGAGTTTAACATAACTGAACATCAGCTAACCAGAAAATTGAATGATGCCAAACTACTCATTTCTCCCCCATTTCAGATAACTGAGGGATTCAGTTCTGAGGTAGACAAAAAAAATCTCTAAATATTTGGAGAAACTCTTCTGGCAAATTCAAATAAATAAATAGAAATAAAATAGAAATGATATACAATGTATTATCCAATTTCCTGTACTATTTTCTTTAAAAGCAAAATTTTAAAAAGAGGAAGAATAAGGGGAAAACCAAGATAACAATGTAAGTGACGCCCAACATCGGCTCATTTCTAATGCTTATTTTCAAATTATCTTTAAGTAGAAATGTAAGGTTATCTTAGCGCAACTTTTAAAACACCTTCTCTAAATGAATTGAAAATATCAATTAACTAATATTGTACTCAGCAAATGAATGTTTAAAACAGACAAATTTGTTATCTCCTTGCACAATACCTGAATTAAACAACAGTTAAGAGAAGACAGCAGATGTTATAGGAGGGATCACATCTTAAAAATAAGGGATGACAAATGAAGGAGGAAATATAAGAACAATTTATGTTTTAGGAATGGGGAGGGAAAGCAGGGAATTCTAAGAAGGAAACATTAATCTTTTATGGTACTTCTTATGTCTAGAAAAATAGATAAGGTTAGTGAGATTTTAAAAAAGCAAGCCAAATGGAAAATGTGAAAGGAAAATTAAAAAGCCCTCCAAAATAAACAAAATATTTCATATTAAAGTTTTCACATTTCATTTTTAACAAATAAAGGGGAAAGCTCCCCAAAACAAAACAGAATAAAAGGGCAAAAGGTAAACAGCCCAAATCCTCACACCGATGAGAAAACAGCCTCTCAGAGTTAAAGTTATACAGGAAACTTGCTATAAAATATTCCTAAGAGGTAATGTGAAAGTAGTCAGTATTTCAAGGTTGCAAAAGGACAAAGTAATACTAAACAACAATAACCATTTGTGATTTCCAACACATAAAGGGCTTTCACATGGAAAGTGACATGGAAAGTCATGCAGTCCTGTCTGACTCTTTGTGACCCCATGCACTATACAGTCCATGGAATTCTCCAGGCCACAATACTGGAGTGGGTAGCTCTTCCCTTCTCCAGGCGATCTTCCCAACCCAGGTCTCTCGCACTGCAGGCAGATTCTTTACCAGCTGAGCCACAAAAACTTATTAATTCAGCAGGAAAACAAGAAACTAATCTCATTTAACAAATGAGGAAAAGGCTCTAAGATGTTAAAGCACTAAATGGAAGCATCCAGCATTTTCTGTCACGTTGGAAATGTGCCTAATGTGAAGTACTCAGAGACTAAGTAAAATTGTCAACTTACAAGAGAGGAACTGAAGAGCAAGTGACACTAATTTGGAACCACTAGCAAAAATCCTTATCTAACACTGGGTGACAGGAAACAAAGGAGGTAAGAGAAGGAAGCTCATGCATGGGCTTATGCCATGGGGAATACTTGTATTGGGTACTTTTGTTTAAATGATGACAATCCCAGGGATACGGTCCAGGATGGTCACATCTCCTCTGGTACTTACAATATTTTATATGGGTTTTATAAGACTTGGTATCTGTATTGTCCAAATTTTATATTTTATATAAAAATAGTACCTTAACAGACCCCATATCTATATTTACGGATTTATATCAGGTATAAATACCTTACTTTTCATTAAACATAGAGGTGGAGACACTTGGCTTTGACATATCAAACATGATACAAATTACCTTCTGAGACAGCTTTCAGATAAAACTCCCTCGTGGCGTAGATAGTACAGTAAAGCATTTGCCTGCAATGCAGGAGACCTGGGTTTGATCCCTGGGTTGGGAAGATTCCATGGAGATGGAAATGGCAACCCACTCCGATATTCTTGCCTGGAGATCCCATGGACAAAGGAGTCTGGCAGGCTACAGTCCATGGGGTCCCAAAGAGTCAGATATGACTGAGCAACCAACATACCTACACCCTTTAAGTGAAAACTTTACACTTAATGTTTCAGCAACAAGTGTCTACAGTAAGCAGATGAACATAATATGACTGATAAACTAACTTTCCAAAAGCTCTGAAATTTAGCCAAAATAAACAATTTATTTTCAATGTGTTTTGGGAATAAGAAATTTTTCAGAGGTAGATCTCAAATGAGTGTATGTTACTAAATCTGTATATATGTTAAGTCCGAATAAGTGGTTGGTAATAACAGACTGTTAAATACAGTAGGGTAGACTTGATGTCTAGACAAGATAGTGACGAGAGCTGCACTTTTACAAAGTTCGTTACTTGCTCTGAAAAAAAAAAAAAACAAAAACAAAGAATGTTTCTGTTATGTAGGGTATAAAATGCTTAGATCATGCATACACAAGATAGAGTTGCCTCTGTTTGAAACAATTAAATTTTAACCCATCAAGTGTTAAAGTGACTCTTTTCCATGTCTCCCAATCTAGTGAACCTTTTAGAAAGATGGTACATTTGATTAATTTTCAAGCCTTTTCACTTTAAAAGTGAAACAAAAATATTCTATTTTATACTGAGAGCACAAGAGCAAGAGCTGGTGAGAGGACTGTGAAGAATCAGCTATACAGAGAGATGGTGCCTGAAACGAGACACTCTAAGTAAAAAGAAGATGGCCATAGGCAGACAGTGATTAAATGGAGTATGTTATTTACAAAGAAAACACTAACTGCACAATTAATTATCTCAACATGTACCAATTGATCACTGACTGATGCATAGCAATGACAAATATTTGAGTTTTTGGAAAGCATTTTAATGTAAGTACTCTATGTCCTCTGTCATTAAGAGGCTTAAAAAACAATCAACACCTAAATTTTCTAGGGTTAAATCTGAAATTAGCTTTTTTATGTACTCACATAATAGTATGTACAAAAGAAGCACTATTTAGCCTTTAATTTTAATACAATTTAGATTAGGAAGAGACCAAATATAAGAGGTCAGGGGCGGCAGCCGAGAGGAGCAACCCCACGTCCAGGAAGTGGCGGCTGCACGGGCGCAGGAGGGCCAAGAGGAGCTACTCCATGTTCAAGGTGAGGAGGGGCGGCCGTGAGGAGATGCCCCTCGTCCAAGGTAAGGAGCAGCAGCTGCGCTTTGCTGGAGCAGCCGTGAAGAGATACCCCACGCCCAAATAAGAGAAACCCAAGTAAGACGGTAGGTGTTGTGAGAGGGCATCAGAGGGCAGACACACTGAAACCATACTCACAGAAAACTAGTCAATCTGATCACACTAGGACCACAGCCTCGTCTAACTCAATGAACCTAAGCCATGCCCTGTGGGGCAATCCAAGATGGGCGGGTCATGGTGGAGAAGTCTGACAGAATGTGGTCCACTGGAGAAGGGAATGGCAAACCACTTCAGTATTCTTGCCTTGAGAACCCCATGAACAGTATGAAAAGGCAAAATGATAGGATACTGAAAGAGGAACTCCTCAGGTCAGTAGGTGCCCAATATGCTACTGGAGATCAGTGGAGAAATAACTCCAGAAAGAACGAAGGGATGGAGCCAAAGCAAAAACAATACCCAGCTGTGGATGGGACTGGGGATAGAAGTAAGGTCCGATGCTGTAAAAAGCAATATTGCACAGGAATCTGGAATGTCAGGTCCATGAATCAAGGCAAATTGGAAGTGGTCAAACAGAAGATGGCAGGAGTGAACATCGACATTCTAGGAATTAGCAAACTAAAATGGACTGGAATGGGTGATTTAACTCAGATGATCATTATATCTACTACTGTGGGCAGGAATCCCTCAGAAGACATGGAGTACCGATTACGGTCAACAAAAGAGTCTGAAATGCAGTACTTGGATGCAATCTCAAAAACGACAGAATGATCTCTGTTCGTTTCCAAGGCAAACCATTCAGTATCACGGTAATCCAAGCCTATGCCCCAATCAGTAATACTGAAGAAGCTGAAGCTGAATGGTTCTATGAAGACCTACAAGACCCTTTAGAACTAACACCCAAAAAAGATGTCCTTTTCATTATAGGGGACTGGAATGCAAAAGTAGGAAGTCAAGAAACACCTGGAGTAACAGGCAAATTTGGCCTTGGAGTACGGAATGAAGCAGGGCAAAGATTAATAGAGTTTCGCAAAGAGAACGCCCTGGTCATAGCAAACACCCTCTTCCAACAACACAAGAGAAGACTCTATACATGGACATCACCAGATGGTCAACACCAAAATCAGACTGATTATATTCTTTGCAGCCAAAGATGGAGAAGCTCTATACAGTCAGCAAAAACAAGACCAGAGGCTGATGTGGCTCAGATCATGAACTCCTTATTGCCAAATTCAGACTTAAATTGAAGAAAATGCAGAAAACTACTAGACCATTCGGGTATGACCTAAATCAAATCCCTTATGATTAGACAGTGGAAGTGAGAAATAGATTTAAGGGACTAGATCTGACAGATAGAGTGCCTGATGAACTATGGACTGAGGTTCATGACATTGTACAGGAGACATGGATCAAGACCAGCCCCATGGAAAAGAAATGCAAAAAAGAAAAACGGCTGTCTGGGGAGGCCTTACAAATAGCTGTGAAAAGAAGAGAACCGAAAAGCAAAGGAGAAAAGGAAAGATATAAGCATCTGAATGCAGACTTCCAAAGAATAGCAAGGAGAGATAAAGTCTTCCTCAGCGACCAATGCAAAGAAATAGAGGAAAACAATAGAATGGGAAAGACTAGAGATCTCTTCAAGAAAATTAGAGATACCAAGGGGACATTTTGTGCAAAGATGGGCTCAATAAAGAAGAGAAATGGTATGGACCTAACAGAAGCAGAAGATATTAAGAAGATGTGGCAAGAATACACAGAAGAATGATACAAAAAAGATCTTCACAACCAAGATAATCACAATGATGTGATCACTCACCTAGAGCCAGACATCCTGGAATGTGAAGTCAAGTGGGCCTTAGGAAGCATCACTACAAACAAAGCTAGTGGAGGTGATGGAATTCCAATTAAGCTATTTCAAATCCTGAAAGACGATGCTGTGAAAGTGCTGCACTCTATATGCCAGCAAATTTGGAAAACTTAGCAGTGGCCACAGGACTGGAAAAGGTCAGTTTTCATTCCAATCCCAAAGAAAGGCAATGCCAATGAATGCTCAAACTACTGCATAATTGCACTCATCTCACACGCTAGTAAAGTAATGCTCAAAATTCTCCAAGCCAGGCTTCAGCAGTACGTAAACCGTGAACTTCCAGATGTTCAAGCTGGATTTAGAAAAGGCAGAAGAACCAGAGATCAAATTGCCAACATCCGCTGCATCATGGAAAAAGCAAGAGAGTTCCAGAAAAACATCTATTTCTGCTTTATTGACTACACCAAAGCCTTTGACTGTGTGGATCACAATAAACTGTGGAAAATTCTGAAAGAGATGGGAATACCAGACCACCTGACCTGCCTCTTGAGAAACCTATATGCAGGTCAGGAAGCAACAGTTAGAACTGGACATGGAACAACAGACTGGTTTCAAATAGGAAAAGGAGTCCATCAAGGCTGTATATTGTCACCCTGTTTATTTCACTTATATGCAGAGTACATCACGAGAAACGCTGGGCTGGAAGAAGCACAAGCTGGAATCAAGATTGCCAGGAGAAATATCAATAACCTCAGACATGCAGATGACACCACCCTTATGGCAGAAAGTGAAGAGGAACTAAAAAGCCTCTTGATGAAAGTGAAAAAGGAGAGTGAAAAAGTTGGCTTAAAGCTCAACATTCAGAAAACGAAGATCATGGCATCCGGTCCCATCACTTCATGGGAAATAGATGGGGAAACAGTGGAAACAGTGTCAGACTTGGTTTTTTTGAGCTCCAAAATCACTGCAGATGGCGACTGCAGCCATGAAATTAAAAGATGCTTACTCCTTGGAAGGAAAGTTATGATCAGCCTAGACAGAATATTAAAAAGCAGAGATATTACTTTGCCAACAAAGGTCTGTCTAGTCAAGGCTATGGTTTTTCCTGTGGTCATGTATGGATGTGAGAGTTGGACTGTGAAGAAAGCTGAGCGCCGAAGAACTGATGCTTTTGAACTGTGGTGTTGGAGAAGACTCTTGAGAGTCCCTTGGACTGCAAGGAGATCCAACCAGTCCATTCTAAAGATCAGCCATGGGTGTTCTTTGGAAGGAATGATGCTGAAGCTGAAACTCCAGTACTTTGGCCATCTCATGCGAAGAGTTGACTCACTGGAAAAGACCCTGATGCTGGGAGGGATTGGGGGCAGGAGAAGGGGACGACAGAGGATGAGATGGCTAGATGGCATCACTGATTCAATGGACGTGAGTTTGAGTGAACTCCAGGAGTTGGTAATGGACAGGGAGGCCTGGCATGCTGCGATTCATGGGTCACAAAGAGTCGGACATGACTGAGCGACTGAACTGAATTGAACTGAGATTATTCAGTCTAACTACTTATTTTGAGGAAGAAAATGAAGGAAAGTAGTGAGCTGCCCATACGTTCAAAAAATGGTTGACATGTAGAATTTAAATTAAAATAAAAACCATATATTAAGTAGATTGATCTAGACTGAGAGTAAAATTGTATTAACCTGTAACACTAATGACCTACATAGGCAACAAAATGATTTCTGAACTTGATTTTTATTAAAGTGGCTCCTATATGGCTAAGAAATAACATTTCCTCCATATAACAAGGTTGGCATAGATATGACTGAGTGTAAAAAATAATATTTTTACTAAAACAAATGTTTTAAGTCTTTGAAAGTTAAAAGAAGGAAAGAAGAAAAATAAGCAATCCCCTCTATCAATAGTCTCTGAGTACTCTCTGCTTTAGAACATTAGATTGGTACCCTCTCTGGATCTTAAATTATTCATGTGTACATTTTAACTGTAAGTTATCAAATAAATATATAATCAACCATTCTGTTAATAGAAAGACTTACAGGTAGGAATAATCAGCTTTTTCATAAAACAGCTTTATATTATTAAGTAGTATCCTGAAATAGCCAGAGATCTTAAAAATGAATTTGCTTTCATGTACTTGTTCTCTTTTTAAATTATCCAACAA
The DNA here is from genome assembly GCF_002263795.3 of Bos taurus. Taxonomy (NCBI): domain Eukaryota; kingdom Metazoa; phylum Chordata; class Mammalia; order Artiodactyla; family Bovidae; genus Bos; species Bos taurus. The sequence continues at coordinate 38,233,626 of NC_037332.1, forward strand.
ACAAGCAGAAAGATGAGATAGCCTTGTCCCCCTTACAAATGGTGATTTTCTGCAAACTGAGGAATACCATGAATAATGCATTTAAAGAATATTATCAATATTCTTTATACATCCCCACAATTAGACTGGCTTAGATATTATTAATTGTATCTACTAACATACTTTAAGAAAGGCTGACAAAGGTTGGTACAAGGAAGAAGTTCAGATTCTCTGCAAACTCACATATTACAGTTATTCTCAAACTTGGCAAGCCAACAGAACCATGAGAATTAAACAGATATGCTGCTGATCTCCTATGCAATTATTAAAACCTGCACAGCACCCCACAAGACCTAAACACAGAATATGATACTCACAGTATTAATGCAACTATTCCACACCCCAAACTGTTCATTTTAAATGTAGTACTGTTTATTTTAAACATACACATATATACTTTTTAATGTGTAGAAACCAGAGGATCTATACTTTGTAACATGGTTTCCAAGGGATTATAAATGTCTGTTAATAAGGGACTAGTTATATATATATACTAGTCACTAAAAAATATATAGTCACTAAAAAATACTGAACAGGGTGGACAGTATGCTATGGTATTTAAAGAAAAAGTATAGAGACACACACACCAACTTTTATCTCCACTCATCTGAATCAAACATGTTCCAGTTGTGTGTGTGTATGTATATACATATGTGCATACACACTGGGTATGTATACATGTACACACACATACACAAATACTGTATATAAACTCTGTATACACATATACATATATATCACTTACCAATTTATCTATACACTGAGAAAAGAAACTGGGCGGCTAAAAATTACAGGTGAAAAGGAAACTTGTTTTTCACTGCATAATCTCTTGTGCCTTTTGAATTTTATCCTTGTGTATTTTATCACTTAAAATACATTTTTCAATAGATGGGTTGGACAATATTTAAACTAAGCCAAAGGACATGCTTTTGATATATAACCATAACTTTAGTTCCTAATTAAACCTTATTGCTGTCAATATAATCAACTGCATATCTGAATAGAAAAAACTTTCATTAGTATTTGTTTTGGGTGATATTAAGAAAGTGTTACAACTTATCCAACTGAATACTTAAGGTCTACACATTATATTGCATGTTAATTATACCACAATTGAAAAACAGTATAAAACATCTTACATAAAAGGTGGTAATTAATCATTTTCAGCACACTAGAAGCTATGTGTGCATGCTAAGTTGCTGCAGTCATGTCTGACTCTTTGCAACCCTATGAACTGTAGCCCACCAGGCTCCTCTGTCCATGGGATTTTCCAGGCAAGAAAACAAGATCTCCTGCAGGAGATCTTCCCAATCCAGGATCGAACGTGCATCTCCTGAATTGCAGGGAGATTCTTTACCACTGAGCCATCAGAGACGCCCAGAAACTATGAAAGAACTTACGAAAATACAGTCACTTCCTTTCAATTCCTTATTAGTAAAATCAGCATCACCTGGGAGAATGTCAGACATTGCGTCTCAAGCCCCATTCCAGAACTACTGAATGAAAACCTGTATCTTAACAAGATCCCCCAGTGATTTACAATACATTGAAGTCTGAGAAGCTCTGACAACTTATTAACCAGAATATTTATGGCTGAAATCCATGAAACTCTTCTTTGTAAAAGCCCCCTACGTGTACAATAAAGGCAGAGAATCACGATATAAGCGCTGTGCCTTGAGAGTGAAGAGATGAAACGTTCTTTTTTTTAAGACTAGTTGGCATGGCAAAAGAACTCAATAATCTTCAGCTTCCAATAGCTCAGCTGGTAAAGAATCTGCTTGCAATGCGGGAAACCTGGGTTCAATCCCTAGATTGGGAAGATCCCCCGGAGAAGGGAAAGGCTACCCACTCCAGTATCGTGGCCTGGAGAATTTCATGGACTATACAGTCCATGGGGTCTCAACAAGTCAGACACCACTGACTTTCACTTTCACTTCATACACCCACTATCCTTATACTACTTCATTAAGTACCTATTTCTCTACAATCTTCTGTGTCCTTAGGAGGATTTTAGCCACCCAGACACTCTCAGTCATATGATCTGCTAGGTCAACCATGTACATGCACACTCTTTGTCTGTATGCATGTATATACACACGTGTGTATACTCACTGGATTCCATCTGAAGAAAGAGGAAGATAGAAGAAACTAAGTCCGATCTTGCCAGTGGGATTACAAGTAGACTTAAATATTATATGCCAGGATCCCAAGAAAACAGAGGATCTCACTGAGAGGCTATGTCTAAGCACAATTTTATCAAAATATGAGGGATTTTGTAAATCTAAAATAAGACAATTCCAAAGAGTTAAGAGTAAATATTGTTTTATCCCTCAAGGTACAGTAGAGCAAATAAGTTATGTAATAATAGGGGATTTCAATTTGTGTGCTTCATTCAAAATAACAATTTGTTAAAAGACAAGATTCCTCACTAGTAATAAAGCAAGGAGTAGGATGCACTTTCTGGAGAAGGTGATGGCATCCCACTTCAGTACTCTTGCCTGGAAAATCCCATGGACGGAGGAGCCTGGTAGGCTGCAGTCCACGGGGTCGCAAAGAGTCGGACACGACTGAGCGACTTCACTTTCACTTTTATGCACTGGAGAAGGAAATGGCAACCCACTCCAGTGTTCTTGCCTGGAGAATACCAGGGACGGGGGAGCCTAGTGGGCTGGCATCTAGGGGGTCACACAGAGTCGGACATGACTGAAGTGACTTAGCAGCAGCAGCAGGATGCACTTTCAAACCAAATAGTTCAGTTAATAGTAGGTATGTGAGGGCTTGTGGGATATACTACAATTAAGAGGTTAATGAAATTGTAAACACCTGAACCAGAATATGAATCACCTATAATTTTGTAGGTTAGATCTCTCTAGGAATTACCATAATGACTGAAGAAGTTCTGAAGTTTGCCCCTCAAAGCTCAGAAGCCAGGAAGCCTAGGAAAGTACTTCGGCAATTGAATGTAAACAGTGGCCCAAATTGGTTAAGAGGAGATATCTGGGGAAATAAAAATAAGGGGGAAAAGATACACCACAGAATCCAAAGCATCAGGATGATAAATGTGCTGGAGCAAGAGAATGAATCATATTCACTAAAAGATATTCATTCACGTGAAAGTGAGATGATTCAAATGATCTCTAGCAACACAATATTCAGAGACGCAATCTGAGGTCTTCTGGCTCAAAGATTTTAGACCAGTAATTCTCTGCCATATGATTACAAGCTGTAAGCTTTTTAAAAAGACACCTGTACCTCTATCCTACTGAATTATTATATGCCCAAGAATGAGATGGCAATAAAATGGCAAAGAACATAAATCCACTCTTATTGAAGTGATTCTGATCCAATCTGTTTCCATATACATGACTTTAAACAGTAAATAAGCCACATTTGTAGGCCATTTGAATTAAATTTTAGCCTGAAGATTTAGCTTATTATATATTGCAACACTGCCTCAAGTGAATGACTTTCTTGGGATTCAAGGGCTGAAGGACCTAATTTATAGCCTTCAAAAAATTATACGTGGATATTTATCTTTATATGAGAATATACTGTACTAGACATACAAGGAGAAAAAGCAACTCTGCTATAACACCAACATTTACATTCCTACATTATTCTAAGCTTGATTTGTTGGCCTCATCTATGCAGGCCCTTTTGGGGGAGGCTATTATTCATACTGTAAATCATGCAGTATTTCAAGCATATGGAAAAATATAAAACCTTTATAATATTCCTATCCATCTGTTCTTTAATCTCTAAAAATAAATGCACGAAACTTGGAAATGGAAAAAACGGGAAGCAAACCCCCTTAAAACTAACTTTTTCATTTTCACTATAATGTTAAGATAATTATTTGTAAAATAATTATGTATTATTATTTCCTAGCTTTGTGACATTTTTGAGGAATTCTGGATTGATTTTCTTGTCAATATATGAAAACTAAAGTACCCTAGCCAAAACATGGTAGCTACATTCCAATATCTAATATCATTAAATTCTTTATTTTATAATGGTTTTACTTCTCTAATGATCAGAATATAGTAATGACCTTTTTCTTTCTTTAGGTCATCTCTCCTTGCACAATATGCTTCAGTATCAGATTTTTCATGTGTTTGAACAATAGGCAGATGAAAACAGAAATAGTCATACTTACATGTCAACCATATATGGGTATCTATAAAGTATATACTGGTTTCATACTAAATTTTGTGTGCTGCCAAGCTGGGCTCTACCTCTGAGTAGTCAAGATCAAACAGATCAACTATGATTAATAACAAGAGAAGATAGCACAAAGATTAAAAAACAACAACCCAATACTCCCTTCTAACAGGGAGGTCAGTCAAGTTTTTCTACCAGTAATATTCTTAAGAAAAATCTCCTTTAAAGAACTGCAATTCAGGTGGAAAAGAAAAATAAGAAAGTAATTAATTCATTTAACAATCATTTATCAAGCACTTACTACTAAGTGCTGGGCATAGGTACACTGTTAAGTGGTCAGTTTAAGATACAGCCTCGTTTCAAGTAACTAAGAGACTATCCATACAACAAATATTTCTTGTGAGTCCACTATGTGTCAATCACTGTCGTGGGTAATGATGGAAGATAAAGCAGTGAACAAAACAAAGCCCTCGCTTTCATGAAGTTTCCGTATGGTAAAGGAGACAAGCAAACATATGTCAAATGGCAGAGGGGGGAAAAAGCTAAAAAGAAAAGTAAGTGAAAGTAAAAAGACAATAATAATGGTATACATATTTATGCTGGAAGATACACCTAGTGAGAAAACTATTTTACTCTCATTTAATTGATATCTTTAAAGGTGCTAAACTACCTTTCATATAGCCAAGTTAAACAGGATTTTCTCAGTCTCCATTTTCCTATACTCCTCCAAGCATCTGACATTGCTAACTAACTCTGTTTTGAAACTCTGTTGGCTTACTGACAAATTTCCTATCTGGGTTCTTATCTTTTGCACTAGATTGGCATCAATATACGCTACAAATTATATCTAGGATTTAAATAAGATCTTGTATTTAACCAAAGGAAATAGATTCTAATTGATGTGGAAATAGACAGCACCTTGCAAAAAGGTTTAATTTTGTTCTTAATTGCCAATAGTTTTTAGAAGATTCTATAACAATATAACATGTATTCAAGCCATTAGAGAGTAACAACATCAAAAACAAACAGCTGTACAACATTACATTTTATAAAGTCCTTTTATATTTACTACATTTAATTCTCATAAAGTGATAATACCCTATAAGGTAGGTAATATTTCCATATTGAAACACTTTCAACTTTTATATGTATAATGAGCATATGTGAGGAGGATTAAAGAGGAAAGGGCTGCTACATTTTAAATCTTAGGAAAGACAAAGCCTCTAGGCTTATTCCATTCCAAAATTATATTTCACACTGTATTAAGACATAGATGGAAGGTTTTATCCTATGATGATTCCTTAAGCAATCTATTCAATCTATGAAAAATAAGATCCTGAGTTTTCAAAATGATATCATTAAAAATTAGATTTAAATGCCTATCCTTTACTTTTTATTTAATATTTGAAAAACGATTAAAGGTATAATGAAAACCATTAAGAAACATCTGTATTTCCAGTATTCAAAAATAACATTCACTAACATTCTGGTATATTTAGTATTTCTTTCAACTCATCTCTATTAAGTTCAGTAGTTTTTTAATTGCTCCACACTAACTAGAATACTCTCTAAAACAGAAGCTTGCTTTTTATTAAAAGAAAAAAAAGCAAGCAGGAGTGGGAGACAAAATTGATCACAATTACTGTGAAATCAAATCGAACACTTTTTAGAATTTTTTAAATGGTAATTTCAGGGTCATAAATGAAAAAAGATAAAATGAAACATATTTATTCAATAAATATTTACTGTAACTACTGTGTACAAAATGAACAAAAGATTTTGTACTTTAAGCAGACTGGATTCTCACCTGTTCAATCTCTTTGGTTTTTGTTGCTATTGCTTTAGAGCGACTGGTTAGCTGACTGTCTTCGAACAATTCTATGCCATCTGTTGCATTTGACTCAGGTTCTACTGGATGGTCAATGAACAATGGTGCTGTGGATCCCGCCTTTAGAAGAAATTAGAAATCTTTCATTACTTTCTTAAAGGACATATACAGCATTTTAGATGACTACATATAAGCACTAACCAGCAGATTATCTCAAAAAAAAAACACTAAATTTGATCTGTTATAAGAAAAGAAACACTTTTAATTTTGTTATGCATAATGAACATACGAGAGCTTTCCAGGTGGTGCAGAGGTAAAAAAATCCGCCTGCCAATGCTAAAGATGCAAGAGATGTGGGTTCAATCCCTGGCTCAGGAAGATTCCCTGGAGTAGGAAATGATAACCCATTCCATTACTCTTGCTGGGAAAATTCCATGGACAAGGAGCCTGGCAGCCTACAGGCCATGGGGTCACAAAGAGTTGGACCCGACTGAGCACACATACACATAATGAAGATATGTGAGGAGGATTAAAGAGGAAATTCTGGCTACTTTTTAAATTTTACATAGGACAAAGATTCTAGGCTTATTCCATTCCAAAATTATATTTCATACTATATTAAGACAGAGCTAGAAGGTTTTGTTCTCTATTTCTTAAGCAACTTATTTAAGAAACACAGAAGAACAAAGTTCAACTGGAAGAGAGAAGTATGAACAAACATAAACAAATAACAGACACATGGAAAAGGGCTTTACTTCCAGAAGTTAAAAACACCATTCTTCCTATAGCCTATGAATTACTGAAATAACTGAAAACAACTCCAACCAGCAGTAATAATTACTTCAACAATACTGCAACAGTTCATTAACAAGTAAATAATCCCACAAAAAGCCCAAGGTCAATTATTTTATTGTCTAAAAATACTTTTGTTGAAAAGAGAAAAACTAAATAAATGAAGGAAAACTATTAGGGAATGAATAAAGTAATGAATAGAGAAACTATTCATTAGTTTACTCAAAAATTTATTCTATGATAAATGCCAAGCACAGCTCAATGAACACTGGATATATCAATGAATGGAACAGACAAAAGTTCTTGCCTTCATGGAGGTTGCAGTAAGCAGTAGTTTGGAAAGAGTAAAGTTTGAGTTAATATAATTTAGTTGGGTGGGAGGTGAGGGAGAAAAGAAACTTGTACTTATTACAATTTATGGCTGTTGTAACTGAAGTAGCAACAAACAGCAGTAGGTTTAAAAAGTCACAAGATATATACTAATTAGTGGTATTTTTCATCAGTAAGAGCAGTCACATTTCAATGCCTAGTGTGTTGTACACTGCCACAACCTTTTTAGAGATTAATTTGGCAGTATTTATCAGAATGTTCCACATATCCTTTGCACTCAGCACTTCACCTTTAAGAACTTAATTTACAGATACAACATGTGCAATAAATACTGCAATATGGCTGCCATCAATAGCAAGTGGTTGAAAACAATCTAAATGTTCATCAAATAAATTATGCACTGTCTAGAACCAAGGAATACTAAGAAATCATTAAAAAAAAAAAAAAAACCACCAGTCTACATATACTACCTAATGTATCCAAACTTTCCTCCTGGCAAGGCCTAAAGGTCATTCCCCATAAATACACAGCCAATTGTGTCAAAAACAAAAGGGAAGAAAGAAATATGGGTGTTAATGCATTTATGCATTTATATGAACAAACTATTTCCATAAGGATATTATCTCTGGGGAAAAAAATGATAAAAGAGACAGTCTCAATAGGAATAACTCAGAAGAAACTGTACCTATTCCAATGCCATTTGAATTTCTGACACATGTATGCATAATCTACTTTTTTAAAAAACCTGGTTTTTACAAGTCTGAGTTACATATCTTAAGGGATTTAAATTTGAAGTATATGAATCATTTAAGGGGAGAGGATTCTGAGAAGATAGCAGAGTAGAAAGCACTAGCAATCTGTCTCCCAACCTACACAAAAACTATATTGGCATTGTCTGATTTAAGTACTATGAAACTCTGGACTCTGCTGAAGCCTTGTCCCATGCAGAGGAAGATAAACTGAGATTACATTCAGCTCTCAGCACAGTAGCAGCTGGCCATGTCCCACTCTGAGCCACTTGGCAGTGAGCTGTGTACATGTTCCTAGAGCAGCTTAACACATAGCCTATGGGAGTCAGGTTGGGCAAAAAGCACCCCATCCTCCAAAGAACGAGGAACTAACTGTCCTCCAATCACTGATTCCTGCTTCTGATCAAGAGGTGCAAAGAGGTGAACAGCCATTGTTACTGTACCTCCCCCATTGTTGCAAGCCCCACTTACTTTGGCTGAAGTGCCTTCCAGGGTGTATAAAGGCCAAGCACCCTACCACCCACCTCCCTCCATTTTTCATGTTTCTTCTTTTGGGAGCCAGACATTAAAGATAAGTTTGTTCATTTAAAAATAAGTGTATACAAGGGTGAAGACAGAAAGTAACTGGGTTATACCAAGGGAAAAGCTCAGAAAGAACTGAGAAGCCTTTAAAAGTTTTCATCTCAGGCTGATCCTCAGTACAGCAACAGTGGCCAACAATAAAAAATGGTAACAAATAACAACTGAAAAAAAACCCAGCAAGCCCTAGAAAAGAGGGAGAATATGACTTGTCAGAGTTACCTGAATCAAACACCCAAAGCGCACCAAAAAAAATTATACAAAGAATCAGAAAAGTATGGTTTATTCAAAGAATTAATCATCAGAAACTACTCAAGAAAAAGACCTAATGGAAGATCTACTGGACAAAAACTTTTTTCAGAGCTAAGAAGATCAATAATTACAACAAAAATGCACTAGAGCGATTCAAAGGAAGAAAGAATCAGTGAACTTGAAAATTAGGACAACAGAAATTATCATCTGAATGACAGGGAGAAAAAACATTGAAGAAAACTGAACAGAGCCTAAGGGATTTGTGGGGCACCATTAAGTGGATCAATATATTAGATTGGTACAAAACTAACTGCATTTTCAGACCATGAATTTTAAATAATTATAACTAGACTCAAATACATCTTTATTAATCAAAATAGGAACCACTACAATCAACACATTTTTTCCAACAAGAAATAAGTTTGTTTCCTGTAGCATAAAAAACTAAGCTTTAGGATTTGATGAACTCTTGGAAAGTATTTTCTTTTTTTTGTTTGTTTTGTTTTATTTTTATTTTTTATTTATTTTTTAAATTAATTAATTTATTTTACTTTACAATATTGTGGAAAGTATTTTCTGCCTGCTGCTAGTAGTAGAGGCATTTTCTCTGCCAAAAGTTGTCGAGATGGTTGAAGGAATGGTAGTCAGTTGGCAAGAGATAGGTAAATATGGCAGATGAGGCAAAACTTTGTAGCCCAATTTGTTCAACTTTTGAAGCATTGGGAGTGCAATGTGCGGTCAGGTGTTGTCATAGAGGAGAATGGGGCCCATTCTGGTGACCGATGCTGGTGGCAGGCATTGCAGTTTTGGGTGCATCTCACTGATTTGCCAAGCATACTTCTCAGATGCAATGGTTTCACCAGAATTTAGAAACCTGTGGTGGATCAGACAAGCAGCAGACCATCAAACAGTGACCATGACCTTTTTTGGGTGCAAGCTTGCCTTTGGGAAGTGCTTTGGAGCTTCTTTTCGGTCCAGCCACTAAGCTGGTCATTGCTGGTTGTTGTACAAAATCCACTTTTCATCACAAGTCACAATCCGATTGAGAAATGGTTCGTTGTTGTTGTGTAGAGTAAGAGAAGACAACATCTTGAAATGACAATTTTTTTGGTTTGTGGTCAGCTCATGAGACACCCACTTACTGAGCTTTTTTCACCTTTCCAATTTGCTTCAAATACCAAATGACAGTAGAATGGTCAACACTGAGTTCTTTGGCGACTTCTCGTGTAGTTATAAGAGTATCAGCTTTGATGAATGCCCTCAGTTGGTCACTGTCAACTTCTGGTGGCTGGCCATTATGTTCATCTTCAAGGCTCTTGTCTCCTTTGCAGAATTTTTTTTTTTTTAATTTTAATTGGAGGCTAATTTCTTTACAATATTGTGGTGGTTTTTGCCATACATTCACATGAATCAGCCATGGGTATACATGTGTTCCCCATCCCATCCCTCAAGGTCATCCCAGTGCACCAGCCCTGAGCACCCTGTCTCATTCTTTGCAGAATTTCTTCAATCAACACTGCACTGTATCTTTGTTAGCAATTCCTGGGCCACAAGCATTGCTGATGTTACAAATTGTCTCTGCTGCTTTATGACCCATTTTAAACTCAAATAAGAAAATCGCTCAAAATTGCTTTTTGTCTAACATCATTTCCCTAATCTAAAATAAATACAAAATAAACAGCAAGTAATATGTCTTTAGCAAAAAATATAAAGTGATAAATGTGTATTAAAATGATGTATAAGATAACCACATTTATTTAAGAAGGTATTCCAATACCAAATAGCAAAGTTCAACAATGCAAAACAGCAATTACTTTTGCAACAATCTAATACACTTAAATACATACAATCTTCTGGGAGTCCAAGAGAGGAGACAGAGAGAAAGACACAGAGGAAATATTTGAATAAATAATGACTGAAAACTTCCAAATCTGATCAAAGATATGAATTCAAACATCTAAGAAGCTCAAAGAACCCAAGTAAGATGAACTCAAAAAAGCTCAAAGGACATATTACAATCAAACTTTCAGGACAAAGACAAAGGGAAAATCTTAAAAGCAACGAGAAACAAAATCATTAATACAAGAAGTCATCACTAAAATTAAGTAGCTTTCTCATCAGAAACTTTGGAGGCCAGAAGACAATGGACTGACATGTCCAAAGTGTTAAAAGAAAAAACTGCCAACAATGATTACTATATCCAGTAAAACTGTCCTTCGAAAGTGATGGCGAAATTAAGACATCCAGGTAAATAAAAGCTGAGAGAGATCATGACACTAGATCTGTCATGCAAGAAATGCTCGAGGGAGTCTTAAAAGGTGAAAGGAAAGGACACTAGATAGTATCTTGAAGCTGTGTGGAAGAATAAAGAGCTCACTATACTGAAATGCATGGTCAATTATAATGGCTAATATAAACTGTACTTTTTATTTGCAACATGATTTAGGAGCCTATGACATTTAAAGAAAAAAAATTATAGGTGTAAAAGTTGGTATCACTGCAATGTTGGTTTATAACTCCAAATCTTGAGAGTCCCTCGGACAGCAAGGAGATCAAACCAGTCAACCCTAAAAGAATAAATCCTGAATATTCCTTGGAATATTCACTGATGCTGAAGCTCAAACTCCAATATTTTGGCCACCTGATGTGAAGAGTTGACTCACTGGAAAAGACCCTGAAGCTGGGAAAGACTGAGGGCAGAAGGAGAAGGGTGCAACAGAGGATGAGATGGTTGGATGGCATCATCGACTCAATGGACGTGAGTTTGAGCAGACTCCAGAAATAGTGAAGGATAGGGAAGCCTGGCATGCTGCAGTTCACAGAGTCACAATCAGATATGACTGAGCGACTGAACAATGACAACAACAAGGAGCTCCTTGTTCCAAGGAGCGTCTTTTAATTTCTTGTCTGCAGTCATCATCTGCAGTGATTTTGGAGCCCAAGAAAATAAACTCTCTCACTGTTTACACTGCTTCCCCAACTATTTGCCACGAAGTGATGGGACTGGATGCCATTATCTTTCTCTCTGAATGTTAAGTTTTAAGCCAGCTTTTTCACTCTCATCTTTTACTGTCATCAATAGGTTCTTTAGTTCTTCTTCACTTTCTGCCATGCAGGTGGTGTCATCTGCATATCTGAGGTTATTGATATTTCTCCCGGCAATCTTGATTCCAGCTTGTGCTTCATCCAGCCTTGTATTTCACATGATATACTCTACATATAAGTTAAATAAGCAGGGTGGCAATATACAGCCTTGACGTACTCCTTTCCCTGTTTGGAACCAGTCTGTTGTTCCATGTCGACTTCTAACTGTTGCTTCTTGACCTGCATACAGATTTCTCAGGAGACAGGTAAGGTGGTCTGGTATTCCCATCTCTTTAAGAATTTTCCACAGTTTGTGCTGATCCACACGTGTAGTCAATAAAGCAAAAGCATATGTTTTTCTGTAACTCTCCTGCATTTTTGATGATCCAGCAGATGTTGGCAATTTGATCTCTGGTTCCTCTGCCTTTTCTAAATCCAGCTTGAACATTTGGAAGTTCACGGTTCACATACTATTGAAGCCTGGATTGGAGAATTTTGAACATTACATTGAGATGAGTGAAATGAGTGAAATTGTGTGGTAGTTCAATGCCAAATTGAACATTCTTTAGCATTGCCTTTCTTTGGGACTGGAATGAAAACTGACCTTTTCCAGTCCTGTGGCCACTGCTGAGTTTTCTAAATTTGCTGGCATATTGAGTTCAGCACTTTCACAGCATGATCTTTTAGGATTTGAAATAGCTCAACTGTAATTTCATCACCTCCACTAGCTTTGTTCGTAGTAATGCTTTCTAAGGCCAACTTGACTTTGCATTCCAGGATGTCTGGCTCCAGGTGAGTATTATACCATTGTGATTATCTGGGTCATGAAGATCTTTTTTGTGTAGTTTTTCTGTGTATTCTTGTCACCTCTTCTTAATATCTTCTGCTTCTGTTAGGTCCATACCATTTCTGTCCTTTATTGTGCCCATCTTTGCATGAAATGTTTCCTTGGTATCACTAATTTTCCTGAAGAGATCTCTAGTCTTTCCCATTCTATTGTTTTCCTCTATTTCTTTGCCTTGGTCACAGAGGAAGGCTTTCTTATCTCTCTGTGCTATTCTTTGGAACTCTGCATTCAAATGGTTGTATCTTTTCTTTTCTCCTTGCCTTTAGCTTCTCTTCTTTTCTCAGCTATTTGTAAGACCTCCTCAGACAACCATTTCACTTTTTTGCATTATAAAACTATGAGCCATGCCATGTAGGACCACCCAAGAGAGACGGGTCATGATGGAGAGTTCTGACAAAATGCGGTCCACTGGAGAAGGGAATGGCAAACCACTTCAATATTCTTACCTTGAGAACCCCATGAACAGTATGAAAAGGCAAAAAGATAGGACACTGAAAGATGAACTCCCCAGGTCAGCAGGTGTCCAATATGCTACTGGAGAAGAGTGGAGAAATAACACCAGAAAGAATGAAGGGATGGAACCAAAGCGAAAACAACACCCAGTTGTGGATGTGACTGGTGATGGAAGTAAAGTAAATGCTGTAAAGAACAATATTGCATAGAAACCTGGAAAGTTAGGGCCATGAATCAAGGTAAATTGGAAGTGGTTAAACAGGAGATGGCAAGAGTGAACACCGACATTTTAGGAATCAGTGAACTAAAACGGACTGGAATGGGCAAATTTAACTCAGATTAGCATTATATCTACTATTATGGGCAAGAATCCCCTGGAAGATGGAGTAGGCATCATAGTCAACAAAAGAGTCCAAAATGCAGTATTTGGGTGCAACCTCAAAAATGACAGTGTGATCTCTGTTTGTTTCCAAGCAAACCATGCAATATCACAGTAATCCAAGTCTATGTTCCGACCAATAATGCTGAAGAAGCTGAAGTTGAATGGTTCTATGAAGACCTACGAGAACTAACCTATGAGAAGACCTTTTAGAACTAACACCCAAAAAAGATGTCCTTTTCATTATAGCGGACTGGAAGCAAAAGTATGAAGTCAAGAGATACCTGGAGTTACAGGTAAATTTGGCCTTGGTGTACAGAATGAAGCAGGGCAAAGGATAACAAGAGTTTTGCCAAGAGAATGCACTGGTCATAGCCAACATCCTCTTCCAACAACACAAAGGAAGACTCTACACCTGGATATCACCAGATGGTCAATACCAAAATCAGACTGATTATATTTTTTGCAGATGAAGGTGGAGAAGCTCTATACAGTCAGCAAAAACAAGACCAGGAGCTGACTGCTGCTCAGATCATGAACTCCTTATTGGAAAATTCAGACTTAAATTGAAGAAAGTAGGGAAAACCACTAGACCATTCAAATATGACCTAAATCAAATTCCTTTAGACTATACAGTGGAAGTGACAAAATAGATTCAATAAATTAGATCTGATAGAGTGCCTGAAGAACTATAGATGGAGGTTTGTGACATTGTACAGAAGAGTAAATATTAAGTGTTCTCAAAACAAGGAAAAATCTTTTTTTCTTTTTTGTGGTGTTTATGAGACAATAGATATTAATTGAACTTACTGTAGTAATCATTTCACAATATATGTAAGTCATTATGCTATATGTCTTAAACGTCCAGAGTGCTATCAGTAAAACTGGGGGAAAAAAGTGCTTATTAGTAATTATATTTAGTTTAGTCCATTAGATATATATTTTTCAAGGTACTAGAGGGAAAACAAGACATGAGGTATATTCTACCTATCTATCTAGATAACCAGACTGGTAAAAGAAAAAAAAAATTTTTAATAAAGGCAATATAAGTTCATCGGTGAAATAGTGGCAAAAAAGTTTACAATAGTAAGGGAAGAATGGGGTTCCAAGGTGACACAGTGGTACAAAAAACCCGCCTGCCAAAGCTTGAGACAGAAGAAATGCTACAGTCCACAGGGTTACAAAGAGTCAGACACAACTCAGCACAGACAGCAGGGAAGAAAATCGGAATCAAGAAAGATATTGCGTCTTATTATCTCAAGCACTACTGATTCCACTGACCAGATCTGAATTTGAAAGACAGCCATGGAAGTTGGGCATACTTTAGGGACAGGGTAAGTGGAAAGTAACACCTGACATGTGGAAACAACACAATTCACACTTTCATATTTAAGTAAGAAACATGTTAAAATTTTCTTCTGCAGCAAGAAGCAACTTGTTCTACTGTGACATTCTAATAACCTTTGAATAATTTGATTTTCATTTTGATAACCAAAAGGAAACTCTCATGGCCACATGCTTATGGACAGTAAATTATATCTCTACCAAATTTGACTGAAAGCTCTTTGAAAGCCAGGATGGTGCCTCTAATGCAGTGTTTGACACAAACAGATGCAGAATGACTAGTGAATTTAAATAAACTATGAGAAAGCCAGTATAGTATTATTTTGTATATTTTGTATATATAGTTTGTATATATAATAGTATATCTGAACATACATGCCTTAAAACATAATCCTAAAATGTGCACTCTGAATAAATTTGAAGTCAAAATTTTGATAAATTATGCAAACTTTATCATTTATTCTTTTCTCACAGATAACCGATGAGCACATTAACATACTAAAATCTCTTAAAAGTACTAAAATGCCAAAACCAACCTACTTCTTTTAAATCTAGCATTTTCTCAATGTAGTGGGGCTAACGGGCTTCCCTGGTGGCTCAGTGGTAAAGGATCCGCTTGCCAATTTAGGAGACACAGGTTCAATCCCTGGGCCCAGAAGATCCCCTGGAAAAGGAAAACAGCAACCCACTCTAGTATTCTTGCCTGAAAAATACCATGGACAAGGAGCCTGGTGGGCCAAAGTCCATGAGATGGCAAAAGAATCAGATACGACTTAGCAACTAAACAATGACAACATTGGCACCAACAGAATCTTTTTTCTTCTTCCTCAGGTCACTAAGACTGTTCAGAACTATCATTCTATCAAATGCTTTCAGAAATTCCCTATTAGAGTCCAAAAGGTAAAAGTAAAAACCTGAACAGAATAGTGAACACTAATATTCCTGATATTTGAGCATAGCACTGAATTTATCTTCAACTTCACCAACTACCTATATATAAACTACATGGTCTCCCAACCAACTTGTTTAAAACTATATTGATGACAGCAAGAGAAGACAAACTGGAAACCTAAATATTTAATCTCCTCTCTTGACAGTTAATAGACTGTCACTAAACACATGAACAGAGAGGACCATGCAAAACTCTTCCCTGGCATCAAGGTCTTTCCACCTCAAATCAGATAGGAGTTTATAGAACCAAGGCTAACATTCTTAAAAAGTCTATATCTCAAAAAAAAAAAAAAAAAAAAGAATCACTGAAATGAGCAACTATTTAACAACTGCCTAAAAACAAATGTGACTATCCTTGCCCAAAAGACAGAGTATCCTACGAATTTCCCATATGCCTTTTCTCCAGTATGGAAAAGTATCAACAAAACTTGAAGAACTTTTCAGACAATGCTACAAGACTGATGCGGTACAACACTAATGACATATGCCAACTACAAACATACGATAGTAATTTCAACAGTACTCTTACCCTGCCTTTGCTCCAACAGAAAATCACCTCTGACCTATGGCTCCACACACAGATTTTAGGATTCCTGACTTCTCATTAATTCAAAAGTCTAGCAAATTCTGGGCACATTATAGAGAAAAAACAAGAGTACTAGAAAAACATCTTTCAAGACCCAATGTCACTGACTATTCAGAGTCGAGATCCAGTCAAGAAATGAAAAAAGACTATAAACAAAATAATCAAAAACTGGAAAAGATGGATAGTAAGATTTTTTAAAATTTCAGTTCAGTTCAGTTGCTCAGTCGTGTTCAACTCTTTGCGACCCCATGGACTGCAGCACGCCAGGCTTCTCCTGGAGCTTGCTCAAACTCATGTCCACTGAGTCGGTGATGCCATTCAACCATCTCATCCTCTGTCGTCCCCTTCTCCTCCTGCCTTCAATCTTTCCTAGCATCAAGGTCTTTTCCAATGAGTCAGTTCTTCCTATCAAGTGGCCAAAGTATTGGAGCTTCAGCTTCAGCATCAGTCCTTCCAATGAATATTCAGGACTGATCTTTAGGGTTCACTGGTTTGATCTCCTTGCTGTCCAAGGGACTCTCAAGAGTCCAACACCACAGTTCAAAAGTATCAATTCGTTGTGCAGCCTTGTTTATGGTCCAACTCTCACAGCACACATGACTACTGGAAAAACCACAGCTTTGACTGTATGGATTTTTGTCAGTAAAGTAATGTCTCTGCTTTTTAATATGCTGTCTAGGTTTGTCAAAGTTTTTCTTCCAAGGAGCAAATGTCTTTTAATTTCATGGCTGCAGTCACCATCTGCAGTGATTTTGGACCCCACAAGAGACCCAGCGAGACCTGCCTTTGTGTGTTTGGGTGTCTCCTGCAGAGGCACGGGTCATCTGTGGCCTGCTGTGGGGACAGGGGCTCTGGCTACAGCAGATCTGGGAGGTGCGGCATGTGAACCCCACCAAAGAGCCACCAAGCAGACAACCCACAAACTGGAGAACAATTCTGCCAAAGAAGTTCTCACACTGTTGTGAAAGCTCTAGGGCCCACAACAGATTTCCCAAACTGGGGATCCAGCAAAGGGACTGAGAACCCCCAGGGAATTTGACTTTGAAGGCCAGTGGAATTTGATTTTTTAAATTAAGAGATATCAAAATGACAAGGCGGGAGAATGAATATATCTTAATAATAGCTTTGCTAACTGAAGATATGTGGGCTTTCCTGGTGACTCAGTGGTAAAGAATCTGCTTGCCAATGCAGGAGACGTGGGTTTGATCCCAATGAGAAGATCCCATAAAGAAGGAAATGGCCATACACTCTAGTATTTTCACCTGGAAAATGTCACACACTGAGGAGCCTTGTGTGCTATAGTCCATGGGATCACAGAAGAGTCATATATGACTTAGTGACTAAACAACAACAACAGTTGAAGATACAATATTTAGAAAACAAATAACTAAGTATTTTTTGGAAGTTTTGGTTTAATTACTCTGAGAAAAATTATCAGACATCCAAATCAGCAACTTTAAAGTACATATTTCTATTATTAATATAAAAACGATTACTCTAAATTAAGGAAAATAGTAAATGACCCTATTAAATGTAACACTCTTCATACTTTGAAATAGTGCTAGACAGCTCATGTAGCTCAATTCCAGAAAAATAAACAACCCAATAAAAAAATGGGCCAAAGAACTAAACAGACATTTCTCCAAAGAAGACATACAGATGGCTAACAAACACATGAAAAGATGCTCAACATTACTCATTATCAGAGAAACGCAAATCAAAACCACAATGAGGTACCATCTCACGCTGGTCAGAATGGCTGCTATCAAAAAGTCTACAAACAAAAATGCTGGAGAGGGTGCAGAGAAAAGGGAACCCTCTTACACTGTTGGTGTGAATGCAAACTAGTACAGCCACTATGGAGAACAGTGTAGAGAGTCCTTAAAAAACTGGAAATAGAACTGCCATATGACCCAGAAATCCCACTGCTGGACATACACAGCAAGGAAACCAGAATTCAAAGAGACACGTGTACCCTGATGTTCATCGCAGCACTGTTTACAATAGCAAGGACATGGAAGCAACCAAGATGTCCATTGGCAGACGAATGGGTAAGAAAGCTGTGGTACATATACACAATGGAGTATTACTCAGCCATTAAAAAGAATACATTTGAATCAGTTCTAATGAGGTGGATGAAACTGGAGCCTATTAAACAGAGTGAAGTAAGCCAGAAAGAAAAACACCAATACAGTATATTAACACATATATATGGAATTTAGAAAGATGGTAATGATGAATCTGTATGTGAGACAGCAAAAGCGACACAGATGTAAAGAACAGACTTTTGGACTCTGTGGGAGAAGGCAAGGGTGGGATGATTTGAGAGAATAGCAGTGAAACATGTATATTACTATATGTGAAATAGATCAACAGTCCAGGTTCGATGGATAAGACAGGGCACTCAAGGCCATGGCACTGGGACGACCCTGAGGGATGGGACGGGGAGGGAGGTGGGAGGGAGGTTCAGGATGGGGGACACACGTACATCCATGGCTGATTCATGTCAATGTATGGCAAAAACCATTACAATATTGTAAAGTAATCAGTCTCCAATTAAAATAAATAAATAAATTAAAAAAAATAGCACTAGAGACATACCAAAGAGACACAGCTTGATATTTTTGATACTAACTTGAAAATATGCATAAATATCTATTATTATCTCTACAGTAACAAGGAAACTTTGGCCTATGTAAGAAAAACTGATAGCTAAATGACAGTGACACATCAGCATTTTAAAAAAGAAAGGTTCTATTTCTATAAGCACTGATAGGGTTTGTACTGGTTTGTACTTTCTATGATCAGTGTATATTAGTTACTTTGGAAAGGTCTTTCCACAGTGTATTAAGATGCACATAGGTACAGAATTTATACATTGAATTCCAACGTTTCATCTCTTTTTTCAGAGGACCTGTCTTAAAAGGCATTCAAAAATATAAAGTCAGAAATCTCTTCCAAATATAATCTATCACAGTACAGAGATTTTTATATTCTCTGCCATGTCAAAATAATTCCTCTAGTGACAAATCCTGAATCTAGAAGGTTAACTGTGCCCACAAAATATCTGTATTTCTTTTACAGGTTACAAAAAAATTTTTCAGTACATTTCCAATATTTTAATGCAAACATTTTATAAAGCATATTCTGTGGACCCAAAAATGTTCTCATTTTTTGGTACTCAGGATTCATCAAAAATCACAGGTAGACCAAACAATGCATAATTGCATTTCTTGGGATATATATGAAAAAATTTGCATAGAGTATAACATGCAATATAAATATAACCCAGATCCAAGGTTTAATTATATTTTTGTTCTGAATTCACTGTTTTATGACTGGTGGCTTAGCATGTCTAGAAATACTTTTAAAAGCTCATAAAAGCAGCATGTATAAATACTACATTTTCCTAATAATACTCCACATTTACACCATTCTTACACTTTTAAACTACTAGAGACATTCAGACATAGTATAATTACTGAATTCAGAGTAATTCATATTCATATTGTTATTATGTGTGGTAAAATTTAGTAATTCATGAGGACATTTTCCCCAAACATATTTTAAAACACTAGAAGAAACCAAAATTTCATCTATAATTTAAAATCTAGACAAATACAGAAGAAATTATGCCTTACCTCATACTCAGAAATTTCAGGTAAGTTACTTTCATCTGCCTTCTCTAGCTTTTCAGCGGCCCACTTGCTTGCAGCTTCAGCAAGTTCCTTTTCAGTTAGCCTACTGGGTTTGTCTAATACCTAATAAAAACAAAAGAAAGGTTCTGTTACAATTCTCAAGGGTTTTTAAGTTTCAAATACATCAGCAAGTATATCCCACTTAATGCTTAAAATCATATAAGCATTCAAATTTATGTAATGAACATGTATATTCTTTACTTTTTCAAAAATAAACAGAACTTCTTTAAGTTGCCTTTTGTCTGGGACATATAGACTAGACGTGACTTCTAATTTCATTTATATAAAGCTTTAGAAATTCATCTAATGAATGAAACAAAAGACACTGACAATTAACTAATACACTATACAATTTACAGAATATATAGACATTATAGTGAGTCCAACTTTATATGTTTAATTATATTCAATGAAATAAATAATGACAAAATTTCATCAAGTAAATTCCTAATTAATGCAACAGAAAAGTCCAGATATGCTATGGCTGGGTTTGAATAGCAGTTTCATCATTAGGGAGCGTAGATGATTTTATATACATATCTTATGATACTGTGAGCCTTGGTTTTCTCATTTACAAAATAGGGGTTACTAACATTATATTCATGCTCAAATAAAGCAGTTGTGAGAATCAAGAGAGGTAACAGACCTGAAAGCATCTAGTGTAATGCTTGGGAGTTTAATGTCACCTTCATCTCTTCTGTAAAGTTGTATCACTCTTCCTAAACATACCTCCTCCATATGACAGTGGCAGTAAAAGTCCCCATGTTGGCTAGCAGTGCCAAAAAGACAAACCCTTAAAGGTTTAATAGAGCTTTGGGTAAAGACACACCAACCCAAGCTCTGAGAAAGGAAGTTGGAAGCTGAGTTCAACCATATGGGCAACAATACAACAAATAATGTTCATGGAATGAAGTCTCAATAAAAATTCTAGAGACTGAAGCTCAGGCAAGCTACCAAGTTGGAAATACATTTTGAGTGTGTTGCCGGGGGAGGTAACGGGTCTGGACTCCACAGAGAAAGGACAACTAGAAGCTCCATTTATGGGACATTCCAAATCTTGCCCTGTGTGTATCTTCCTTTTTTTTCTTCTAATCTGTATTCTTTTGCTATAGTAAAACTATAAGTAGAAAAAAAAATTTAAAAACCCAAGTTATCGTATACTACTATTTATAAAGTACATATACGCAAACCAAAAATAAGGTATTTTAATTAAATGGAATTCCATGAAAGTAGCTCAGTCGACTTTATCATCACAAACTTATAAACCAAAAAACTGAATGTCAATATGTTACTGATTTATACACAGTTACCAATAAACGCTAAACTGGAACTTAAAACCAGGTCTTCTAGATATGCAAGGCCCTGACCTCCTTTAATACCTTATTCAATTCACCAAAAAACTGGACTGCCATCTGTAATATTTACTGGAAAATAATCACAATGTGTCTACATCGAGTGTTTCCATGGCCACTGGGTGAGACTAAATATCTTACTCCAAAGCCCTACCCATACATAAAATTTAAAAGATACAAGTAATACCTTTATTATAATATTACTTATTAATAACACTAAAAAGCTTTTTAAACAATTAGATACACATATATTTTTTAAGGTACACCTCTTTTTGGTACCTGTTTTGGAGAGAAAGTTATAGAGCAAAAACAAAACAAAATAAAACATTATAAGCTATCTCTAGTGAAGAAGGAAGCAAAATCTTTCAAATGAATCCTTCTATTCAACCATTATTAAATCTATACACTTGAAAAACTCATTTGAAAGTAACTTAAAACAGCAGAAAATAAACTCTGAAGAATTATTCCTACATGACAGCAACCATAATGTTTAAAAGCAAAAGTCTTCCACCACATCAGAAAATCTAGGTAATAAAGCTAGCATGTAAAAAATTAATAGAAAATAAAATTAGCCTGTAACCCTGGGAAAAGGACACAGGAAGTTGTTCTTTTCCAATTCATAAGGAAAAGAAAAGAAAACATCTAAAATCCATTAGAGTTGGATTTTTTTTTAAATCAACATAATACTTCATTTATTTATTTCATAAGTTTGGCAAACAGCAAAAAATTCAGCAACATTGCAAACGTAAAAAAGTCAAATGCTAAACCACTGAAAAATTTTTTTTACATAATTAGTAATAATAAGTACACACATAGGGTTTTACAAAGCTAGCAACATACCAAGGATGCTTGTCTTCTGAATATATACCACAAACACACACACACACAAAAGCAATATAATTTATCTTTATAAAAATTACAGCCAAGCAATAAAAAAGGATGTTCATAATAAAGATCTTAACACATATGTTCACTACATGTATCTTATACATTGAAATGCTATATATACCATGTATAGAGGGCCAAGCAGAGTAAATTTAGGCTCATCAATGAGGCTAAGAATTATTTGAGAATTTAATGCTTATACTTCACATATTCAAAACTTTCTATATAGCAATTCCTAGATCATAACAATGTATTCCACTATACATCTAAGAAGTTGAGTCTTCTTTGTTGGGAGCATACATTTTTGACCAGTACCAAAATTCTGGTAAAATTCACATTGAAGGCATTGTCTAGTGCATGTAATGTTTGGAGGCATTAATGAATGTGGGAGAAATAACTTAGATTTTACACTAAGTTTCAGCTGAGCTTTATCAAATCAAACAGCTCAACTATAAGGCAAGAAAAACTAACCCCTTATGAGAGATTAGTGGGTCTTACCAAATCAAGATAAGAATTTAATCTTAGGGAAAAAACTCCCCACATGAGCAGATCTGAAGCAGCAGGCACTGAAACGAACATCTGGAAATGACCTAATACCTTGATATTCAGTCACTGGTTCAGAAGCAACAATCTGTTGGCTATTTTATCTAATTAACATTTTAGAATCCGCACCAGTCCCAAAAACCTCAAATTAGAATATTTAATCTTCATTAAAACACATCCTTTTGTGCTATATTAATACAACTACAACCAAATCAAACAAAGTTGAATTTCTCAACTTACTGTGTATTTTTGTGTATGCTCGGTAACAACTTGACTTTTTTTTAATTTACTTGGGCTTCTGTTTGGGGGTACTTCAATTGAAGAGAAATTCATTTCACAGGATTACATCTTGCTAAAGCATTCTTTAGCATTGGTCCAAACTTGAATTCCCTTTTTGCACATACTGATCTGCATGACTGCATAGCTTATGAGGGCCTCCTTTAAATCACAGTTCTTTTGTTCTTTGAAGCATTAAATATCAGCCCAAGCATTAAATATCAACCCAAGACAAATTCTCTGCCTTCCAGATTTTTAGACTGAAGTTGTTGTTCTCCTTCACTTATTCGTTCTTCTAGCATCTTTATTCTGGCTTCTCTTTGCTCTGGAGTTTCTTGACCAAAGAGTTTGGTAGTCATTCCTTTCAAAGAAAATGTTCTCACGGTCCCGGTAGCGGGTTCCTCATGTTGCTGCTTCTTGGATGCTAAGTCCTTAGCAGCCATCTCCAAGTCATACTATGTTAAGTCATGTTTTCTGCACACACCTGCAGTACTTCTGTATGAAAAGGATACTCCTTTAACTGATCTGCATAATGTTCTTTATCTTCCAAAATATCATCAACAGAACATGCATGCACATCCATGTGAGGACCAGCACTCTGCAGTCCATCACCCATTTCTTTTACTGTGGCACTTCACTCACTGAAAACTTGCCCATAATTTCCATGCACTTTATATAAACCATGCAGTCAATCTACTACTCTAGCCCTGACTCAAAGAAGATATGAGATGACAGACTGTAGTTCATCACTGCAGTGTTTTAATTCAGTAAATCTCGTCTGGGTTTTTCACTCTGAATGTGGCATTAAAGCATTTTCAACCTGAGTCTGCTTTCAGCTGAAATCCAGTTACATATACAGTCTCCTTCCAGTTACATTCCTCTGTTAAAAACAGAAGAGCCTGTCTCTATAAAGGATGGGATGTGAACCAATTCTCAAGAGGAAGTTTTCTAAATCGATTCCATGTCTGTCCACAAAATTCAGGTCCATTTTGTCAGCAGAGAGTATATGCCAAACAAATTCCACCCTTTTTTCTGGTAGACATGGCACAACGATATGTGAATAGTAAACTAAAAGGTAGTTTCTCAACAACTCAAATTCACTAGGCTGCCTCCATAGTGAGTCCGTTAGAACCCCCTGATGATCACTATGTTCAACCAATCTTGGTTCAGTGAGGTAAGCAGTTTACGTTTCTTGCATGTTCATGGCATTTCTTCCAGCTCACTTTTCTGCTTCAAAAACACGAATTTCTATCTTCCTGAACCAAAACCAAATTTGTGTTACCCTGCCATCCCCAGGGCCCTCATTCCTTCTGCTTCCTCATCCACCACAGACTCTAGCCCAGTGTCGGTTGGAGTGGTCCAAGGGCTCTAGGTGTGCATGTTGCAAAAGTTGCCCCGGGTCAGGAGCTGCTTGCTCCATGGCTACAGTTTGGCACAACAGACACAGTGCGACTATGCTGCCATGCTAGGGATGGATTTCATGGTTAAAGTATATTTTGTCACATACAAAGTCTTATGCTGTAACTTATATTCACATCACATTCAGCTCAGTTCAGTCGCTCAGTCGTGTCTGCCTCTTTGTGGCCCCATGGACTGCAGCACGCCAGGCTTCTCTGTCCATCAACAGCTCCTAGAGCTTGCTCAAACTGATGTCCACTGAGTCAGTGACGCCATCCAACCATCTCATCCTCTGTCGTCCCCTTCTTCTGTTTTCAATCATTCCCAGCATTAGGGTCTTTTCCAGTGAGTCAGCTGTTCCCATTAGGTGGCCAAAGTACTAGAGCTTCAGCTTCAGCATCAGTCCTTCCAATGAATATTCAGGACTGATTTCCTTTAGGATGGACTGGTTGCATCTCCTTGCTGTCCAAGGGACTCTCCAGAGTCTTCTCCAACACCACAGCTCAAAAGCATCTATTCTTCAGCACTCAGCTTTCTTTACGGTCCAATTCTCACATCCATACATGAGTACTAGAAAAACCACAGCTCTGACTAGATGGACCTTTGTCTGCAAGGTAATATCTCTGCTTTTTAATACGCTTTCTAGATTTGTCATAGCTTTTCTTCTAAGAAACAAGTGTCTTTTAATTTCATGGCTGCAGTCACCATCTAGAGTGATTTTGAAGCCCAGGTAAATAAACTCTGTCACTGTTTCCATTGTTTCCCCATCTATTTGCCATGAAGTGATGAGACCAGATGCCATTATCTTCTGTTTTCTGAACACTGAGTTTTAAGCCAGCATTTTGACTCTCCTCTTTAACTTTCATCAAGAGGCTTTTTAGTTCTTATTCATTTTCTGCCATAAAGTTGGTATCATCTGCATATCTGAGGTTACTGATATGCAGCAATCTTTCTCCCAGAAATCTTGATTCCAGCTTGTGCTTCATTCAGCCTGGCATTTCACATGATGTATTTTGCATATAAGTTAAATAAGCAGGGTGACAAGATACCACCTTGACGTACTCCTTTCCCAATTTGGACCCAGTCCATTGTTCCATGTCTGGTTCTAACTGTTGCTTTTTGACCTGCATACAGATTTCTCAGGAGGCAGGTAAGGTGGTCTGGTATTCCCATCTCCTGAAGAACTTCCCACAGTGTGTTGTGATCCACACAGTCAAAGGCTTTAGCGTAGTCAATGAAGCAGACGCAGATGTTTTTCTGGAATTTCTTGCTTTTTCTAGGATCCAACAGATGTTGGCAATTTGATCTTTGGTTCCTCTGCCTTTTCTAAATTCAGCTTGAACATCTGGAAGTTCTCGGTTCAGTTAACATACTGTTGAAGCCTGGCTTGGAGAATTTTGAGCATGACTTCGCTAGCATGTGAGATGTGTGCAATTGTGTGGTAGTTTGAACATTCTTTGGCATTGCCTTTCTTTGGGATTGGAATGAAAACTGACCTTTTCCAGTCCTGTGGCCATTGCTGAGTCTTCCAAATTTGCTGACATATTGGGTGCAGCACTTTAACAGCATCAACTTTTAGGATTTGAAACACCATATTATAGTTAAAGGGAAATAAATATCTCAAATATCATAATATTTAAATTATGGGAAGTACTATTTTTACTCTTCATTCTTTCCTATATAACCAAACACACACACACACACACAAAACAAGCCAGTGTTTCAGATGGGTAAAGAACCCTTGATATGGTTAAAAAAAAAAAAACAACAATCTTTTCTATTCAAAATCCACCATTCTAACATCCTCAGAGTTCTGGGAAAGCGCCAAAGACACAAGTCGCCACAAAAACACATTTTTCTTTTATTTGAGGCAGAGAAGCAGATGCCCTGTGAACACCAGCATAGCCCACCAGATGATATCTATTCTTACAGAAAAGCCAGACATACTAAAGACAGAAACCAAAAAGAAGTGGAGAAAAAAGAGAAGAAAAGTAACAACACTCATGGAAAGAGAAAGAATGTGGGAGGCTGGTGGAGAGAATCTCAGCAACACCACAAATTTAAAATTTTGAGGATCAGAACCATGAATCATCTTTTCAACACGTTTAGGAATGCTGGGAAGGAAGGCCTGTGAAGAATGATGCAGTGAAGACTAGTCATGTCCTTGAGAAAATTATTTAACACCTAAGCCTTGCCATAATTGGAGATATATACCTACTTTTTTCATTGCAACATAATCACAGCCATAGTGTTAATATGCTAATACTTGCATGATGACACAATTGGTATTTCTTCTTTGTAGTTAGAACATTAAAAATCTATTAGCAAATTTCAATTATAACAAGAGTATTGTTAACTACAAAACTATGTTATACATTAGATACCCAGAACTGATACACATTGTAGCTTCAAGTTTATAATCTCTGACAACAGTTTCCCTTGCCTATCATCCTCCAGAGGCTGGTAACCACCCTTCTTTCTGTGAATTTGCCTTCTTTAGATTCCACATATAAATGAGATCATGCAATACTCATGTTTCTCCATCTGGCTTCTTTTACTTAGCATAATGCCCTCAAAGTCCATCCATGCTGTCACAAATGGTAAGATGCCCTCCTTTTTCATGGTTGAATAATATTCATATATATATATATATATATATATATATATATATATATATAAATAAATTACACGCACACGCACACACACACACACACACACACATCATACTTCCTTTATCCATTCATTCATTGAGGGCCAGTTAGGCTGTTTCCACATTTTGGCTATAGCGAATAACACTACAATAAACACAGAAATGCAAGGGAGTTCCCTGGTAGCCTAGTGGTTAGGATTTCAGGCTTTCACTGTTGTGGCATGAATTCAATCCCTAGTCAGGGAACTGAGATCCTGCAAGCCATGCAGCACAGTCCAAAAAAAAAAAGCAGATCTCTACCTGAGATACTGCTTTAATTTCCTTTGATTTCTTCAATGATCCATTGGCCCTTTAATGGCTTATTGTTTTGCCTCCAATGTGTCTGTGTTTTTTGTAGGTTTTTTTTTCTTGTAGTTGATTTCTACTTTCATATCCTTGTGGTCAGAAAGGATGCTTGATATGATTTCAATGTTCTTAAATTTACTAAGGCTTGTTTTGTGGCCTAGCTAGCAATCCATTTTGGAGAATGTGCCATTTACACTTGAAAACAATGTGTATTCTGGTGCTTTCAGATTGAATGCTCTGTAAATATCAATCAAGTCCTTTTTGTCTAATGTATTATATTTAAGGTCTGTGTTCCCTTACTGATTTTCTGTCTAGATGATCTGTCAATTGATGTATTAAAGTTGGTGCAAAAGTAATTTTGGTTTTGCACTGTTGAACTCTGCAATTTGATACTGGAATACATTCTTAAATGTGGTTATGTTATACATTATTTTAATGTGCATTTCTTGCTTTATGCTTTATTACTAATGACTTATTGCTGTTTATTTTATGTTTATTTTATATTTATTTTAGACTAGGGAAATGATGTTAGACAAAAAGCATATTCAAGCAGTTTTCTTATTTGAGTTCAAAGGAAAGCATTGGAGACATCTTGCAGTATCAACAACACATCTGGCCCAGGAACTAACAAACATACAGTGCAGCGGTGGTTCAAGGAGTTCTGCAAAGGAGACAAGAGTTCTGAAGATGAGGAGTGCAGTGGCCAGTCATTGGAAGTTGACAACAACCAACTGAAAGGATCATCAAAGTTGATCCTCTTACAACTACATGAGAAGTTGCCAAAGAACTTAACATCAACCACTATATGGTCATTCAGCATTTGAAGCAAATTGGAAAGGTGAAAAAGTTCAATAAGTGGGTGCCTCATAAGCTGACCGAAAAGCAAAAAAAAAAAAAAAAAATGTCATTTTGAAGTGTCATCTTCTCTTATTCTGTGAAACAACCATTAACTATTTCTAGATCAGATTGTGATGTGAAACAAGTGGATTTCACACAATCGGTGATGACCAGCTCACTGGTTAGACCAAGCAGCAGCTCCAAAGCCTCCAGAACAAAGAAGGAAAGTGCTTTCCAAGAATTTGTTGAATCCTGAGACATGGATTTTGTGCTCCAGGAATTAACAAACTTATCTCTCGCTGGCAAAAATGGGTTGATTGTAATGGTTTCTATTTTGATTAATAAAAATGTGCTTGAGCCTCATTATAACAATTTAAAATTCATGGTCCGAAATCACAATTACTTTTTCACCAACCTAATAAGTAGGGTATTAAACTCCCCTACAGTAATTGTCAATTTTTCCTTCTGTGTCTGTTAATATTTGCCTTATACACTGAGTTCCTCGAATGTTGGGTACATACATATTTACAATTGTTATATCTTCTTCTTGGATTGGCCCTTTGATCCCTATATAGTGTCCTTCTTTGTCTCCTGTTAGTCTTCATTAAAGTCTATTTTGTCTGAGATAAGAATTTGCTACTCCAGCTTTCTTTTAATTTCCATTTGCATGGAATACCTTCCTCCATCCCCTCCCTTTCAGTCTATATATAACTCTACACCTGAAGTTAGTCATTTTTTTTTTAATTCTATTTTTTTAATTTAATTTTTAAACTTTACATAATTGTATTAGTTTTGCCAAATATCAAAATGAATCCGCCACAGGTATACATGTGTTCCCCATCCTGAACCTTCCTCCCTCCTCCCTCCCCATACCATCCCTCTGAGTCGTCCCAGTGCACTAGCCCCAAGCATCCAGTATCATGCATCGAACCCGGACTGGCATCTTGTTTCATACATGATATTTCACATGTTTCAATGCTATTCTCCCAAATCTTCCCACCCTCTCCCTCTCCCACAGAGTCCATAAGACTGATCTATACATCAGTGTCTCTTTTGCTGTCTCATACACAGGGTTATTGTTACCATCTTTCTAAATTCCATATATATGTGTTAGTATACTGTATCGGTGTTTTTCCTTTTGGCCTACTTCACTCTGTATAATAGGCTCCAGTTTCATCCACCTCATTAGAACTGATTCAAATGTATTCTTTTTAATGGCTGAGTAATACTCCATTGTGTATACATACCACAGCTTTCTTATCCATGCATCTGCTGATGGACATCTAGGTTGCTTCCATGTCCTGACTATTATAAACAGTGCTGCGATGAACATTGGGGTACATGTGTCTCTTTCCCTTTTGGTTTCCTCAGTGTGTATGCCCAGCAGTGGGATTGCTGGATCATAAGGCAGTTCTATTTCCAGTTTTTTAAGGAATCTCCACACTGTTCTCCATAGTGGCTGTACTAGTTTGCATTCCCACCAACAGTGTAAGAGGATTCCCTTTTCTCCACACCCTCTCCAGCATTTATTGTCTGTAGACTTTTGGATCGCAGCCATTCTGACTGGTGTGAAATGGTACCTCATAGTGGTTTTGATTTGCATTTCTCTGATAATGAGTGATGTTGAGCATCTTTTCATGTGTTTGTTAGCCATCTGTATGTCTTCTTTGGAGAAATGTCTATTTAGTTCTTTGGCCCATTTTTTGATTGGGTCATTTATTTTTCTGGAGTTGAGCTGTAGGAGTTGCTTGTATATTTTTGAGATTAGTTGTTTGTCAGTTGCTTCATTTGCTATTATTTTCTCCCATTCTGAAGGCTGTCTTTTCACCTTGCTAATATTTTCCTTTGATGTGCAGAAGCTTAAAGTTAGTCTTTTGTACATAGCATATATATGAGTCTTATTGTATCTATGCAGCCACCTATGTCTTTGGGTGGAACATTTAGTTTATTTACACTTAAGATAGTTATCAATATATATATTCTTATTGCAATTTTGCTGTTTTAGGTCTTTTTTCCCCCTTTCTTCTTTTGTTCTCTTCTCTTGTGATTTGATAACTATCGTTAGTATTATGTTTGGATTTCTTTTTCTAGTCTGTACATATTTTATAGATTTTTTTGGTTTGTGGTTATAATGAGATTTCTTTATAGCAATATATCAAGTTGCTGATCTCTTAATTTCAAATGCATTTTTAAGGCCCTATGTTTGTACTCTCTTCACTTCATGATTACTGTCTTTAATTTTATATCTAATTGTTTTGTGTATACCTTAATTGCTTATTGCGGATACAAATGATTTCACTACTTGTGTCTTTTAACCTCCCTACTAGCTTTGTGTATAGGTGATTTTCTACCTTTATAGTATGTTTGCCTTTACTGGTTAGCTTTTTCATTTCATAATTTTCTTGTATTCCTGTGGTGGTCGTTTTTTTTCCCACCTACAGAAGTTCCTTTAACATTTGTTTTAAAGCTGGTTTAGTGGTGCTGAATTCCTTTAGTTTTGGCTTGCCTATAAAGCTTTTGATTTCACCATCAGATCTGAATGAGAGCCTTAATGGGTAAAGTATTCTTATTGTTGTTTAGTCACTAAGTTATGTCCAACTCTTTTGTGACCTCATTGACTATAGCCCACCAGGTTCCTCTGTCCATGGAATTTCCCAGGCAAGAATACTGGAGTGGGTTGCAATTTCCTTCTCCAGGGAATCTTTCTGACCCAGGGATCGAACCACGTCTCCTGCATTGGCAGGTGGATTCTGTGCCACTGAGCCACCAGGGAAGCCCAAAGTATTCTTGGTTGCAGGTTTTTCCCTTCCTTTAAATATATCATGCCACTCCCTTCTGGCCTGCAGAATTTCTGTTGAAAAATCAGCTCCCATCGTCTTATGGGAGGTCCCTTGTATGCTATTTGCTGTATTTCCCTTGCTGCTTTTAATATTTTCACTTATCTTTAATTTTCTCAGGTCCTTTCCCTCTCTTTTCCTTCTAAGGCCCCTATAATGTGAATATTAATGTGCTTCATGTGGTCCCAGAGGTCTCTTTTTGTCTTTGTTCTATTCATTGGCAGTCATTTCCACTATTTTCTCTTCCAGCTCATTGACTTATTCTTCTCTATCATTTAATCTAATATTCTTTCTAGT
This sequence comes from Bos taurus, assembly GCF_002263795.3. Classification (NCBI taxonomy): domain Eukaryota; kingdom Metazoa; phylum Chordata; class Mammalia; order Artiodactyla; family Bovidae; genus Bos; species Bos taurus. The sequence continues at coordinate 38,265,118 of NC_037332.1, forward strand.
CTATTTTTCATTTCAGCTATTGTATTCTTCATCTCTGGTTGTTCTTTATATTTTCTGTTTTTTTAAAAAAAAACCTTCTAACTTCTCACTCTATACATCTACTCTCCTCCCAAGTTCTTTGATCATCTTTACGATCATTATTCTGAACTCTTTTTCAGGTAGACTGCCAATCTTCATTTAAATTCTTCTTCTGAGGTTATATCTTATTTGTCTAGAACATATTCCTATGATGCTTCATTTTGTCTAATTTGCTATTTGTGTTTTTATCTATGTGAGAGGTCAGTGATGTTTCTCCACCTTGGAAAAGTGGTGTTCTCTAGGAGATGTCCTATGCGTCCTAGCAGTGTCATCACCTACGCTATATGCTCTGAGCATTCCCCTTAAGAAGGCTGCATGGGTCCTTCTGTTATGGTGGGCTGATTATGTGGGAAGTCTAGTAGACTTGGTTGGCCCCTAATCCAGTTGGTTGCCAGGCCCTGTCTTGTGCAGATGCTGCTGGCTACTGTGTAGTGGTACCTGGTCACAAGGTAGCTGGCTGCAGAATCCTAGGGGGCCATGGAGCTAGTGCTGGCTCACTACTGAGCAGGGTTAGAGTTTTGAAGACTCTGGAGCTGTTGCCCACCCACTGGCGGGTGAGGTCAGATCCTAGGGATAATGCCAGACTACTGGCAGGCAGAACCAATTTCTGGAGTCTGGCTGTAGCATTCAGGGATCTCAGAGCTCATTTCTGATCACTGAGGTGGGGAGGCCAGTTCCTAAAACAGTTGTATATGGGGTCTAGGGTGTCCAGAAGGCTGTGCTGGCCTGCTGTGGTCAAGACAAGGGTACAACTGGTCCCAGAGTAGGCCTGGCTTGCTTTTGCTGTCTTTCCCCTCTTGGGTGAGGTTAGTCTAGAGGCTAGTACAGGATTCCTGGTGGGAAGAGTTGGTGCCTACCCACTGGTAGTTAGAGCTGGTTCTTGACCCTTTGCTGGATAGGGACATTTTTCAGGGGCATGTCTAGAGGTGGATATAGGGTCAAGAAGTCTTTAGAGAACCTGTCTGTTGGTGGGTGGGGTTGTGTTCCCACCCAGTTTGTTGTTTGGCCTGAGGAATCCCAGCACTGACCCCTTTGGCTGCTGAATGGGGCCAGATCTTGGTTCCAGTGAGCCAAGATGGTAGCAGCCAGAAACAGTGTTCGTGTCTTTGAAGGTTCCCCAATATGTCTGCCACCAGTGTCCACGTCTCCAGGGTGAGCCGCAGCTGCTCCCTGCCTCTCCAGGAGATTCTCCAGGACCAGCAGGTACGTCTTATACAGGCAACTATCAAATTACTTCTTTTGCTCTGCATCCTGGTATGCATGCGGTTTTGTGTGCCTCCTTTAAGAGTGAAGTGTCTATTTCCACCACTTCTGTGGGCCTCTTGCAATTAAGCACTGCTGGCCTTCAAAGCCAAATGCTCTAGGAGCTTGTCTTCCTGGTGCCAGAACCCTGGGCTTGGGAGCCTGATGTAGGACTCAGAACTCTTACTCCTGTGGGAGGACTTCTGCAATGTAATTATCCTCCATGGGTTGCCGACCTGAAGGGTGTGGGATTTTATTATATTTTGAGTCCATTCTTCCTACCTCTCTTGCTGTGGTTCCTTCTTTATGTCTTTAGTTGCAGAAGATCTTTGCTGGTAGGTCCCACTCTTTCTCATCAATGACTGTTCTACAGAAAATTGTGATTTTGCTATTCTTACAAGGAGATGGGTTTAGGGTCTTTCTACTCTGCCATCTTGGCCTTTCCTTAGTATAAGCAAGTAGCCATATGGGCAAATGAAAGCATCCTGACAGACAGATGCTGAACTCCTTCCAGTGTTGACATATGGGCTGAATTTTATGTCTAATAGGAAGCAGTTTATGATAAAAAGATTCTTAAGCAAGGCTAAACAAAGGGGTGCAGAGCTTCCTTGCACTCTTGGAGTTGCCATGTGTTCACCCTGTTTTCATTTACTTTGCTTATATACATGGAAGTAGACTGCTAGATGATATGATAGTTATTGTTTTGTTTTTTGTTTTTAGGAATCCCTATACTGTTTTCCAATTTACATTCTCACCAATTGCACAGAGTTTCCTCTTCTCCATATATTCTCAAACATTTGTTATTTGTATACTTTTTGATGACAGCTATTTTAAATGGTGCAAGGCAATAGCTCATTGTGGTTATGATTTGCATTTGTCTAATAATTAGCAATGTTGAGCATCTTTTCATGTACCTATTAGCCTGTATGTCTTCTTTGGAAAAATTCATATTCAGGTCTTCTGTTTTTTGATATTGAGGTGTATGAACTATTTATATACTTTGTATATTAAGTCCTTATTGGTCATACCATTTGCAAATATTTTCTCCCATTTTGTAGGTTGTCTTTTTATTTTATTAATGGTTTCCTTTGTTCTGCAAAAGCTTTTAAGCTTAATTAGGTCCCACTTGCTTGTTTGATTTTCTTTTTTAGTGTCTTCTATATGTAATATCATGTAATCCAAAAATAGTGACAGTTTTACTTCTTCCTTTCTAATTTGGATGCTTTTTATTTCTATTCCTTGCCTAATTGCTCTGGCTAGGACTTCCAATATTATGTTGAATAAAACTGGTGAGACTGGGCATCCTTATCTTGTTCCTGATCCTAGAGTAAATGCTTTGACAATGATGTTGGCTATTGGCTTGACAAATATAGCCTTTATTTTGTTGAGGGATGTTCCCTCATGCCCCCTTTGTTGACTTTTTATCAAACTATATTAAATTTTATCAAATACTTTTTCTGCATCTAGTAAGATGCTACTATGATTTTTATCCTTCATTTTATTAATGTAGTGTATCACACTACACTATCAATCAGCATCACACTGATTGATCTGCAGATACCAAACCATCCTAGCATGCCTAGAATAAATCCCACTTGATCATGTGCTGATGAATTTGATTTGATAAATTCTGACTAAGAGACTTTGCAGAGATATTGGCCTGTAATTTTCTTTCCTTGTAATGTTCTTGTCTGGTTTTGGTACCAGGATAATGCTAGTCTCATAAAACAATGTTGGAAGTGTTTGACCCTCTTTTATTTTTTGGAAGAGTTTGAGAAGTATAGGTATTCTTAAATGTTGGGGATAACTCATCAGTGAAATAATTTGAGAAAATTATTTAACTTCGAATGGAAACATACTTACCTACATCATAGAATTTTTATATGAATTAATAACAGAAAAAAATATATGATATATTATCAAGAATCAAGTAATTATACAATAAATGTTAGGTCACTGTTAGGTCATTTCCAAAATAAAAGCATATTCTCTCAAATACACACCATCTGAATATTCTTTCCCACTCAGGTATTGTCAAGATGAGAAGGCATACAGTAAGTACTAATTTTAGCATAACCTGTGGAAATAATTCCGTAAGAAAACTGCTCATTTACTCTAGTGGCTATTTTCAAATTATGGTTACTTAAAACTCAAGATTTTAATGTAGCAAATTACCCCCATTAGGTGTGATAGTAAAGAATAAAAGCACTGTACTAGACAGTCTATCTCATCTACTTTGTAATCCTTCTTTAAATTAATTTTAGAAATACAACAAACCTTTGATGAAGCAACTGCTGAAGAACTTGAGGGTGAAGTGTCTCTTGATGTTTTCAAAGGCTGAACAGGTCTTTCTTTACCTATATAAGAAAATATAAAATACAATTTTCTAGCTCATTTGTTTTCAACTAGACTGATTCTGTAAGTGAATAAACAAAGGACAGAAGTCATATATTTTAGTACTGAAATCTTTATTACATTATTAAATTTGTTAATATCTAAATCTCTCTTATAGGCTGGGCACCATTGAAAATTTCAAATAATCTAGAACCAAAAGACTGTACACATGATGGCAGTCTAGGTCATATCAGTGCCAGTTAGCAAACATGGAACAACAGAGAAGACTTGAGGAAAGGCAAAACCATTTTAAAATCATAAATGCTTCCTCTTCCAAATTCTGAAAAGCTAACTTTTAATGCATCACACACAATAAAAATCCAATGGAGGTTATTATATAAATACTACAAAAGAGAATTAGCTAAATATTAGCTAATTATGCAGAAGCTCAAGAGAAAGACACGTAAGGAATTTAGCAGGTATTCATGAAATGTTTAAAAAATAAAAACTGGAACACTGTAATACAGTACTAATCCAGCACCTGATATAAGTGCTCAAATATATATTGAATAATTAAAAATAAATCCATATGAGATAAAGTCACTAGCTTTTATCTTTAGTCACTTCAGACACTCCCAAAGTGCTCTATGTATATATTATTGCTTTTATGGAAATTTAAGCCAGAAAATAAATTTAAATATTACTTTAACCAGTTCAACAGCAACAACAACAAAAAAAACAAAAAAGGTTTAGCTAAACATAATTTTTTAAATAACAGTGAGCTGTTACTAATAGAAAAACATTTCATTAAATTGACTATATGTCAAAGGTAATATGTATTCTCTGCTTTCAAGGGCTAGGAAACTTTAACTATGGAGAGAAGAAAAAGTGGCACCAAGTTTGGAGTGGCACAGAAATTGGTCAAGGCTGGATAGTGGGTTAAGGCCAGGAAAGCAGTCAAGAGCAAAAGCAGAGACAAATGACCTTTAAACTGAAGCAAAGCCAGCTTCAGTCAAAAAGCCTCCTAAGTTCTTCCTGCTGTGGTCACAATAGCTAAGTAAGGACCTGGAGGCTCAAGGGCTTCCAACTACCTGAAGAAGTAGTAAATAACATCTCTTTCCAATGTCCTGAAGACCTGCCTTTCTCAAGACACCCCCACACCTCTCCCCACCCACAATATGTGCATATGTGTGAAGATATTTTTGATTGTCTCAAATGGGTGAGTGCCATTGGCACATGACAAATAGAGGTTAGGGATGCTGCTAAACATCCTACAAATGCACAGAACAGACCTCCACAATAAAGAATTATGCAGCCTCAAATGTTAATAGTGCTGAGGTTGAAGACTCCCCTGCTACAGGTACAGTACTCCAACTCTGAAGCTCCAATAGTCTTTATAAAGACAGAATTCTAGAATCTTTTAACTTGTGATACCATTAAGAGACTTTCATACTAAGCAAGTTTAAAAGTTCTTATAGACCTTAAAAATCAAAAGTAAAAGGATACCAATCATCACTATATCCCCAAATAACTAAGAACATGGTTTATCCAGTCATTCCCTACTGAATTTCCACTGTACATGGCAAATCCCACATCATAATGTGACAGTGTCAGTCTATCCCATCGCATCTAAAACTCCTAGAGAAGCTTATTTGTTTTCTGAATACCCAAGGCCTGCCTTTAAGAAAAGAGTAGGTGCTCAAAAATTGGTGAAGAGATGAATTATTTTTCTACCCTTAGGACACAATGACCTCTTTAGTGTATTCTGATAAATATTTCCTTCAAAGATGAAGAACTGGACCAATCAGTACAGCACACTATGTTAATTAAAGGCATAATTACAGGCTCAATTCTGGCACATAGCAGCTAAATATAGCAACAACAACAACAAAAAATTTTCACAAGCAGCTGTTAATTTCTTATTTAGCATTTCCTTTACAAATAAAACATCAGCAGTACAGGTATGCCAAGTATGATGTCAAAGTGTTGTCTTAGGATCTCTCATCATTTTAGCTGCATAAGGCTAATTTAAGCAGATTTCAACCAATCTCACTGTGCAGAAGCAAAGGAACACTGAAGGATAGGGCAGTGGTTGATCAAATATCAACATATATTCACATACACCAGTTACATGAAGGGGAAGGACAGGCAAAAAGCAAAGGATAAACGAAAAAGGATGATACAGATGGCAGCAGAAAGAGCACAAAAACAAAAAATAGAAATGCCCTGACCCTACTGCTGTTAGATTCTATCTGCCAATGTCTCTTCTACAGATCTCAACCTCCTCTTAGGTAGCTGTTTCTAACCAGGAATGGGCTAGCTTATACAACAAACCCACTTATCTACCCAAATCCTACTATGTGAGCCTGCTGTTGTTCAACTCTGGTTCCCACAGCAGACTAACGGGAGAGTTTATACACTTTCCCATTTCTATAACCTCTATCAATTATAACCCTCCACCCTTCACAATCCCAAATCAAAATCTAGCTGAAAACTCACCTCTTTCTGGCCTTCCTTCATTCTGCCGTTTGTAGCAGGCACCAGCACGCACGGACTCTAGGGAAAGGTGGGCAGGGAGGAATTAACACCAGCACCTCTGCGCCCAGAAGGAACAAGAGAAGAACCCAGAAGTAGGAATAACGAGAACAGGAACTTCTGAGCATTTGCTGGTAACCCTAACATCTTTCCTACCCTGTCTTCAAGTTGGGCTGCCTGAGCAAATACCACTAAAGAGAAATAAATAACAAAGTAGGAGAAAAACTCTGTTAAGATTCGGTCCAACAATGGTGAATGAGAACGAGGCTAACCAAGGAGAGCATGGCCAGAAAGTCATGAAAAAAGGACCCTATAATAAGACACCAAAGGTTAAAGACAGGTATCACACATCTTACTCATCAGTATAAGCATCTAATCTAACCTCCTCCATAAAGTAAATATATAAAGGATTAAAGAATGACACCAAAAAATCAAGAGTGAAAGATGAATCACCCCTAGAAATAAAAAAAGACACCTGAGAAAGTTTTCATGCTCCATCATACCAGTTCCCTGGTCATACGATGACTACCTGCAAGTAGTCGTTCTGCCTTGTTCTCAACAGGTAGCCTATTACAAGTTCTTAATATTTTGCCATTTGCTTTCACGCCTTTGTACTTTTCTGTCTGTCATCCTATATCTTCTTACCTTTCTCTCTCTTCTTTGTTGGTTATTGTTCCTTAAATATGAATGTTCCTCCTATCCTCAGTCTTTTTTGTTCTGTTCTTATTTGGCTCCAATCAATACTAGGAAAACAAGACAAATGTCTCTCAACTCTTTACACTCATAAGTCTATATTTCTAATGGACAGAATGCTAGCTACTCTGTAGGTACTTGGCCATTACCTCAAATTCATCTTATATGTGATCTTAGTAAGCACAACTAACTCCTACTTGACCATGTTGGCAACAGGACTCAATACATTCCTGTATTTGCTGTGACTTGCAAAAAAAAAAAAAAAAAGGTTCTAAAGTAGGATGAAAGAAAGAAAATTCTAAAGTTGGCAATATGGAAATCAAAATCCCAGTTAATATATTAGTGAGTGAAAGAATAAATGGTGAGGAAGAAAATGAACAAGAATTTCAAATACTGGTTCCACAGACTAGTTCTTCCCATGCAGATGAAATAAAAAGCCAAAGAAGCAACTCAGTGTTCCAACAAACACCTAAAAGTCTGTAAGAATTTAATAATATTCACTGTCTCTTTGAATATAGTAGCTGTAAATCTGATATGATCTTTCAGAAACATACTTTCTTGCTCATGTGTTCTGATGAAAGCAATGATAAATTTAACCAGATTCATCCAATCAAGCATTATTAATTATTGATAACCCATATAGGAACAAAATACTTTGCTAGGGAAAAAAATTTTTAAGTATCGCTGGAGAGAGAATAAAGTTAGGGCTATATCTTGCAAACTATTAAATGCTTTGTACAGTGCCTGATATGAGTAAAATTAGATATTTCTGAAAGTCTTATCAATTAAAAATAAACAAGAGCACTGGTAGTACATTCATCTCTCCTTTGATACCTGAAGCTTTAAAAGAGAAATTAAGATATGAACAAATGAAGATGTGATGACTATGAAGATGCTAAAGAAATCATTTTTCTGAATCATGGATGAAGATGTGCAAATTTGGGGCTCTCGGTTAGAAAGAACATGATTTCTCAGCGATCTACTTGTTTATTCAAGAAATTATGAAACAAGGAATTCCCTGGCAGTTCAGTGATTAGGACTCTGTGCTTCCACTGCAAGGGGCAAAGGTGTGATCCTTGGTTAGGATCCCGCATGCCACGTGGCATGGCCACAAAAAGGCCATGAAACAAAAACGGAGGAGACACAAGAAAAATGATCCTTGTGGTAAAGATACCAAAAGACTACAGAAAAAACAACCAAACTACCACAGAGGTAGAAAAAGCTCTACACCACTACTGCTTCCCCAAAATAACCAACTTTTGGAGGTAAGAGATCCAACCAGTTAAAATTAAGACATATTAACTATGAACACATGGAAGTGAATTTCTGAAAAGTATGGAAGTGTGCTACTGGTAGAACATACAAGCCCTAAAACAGGGATGCTATATATGTCTACACACATGAAAATGCCATTACTTGACTACTGTTTCAGAACCTCCATCATTCAGGAAGGTGCCAGGAAAGCTACAGCTGACCCCCTAGGATTCACCCAGAAAACTCACAGCCAAAGCTCTCTTGTGATTAAACCACAGGTTCTCAGACAAAAAGAATATACTGTGGAATCTAATTCAACAGCACATTTACAGCTTGGATCAGTTAAAGAGTCCAAGATTAAATTCCACGTGAAACAGCTCATCCCAATAATACTTTTCTACTTTCATCCTCCCAGCAACTTATGCTCACTCTTGAGGTATCACCTAAAATGCCTAGTCCCATGAAATGACCTGTCTCCGTCTCTAAATATAAACTCAGAGGACAAGGACTGGATCTGTCTTGCTTGGCAAATCTTTTGTGTAAATTTTTGTTGAATGATTTTATGAGTTTTGTTGTTCAGTTGCCAAGTTGGGTCCGACTCTTTGTGACCCTATGGACTGCAGCACGCCAGGCTCCTCTGTCCTCCACTATCTCTGAGTTTACTCAAATTCATGTTCACTAAATCAATGATGCTATCCAACCATCTTATCCTCTGCTGCTCCCTTCTCCTTTTGCCTTCAATTATTTCCAACATGAGGATATTTTCCAATAAGCCAGCTCTTCACATCAGGTGGCCAAAATATTTATGAGTACTGAACACAAATAAAGTAACTTTCAAGCTAAGAAACACTATTATATTCAGCATATAAGAAAATAGGTTCCTACTGTGTAATAAACATGATCTGATGGTAAAGCCTACTTCCATGTTCCCACTATTACTCTACAACTGCACAGAAAAGCCTTCTTTCTAAAGGCAGAATTAAATCTCTAAATTTTACTGGAATTTCAGCTATTATCCAAAAATTCGCATGGACTTCCAAATTCATTCACAGCAAAAGGTCTTAAGACATGTTTTCTTTCTTGTTAAACTGAAGTTTAATAATAGAGTCTAATTTCCAAAGATACTCTTCTCAAAATAGTATTTTTAATTCCTGTACATTTTCAGTTATCATGAAAGATGTGCTTTCAAAATTAAACACTGATTAATATTGTCTTTCTTTAAAATATCTTCCATTCTTAATAATGGCTGCTGATTTCAAGAAAATAAGGGGAGACTAGACCCAAAGTCGGAGCTATATAAAATCAGATACAGACCAATGAAAGCAATAAACCTGTCAATCTTCCACAGTAAGGACCTCTAAAAAATTCAACCAAAATGTCACACAGTGGTGGTGGCTTAGTCGTTAACTCGTGTTCGACTCTTGAGACCCCATAGTGTGTAGCCCACCAGGCTCCTCTGTCCATGGGATTTTCCAGGCAAGAATACTGGAGTGGGTTGCCATTTCCTTCTCCAGGGGATCTTCCTGACCTAGGAATCAAACCCAGGTCTCCTGCATTGCACGCAGATGATTTACCAACTGAGCTATGAGGGAAGCCCCAAAGTGTCACAGAGCCTGATTCTATGTGATGGTAAAGGCCGATTCTTTACCATCTGAGCCACAAGGGAAGTCCAAAAATACTGGAGTGGGTAGCCTATCCCTTCTCCAGGGGATCTTCCTGACCCAGGAATCAAACTAGGGTCTCCTGCATTGCCGGTGGATTCTTTACCAACTGAGCTATGAGGGAAGCCTGATTTATATATGAGCATCACTGGTAAATTTGACATTAACCTGCAGCCAATGTTTAGAACAAATTAACAAAGAGTTTGTAAGTACATACAGGATCATCCCTAGGAATCACAACAGATTTTACACAACAAAGCAAAGCAATCTTTATGTTATTGTTTCCAAAGAGGAAATGCTTTGTGATTCTCACGTGGAAAAGAAAAAAATATGGGGAATCACAACTGGTTGAGTAATAGCAAATGATTTAGATACATGATCCACAGAGGGACGTACCTAGAGGTTTCTATATTAGGACTTATGCTACTCAAATTAATTATTAATGACTAATACAAAACATAAAGTATACTTCATTTATGGATAAAACAAAACTGCTTTTATCTGCTGTTGTACATAGAGTCACTAAAGAGATTTTAAGACCTTTATGGAAGAGAATTGTAAGCCAAAGTTAATTAAATGAAATACAGCATTCCTAGATTATTTTTTAATGTATTAACCACAAACAAACAACTGTACCTGAAAAAAGTATAAGCTGCAGGGTTTTTCTTTTTCTTCGTATTATTATAATATATGTGAAAATGGCCTAGATTGCAGTTGCCTGCAGTTTCAATAAAGGCCGGTAACACAATATGGTTGACAAAAGTTCACTTCTGGCATCACAACTTAAAAGGAATAGAAAGAAAATTAGGAAAGTAAAAGGTATGAAAACCATGTCAAATAAAAGGAAGCACTGAAGGAAGTAAATATATTTAAATCTGGAAAAAAAAAAATCAAAGAGATTATGATGGTACTTTTCAAATTTTCAAAAGATTCCAACATAAATAGAAATATCTTTATGGCTCTAAGAAAAATAATTAGTATTAAGTAGCTGTTACAAGAAGAGGTTTTAAATTATTATTTTTTTAATGAGTTATATAAAAACGGAAAGACTGGCCTGTGATGTAGAAAACTTCATGGAAAGTACTTTACAAAAAGTCTCCCATACCGATATGGGAGACTCTGGTGTTTTTATTAACACTGTTATCCTAAACAGAAGGTAAGTAGCAAGAGTATAAGATAGGAAAACAATGGGATTCATCAGAGAGAGGGGAAAGAAAAAGGAAATAAATATCTAAGAGAGAGCTGACAAACAGCGAATGTCTGGTTATATTACTCAGAATAAAAATAAACTTCAAGTAAAAATATAAATGGTATATATAACAAAACAATTTTAACTATAACAGTATAATAACAAGGGAAAAGGAAATGAGGCTAACCAGGACAACCTATACTGTTAACATGTAAATATGAACGATAATAAGGAAAAAAAATATTATCATATATCATAGTCACAGCTATGATCAGGTTAGTCCACTTAAGTTATGGGCAGAAAATTCTTAAATGTGAACACAAGATGCAGACAGTTTGATTTACAAAGATAATCAGCCTATGGTAGTATAAAGTTCCATAGGATTTAACTCAAAACACTAAGAAAAAATTTAATTAAATAACATGTATGGACATGTGTGCACAAAACAGGAAATAAGCAACTGAGATGAAAAAGTAACAATCATTGTGACTTATAATTAAGCACATAAGAGATATAGTAAATGCACAGAATTATGAATAAATAGTCATAAAATGATTGCCATGGACAAACTATTAATGATCATTAAAATCAGTAAAATTTCTCTAAAAAGTATGAAAAGAAGCAAAACATTATATGTTAAAAAATTAACAAAATGAGAGCATACGGAATAAGAAAATTATTTTTACCTGTTACTTACAGAAACATTTAAAATCTTTGTCAAAATGTCAATTTCCATTGGAAAACTAAATTAACCTACTACTGGTAAATTAGCCCAAAACGTGACTGATAATTGAAGGACCACATTTCTCAGCTCTTTTTTTAATTTTTTGAATAAACGCAAGGTACAATCAATATTTGGGAGATGTATATTTAAAGCAAAAACCAGTACCACAAATATGTAAAATAACAATTGCTTTTTCCATTTATTGTTTAAAGTAAGACTTCATTAACTTTTTGGAAGATTATCTCATGTAACTGTTCTGAAAACTGTTTAATGAAAGGAGTAAAGAAAAACATTGTAACAGTTCAGCCCCAATAGCTGAGGAATCAACCAAAGCAATCTGTAAAGAGAACTTTCCCAGGGGAAAAAAAAAACAACTTTTTTCTTGACTGAAGAACTTCACTTTCAAAGTTAAATGACTTAAGAAAATATACATGAAGGCATTAACAAAGTTGTACACTCTATTTCATTCAATTCACACCAGATTTTAGTCTCCCAATTTTCTGTTATCTTTCCGTCATTGCAAGATATTAAACCTATTAGACCTGTAAGGATGGGGAAAGCATATTAGAGACACACAGACTGGAGCATCACATTGTGGCTCCATACTGCATCTCAAGATTTTAGAGTTTTGGCCACTACCTACCAGACCAAATGCAGATTGAAGATATCATCCTAGAAATCTGTTTTAGAGGAAAAATGGAAGAAACAAGGCTAATTCACCAATAATTTAAACAACTTAACAGCTTCACTACAAGATCTAAGGAAGGATCTCCAGCTTCCACTTTACTAGTTTTGTTTAAAAGGCTTCAAATCTGTGTCTAAAGACAGTCTTCCTCTTAACCAAATTACTAATAGATCTGGATTTAAGTCATACACATCTAAAAACATATGTCCCTAGAAGGTACCTGGCTAATTTTGGATATTTATGTCTGGGCATGTGAGCATACATTAGACTTAGAGGCTGTTTATCTCCTTGAAGGGTGAGGGGAGAGGAAGGAAGTGAAGGAAAGGAGAAGTTACCAAACTTTTAACACTGAACTCCATAGTAAAACTTTCAATTACCTGGAACTAGTCCAAGAATATTTTAAGCAATCAGGCATGTGTTGAGTCACTATAGTTGTTTTAAAACCTTCAAGTGGGATTCTTACCTTCTGCAAGGCCATTCATACACATATATCCAAAATATGTTTTTTGGAAGCCCCACTCTAACTATCTCTGGAAATAGCAGACAAGTGATAAACGTTTATTAAATACAGGAATCCAACAACAGCTACAATGGAGACAATCTAATGATTTTAAGCAAAGATTGTTAAACTAAAAATCTTATTATTTGAAAAAAAAGAGTTAAAAGGAAGGAAAAGAAAGAATAAATTTCTGATTTCTATATGTTGGTTTATAATTCCTTCTACCTAGAAGATACTTCTCTAGTCGTACAAGTCTGAAATAAAAGATGAGTCCAAATGCCATTTCCTCCATGGCATGTTCTTCCATCCCCAGAGTGAGAATCTCTTACTTAGACCTGCTTATGTCATGTTAACTCATTTACAAAGTATCAAGTCTTACATCAAAGTTATACTTTACATGTCACATTTATATATTGATAAACTTGCTATTAGTTGTGGGAAAATACATATCCATTCTAATTGCTGGGTGACAGGGACACTGTTCTAACATAACATTCTGGATACAGAAGGCATGAGGAACTGTATTGTGAATGAGCACAACTGCAGATGGTAGAGTCCAGAATGGTAATACAGGAACATTTTACCTAGGAAAGTTGCTTCATTTATTTATTCCAACCAATACTGAGCAACTGGGCCAGGGTGACATGCACTGAATGCCATGCATGTCTGGGGACTTCAAATTAAAAAACAAAAACAAAAACAAATTGGAGGTTGGCAAAGAATGAATCGAAGGTAGGTTTTAGCTCTAAATTCTGTAAGGCTAAAAAAAATAAATAAATAAATTCTGTAAGGCTATACGTTATATTCAGGGGAAACACTAATATTTTTCATGAAAAATATAAATTATCTCCCCTAGTGACAAAGGTTAAAGGAGGTTGGATCAACCCAGGAATTAGCAGAACATACAGGAGTGTATAACTCACCAACATGATTACAAATATACCTCCTCTACACAGATACTTCACTGAAGAAGTGAAATATCATGTGGACTGCAACTTGAAATGGTTCCAAGACATGTTATGACATTCGTTATACTATTCTACTTTTCTGTAAGTTTGAAAACTTTCAAATAAAGAGTTAAAAATAATATGTATATCTAATAACACATATAATGCTATCTGACTCGGTATATTCTGACTGTTGGAGGCTGCAAAAAAAAACAAAAAGGAGAACTCTTAAAAATACATACTTCTATGTTGAGACTGATGGAAAGAATAAGTTTTGCTTCTTTCTGGAGAGTAACTTCTACTGCTGACACTGGAGCCAGATCTGCTGTGTGGAGAATCCTTTCGGCCTACAGGCGATTCTCTGAAAAAAGGAGTGTTTCTTTTATGAGGTGACCGCTCTCTCACATAATAGGAGTTGAAACTTTTTCTTCTAAAGTTGTCTCTCATGTCCCTTTGAAGTAAAAATAAATAAGTTAATTATATCTTGTATTCTCTATACATAAGAACAAATAGCAAAAGATCTGATTATAAGCCACTCTTTATGTTGTAATTTTTGTTCCCTTTTTCTACAATCACCTACCTTCTGAAAACAGTCAATAAATGAAGCTTTATTAGTAACATATTTGGAATGCAGCATTTTTTTAGTTTGGTTAACCACATGGTTATGTGCAAAAGTTACTTCTTTTAAGCAAGCACAAAAATTTATACATGTGCAAAACATAGTCATATAGTTTCTACTTCTGTTTGCTACTAACAACACACCACACCACTACTACTCTCTCAAAGACTCCTAGAAAATGCCAGAGATTGCCCCAGTGAGACAGTTCTTGGCCTATTATCCTCATCTAAGCATAGCATTCAACACTTTTCATCTGGTGCAATTCCCCACTACCCTGCCCCATGGTAATCTGGCAGCGTTTATAGACACTTTTGTTGTTACAATTGGAGAGGAGGGAATGCAACTGGTACCAGGATGCTACCAAAATGCTATGATGCCCAGAACAGCTCCCAAACATACAGAGTAAAAAATGATGCAATCCAAAGCGTTAACAATGCCAAGGTTGAGAAACCATGGTATATACTTATTAAATCCTTGCTCTCTGAGTTTATAACAGAGTGTTGCCCATCTCTAAATACCAACTTTTTGTATCACCTTTACTTATACAAGTTAAATTGCCTTATTAAGCAATATCATCAACTCAAAGCAGAAAGCAAGCCCAAGTAATAAAGATTTATAAAGCAAAACTATCATTAAAATATCAAAACAAATTAAAATTAATAAAACTATTGAGACACAAGTTTCTATTTAAAAGAACACTTGGAGTCAAACAGGTTTTAACTGAAGATTTAGCAAATACACCTCCATACTGAAATTAAAGAACATTACACTCTAGACGGAAGAATGATAAAAAGATGAGCCAACTGCCATGAAATTTCAAATGCTCAGAAAATAATTTCAGCATATTGACTGGTAGTCCTTAATATGTAACCAGATTGTTGTCATTAACTATTAATACCCAAACTATATTGTCTTTACAGATATAATGAAGCTCCTCTGTGCAGAAGTAGAAAATAGTTAAAACTCATTACAATAAATGAACTCAGACAAAATATTAATACTGAAATAAGCCACTAAAACTATAGGAGTCATAGCAAAATCACTGAGAGCTGAAGTAAATAGCTATATATGTATTACACAGATTTTAGGAACTACCAGGGGCTGGGGACCCAAAGGTGAAGCACATACATGTAGCCCCTACCACTATGGAACTCTCAGGCGAGTGGGAGAGGCTGATACTAAATGTACAGATGAAATGTGCAGCCAACAGTGTGTGCTGGGAGACCAGTTAGGAGCATTCTTAGTCCAGGCAAGAGGCAGTGGTGATTTGGATCAGGTGGAAGCAGGGCAAGCATCACAAATTCAACACGCGCAAGAAAGCAGTGTTGTAGACTCAATGGGACAAGGTACATGTTTGACTTTTGTGTGTGAGAGATGGTGGATGCCAAGATGATATCAAATTCTGGCACAGTGGGTTACTGAAATGAGAAAGCAGACCTGAGAAATAGGTACAGAGCAGGAGAGCCACATTTAGATTCAATCATGCTACCTTTCAGATGCTCATGTTAACAGTCTGGTAAGCAACTACAGACACTGGTGACAAGACCAGAAGAGGTTTCTGGTTATAATTATAAATTTGTCTGTAAATAGGCAGTATTTAAAGCCTTTGGTATAGATGAAATCAAACGATAAAAAGCAGAAGGCCGAGAATCCAAGGCTAGAAAACTACCACACTGAGAAGGAAATGGGCTGTCTGAGAAGAATGAGAGTGAGAGGCCACAGGAACACGAGGGACAGGAGAGTAAGTGATCAGGGAAGGAAGTGAAGAATGCTCCAAGAAGGAGAATAAAGATTTCCTACAGTGAGAGTCAATGAGCTCTTCCCGACAACTTACTCAAGAAATGGACAAGAACAAGGCAACATTCAGAGGAAAGACAGCCTGTTTTCTCTGGAGGGAAAAGAAAGACAAAACGCTGAATTACAGTTTCCTAATCCTGACACCAGATGGCAGTAAAATCCCAACAGCACAATTCAGAGCCATCATCAGTGGCTTGGGGTGGCCCAAGATACACATGGGCGAAGTACATGTCAGATTTTAAAATCTCAGAGCCGAATAACATCTCTCCTCTCCTTCACACCAACCTCTCCTATTGATCATCAGATTAAACAAAAACATCACAGTAGGCATCATCTACCAGAAGTACACGGTACTACTTTACCCAAGTCATTTATTCACATGCATTTTTATACATATTTTTTCTTATCTATATATCTATGTCCCAATATATAAAAGGCACTATGGAGAATTATTCTGGCTCTAAAAAAGCTTAGTATCTAACTGTGGGGATGGGGAGAAAATGTTTCATTAAGTTGTACTATTGTTCAGAAAAGAAGTATATATTAACAGATGAAAAACTGACCAAGAAGTCTTTAAGAAAAGTTAAAATTTAGATCAACAATGTCTAAGAGAAACATAATTAAGCCACAGATGATGTAGTAAGAGTTCAAAAGTAAAGAGAAACAGGTGAATTTCAGCAATATTTTACTTAACCCAATATCCTCAAAATATTATCTACATATAATCAATATTCTAAAATTTAGTGAGATATTTTATATTCTTTTTCATCTTACATCTTGAAAATCAAGTGTGTATTTTACATTTACACAATATCCCAGTCTGAACTAGCCACATTTCAAGTGCTCAACAGGCACATTTAGCTAGTGGCTCCCATACTAAACAGCACAAATTTAGATGTTTGGGAAAAGCAGTCCAAGTTTCAAGAAAAAGCAGAGAAGGATTAAAGGATATGCAAACAAGAACAGTGAAAAGTTTAAAAGGCTATAACTGAAAAACAAAGGAAGAAACTTTCAAAAAGAGAAAAGATAGTTTATATCAAATATTGCAGAAACTGGAAGAGATCTTTGAATTTAAAACCTAAGAGTCACATGAC
Organism: Bos taurus; assembly: GCF_002263795.3. Classification (NCBI taxonomy): domain Eukaryota; kingdom Metazoa; phylum Chordata; class Mammalia; order Artiodactyla; family Bovidae; genus Bos; species Bos taurus. The sequence continues at coordinate 38,282,469 of NC_037332.1, forward strand.
CAGTGAGTGAGCTGACCAGTGGAACTCTGGAAACCAAATCAGACTATAAGAAACTCTATCTACTAAAGGGATTAAACTATCACTTTTCTTCCAAAAAAAAAAGTTTGGCAGAGGAAAGAAGGAAGAGAATTGGGACAATGCTCTGAGAAAAGGGGCTTCTCTGGATACATTTGGAAAGTCAAAGTGAAAGTCGCTCAGTACAGTCCATGGAATTCTCCACGCCAGAAATACTGGAGCAGGTAGCCTTTCCCTTTTCCAGGGGATCTTCCCAACCCAGGGATTGAACCCAGGTCTCCCGGATTGCAGGCAGATTCTTTACCAACTGAGCTATGAGGGAATCTTGGATATATTTGGAAGCTGAAGGGAAAACGCTAATTTCTTATAGAAGGAGAAACTGATAATCCAAGACCATTTTAGGTAACTGATAAAGAAGGAGCCAAAAATCACCAGGAAAAAATGGGACAAGGGAACTAAGTAGAAGAGAACAGCATAAAGGAAAGAAGAGAGAACATGAAAGGACACAGAGGAAAATTCTCATTTCAAGAGAAGGCATGAGAAATCTCTCTTCAGAAGTTCTTTACCTCAGTGACACATTTCTGTTGTTTATGCCACAAAGGTGAAAGTCACTCAGTAGTGTTTGACTCTTTGCGACCCCATGGACTTCACAATCCATGGAATTCTCCAGGCCAGAATACTGGAGCGGGTAGCCTTTTGCTTCTCAAGGGGATCTTCCCAACCCAGGGATCAAACCCACATCTCCCACATTGCAGGTGGATTCTTTACCAGCTGAGCCACAAGGGAAGCCCGAGAATACTGGAGTGGGTAGCCTATCCCTTCTCCAGCGGATCTTCCTGACCCAAGAATCGAACTGGGGTTTCCTGCACTGTAGGTGGACTCTTTATCAACTGAGCTATCAGAGAAGCCCTAACATATTTCTAGAAGTCATCAATACAAAGTAAAGAAAGTAAGGACATGAACAGATGCTTAAGGCAGAATGGAAATCATTTGTCCTTTGGGGAAAAGTATTAATTTGAGCACTGTTTCTCAAAGTGCACGTCCCCAGACCTGCATTGCAACCTTGAGAAGGTGACAGAAGTGCAAATTCAGGGCATCACACCACCCACTGAAGTGTGCAGACCAAGCGTTCAGGGCTTTAACAAGGCCCTCCAGATGAATCTGAGGCACACAAAACTTTGAGAAGGACTGAACTAGACAACCTCACTGACACGTCAGAGTTGTTTACATACAGCTATGGTATCTAAGTCAAGGACGCATCACTACGAACAAAGCTAGTGGTGTGATGGTATTCCAGTTGAGCTACTTAAAATCCTAAATGATGACACTGTTAAACTGCTGGACTCAATGTCAACAAATCTGGAAAAGTCAGCAGTGGCCACAGGACTGGAAAAGGTCGGTTTTCATTCCAGTCCCAAAGAAGGGCAATGCCAAAGAATGCTCAATCTACTGCATGCATTTCACATGCTAGCAAGGTTATGCTCAAAATCCTTCAATCTAGACTTCAGCAGTATGTGAACAGAGAATGCCAGATGTACAAGTTGGGTTAAGAAAAGGCAGAGTAACCAGAGATCAAACTGCCACCATCCACTGGATCATGGAGAACACAAAGGAATTCCAGAAAAACATCTACATCTACTTCTGCTTCATTGACTATGCTAGCGCCTATGACCGTGTGGATCACAAAATGGTGAGAAATTCTTGGAAAAAGATGGGAGTACCAGACCACCTTACCTGTCTCCTGAGAAACTTGTACGCAGCTCAAGAAGTAACAGTTAGACTGGGACATGGAAAAGAGGACAGGTTCAAAATTGGGCAAGGAGTACAACAAGGCTGTATATTGTCATCCTGATTATTTACCCTCTCTACAGAGTACATCACGTGAAATGCCAGGCTGGATGAATCATTAGCTGGGATCAAGACTGCTGGGAGAAACATCAACAACCTCAGATATGCAGATGATACCACTCTAATGGCAGAAAATGAAGAGGAACTCAAGAGCCTCTTGATGAGAGTGAAAAGGAGAGTGAAAAAGCTGGCCTGAAACTCAACATAAAAAAAAAAGAAGATCATGGCATCCAGTCCCATTACTTTATGGCAAATAGATGGGGAAAAACTGGAAGCAGTGACAGAATTTATTTTCCTGGGCTCCAAAATCATGGCAGATGGTGGCTGCAACCATGAATTAAAGGACATCAGCTCCTTGGAAGGAAAGTTATGACAAACCTGGACAGCATATTAAAAAGCAGAGACATCAGTTTTCCAACAAAGGTCCATATAGTCAAATCTATGATTTTTCCAGTAGTCATGTATATGGATATGAGAGTTGAACCATAAAGAAGGCTGAGCACTGAAGAACTGATGTTTTCAAATTGTGGTGCTGGAGAAGACTCTTGAGAGTCTCCTGGACTACAAGGAGATCAAACCAGTCAATCCTAAAAGGAATCAACCCTGAATATTCATTGGAAGGACTGTTGCTGAAGGTGAAGTTCTAATACTTTGGCCACCTGATGTGAAGAGCCGACTCATTGGAAAAGACCCTGATGCTCAGAAAGACTGAAGGCAGAAGGGGGCGGCAGATGAGATGGTTAGACAGCATCACCGAGTCAATGAACATGAATTTGAGCAAAGTCTGGGAGACAGCAAAGGACAGAGGAGCTGGGCGTGCTGCCGTCCACGGGGCTGCAAAGAATCGGACACAACTTAGTGACTGAACAACGATAACAAGTCAAAAACAGTAAATCAGAACTCATGACAGAGGCACAACATTTTTCAATGATGACGATTCTAGGGTTTTGACCATACCAGTGGACAGCTACACAGAAGAGTTGAAAAACACAAGACTGATGTTAGTTAAAAGTATCACCAAATCAAAACAGAGAGGGATGGAGAAGACTGTGTGCCAGAAACTATAATAATCCAGAAACAAAGAATTTGCAGTTGTTCAGTCAGTAAGTTGTGCCCAACTGTTTTGCGACCCCATGGACTGTAGCCCACCAGGGCCCTCCCTCTGTCCATGGGATTTCCCAGGCAAGAATACTGGAGTGGGTTGCCATTTCCTTCTCCAGAGGATCATCCCAACCTAACGATTGAACCCATGTCTCCTGCATTGGCAGGTAGATTCTTTACCACTGAGCCACCAGGGAAGCCATGGGATCCTGAAAATTCATCAAAGAGTACGGAGACAAGGACAAGTGGTACAAATGGAGAAGTTCACAGATGACATTGGAACTGTGGCTTGGAGGAGGTAATAAGAAGCAAGAAGTATGCCCAGAACTCATCTCAAGAACCAATGAATTAGGAGGGAAGTGGTTTCAACTTGTGAAAGGTAGGTTTCTATTGCAGAAAACAGATGGAAAGAACAGTAAAAAATATATCAGGTATCTCATTTTTAATCTTGCCTCAAACACATGGACTATTAAGTTATAAAATATTTTACCAAACTTTGAGACAACATGGAGAAGAGAGTGACTGATTCCCTTTCTTTTAACATATGCCATGACAAATTCGGATTGATTAAAAAGCTAAATGTTTGGAAGGAAGGGATAGGAAAAAAAGACCTGTCTGTCTGTCTCTGTCCATATATATATATATATAAAATAAATTATAAGTCTATAAGAAGAAACTACTGTGTATCAAAATACTAAGTTTATATTACATCCAAAAAAGGTACCTAAAGTTGAAATTTAATTAGATTTAAAGTGACTTTCCAATTAAGGGTGAAAACGTCAACATCAGATGGCAGTATCTTAAATATTGGTCTTTAATAATTTAATGAATGCTGACAAACCATTGAAAAGTTTTCTGAAAAGTACAATAAGAAATAGATGAAGGATATGAAGCTAAATCAATGGAAGACAAATATGTCATTTAAGTAAATATTTAATGTAACTCAAGTTATTTTAACTTTTTCTATCAAATATGCAAATGATCCTGACCAGTTGTGAAAATTCGGGTAATGTAGATAAACCTCATCATGAATAAAATACAATTTGGGTTGGGGTGGAAATTACTAGGGACTTAATGGTCCTAAAAGAAAAATACTAATCCAGTCCACAAAAGTTAAGACTTCAAGATACATACAGAGAGCAAATACTAGATAGAGCTGAAATAGCAAACATTTCTGTCAGAATGCTTTTCTCATCTTTAACAATAAATCTCCTTTCTTTTCCTCTATTTATACATCTATAAAAATCTTTGTCTAGGCTCAACCCAATGTGACCAAATGCTGCAAAATACTTTTAATTTCTTCTTTGTCTTGTCATAACACCTGGTTAATTTAGTTTGCACTTGGTTTCAAATGTCAGCCCAAAGAGTTTCTATCTGAGAAAAAAAAGTCATGACTATCAAAACGATCCAGTTATCCATAAATAATACCGATGTCTTCATGTGTGTCACCAGTGCACATGACATTAGTTTTATGAAACAACTGAGTCCTAATTTTCTTAGGATTTTGGTCACCCACTATAATTTATGACAAATTTATGAGGTTAAAAATGGATATACAAAGGCTTGGTTTGTTTTTTTAATTATGATAATATGGCAAGGACAAATTGAGCAACCTTGTATCTTTTACCTTATACTGAAACAAAACCCTTTCATAGATTTATTTCTATTTCTTTGATGTGAGAATGTAATGAGTCTTTAAAGCATGTAGTTCAACAGAAAAATCAACAATGCTTTCATCTATAAACCTATTCCTAATAAAATCAAGGAATTTTTCCTTTACAAATGATTTCTATAATGTGACTGTAGTATTTTCATAATTTAAGGTTTTAAATTTTTATTTTTAATTAGAAATTAGTTAAGCTTTTTTATTCTTTCATTTCATTGATACTTCCTATTCATCATGTGGGAGAGCAAAATATTTCCCAATTATTTAGTAAATCAATTTAACTACTATTAACAACTTATATAAGTAAATATGTTCCAATGTCAATATTCCCTGGTTCCCTATTTTAGATTTCTAAAACTGATCTTCCACTATTTAATGCCACCACCTCCAACACCAACCTTTCCAATCCAAAAAGAAACCCTTAGCTCATCTTTTACAGAGTAATTAAGTTGCTGTAATTATACTTTAGAGAGGAAAAGCAACCTATAGAAACAGTTTCCTGATGCTTAATGTACTCATGTGACTAGTAACAGCTATCATTATTGCTCTGAAAATCCAATACTGTAAATGCAGAAAAACCTATTTATCCAGGTTATGAATATGAAAAATACTCAAATATATGCAAGAATAAAAAAGGATTTTATTAGTGAGGCTCCTTAGTATACACTAATGGTTCTCAAGTGATGGTGCTTTTGCTCCTACTAGGACAGGTGGCGATATCTGAAGACACGATATTTCTGACTCACAACTGGGGATAGTACTAGCATCTTATGGGTAAAGCTCAGGGGTGCTGCTAAACATCCTACAAAGCACAGGACAGACCCCCTACAATAAAAAACTGCCCAGTATCAAATGTCAATAGCGACAAAGTTCAGCAGTCCTGAGTCAGACAGACACATGTACAAACACACTCACTCCCTTATAAATTTATCAGTCGACGAAACAAGAAAAAATATTCAAGAGCTTCTTGGAACCAATGAACAATTCTAAAATGTTGCTTTATAATACACATAACATCAAGCACTAAAGTTTCTTCAATTCTCCTATTCAAATTATGTTACATTTTCAAGTAAAATATTTCCTACTCTATTTTCAATCTTTTAATTTATATACAGTCCCATAGATAAGAGCACAGGCTCTGGAACAAGCCTGTCAGGATTCAATTCTGGTTCCGTCATTTGGTTACCATGGGAAAGGTTTGAAGTTACTTAACCTCTCTGTGCCTGTATCCTCATCTATAAAATGGAAATGATGGGACTAAAAGGAATAATGCCTACAAGCATACATAACATGTATCATATGTATTAACTCTCTAACTCAAATTAAAGAAAAAACAAATACTGACAATACCAAGCACTGACAACGATGTGAAACAACTGGATTTCACATACAGGAATATAAACAGGCACACAGCTGCTAGCTCTCGGTTCACAAATCACCACATGACTAACAAATGCACATCATCATCAGTGACCAATCACACTGCATTTTTCAAAGGCTTTTGGATTGGTCACCATGTATGTGTTATTCAGTTCACAGGCAAACAACAAAGATGGAGTTTTGTTGCCTTCTTGTGCCAAAAAACAGAAGAAGTGTAATGGTAGGAATGGAATTCAAACTGAATATAAATGGAGTTATGGAAGAAATAAGTGACCAAGGGAACGACGGCAACGTTGCTTTCAAGACATGCACTGGTGTGTTCACAACTACTGTATATAAAACAGATAACTGATGGGAACATACTGAATAGCACAGGGAAGCCTACTGGGTGCTCTGTAATGACCTATAGAGGAAAGGAGTCTGGCAGTGAGTGGACATATGTATATGTATGGCCGATTCACTTTGCTATACACCAGAAACTCACACAACACTGTAGATTAACTATACTCCAATAAAATTAGCATTAACAAGGATGTGGAGCAACTGGAATTCTCATACACTGCTCGAAGTAATGTGAAATAGCCACTTTAGCAAATAATGTACAACCTTCTATAATGTCCAACACATACCTACCATACAACCCAGAAATCTCACTATGAGTTTACACAAGATAAATAAAATTCTGTGTTCACTCAAAAGAAAAAAAAAAAGATACGCAGCCTGAGGAAAAATGGTAAAGGCAAACTTACTGAAGGCAAACAAGGAAAGGCACTATGACAAAAAGGATAAAGATGTCCCAGAGGAAGGGAGCCTAATAAAAAATCCACAGTAAAGGAACTCTCAGAGATATTTCCAACAATGAAAATGCAAAGGATAAAGTACTGGAAACTGACTCAAACTCAGAACGCAGTATAACAATTCATCAAGGCATAAAAAAGATGCTTGCTTCGAGGAGACAAACAAACACATGTTCAAACTACTCATGATAAGTTTTTGACAAAGGTTTCTAATGTTTTAAATTACAGTGTATTAAATGAATATTAGTTTTACTTTGACAAAAAGTTTTTACAAGTTACAACAACTGTAATTATTGTCACTGACTATTAAGATTGCTTTAGGTCAGAATAACAATCACCTTTGAAGAGGAAGAAGAAAGCAACTGAATAGAAGCATGAAAAAGCTTCTGAGATGCAAGTAAAATTCTCTCTCTTAACCTGGATTGTGGTTACACTTACAGTTCACACTGAGCTATATACCTTGATTTATGTACTTTGTATACGTTATATGCTCTAGTGTCTTTTTTTTTTAAAAGATGTTTATTGTCCTTTAAAAATATGAAATATAAAAATATAGCTCTTTGTCACTTACAATGGTATGAAAGGATTTTTTTGGAAAGCAAACAGAACTTTTATCTTTCAAAAAAGAATTTCCATTATTAATGTTTATTTTAAGGGAAAACAAACTGTAAGATCAACTACTGTCTAAAAATCCTTATTACATCTTAAGGATTTCTTCTGAACACTCATACAGCATAGCTTACTCGCCCAAGAGAAGACAGCCTTGTCAACCACCACCACCAACTTGGTGTCAGGTAACCATCTCAGGATCACCAAGAAATCCGGGCAACAAGAGTAGCTTCCTCCACCTCAGATACTCTCTGCAAACGCAAAACTTTCCAAACATCTTGGCTGGGAAATCATCATCCAACTTATATTTTGTTGTGATCTACTTTTTCATTATTCAGAAAAATGCTGTTCTTTAACAAAGCAACTCAACTTTTAACATTGTTTCCAAATACAACTCTCTTTAGGGGACCTGCAGGAAAGTCAGTGAACAGATTCAAACAAAATCTCAAAAAAAACATTTTTAAAAATCCTTTGTAATAAAATGTAAAGTGTTTTTTTTCTCCCACAGTTTTTCTTAAATCTTTAGTGCCTGTTATTATATGTATGCAACCAAATGCTATCAAATGACTAGTGAATAAGCAAACACAAAATAATTATCATTAGGAAAATTTTAAGTGTTCCATTGCCCTTGGTTTAACAGCTTGTATTTCAGTAAACTCACTCCTGGCTTTAATTCTGTACCATATATTTAACAGATATTTTCTACTAATAAAATCTTTGATATATTTTAAAAAATATTTCTATTTCATAGAGTTTGACCTAAAGATAACATTACTTCAAGGCTTACCTCAGTTTTTGCTACTTCAACAAAATACCACTACTACTTTAAGAAACACTAAAAAAAAAAAAAAAGAAACACTTTAAGGTTCAAAAATGAAGAACTAAATTCTAAATTGACTTTTGAAAAAAATCTAGAAAAACTGAACCAAAAAACTTGATTTTTAGCTATCTGCTCAGTCATCAGAGAGCTAAGAATGAAGCAGAATTATGGATCTACAAGACAAGAAACCCAGAGAGCTAGGTCTGTCTTTTGGGGGTTGCTTTTGCTTTTATCCATCTGCCAATTTCAAATGCATCAGTTGAAAGGATGAAAAGCTAAGAAATAATGTTGACTGCTTCAAAGGATTAGGATAGTACATAAAAACAGAGTCCAGACTGTACTAAAGAGGGCTGAAACTACTAAGGCCTACACAATGAGCCCAGGTGAAGTGGAAACAGACTAGCCTGGCTCATATAACCTAAACTCCCTAAGGTAACCCTGAACCACCCCACGTCCGAGGTCAGGGGCAGAAGCCGGGAGGACCCCATGCCCGAAGGGCGGCGGCCAAGAGGAGTTACCCGACGTCCGAGGTCAGAGGCAGTGGCCTCGAGTACCAGACTGCGACGGCGCAGGACCGGCCGAGAGGAGCTACCCCGTGTCCTAGGTCAGGCGGGCCTGCCGAGAGGAGACACCCAGTGTCCGAGGTCAGGGGCGGCGACAAGAGGAGTTACCCCGTGTCCGAGGTCAGGGGCAGCAGCCGGGAGGAGCTACCCCACGCCCCTAAGCCTGAGGCCTGGGGCGGCGGGCGGGAGGAGCTACCGCACACCCCTACGCCAGAGGCCAAGGGCGGCAGCCGGGAGGAGCAACCCCATGCCGGAGGCCAGAGGCAGTGGCCGGGAGGACCAAGCCCAAGCCGTGGCTGCACGGGTGCAGGAGGGCCTAGAGGAGCTATCCCACATTGAAGGTCAGGAAGGGCGGTGGTGAAAAGATACCCCTCCTCCAAGGTAAGGAGCAATGGCTGCTCTTTGCTGGAGCAGCTGTGAAGAGATACCCCACACCCAGGCTAAGAGAAACCCAAGTAAGACCGTAGGTGTTGCAAGAGGGCAGACACACTGAAACCATACTCACAGAAAACTAGTCAATCTAATCGCACTAGGACCACAGCCTTGTCTAACTCAATGAAACTAAGCCACGCCCGTGGGGCAACCCAAGATGGGCGGGTCATGGTGGAGAGATCTGACAGAATGTGGTCCACTGGAGAAGGGAATGGCAAACCACTTCAGTATTCTTGCCTTGAGAACCCCATGAACAGTACGAAAAGGCAAAATAATAGGGTACTGAAAGAGGAACTCCCCAGGTCAGTAGGTGCCCAATATGCTACTGGAGATCAGTGGAGAAATAACTCCAGAAAGAACAAAGGGATGGAGCCAAAGCAAAAACAATACCCAGCTGTGGATGTGACTGGTGATAGAAGCAAGGTCCGATGCTGTAAAGAGCAATATTGCATAGGAACCTGGAATGTCAGGTCCATGAATCAAGGCAAATTGGAAGTGGTCAAACAAGAGATGGCAAGAGTGAATGTCGACATTCTAGGAATCAGCGAACTGAAATGGACTGGAATGGGTGAATTTAACTCAGATGACCATTATATCTACTACTGCAGGCAGGAGTCCCTCAGAAGAAATGGAGTGGCCATCATGGTCAACAAAAGAGTTCGAAACGCAGTACTTGGATGCAATCTCAAAAACGACAGAATGATCTCTGTTCGTTTCCAAGGCAAACCATTCTATATCACAGTAATCCAAGTCTATGCCCCAACCAGTAACGCTGAAGAACCTGAAGTTGAACGGTTCTATGAAGACCTACAAGACCTTTTAGAACCAACACGCAAAAAAGATGTCCTTTTCATTATAGGGGACTGGAATGCAAAAGTAGGAAGTCAAGAAACACCTGGAGTAACAGGCAAATTTGGCCTTGGAATACGGAATGAAGCAGGGCAAAGACTAATAGAGTTTTGCCAAGAGAATGCACTGGTCATAGCAAACACCCTCTTCCAACAACACAAGAGAAGACTCTATACATGGACATGACCAGATGGTCAACACCGAAATCAGATTGATTATATTCTTTGCAGCCAAAGACGGAGAAGCTCTATACAGTCAGCAAAAACAAGACCAGGAGCTGACTGTGGCTCAGACCATGAACTCCTTATTGCCAAATTCAGACTGAAATTGAAGAAAAGTAGGGAAAACCACTAGACCATTCAGGTATAACCTAGATCAAATCCCTTATGATTAGACAGTGGAAGTGAGAAATAGATTTAAGGAACTAGATCTGATAGATAGAGTGCCTGATGAACTATGAAATGAGGTTCGTGACACTGTCCAGGAGACAGGGATCAAGACCATCCCCATGGAAAAGAAATGCAAAAAAGCAAAATGGCTGTCTGGGGAGGCCTTACAAATAGCTGTGAAAAGAAGAGAAGCAAAAAGCAAAGGAGAAAAGGAAAGATATAAATATCTGAATGCAGAGTTCCAAAGAATAGCAAGAAGAGATAAGAAAGTCTTCTTCAGTGATCAATGCAAAGAAATAGAGGAAAACAACAGAATGGGAAAGACTAGAGATCTCTTCAAGAAAATCAGAGATACCAAAGGAACATTTCATGCAAAGATGGGCTCGATAAAGGACAGAAATGGTATGGACCTAACAGAAGCAGAAGATATTAAGAACAGGTGGCAAGAATACACAGAAGAACTGTACAAAAAAGATCTTCACAACCCAGATAATCACGACGGTGTGATCACTGACATAGAGCCAGACATCCTGGAATGTGAAGTCAAGTGGGCCTTAGAAAAGCATCACTATGAACAAAGCTAGTGGGGGTGATGGAATTCCAGTTGAGCTATTTCAAATCCTGAAAGATGATGCTGTGAAAGTGCTGCACTCAATATGCCAGCAAATTTGGAAAACTCAGCAGTGGCCACAGGACTGGAAAAGGTCAGTTTTCATTCCAATCCCAAAGAAAGGCAATGCCAAAGAATGCTCAGACTACCACACAATTGCACTCATCTCACACGCTAGTAAAGTAATGCTCAAAATTCTCCAAGCCAGGCTTCAGCAATATGTGAACCGTGAACTTCCTGATGTTCAAGCTGGTTTTAGAAAAGGCAGAGGAACCAGAGATCAAATTGCCAGCATCTGCTGGATCATGGAAAAAGCAAGAGAGTTCCAGAAAAGCATCTACTTCTGCTTTATTGACTATGTCAAAGTCTTTGACTGTGTGGATCACGATAAACTGTGGAAAATTCTGAAAGAGATGGGAATACCAGACCACCTGATCTGCCTCTTGAGAAATTTGTATGCAGGTCAGGAAGCAACAGTTAGAACTGGACATAGAACAACAGACTGGTTCCAAATAGGAAAAGGAGTCCATCAACGCTGTCTATTGTCACCCTGTTTATTTAACTTATATGCAGAGTACATCGTGAGAAACGCTGGACTGGAAGAAATACAAGCTGGAATCAAGATTGCCGGGAGAAATATCAATCACCTCAGATATACAGATGACACCACCCTTATAGCAGAAAGTGAAGAGGAACTCAAAAGCCTCTTGATGAAAGTTAAAGTGGAGAGTGAAAAAGTTGGCTTAAAGCTCAACATTCAGAAAATGAAGATTATGGCATCCAGTCCCATCACTTCATGGGAAATAGATGGGGAAACAGTGGAAACAGTGTCAGACTTTATTTTTCTGGGCTCCAAAATCACTACAGATGGTGACTGCAGCCATGAAATTAAAAGACGCTTACTCCTTGGAAGGAAAGTTATGACCAACCTAGACAGCATATTCAAAAGCAGAGACATTACTTTGCCAACAAAGGTTCGTCTAGTCAAGGCTATGGTTTTTCCTGTGGTCATGTATGGATGTGAGAGTTGGACTGTGAAGAAGGCTGAGCGCCGAAGAATTGATGCTTTTGAACTGTGGTGTTGGAGAAGACTCTTGAGAGTCCCTTGGACTACAAGGAGATCCAACCAGTCCATTCTGAAGGAGATCAGCCCTGGGATTTCTTTGGAAGGAATGATGCTCAAACTGAAACTCCAGTACTTTGGCCACCTCATGCAAAGAGTTGACTCACTGGAAAAGACTCTGATGCTGGGAGGGATTGGGGGCAAGAGGAGAAGGGGACGACAGAGGATGAGATGGCTGGATGGCATCACTGACTTGTTGGACGTGAGTTTCAGTGAACTCCGGGAGTTGGTGATGGACAGGGAGGCCTGGCGTGCTGCGATTCATGGGGTCACGGAAAGTCGGACACGACTGAGCGACTGATCTGATCTGATCTGAATGACCCTTATCTGAAATATAAGATTTCTGTTTTCTTGAATATTAATTAAAATTCCTTAAAATCATTTTAGATGGGACTTTCAGGGTGGGACAGTAGATGGGAGTCCACCCACCAATACGAGGAACACAGGTTCCATCCCTGATCCGGGAGGATTCCACGTACTGTGGAGTAGCTAGGTCCATGCACCGCAACCGCTGAGCTCGTGTTCTGGAGGCAGGATGCCACAACCACTGAGTCCACATGCTACAACTACTGAAGCTCATGTGCATAGTGCCTCCCTGTTTTCTCCATCCCAGCATCTGCCTGCTGGATGTTGAGACCAGGGTAACCTTGGAAATGCTACATGCAGAAAATGACAGAGGTCCTTCGACCCTGGGTCCCTGAGTCACTGTGTGGAGCAGAGCTCTTCCTGGCTGTTGACTGCACTTATGAGTGAAGTAGTGAAGTGAAAGTTGGTCAGTGGTGTCTGACTCTTTGCGACCCCATGGACTATACAGCACACCACAAGCAGAGATTAGCCTCTGCTCAACCAACTGGAGAAGACCCATGTACAGCAACGAAGACCCAATGTAGTCAAAAATAATAAATATTTTTTAAAAACTATTTCAGATATAAAAATCCCATTTTAACAAGAAAATCTAAGTACTTAAAATCACACAAGCAAAATAAATCTAAGATGGACATTCTTAAACACAGAACTATTTCCTGAAGCACTGTATGAATTAAATTCACATATACAACTGTCATTTAGGATACAGAATGCAAAACAAAATCTCTATAGACTGTCATTAGTTCACCCCCAAAAATTAAAAGCAAAGAACAGACTGATTGACAGAAATATCACCATTCTATTTATACTTTTTTTCTATCAAAATGTGTTAGTTCCAGTACTCATTCATAAAATTCATCTATAGGGTGGACTTTCCTGGTGGTCCAGTGGTTAAGACTCTATGTTTCCAATGCAGGGGCACAGGTTTGATCTCTGTTCAAGGAACTAAGATCCCACATGCTGAGAAGCATAGCCAAAACAAATTTTTTTTAATTACTCAATATCAGTACAATATAATCATTTTTATGCAAGTATCATCCTGATTTTAAGAAAATTCTTAACAATTCTTTAATAATGAGCCTGAAGCATGCTGAACACAACAAGATACTGGGAACTTGAGCATGTTTTAATTGAGAGTTCATAATTCACAGGGCAAAACTTTGTACTTAAGACAAACTCCCATTTACTGCAGAAAGAAAACTTATATCAAAAGCTTTCAAACTATAGTTTTAGTGAAAGTGAAAATGTTAGTTGCTCAGTCCCACCCGACTCTTTGTGACCCCATGAACAGTAGTCCACCAGGCTCCTCTGTCCATGGAATTCTCCAGGCAAAAATACTGGGGTGGGTAGCCATTCTCTTCTCCGGGGGATCTTTCTGACCCAGAGATCAAACCTGAGTCTCCTGCATTGCAGATGGATTCTTTACTGTCTGAGCCATCAAGGAAGCCCTTATAAAGTTTCTAGTTACATTAAAAATGATATCAACACATATAATGAGTGCAATAAAAAAGAGCCCTTGAAGAAATAAATATAAGTATAGCTAGAATGCTTACTATGAAGTCTCCCCCTGCCCAAAATCATATATTTAAAGGAACTGATGCTTTTTATTATCGAAAAAGTATATAACTTGAGAGTTAGGAAAGATCTTTGGCTGCATCACAAACATTTCAGCCGCAATGCTGGAAAAGTACAGGAGGCAAAGTCACCTAGAGAATGTAAGATGGGAAGAAAAGACACCCTATAACACTGTTACTCAAAATGTGAACCTGGAACCATCTGCCCTATTTATTACTTTGAATGCTGGTTTCAAAAGCAGGTTTATAAAGTTCAGGATTCTCATCTGTTAACATAATTCCAACCCCTCACACCAAACCAAACAAATTGTGATCAACCTCTCAGTTTCAGCAGATGTATGTTTACCGGTTAAGAGCAAAAATCAGGCAAATCAAGAGGCAAAGATACAAGGGGAGGGGAGAAGAGGGAGAAAGAAAGCAAGTTATCTCTTATTCAGGACCTCACCTTTCCTTCCCACATTCAACACTCAAATATTTCACACAAAATACTGGCTACTTCTAGTGAGCAGGATCTTCAAAAAGGAATTAAAAATTCAGGAATCATTTTGAGAAAGCATCTGGGTAACTGCTTAAGCAAAGTTAAGAAAAGTTAAGTGTGCAGACCTCAAATATCTGTTTTTAAACGTGGAACAAGAGAACGAGGGGGTACTGTAACTTGAGCATATTACTTTTTACTCAGAAAGCGAAGAGGAACTAAAGAGTCTCTTGATGAAGGTGAAAGAGGAGAGTGAAAAGCTGGCTTAAAACTCAACATTCAAAAAGCTAAGATCATGGCATCCAGTCCCATCACTTCACAGCAAATAGATGGGGGGAAAAAATGGCAACAGTGACAGACTTTATTTTCTTGGGCTCCAAAATCACTGCAGATGGTGACTGCAGCCATAAAATTAAGACACTTGCTCCTTGGAAGGAAAGCTATGACTAACCTAGACAGCATATTAAAAAACAGAGACATCACTTTGGCAACAAAGGCTCATATAGTCAAAGCCATGGTTTTACCACTAGTTATGTACAGATGTGAGAGATGGACCACGAAGAAGGCTGAGCACCGAAGAATTGATGTTTTCTAACTGTGGTGCTAGAGAAGACTTTTGAGAGTCCCTTGGACATCAAGGAGAGCAAACCAGTCGATTCTAAAGGAAATAAACCCTGAATATTCATTGGAAGGACTGATACTGAAACTCCAATACTTTGGCCACCTGATACAAAGAGCTGACTCACTGGAAAAGACCCTAATGCTGGGAAGGACTGAGGGCAGGAGGAGAAGGGGACAAGAGAGGATGAAGCGGTTGGATAGCATCACTGACTCAATGGACATGAGTCTGAGCAGCCAGGAGACAGTAAAGGACAGGGAAGCCTGGTCTGCTACAGTCCACGGGGTCACGGAGAGTCAGACACGACTGACTGAGTGAACAACAACAAAATCAAGTAACTGTCTTGTACCAGAGCTGAGATTAGATGTTTAGAGACCCAGTCTAGACAAAACCATATCTTTACAGTTAAAAAGTATTCGAAGCATGAGATATGGACAGAGATCCCCCAGTTAGAATATAGATTTTTTTGTTTTAGTCATAATTTGATCTCTAATACCTAAAACAATACCTAATGTTACTAAGGAAAAAACGTGCCTAACTTGATGTAACAAAAATACCAAAAAATGTCATGTTGATTCATTACACACATAAAAGTCTATCTAACCACCATCAAACAGTCTAGGGCAGGCATTCCAAGGTGAGAAATTCTGCTCCAAGAACCCAGGCTGACCACACTGCTATTTCAATGCGTGGCTTCCAAGGTCACATGCTTGATGCCACTGCCTTCCAGGGCCCACCCTGCAACACGGGAAAAGGTAAATGTGTGTGAAAGAATGTGTGTAGAGACAGAACTCCTACTCACATTATACTGGAGATAGTCACAAGGCCGCACGTAACTAGTAGGAAGGCTAGGAAAAGTAGTCCATCTGTGTGCCTAAGATATGTGAAGAAGAGGTAGAAGTCTTTGAAGAATGATGAAATGAAAAGTTTTCAATGAAAAGTTTGGTATTTCCATGTGAAAAATGTGTCTAATAGGCAGTTGGATGTAAAAAATGTAGAGTTCAGAAGAGAAGCCAAAGCCAGAGATTTGTTTACCATCAGTAGCAAACATCGGAGAAGGCAATGGCACCCCACTCCAGTACTCTTGCTTGGAAAATCCCATGGACGGAGGAGCCTGTTAGGCTGCAATCCATGGGGTCGCTAAGAGTCGGACACAACTGAGTGACTTCACTTTCACTTTTATGCATTGGAGAAGGAAATGGCAACCCACTCCAGTGTTCTTGCCTGGAGAATCCCAGGGACGGGGGAGCCTGGTGGGCTGCTGTCTATGGGGTCGCACAGAGTCGGACATGACTGAAGTGACTTAGCATAGCAAACATACAAGCCAGAGTTTCTCAAACTCTGCATCACAATCAAATTCCAAGGTTCCACTTACTGAATCAGAATCTCTTGAGATAAGCCTGGCAAACTTCATTTTTAATGAGCTTCTAAGCAATTCTTACCAACACAAGTTTTAGAAATATGGGCAAAGGGAATAACTACCATCAAGAACAAAGGTTCAAGGCACTTCCATGGGGGTCCAGTAGTTCAGAATTTACTTGCCAATGCAGGGGACACGGGTTCGATTCCTAGTACAGGAAGACCCCACATGCCTTAGAGCAACTAAGCACCACACTTACTGTGCCAGCGCTCTGCAACAAGAGTGCCATGCTGGGCTAAGTGGCTTAAGTCGTGTCAGACTCTGTGCAACCCTATGGGCTGTATCCTACCCGGCTCCTCTGTCCATGGAATTCTCCAAGCAAGAGTACTGGAGTGGGTTGCCATGCCCTCCTCCAGGGGATCTTCCTGACACATGGATCGAATGTGGGTTTCTTGCATTGCAAGCAGATTCTTTACCATCTGAGCCACAAGGGAAGCTTCCACAACAAGAGAATCTACCACAGTCAGAAAACCACGCCCGCGCACTGCAACAAAAGGTAGCCCCTGCTCGTCACAACTAAAGAAATCCCGCACACAACAATAAAGACCCACTGCAGCCAAAAACATATAAATGAAAATTTTAAAAAATAAAGATTCAAGATAAAGGTACCACAAATGAGAGAAGGTGCCAAGAAGTTAACACTGTTAACACGATCCTGTGGTTTCTGGGCTGTTGTCACACTGTACTACCTATTAGATCAATAGTTCTCAAGTCTAGCTTCACATTAGAACATCTGATGAGCTTTTAAAAAATATTAATATTGAGGTTCCACCCACCAATTATTACATCATATCTCCAAGAGTGAGTAGGAATTACAGAGTACTCTTTCTTAAGCTTTACACCTAATTCAGAGTACAGCCAGGACTGAGAAACACCATTATGAGACAGCTGCTATTACATGTTCTTCATTTCAGAGTCCCAGGTTAATGTCCTACTTTAAAGACAACAAATCTTCATTTTAATTAATTGTGAACACTGAAAAATCAAGAAATTAAACATTGTTTAAAAATCTGGATTTCTGAGTTCTTTCAAGGTCAGAAGTAAATAGATTGCTAAACAGCACGGATCAGCTGCTACCAGGTAGCAGCTGCTCCAATCTGACCCTCAGCATTTGTTTATATTCCCTCACATGGTCACTGTAAGCACATGAGTTACTGCCATTAATAGACATGGGCCTTATTACTACAGATAAATATGTTAACTACTCACCTGTAAGTATTACAAGTATCCTTTATGTCTAATAGCTGTATTTGTATATACTCATGTAACAAAATAAAGAAATGAGTCAATCTTGTAAATGTTTTCACATCAGCCTCTTCATAAACCAATCCCTCCAACTTCTTTAACTGAAACTTTGGCAGTGGAACACAAATACTAGCTCCCTTCAATCTGCTGAGTAATAAGTGCACACTGATGACTTTACCTCAAAGTCCTGAGGTACATGGGGCACAGGATTATGTTCTAAACCCTCCATCTTCCAAGAAGAGGGAGAAAGAGACTGACAAACTTCTCATTTAAATTCATGCATACCCACCATAACCCCACACTGCCTATATTTTCAACCTTCTGGGAATGCTCCCACATTTCCGAAAGCCTGCACTCAGTGACACAGTCTGCACTGTAACATAACCTATCCACATCACGAGTGACTTTCAGAATTCAGGGGATCATCTGTGCAGTTTGGGAGCAATTTCCTGGCCAGGTACCTCTTACCTCTCCACAATACTTAGCCACTCCCCTAAATCCAACACCTTGCCACTTATTACCCAGACGTGCTCTTCATCAGAATCTAATACAGCCTTCTTATAACAATGTCTTATCCTTCAGTTTTCTCACTCCTACAATAACTCCACCTCCACTTTACAGATACCTGTAAGTCTCCTATAGTATCTAGTAACTCATGAACACCATTCTCATTGTGCTTCCAGCCTAAATTACAGTATTTGAAACACTCTATGAAAACTACTAACGTTCCTTCCTGTCAATTCTGATACAACATGTAAGCCAAGACAAAGCCTACATTAATTCCAATATCTGTGATTTCTTCATTAATACACTTAGAGCTGCCATATCCTAGAGAGAAATTATAAGAGCCTACAGATTGATCCCCTACAGGTACATAGTCTCTGATTTCCGCTGTGCCTTCAACTGCACTAATAAAATTTTTACTTATCATTAGTGAGCTCAATCTCTCATTCATGTCAGCAAGTATTCTGTATCTTGATAATTCTGCCCAAGTCCTTTAACCTAGTACCAAATCTTTTACTCTCAATGAGTTACCTCCCAGAATGAAAAATATAGCAATCTCCAGACATGAAATGAGTACCTCAACTACCAGTCCGGATTCCTCTCTCATAATGTGTCTTCATCTGCCTGTCCCTAATTCTGTCCTTTCTTTCTTGATATATGATTGTCTCCTCCCAGCCATCAAAAGTTAGCTCTTCTATCAATAGTCTTCATCCTTGTCCTCATTTAAGTGCTTCATCAGTTAGCCCTTTTCTTTCTTATACCCTCAGCCTCTCTTTTCTCTTCAATCTGTAAGTATGCTCGTTACTGATCAGCTAAAAATGTTTTAAGTGATGTCCATTTGGCCAGTTCCAGTCTCCAAGTAACAATACTGCCTACTTTTTATCTCAATTATTTTTCTTTTAAAGTTATCCACCCATGTTGAATCTATCCCCTTCACATGTTATTCATCCTGACACCGCCAAACCCAGGAGATACTTTACTTTTTATCACTGAAACACTCAATTGCAAGAGACATCGGTGACCTTTAATGCTGTTTAAAGACCTTTATCTTCCATCACTTCCATAAAAGTGTTTTAGGGGTTCTGACCTTAGTCCATTGCTCTTGTCTAAATATACCTTCTCGTTGGACAAGCTCGATTTTGAATGCAGTTTGTCCCTTGAAACCATTCCTTCTGTACTGCCAATCTCAGATAATGACATTTTTATACACACAGTAAACAAAATGAAAAATCCAGGCATTTCCCTCTTCTTTCTTATCATATCCAACAACCACATTTTGCTGATTTTTCAGCATTTATCCAATTTAACCCTTTTCCTCCAACCCAATTCGCCTTTTCCAATTCAGATACTCATGGCTTCTTGTTCTATCTCTAGAGCCATTTTTAAAAGTAACCCCCTACACTGAAGACCAACCACAATCTGAGTTACCATAGCCCCTCTCTTCCTATGAAGCTAAAAATTTTCAACAATTTATCAGAGTTAATAGAATAAAACCCAGATTTCTTATAGTTTAATCCATAGTTTGCTAGCTCTTACATAATCACCTGTGAATAGCTGTACACATCATGGTTTTACACAGCTTTGTAAGAATATGGTCCCCATTACTCTTTCTCTGATTAACTTATATTAACTTTCCTTCAGGTTCTATTCAAATTAATCTGCTCCTACAGGAAACTTTTAATAAAATCTCAGTATAGGATAAGTGCTTCTTTGAGTTTAGCATTCGATGAAACTTGAGCATGTATTATACTACACTATCTACTTGCCCAACTATTTCACTAAGTAGACTGTAAGCAAGTGATATGAGCACAGTGGCCTACACATAGCAAACACTCAATAAACATTTGTACCCCTGAACAAAACTAAAAAATATATTATATAGTATTTTTCTCTGTCAAAGAGATTATCACCTAAGAAGATAAAAGAGCTATAATAAAAATAAAAGTTAAACTTACTCTTTTAAAAAACATCAGTATGCAGTATGAAATACTAAAGTACTAAATCTAAATTTTCCATATGTGAATACGGGGGGGGGGGGGAACAGTATTTAAAAATAAAGTATACTGGCCACTTGGTGACACTCTTGTTCCATATTTTTCAGTATTATTTAATACTTTATTCTAAGGTTTATTCTACGGGGGAAAAAAATTACTTAAAAAAAAAAAAAACTCATTCTCTCTAAATCAATAACTCCTGATAAAGTATAACATGTTCCTTAAATACAAAGTGAAATAAATCCTAACATATTTTGAATTTCACAAACAAATGTGTTTTGTACAAACAGATAATCACTGGGTAAAAACAGAACCAAGAGTAGTAGGTAATGATATACTTGAAATGTAGACAAATTATCAGGTATGTGGCTCTATTAAATAAGAAAGTGGTAATTTTCAGAGCATGGGCAGGGGATGGGGGGTATTGTATGAGGATGACAGAAAACTTGATACATTCTCTTTTCCTCTGTTGACTGTTTCCAGTGACTCCACACTCCCATTAATAAAACATATTTGAATAAGAACTACTATATATATATATGTACATGTACACACACACACAATATATATATACACACATACACTGAATTTATAAAGTACATAATGTGTTACAATATGAAACATATAAAACAGATGTTCCACTGCCAGTAACAGAACTGTGGAAGATGGTGCGAAAGCAAGGAAGCCCAGGAATGATGGCAATCTGCAAAAGGAAGTGCTGAGCTGTGTAAGAAGAAAGACTGACAGGGTCAGAAGATTTACTATGTACTGGAATGTAGGCAAAATATCAAGGGTGCTAGTTTCAGGTCTGAGATCAGATTTCACCCTATTTACAAGCTAACGAGCTGTTACTACCTGGAGGATGCCTGCGGAAGACACAAAAGACTTAATTCGCCAGCATAGCAAACACCATAAGCACTGGCATGTTTGCGTGAGTTTCTCCAGGTTCCAAGTCCCACAGGGATGATCTGATATGAGCCCAGGTGTATGCACATGCACATGTGGTGGGTCTGGCTCACACCTGAGGAAACATGGGAAATCCACTATTTTTACACCAAGCAATAAGCAAGCCTATGAACTGGGAGACTGGGATTGACATATATACACTGCTATGTATAAAAAAGATAATCTATTATATAGCACAGGGAACTCTACTCTGTACTCGCTGGTGACCTACATGGGAAGGAAATTCAAAACAAAGGCAGCATATATGTATATGTATGGCTGATTCACTTTGTTGGAACAGCGGAAACTGACACCACAGTGTAAAACAATTATACTCCAATTAAAAAAAAAAAAAAGATAAGTAAAAATTGGGGGGGGGGGGGGCGGAAACTAGAATAGCCCAAGGCTTGTAAAAGAACTGGAAAGAAAAAAAAAAAAAAAAAAAAAGCAAGGCTGCTCTTTAACACAGAGGAAGACATTACCTTATCCTTCAAGACTGCTCACCACAAACCCAGCTCTGAGAAATAAGACAGATAAACAGCGATCAGGGCCTTGCATTCTTGGCATAACTTGGTAAGATGTGTAGGAGTGCAAGAGACCCATGGAGGACTGTTTCTCCCAACAACTGAAAGCCAGGATTCTCTCAATGATATAGAAGGGGAGTAAAATTAGGAAAAGATGAAGGGATACTGCCATGAAGTCAAATATGGAAATACTGTATAAAAATAAATACGGGTATAAAAGTGTGTATCCAGGTCTTATCTATAACAAACACTCTCCACTAAAGAGAACTTGTGTTCCTTAGAGAAACTGCTGATTTGAGGGCTGGGGCAGGGAAAGTATAAGAAGGACCTAGAACATCTTTCAGCAGAAAGTTAAGAAATAATCAAAAAATGAGGTAGATAAGTCAAAATAACTCAGATGATCTTAATTTGGCAATGAATTCATATATAACACCAAAAGCATTAGCAACAAAAGGAAAAGGTGATACATTAAATTTAATCAAATTTTAACATTTTGTACATCAAAAAAGGTCATGATCCACAAAGTGAAAAAACTATTTACGGAATGGGAGAAAATACTTACAAATTGTACATCTGAAAAGGATTTAATATCCAGAATACACAAAGAACTGCTAAAACTCAACAACAAAAAGACAAACAGCTCAACTTTTAAATGGACAAATAAAACTAAATAGACATTTCTTCAAAGAAGATACACACATGGCCAATAAACACATGAAACTGGTTGTTCATCATTACTAGTCGTTAGGGAAATGCAAATCAAAACCAGGAGATACCACTTCACACTTACCAGGATGGCAATAATAATAGTAATAATGGTGATGACTGATGATAATGATAGAAACATAATGAGTTGCTGGTGAGCATGCAGGAAAAACTTGGACTCTTGGACATTGCTGGCAGGAATGTAAAACAGTGCAGCTAATACGGAAAACAGTTTGGTGGTTCCTCAAAAAGCTAAATAAAGCATTACTATATGACCCAGCAATTCCACTCCTGCATATGTAACCAAAAGAACTGAAAACAGAAACTCAAAACAGACACTCATATGTCAGTGTTCACTGCAGCATTATTCACAACAGCCAAAAGGTAGAAACAACCCAAAAGTTCATCAGAAGAAAAATGGAGAAACAAAATGTGGTATACACATACAAGGGAATATTATTCACCCATAAAAAGGGATGTGGTTCTGATATATGCTACAACATACAACAGACCTTGAAAATACTATGTCAAGTGACAGAAGACAGATAGAAAAGAACAAACATTGTATGAATGCAACTATACAAAATATCTAGAACAGGCAAATTCCTAAAAATAGAAACTAGAATGTTGGCTGCCAGGTGCTAGGGGTAAAGGAGAATAACAAGCTATTGCTTAACAGGTACCGCAGTTCTGTTTGGGATGATGAAAAGTTTTGGAAATAGTTGAGATGGTTGCACAACACTCTAAATATAATTAATGCCAATGAATTGTATACCTGAAAACTGTTACAATGGCATATTTTATGTCATGTGTATTTTACCACAAAATATTTTTTAAAAGAACACACAGAAGCTACTTTAAAGGGATTTGATGGCCAAATTCAGGCATCAAAATAATGATACCAACAGATTATACCACACTGAACAAAACAGGAATCTGCTGATACTGGGTAGGTCAAAAAGTTTTTTCAGGTTTTCCATAAGATCTTCCAGAAAAACCCAAATGAACTTTTTGGCCAACCCAATATAAACAAAGTTTTGTTTCTTATTTAAAGAGGGTAGCAGAGAGAAAGAAAGCTCTTCCTCAAAACATAATGTCTACACAATATAGAAAGAAACATCTAATTATGAAATCACTCATTTAGAAGCATCTCATTACTAATTAATTCAGGCAAGAAACATCAATGGATACTAAAAGTAGGAAGGGAGTGAAATGGGATGTAGAATGGCATAATCACATAGTTTCAAAGTATCTCCCCACAAAACACTAACTTTAAGGAAGAAAGCTGAATTCACAGTGAAGAAATTTTGCAGACCCCAATCTTACTAAGACAACACCACCAAAAAAGGAAATCAACATTTGCAGTCTAACAAAACACAATAAAAAGACAGGATCACTTCAGAAACTGCAGCAGAAAAAAATAAAATGCGTAACTTGGATCTAATCATGAACACCAGACAAACCTAAATTGAGAAATATTCTATAAAGTGTCTGTCCTGTATTCATTTTGCCAAAAACAGCCATAAAAATCAAGGGAAGACTGAGGAACTGTTCCAGATTAAAGAAGTCTACAAAAATAGGACCTATGAGATCAAATTAGATCTTTTTGCTATAAAGTGCATTACTGGGGCACTGCTGGAGACAAAAACAAAAATACTGACAAGTACGGTTCTCCAAATTGCTCAGAATTGTTTTCTTACAAAAATATACAACTACTCCTGTATGGTTTATGATGCAATCATTTTTCCCCCCTAGAACAATAGCTACTTTCCACTCACAAAGTCTTTTAGTAGGAACTCTTCAATGAGTCCATCTGATAGGGAACAACTTAAAGATAACCAGGAAGACGCCAGCCACTAAAAGCTGTAACTTCTGTGATAGTGTAAAATGTGAAATATTACTGAAGATGTCCAGACGTCAAGTGAAGGTGTTGAAATAGAAGCATTTTCTAGTTTACTATGCTGCTTCATTTTTCTTCATAAAAACTGCTTTGTTTTACACCTGTTTACTATCTATAATCTATACTAAAATGTAGGTTTCATGAAAGGAGTTTATTATCTCCAGAGGCTAGAAGAGTATCTGATATATACAAAGTACACAGTAAATACTTAACAAATGAATGAATATAACATACAAAATTAACTCTCTGTTCTGAAAAGAGAATATACCTTGCTTTTTTCCCCACCATAGTTAACTTTTAAAATTATTTTTTAATCATTAAAAATATTTTTTAAATGATTACTATGTAACCGGCATGGTAAAATATGTGTTGCATGTGTTGAATCATGTAATCCTTTTTTTTAATTGAAGTATAGTTGATTTACAATATTATGCTAGTTTCATGTATACAACATAATGATTCAGAATTTTTTCAGTTTATATTTCATTACAGGTTACTTTAAGATAACGGGTGTAATTTCCTGTACTATACAGTATACAGTTGTTGCTTATCTATTTTGTACACAGTAGTTTGTATCTGTGAATCCCATACCCCTAACCTATCCCTCTAACCTTCCGTCTCCTTTTTGGTAACCAGTTTGTTTTGCATATCTGTGAATCTGTTTCTGTATTACATACACAGCCACTTCTATTATTTGTTACATTCCACATATAAGTGACATAGTATTTGTCACTTATCCCTTATTTCACTTAGCATAATATTTTCTCGATCCATCCACATTGCTGCAAATGGCAGTATTTCATTCTTTGTTACAGCTGAGTAATATTGTGTGTGTGTGTGTGTATACACCACATCTTCTTAATTCATTGTCTACTGATGGGCAAGGGGTTGCTTCCATGTCTTGGCTATTGTAAATAGTGCTTGTATGAGGTACATGCATATACCCAGAAAAAATCTGAAAACAATACACTTGTTTAATGTCCATGGTATAGATAAGAAAACTGATCAACTAATGATCAACAGGAACCACTCTGGTGGTTCAGTGGTTAAGACTCCATCCTTCCACTGTAAGGAGCATGGGTCTGATCCCTGGTCAGGAAACTAAAAGTCCCACATGCTGTGTGACATGGCTAAAAATGTTTTTTAATTTTAAAAAGTTTAAAAATAGAGAAATTAAAAAAAAAAAACCCACTACTGAATCAATGAATTTCAAACAACAGAATAAGAGTACAGGCAACATTCTCTGATCACAAATAACTAGGATTACTACATCAGAATCAGTATTAAATTACTATTAGTTACAATAGTGCTTAAAGGAAATTTTAAAACTATACTTGTTAATAGATAAGAAAAACAATTAAATGTCCAAGTTAAAATTTTAGATTTTTAAATGAAGCGTATTTGTTTTAGGTTATTAGAAGGCAAACTGAAAACACCTATTAAAATTTAAAATATACATGCCCTTTGACCCAGAAACTCCACTTTTGGCAATCTATCCCATGGGTACCAAAGTACTGTTTCTTAAAGATATTATGTACTCAGATTTATTGCAATATTGTTTTGTACTGGAAACTGCATGAATATTCATCAACAGGTAAACAACTGAAATATCTGGTTTATCCACATAATGGAATATTACTTGGAAATTCAAAAAATGTTAAACCAAATAACTTGGAGGGATCTGCACAAGCCTCTAGAGAAAATCAACTTAGAAAGAAGTGTGTTTAAGTGTTAATTGCTCAGTTGTGTCTGACTCTTTGCAACCCCAGAGACTGGGGCCCACCAGGCTCCTCTGTCCATGGGATTTCCCAAGCAAGAATACTGGAGTGGGTTGGCATTTCCTACTCCAGGAGATCTTTCCGACCCAGAGATGGAACACGGGTCTCGTGCATTGCACGGTTCTCCTGCATTGCAGGCAGATTCTTTACCATCTGAGTCACCAGGGAAGCTGACCTCATTAACAAAAATCAAATACCCCAAGTGTCTGTGAATACAGACAAAATATTAGGTTGGTGCAAAAGTAACTGTGGTTTTGTGTTGTTGAAGTTTGCCATTTGATATTAGAATACACTCAAATAAATGTGGTTATGCTATAAATGATTTTAACATGCATTTCTTACTTTATGTTTTTTTGCTATTGACTTTATTACTTGCTGTTTATTTTAACTACGGAAATGATACTACACAAAAAGAAAATTTGAGCAATTTTCTTAGTCGAGTTCAGAACTAGTCAGAAAGCAGAGACGACTCACAACATCAACAATGCATCTGGCCAGGATGATTTAAGAAATTTTGCAAATGAGAGGAGAGCCTTGAAGATAGTGAGTCCAGTGGCTGGCCATCACAAGTTGACAATGACCAACTAAGAGGAACATCAAAGCTGATCCTCTAAAACTACACAAGATGTTGTCCAAGAACTCAGTGTCAACCATTCTATGGTCATTTGGCATTGTAAGCATATGGTCATCGAAGCAAGTTGGAAAAGTGAAAAAGCTAGGTACGTGGGTACCTTGTGAGCTCACCAAAAATTTTTAAAAAAGCATTTTGAAGTGTCATCTTCTCTTATTCTACACAATAACAACAAACCGTTTTTGGATTGGGACGTACGACAAAAAGTAGATTGTATATGACAACCAGTGATGACCAGCTCAGTGACTGGACCAAGAAGAAGCTCCAAAGCACTTCCAAAAACCAAACTTGCACCAAAAAAGGTCATCATCACTGTCTGGTGGTCTGATGCCCATCTGATCCGCCAAAGCTTTCTGAATCCTGGTGAAACCATTATATCTGAGAAGTATGCTCAGCAAATCAACGAGATGCATAGAAAACGGCAATGCCTGCATCCAGCTCTGGTCAACAGTAAGAGCCCTACTCTTCTCCACAACGCCACCTGATCGCACGTTGCACAACCAACACTTCAAAAGTTGAACAAATTGGGCTATGAGATTTTGTTTGCCTCATCTGCCATATTCACCTGATCTCTCACCAACCAAGTACCATGTCTTTAAGCATCTCCACAACTTTTTGCAGGGAAAACACTTCCATAACCATCAGGAGGCAGAAAATGCTTTCCAAGAGTCTGCTGAATCCCAAAGTATGGATTTTTATGCTACAGGAATAAATAAACTTATTTCTCATTGACAATAACATGTTGATTATAATGGTTTCTATTTTCCTTAATAAAGATGTGTTTGAGCCTAGATATAATGACTTAAAATTCACAGTCCAAAACCACAATTATATTTGCACCAACCTAACAGAACATATACCAAGCTACTAACACTGCTACAAAGATTGAGGAGTAACATATATAATTTTGTTTCATTTATGTAAAATTATCCACAGGTACAGGGGGGAAAATGCTAAAAAAAGAAAAGAAAGAATAAAGACAGAAATAGCTCAGGTGGTAAAAAATATGCCTGCCATGCAGGAGATGCAGGTTAGATTCCTGGATTGGGAAGATCTCCTAGAGATGGAAACGGCAACCCACTCCAGTATTCTTGCCTGGGAAATCCCATGGTCAGAGGAGCCTGGTGGTCTACAGTCCATGTGGTCACAAAGAGTAGGACATGACTGAGAGACTAAGCATAGTACCATAGTACACAGTACAATAATCCAAGAGCTGGTTCTTTGGGGAGAAATAAACCATTATAAACCATTAGTTAGCCTAATCAAAACTTGTATGTTTTTTTAAATTTTGATTTTTATATTTAGGTCTTTATTATATCAGATTATTTATGTTCACATGCCAGGGTTCCAATTTTATGTTTTTCTCTCCTGAATGGAGAGTAAGTTTCCCAGTACTATTTATTTAAAAGTTCATTCTTTCTGCATTTGATTTGTAATACTACTATTGCTATACCCTAAACTCCTAGACATATCTAGGTTTGCTTCCAGACTCCCTACTGTTTCACTGTTCACATTACTACAACTTTGTTCTGATACATGATCTATTGAGTGTTCACATCTTTTCAATACTATTTTTGTTATTTGGCCTCTTCCTGTTAATTTTAGAATCATTTACCAACTCCTAATTGCACTCATCTCACACGCTAGTAAAGTAATGCTCAAAATTCTCCAAGCCAGGCTTCAGCAATACGTGAACTGTGAACTTCCAGATGTTCAAGCTGGATGTAGAAAAGGCAGAGGAACCAGAGATCAAATTGCCAACATCCACTGGATCATCGAAAAAGCAAGAGAGTTCCAGAAAAACATCTATTTCTGCTTTATTGACTATGCCAAAGCCTTTGACTTTGTGAATCACAATAAACTGTGGAAAATTCTGAAAGAGATGGGAATACCAGACCACCTGACCTGCCTCTTGAGAAACCTATATGCAGATGAGGAAGCAACAGGGAGAACTGGACATGGAACAACAGACTGGTTCCAAATAGGAAAAGAAGTACGTCAAGGCTGTATATTGTCACCCTGCTTATTTAACTTCTATGCAGAGTACATCATGAGAAATGCTGGACTGGAAGAAGCACAAGCTGGAATCAAGATTGCCCGGAGAAATATCAATAACCTCAGATATGCAGATGACACCACCCTTATGGCAGAAAGTGAAGAGGAACTCAAAAGCCTCTTGATGAAAGTGAAAGAGTTGAGTGAAAAAGTTGGCTTAAAACTCAACATTCAGAAAACTAAGATCATGGCATCTGGTCCCATCACTGCATGGGAAATAGATGGAGAAACAGTGGAAACAGTGTCAGACTTTATTTTTTTGGGCTCCAAAATCACTGCAGATGGTGACTGCAGCCATGAAATTAAAAGACGCTTACTCCTTGGAAGGAAAGTTATGACCAACCCAGATAGCATATTCAAAAGCAGAGACATTACTTTGCCAACAAAGGTCCGTCTAGTCAAGGCTATGTATGGATGTGAGAGTTGAACTGTGAAGAAAGCTGAGCGCCAAAGAATTGATGCTTTTGAACTGTGGTGTTAGAGAAGATTCTTGAGAGTCCCTTGGACTGCAAGGAGATCCAACCAGTCCATTCTGAAGGAGATCAGTCCTGGGTGTTCTTTGGAAGGAATGATGCGAAAGCTGAAACTCCAGTACTTTGGCCATCTCATGCAAAGAGTTGACTCACTGGAAAAGACTCTGATGCTGGGAGGGATTGGGGACAGGAGGAAAAGGGGAAGACAGAGGATGAGATGGCTGGATGGCATCACCGACTCGATGGACATGGGTTTGTGTGAACTCCGGGAGTTGGTGATGGACAGGGAGGCCTGGCGTGCTGCAATTCATGGGGTCGCAAAGAGTCGGACACAACTGAGTGACTGAACTGAACTGATGCAGCAAACAAACAAAAAACTGGAATTTAGACTGGAACTATATATTCACACCTGAATTTGAAGAGAACTGATACATTTGTGATGTCTGTCTCTTCCCATCCAATGATGTTGCATTGCTCCTTTTTTAATTGAGGACCTTAAAAATGTTCTTTAGAAATGACTTGTAATTTCATCCAACTAGGTCTCACACACTTTCATTAAATTTCATTTTTATTACTCCTTGATAGTTTTTATGCTATAGTGTTTTTAAATTACGTTGTCTAATTTATTCTGTTCATACTTGACTTTATTATACTGAACTTTGCTAATTTCCCAATAATTCTAATCGTTTATAGACTTGGATCTTCTGCATGGGTAATTATATAATCTGCAAATAAATTCTGTTTCTTTCATTGTAACCCTTAACCTTCATTTTCCTTGTCTCAGTTAGAGTGGGGCTGAAACCATTATTACCATGATGAATAGACGCAGTGAGAACAGGCATTATTGCTCTGCTCTGGTTTTAAGGCGAATGCCTCTAACTTTACCAGTCAGTATAGCAAATGCCTGTTTATTAAATACACAGAATTTTCTCTTCCTGGCTGAAGTTGTATACTAAGTGTTAAATTTTATCAAAGTATTTTTCAACATCTGTTATCTCTGTTGCTTCTTTTGAGAGAAGCAGTCTGCCATGAACTCTGAACCCCGCCATAGGTATGAAACTAAAAGGCCTAACCATCCACTGCTACAGAAGAGTTTTTGTAACTGGTCAACAGATAGTTCAACAGGTCAAGCTGACCGCAGTTTAACTCCCATGTGACTGCTTACTCCCCAGGAAAGGACTGGCTTGCTTCCTGACTGCAACAAAAGCTATCTAGCTTAACTCTGGGTTTCTCAGTTACAGTGCATCCCACTGTGTGCAGAGCCACCAATCTGCCCATCACATCACCCTGTGGGACTTGGGGACAGGGACCCAACACTGCCATGCTGATGCTTCTGCTGACTACTGGGCTGTAACAACCGCCCACTGAATCCAGCTGTCTACTTCTAGCACCTATGACGTTGTGGCAGTTACTCCTTGCCATTCTCCATGAGTTTGTGATTCTTCTCCAACAGGCTATAAGAGATCTTTAAAAGGATCCTTTACAACCTCCAACACTATCAAAGTCAAGTTATACAAGAAAGCAACTATCAACCCAGTTAAATCTATCTGTTCTTTTTTTCTAACTATTCTATCAAATGTCTCTAATAAGTAACCAAAGCTAACAATGATCGAGGTCCTTCCAAAATATGTTTTCCCAACAGAACTTAATTGATCAAAATAAAGCAACTAAGAGATGCTTTATAATAGAAGATAATTTGTAATGACTCAAATATTTTCAAGAAGGATACTTCTGGGAAAAAAATGCCTTACTTTCTAATTAAGTAAATAGATACCTTATAATCCACATGACTCATTAAGAACAATTTAATAAACAGAAAAGAATAAACAATAGTTTAAATATTTTTATTATCTATTATGAAATGCCAAGAGATAAGAATGCTAGCTTACTAGTGCCATTAATAGTATATTACACAGTCACAAAAAGATTATAATACTAGCTGCTTCTGAAATTTTAAACCCTATTTAATATTTCATCTATGTGCCTTAAGGTGAGATTTCAATAGGAGACATTTCAATGAGGCAAACATCAAAGTAATTATATTATTATTTTTATCTTTTTACCTGTATTCAGGCTGTCGGCTTGCAGAATGATCATCTCTCGTCCACCTATAGCCAGATTCATCCTGTAACAGAAAAATGTTACTTAAAATATTCATTTACATTATTTTGGTCAAATAGAGTATCTATTTGTATCTAACAACATTACTGGAAACTAGTCTCAAAACCAAAATAATATGAGGGAAAAAATACTTTTCTAAGTTTCTCTGTGCTTCAAAGGCATGAGAAAGAAAACAAGATACAAGTCATCCATTTCAAACCACTAATTTGGTAGACTCAGAACCTGTGGTACTTATTTATCTCTATTAAAATACTTAAAAGTATTTCTTTGGTGGGCCCAAACAACTTTATTGTCAAAAACACATGCCATCATTCACAATAGAGAAAGTCTGTTCAAGAACAAAAGTTCAATTTAAATTCAAACACATATTTCTCAATCTTTCATTTTATTTTCTTTCTCTGTGAAGTTTGCTCAGCAATTTTCATCTTGAAGCCTAATGAGGAAACCGTCACTTTCCCAGTTTTCTTATTGGTTTCCTTTTCTCATCCTACCTCCCATTAAAAACTATAATTGGAAACAATATAATAAGAGATCAACACTATATTAGATAAACCATATTAGACCAAGATGTTTAAAATCTTGTCTAAAATTAAGGTAAGCTTAAGATTTTAAAAAGTAACACACTTTGTCCTCTGAAACAGACAAGTTGGAAGAGGTACATATGAAGGAACCACATAGTAATCCACACTCCATGACTTAACATTACACATACAAGAAGGGACAATCAGTCCTCCATATCCACAGGTTCCACATTAGCAGATTCAACCAATCACATTTAAAAATATGGGGAAAGGGTGGAATTCAGCAAATTTCAAAAAGCAAAGCTTGAATTTGCCTCATGCTAGCAACTACTTACATAGCACCATGCTGTATTAAGTATCACAAATAATCTAGAGATGATTTAAAATACATGGAAGATGTACATAGTAAACACTATGCCTTTTTATGTAAGAGATTTGAGCATCCTTGGGATTTGGTATACTGGGGGTCCTGGAACCAATCCCCTGATATCAATGGACAACTGTAACATGTGCATTACCTACAATCAGAAACAATGATTCAGCTAAAATAAAAATATTATCTTCATTTTCCTCTTTAGCATCACATACCATACTTACAGAAATAAAATGCATTCATCATTTTTCTTCCCAACATTAAACTGAAGAAAAAAGTCAACAGCTATAATATCACACTGGATCTAGTAAGTAGTTTGCTTTATATTAACTGAAGGTAAGAATTAGTATCATGAGAATCCTAAGGATCTCAAGTGGGTTTATTTGTTTGAAGAATATTACATGAGAAAATGTGTAAAGAATGAACAATTCAATTTATAACAATAAGAGTAAAAAATACTATCAAGTCACTATTACGTTTCAAATACAGTTCAGTCCACTGAATCCAAAATTCCCTGTCTACACTAAGCAGCCACAGGGTTTTCATGAGGTAACAACTGTTTAACCAAAGGCTAAACTGTTTCTCCTTCAGACTACCTGAAAGAATGACTCTGGTGGCAAAATTCAGTATTTCTAAAATAAAGATAATGCATAATGTTTACTTTTCAATATTGAACCCTTCCTCCTAAAGGAAAAGCATGACATTTAAAAGTGAACAAAATAAAAATGAATTCTATTGAGACGTAAGAAAGCTTTCATCAAATTTTATTTAAGCAATGACTGAATATCTCATTAATTACGATATTGCATGGTAGGAAAGGGGAAAAAGCAGAAAATATAGGAAAATGGTTCAGCAGAAGAATGATGTAAACATGCAAGCTATGTCAAAGGAAGTGCATCAAGGAATAGTTTAATCAAGTTCAATAACAGATTACTGCAACATTAAATATGTTTCTAGATTATTAAAGATGATTAAGAAAAGAACATAATAAAGCAATAGTAGCTAAGATTTTAAAAATGCTTATTATAGGAAAGGCAATGTTTGGAGAGCTTTCTGAGGTAAGAAGTAGACTTTATTAATAATTATAACAAAATGAGACTGAGTGTCAACAACCTTAACCCAACCTCACCCACAGCATTTCATCATGATGAAAATAACGTAATTTTAACTGGGCACATTCAGTAACAGAAGATAACTACATGCTGATCACTTGAAAGTGAAAGTGAAAGTCACTCAGTTGTGTCCGACTCTTTGCGACCCCATTGACTATACATTCCATGGAATTCTCCAGGCCAGAATACTGGAGTGGGTCGCCTTTCCCTTCTCCAGGGGATCGTCCAACCCAGGGATCGATCCCAGGTCTCCCGCACTGCAGGCGGATTCTTACTGAATACGAAAGCAATAGGTAAGATTACCTTTATCTGGTTCTACAAACCCTCGCCAACTGAGGGAATAAAAAAGCAGGCGAGTTGGAATCAATGTTATTAAATCTAAGACAGAGCTATCTAGAGCGCTTACCCACTTTGTCCAGCACCCCAAGATTCTTGACTACCAGTTCCCATTTGACAGGTCCAGCAGGCAATTCAACAGAGCATCAAGCAGGAAGTGTTTATTCAACTGCCTCCATGGCCAGTCACATAAATTCCAAAAATTACATGATTCTTAAACTTATAAAAAACAACAATTAGTACATGGGGGAAATTTACATACTCCTCTGTGAGGTGGACCACTTCTTCGATCATGAGAAAAACTGCGGCCCTCGTCACAGTCTCGGTAATCAACATGACTGTAATATCTATTGTAGCTTCCTTCACCAGGTCTGTCTAGCAGTGGTGGTTTCTTTGGCACAACATTAACTACTCTACGGTAGCCATCCTAAAACAGACAAAAAGAAATACATAAAAATCACTAACTTCGCTATTTGGTTTTGGAAACGTTTTTTTAAAAGCATAGGAGTTATCCTTAATCAAATAGAGTAAATGTATAAACAAACAAAAATGCATTAATGAAATAACATGAATAATAACTAATAGTAAGGTCTTCACATGAATTAAAGGAAATGAAACCGTTCAATGAGAAAGCCAGGTGTTTAAAAGTAACATGCAGCAATGCAAAAAACCAATCATAAGTAAAAAAAAAATACAACATTATTAATAAAAAATAAACCATGAAAAGGAGAATGTCACAGTAGCTCTAATCCCTAGTTGTCCAGGTATTTTAGAAGTAAAATCATTTAAGATAGCACACATCTTTTGTTCACTGTGTCTGAAGTTTACTGTCCAGAAAAAAATAAAAGATTTTTATACATAACCAACAGCAAATAAGGAGATAATACTGAGCTAGAAAGATCTAGAGGATACATTTTGCTATTTCTAAAACAGCACATAAGAGAAGAGCCTGTGACATCATAAGTTTGGAAGCAAAATAAAACTCGATATAAAAGCTGAACTAATTTTCAAAGTAATATGTTAATGTTTTAAAGTTTAGCTCAACGGATTCTTAGTGGGAGTTGGGAAACTGAATAGAGGGAAAATAACACCTATCTTAGACTAGAAGCTGCTGTAAAATAAAAATGATTATCAACAAGAAGAACCAGAGAGCTACAGAACATGCATCTCTAAATAATCTGGTCTTGAGCACTCATGCTATGTCTATCAATATCAGATGAGGCCTATGTGAAAGAAATTGGCAGGCTACCCAAGTGTAAGATATGATCATTATGAATTAACTAATTCGACAAAATGAAAAACTCACAATGCCTAACATTTGGGAGTGGTAATTTTACTATTTAAGTCTCAGTTTCATTATCTGAACAATGACATTAATAACAGTAACTACATCATGAAGTTGTGAGGACTAAAGAAAAACCAGACTGTAAAACAGTACAGCAGGATACACTAAGTACACAAAAAATGTTTGCTATTATGATTACTATTTTTGCAAGTCTAAGTGAAACACTAAATTCCTCAAAATGGCTACTTCCTTAAATTGCTTCTTATCATTAATAACTACAACTATTCAATAACTATTAAATAGCTATAAAATAGCTATTTAAATATATTAAAAAATATTTTAGTAGCTATTAAATAACTACACCAATGCCAAATTTCCCAATGAGTAGGAAATTTGTCAGTGTGCCACAAAAAAAGTTAATATCCATTTCAGAGTTAAAATGATCTATGTAATTTTTTCCCATGGGGATATAAGGTGGTTTCCTTTAGTATGTAACATACTAAATTGTAATATATATTCTGTATGATCACATAAAATATAGTACACAAATGAATTTAGTGACTTTTTCTTCTTAACACTATCTTTCATAGAGATTTCAATTAAATCTAAGCAAATACTGAGCTTAAAAAAAACTGTCACTAAGCCAAAATTTACAGCATCTTCTAATTCAAAATTTGTTGCACATAAAATTCAAACCACTGACTTCTCCAATTGTGGGAAACCATAAAATTCAATTACACAATACCCATTTGTTCCTACCAAATAATAAATGAAAATAATCAATCCAAAGTTGTTAATAAGCAAAAGAAAAAATCTGCTAATGATAGCTCTTGTATCTAGCAATGAAGA
The DNA here is from genome assembly GCF_002263795.3 of Bos taurus. Taxonomy (NCBI): domain Eukaryota; kingdom Metazoa; phylum Chordata; class Mammalia; order Artiodactyla; family Bovidae; genus Bos; species Bos taurus. The sequence goes on from NC_037332.1 coordinate 38,318,476, forward strand.
TGAAACTGCCATTTCCTTTATGTTTTGAGAAAGTGTACAAATATATACATTATACCATCCCTCTGGTGGTGTTGCACTGAGTAATTCTCACAAACACACAGGATTACAAGAGCCACAAGGAGAAAAACCTGAGTGCTTATTTACCTGTAATTTATCTTGTAATCTTTAAGAGCAGTAAAGCAAGACAACGACCAGAACTCATAAAGATGCTACCTCCTGGAGGTCTAGAGGAAATCACATGAGAGTCCTAAAGAAAGGTCTTTGAAGAGAAGGGGGATTGTTCTGCATGCAGAACAGTGTCCTCCTAATGCTGACATGTCAGCTAGATCCGTTAACTCAAGAGCAGGAGAAAGACCAAGCAAGGAAGACAGAATGAGTAAGATTAAATTCCAAGAGACATTTCTGAGAAAGCAGTAAAACATGGTTCCCATAAATCCCCTCTTCTTGTTTTAATGAATGTTTCTTTGATCTTCTTGTCAGAAGAACAGTGTTAGCATCGCCTCAGTGCAGGTGAGTCAAGAAAATAAGGCAATCAATGTTCTAAACATAAGAAAACATGCTACCACAGTCTGTGATCGAGTCCAAAGAGCACGCTGATTTTCACCGAGCCATAAAAGTGCAGCTTCCAAAGCTGCAAGTCGAGATAAACTCATGTGATCAATTTCCACTGTTCAGTAAAATCAGAAGTTATATTAGTCTGTACTTGGCAGTTTTTAAGGAAACAGAAAGGGCTGCTGTAATAGCAGCTGCCATGGTAACAGCCATTATGGAAACTATTAGAGTACCTAAAAGACGTTTTTTACCCCAAACTAGATTGGATTGAGCTAGGTGAGAATCACCACACCAGGGTTAATTTAATAGAAAGGGTAAAGTTATAAGCAAGTGCAAAGATGTATGGTCTGGTAGTGCAGATATTAACATGGGCATTCATGTCTGTAAAGTTCCAAACAAAATGATTACTGTTAAAGATTTGAAGGCCCTGTTGCAAAACCTGTGAAAAAAAAGGACGTGCAAGATGATGCCACATGACGATCTTAGTAGGAGAGTATTGTAATGGTGCTGGTGCAAATTTTAAATGGAGTACAAGTTTTGTAAATCCGGGATTCCATAAAGGATCAGATTTATTATAGTGAAAGAGAAAAGACCAAATCTGATCATGCCAAGTTCTGTTACTGTCTTGAACCAATAATCCTTGGAGACCCCAATTTTCTATTGTATAATTATTGATCATGAGAGCTGTGTGGAAAAATTGTGAGATCTGCAAACATGCCAATTAAATCCATCAAACAGTCGCATATCAATCCACGCATGAATACATAATGGAATTAATGGTTTAGGGTGAGACATTCCAGACGCTGTTTCCTTGGAAACCAAAAGTAAACACAAAGGTCTGATGTTTAATGGTAACAATTCGAGATCGTTTTGGGGGGTTTTATTATATTATTCATATACCACTGAGTGCTGGTATAAGCACATATCTGTGCATTTGTTCAGTTAGTTATGCAGAAGGGTAGATGTGAACCATTAATGGTCCAAGGAGAATCTAAGGTATTGCATAGGTAAAAGAGATGGGAGGAGAAAGCCATTGTCTCCTAGTAATGGTAGAATCATTGATAGAAATAGGAATTTCTGGATCTTCCCATGGGACAACAGACAACAAAGGGGGGTTCAGGAAGTGAGCCCAGTATGTATAGTTATTGTTAAGTAGCACACAAGCAGGAACCCAGGTGAAAAACAGAAGTAAAAAACTAACCCGAAAGAGCCATACCTTATGGGCAGAGTTAGCAGTTACAATGGCTAAAAGGGAAAGCAACATATTTTCAGGAGTAATAGGTGTGCCACTATTAACAACAGCTATTTCAGCTCTTAAAGTAAGACGTTTAATATCACCCCACATAATGTCAGCGGCTGGAGAATGATTGGTTATTTCTCAGTCTTTTTGGAAGAGGCATGCCAGGAAGAGTCATCTGGGTGGTCAATAGATGAAACTCCAGTAACGGATCCTTAAGTCCTTGGTGCCAACTCATGATAAAGTTTCACACAATGGGCAGGGATACAAAGTGGACCTGATGGAGACAAAACAGCAGCATATTCCCTTCCCCATGTTACTAATTTAACAGGTCCTTGCCAAATAGGAGAGAGGGTGGTTGTTTAAAAAGTACCAGAGGGAATTCTTATGAATGTGGAGTAGCAAAATGTCTAGTAACAGCAGCTGATTGTGAAGAATTTTTGGAAACTGACAAGTGATTAGGAGTGAATAATGGTTTTTCCAGTGGTCATGTATGGATGTGAGAGTTGGACTGTGAAGAAAGCTGAGCACCGAAGAATTGATGCTTTTGAACTGTGGTGTTGGAGAAGACTCTTGAGAGTCCCTTGGACTGCAAGGAGATCCAACCAGTCCATTCTAAAGGAGATCAGCCCTTGGTGTTCTTTGGAAGAAATGATGCTAAAGCTGAAACTCCAGTACTTTGGCCACCTTATGTGAAGAGTTGACTCACTGGAAAAGACTCTGATGCTGGGAGGGATTAGGTGCAGGAGGAAAAGGGGACGCCAGAGGATGAGATGGCTGAATGGCATCACCGACTCAATGGACTTGAGTTTGAGTGAACTCCGGGAGTTGGTGAGGGACAGGGAGGCCTGGCGTGCTATGATTCATGAGGTTGCAGAGAGTCGGACACAACTGAGCGACTGAACTGAACTGAAGGCAATATATAATCATGCCCTGCTGCTGCTGCTGCTGCTGCTAAGTCGCTTCAGTCGTGTCCAACTCTGTGGGACCCCACAGACGGCAGCCCATCAGGCTCCCCTGTCCCTGGGATGCTCCAGGCAAGAACACTGGAGTGGGTTGCCATTTCCTTCTCCAATGCATGTAAGTGAAAAGTGAAAGTGAAGTCACTCACTAGTGTCCAACTCTTCACGACCCCATGGACTGCACCCTTCCAGGCTCCTCCATCCATGGGATTTTCCAGGCAAGAGTACTGGAGTGGGGTGCCATCGCCTTCTCCAATCATTCCCTAGGAGGGATTAATTCTTTCCTTTTCAGTTTATTTAAAATTAATTTCGGTAGCCCATTCATGCATTCAATAATGCCTGTCCAGTAAGGTTGTGAGGAATACCTGTGATGTGTTTAATATCCTATAGACGAAAGAAATCCCTAAGTTTGTGTGATGTATATGCTGCAGCATTAGCAGTTTTAGTGGCTTGAGGGTGTCCTAGAATAGTAAAACATTCAAGGTGAGCTTGCACATGATGTGCTTATTCTCCATGCTGTGTGGTAGCCCATAAAAAGCCTGAAAAAGTATCGACAGTTACATGCACAAAGTGAAATGGTTTAAATGGAGGATAATGAGTCACATCCATCTACCATAACTCATTAGAACAAAGACCACAAGGGTTATAATGCCAGCTTCTGGGAGAGAAGGAGTTAATAACTGACATGTGGGACAGTTACTAATAATCTTTTGGCTTCCTGTATGGTTAGAGCAAATTGTTTATGTAGCGCCTTGGCACTCTGGTGGAAGAACTGATGTGACTGAAAGGCAGCAGTAAACGATGATCCTATAAGGTGAAGACATGAGTCAGCTTGTTGATTTCCGAAAGTGAGAGCTCCGAAAATTGTCTATGTCCTCCAATATGAGCTATGAAAAAACGATGATGTCGTTTAGTTAAAAGAGTTTGAACAGAAACAAAGAGGGAAAGTAATGGTTTATCCATTGAAGTATTTTAAATAGAATCAGGCACTTGTTGAATGATATTAACAACATAAAAGGAATCTGTTAAGAGAGTAAAGTTTGCAAGGTTTGCAATGCAAGCAAGACAGCAGCTAATTCAGAATGTTGTAGGGAAGTTTGGGGGCTGGTAAAGATCTTTATCCATCCTGATGTTTCCTTCCAGGTCACTATCCCTCAAGTTTTGACTGCCATCTGTATAGTGGGTAAGGAAGTTAGGAACAGGATTTCTAGAGACAAGAGGATGTAAAGAAAAGGGCACTAATTGTAAAAGAGAAGTTATTTTATCCATCAGTAAGTTGTAAATAATTCCCCTGTAAAATCTGATATGGCGATTTGAAATTGTTCATTAGTTTGATATAATGATTCCACGTTTTCTTTAGATATTCCCACAAAATTGTTTGTGGATCTGAGCCAGTAAGGCAACAGAGGCCTAAGTGTCCTTGCGGTAATAGATGTAGTCTCTCCTGTAAGCAGGGAAGAATAATATATTTTGGTTGATTAGGATCATGTAGCCATTCAATGTTTTTTATCTCTTTAGGTAAGATGTGGGCAAATATTGCTGTAGGAGTATGTTTGATAGAAAGAAGAATCAGTGAAAAAGGATGTGAAGAAACATACAGTCAAGAAAATGTTTAACATAAGCAGCACTGAATTGTGGTAATAAAGCATAATGTTAAGGAGAAAAACAGCAGGGTGAGTGAGGTAGGATCTTCATTTCCCTGTAATAATTGAAAGAAAGTGAACGTGAAAGTCGCTCAGTTGTGTCCGACTCTCTGTGACCCCATGGACTATACAGTCCATGGGATTCTCTAGGCCAGAATATTGGAGTGGGTGGCCTTTCACTTCTCCAGCGGATCTTCCCAACCCAGGGATCGAACCCAGGTCTCCCACACTGCAGGAGATTTTTTACCAGCTGAGCCACAAGGGAAAGGAAGCTCTGCAATATGTTGGGATGCCTAACGTAGGTCGTATACAATTTAAGTGACTCAAGAATTGCTGTAAAGAAAGAAGAGTTAATGGTTCTGGAACCTTGAAGGAAAATTGTAAAAGAGTAATTGCTTTTTGTAAAATTTGAAAACCAAGATATTTCCATGGGGGCATATGTTGGATTTTCTCTGGAGCTATTATTAACCCCTGTGAATTCAAATATGTCTGCAAGGAAGAGAGAATTTCTGCTAATTTTTGTGGTGAAGAGTGTGCTAAAAGAATATCATCCATATAATGATAAATACAGGCATCAGGAAATTGTTGTCATAACAGGTACAGACTTAGATCTACAAATCTTTGACACGTGGTAGGGCTATTCTTCATACCCTGAGGTAAGTATTTCCACTGATATCATTGTAAAGGATGATGATTATTTATATTAGGAACTAAAACTGTAAATTTCTGTTTATCTTCAGAATGTAAAGGTATGGTAGAAAAAAAAATTTTAAGATCTATAATTATTAGTGTGATCATCTGGAATTAGAGAGGGGTTTGGAATAGCTGGTTGTAATGAACCCATCGGCTGCATTTGAGCATTATTTACTCTTAAATAATGAATTAAATGCCATCTTCCTGATTTTGGGGGGATAATAAAGATGGGAGTATTTTAAGGAAGGTTGTCTATGTCCTGCATCTAATTATTCTTTAACCAATTGTTCTATAAGCCCAATTTCTTCTTTAGTCATAGGTCACTGCTCTATCCAGATCCAGGGGGTGGGGGTGGGGGAGGGTTCATCAATCTAGATGATTTGTAATGGTATATAATAGCAGTGGCCCTGAGGATAAATTTGTCTGTAGTTTTAGTTGATATTGTTATAATATATCTCACCCCCATAAAGCTGTAGGAATATTCATGATGTAAGGACAGATAATAGCTACATGCCCTTCTGAATCTGTACAGATTTTTGGAAAGGTGCTTTGATATGCTTCTTGGAATCCCCCAACAACTAACATCTGTCCATGGACGCTTTTTAAAGGCCAGATGGAAGGCCATCCTTGTTTTGTGATAATAGCTATATAAGTTCCTAATCTATTAAACCCTTGAATGAAAGGTCTTGAATTTTTAGAGTTTATGTGGGGTGGTTAGTCAATTAGCATTGTCTAGTAAGCCACATTCGAAGATCCAAAGCCTCCTTTCCTAATTTCTTTCTCTGCTGAGGGTACAAAATAAGGCAAGAGTAACAGCTGTGCAAGTTTTGTCCCTTTCTCTACTGTATGATAAGTATGTGAGAGCCATAATTTGAATACTGCCTGAGTAAACAGAATCAATTACCCTTGGTAAAATATGAATACCTTTCATAGTTATGCTCGACCGGCCTAAAATAATTCCAACGGTGTCTTCAGATAAAGGGCCATAAACTTCTGTAGGAATACATTTAACTTCTTCGACACTATGAACAGAGGTTAGCAATATTGTACAGGAGGTGGTGATCAAAACCATCCCCGAGAAAAAGAAATGCAAAAAGGCAAAATGGTTGTCAGAGGAGGCCTTACAAATAGCTGAGAAAAGAAGAGAAGTAAAAGACAAAGGAGAAAAGGAAAGAAAAGAAAAGAAAAAGAGTTCCAAAAATAGCAAGGAGAGATAAGAAAGCCTGCCTAAGTGATCAATGCAAAGAAATAGAGGAAAACGATAGACTAGAAAAGACTAGAGATTGTTTCAAGAAAATTAGAGATACCAAGGAATATTTCATGCAAAGATGGGCACAATGAAGACAGAAACGGTATGGACCTAACAGGAACAGAAGATATTAAGAAGAGGTGGCAAAAACACACAGAAGAACTACACAAAAAAGGTCTTAATGAAACATATAACCACGATGGTGTGATCACTCACCTAGAGCCAGATATCCTGGAGTCCAAAGTCAAGTGGGCCTTAGGAAGCATCACTATGAACAAAGCTAGTAGAGGTGATGGAATCCCAGAAGAGCAACTTAAAATCCTAAACAATGATGCTGTTAAAGTGCTATACTCAATATTCCAGCAAATTTGAAAAACTCAGCAGTGGCCACAGGACTGGAAAAGGTCAGTTTTCATTCCAATCCCAAAGAAGGCAATGCCAAAGAACGTTCAAACTACCGCACAATTGCACTCATCTCACACGCTAGCAAACTCATGCTCAAAGTTCTCCAACTTAGGCTTCAACAGTACGTGAACCGAAAACATCCAGATGTGTAAGCTGGATTTAGAAAAGGCAGAGGAACCAGAGATCAAACTGCCAACATCCAGTGGATCACAGAAAAGCAAGACAGTTCCAGAAAAACATCTGCATCACTGACTACACTAACGCCTTTGACTGTGTAGATCACAACAAACTGTGGAAAATTCTAAAAGACAAGGGAATACGAGACCACTTCACTTGCCTCCTGAGAAACCTGTATGTAGGTCAAGAAGCAACAGCTAGAACCAGACATGGAACAACAAACTGGTTCCAAATTGGGAAAGGAGTACGTTAAGGCTGTATATTGTCACCCTGCTTATTTAACTTATATGCAGAATACATCATGCAAAATGCTGGGCAGGATGAAGCATAAGCCGGAATGGAGGGAAAAATATCAATTATCTTAGATATGTAGATGACACTACCCTTATGGCAGAAAGTGAAGAGGACCTAAAGAGCCTCTTGATGAAAGTGAATGAGGAGAGTGAAAAAGCTGGCTTAAAACTCAACATTCAGAAAACTAAGATCACGTCATTCAGTTCAGTTCAGTTCAGTTGCTCAGTCGTGTCTGACTCTTTGCAACCCCATGAATTGCAGCACGCCAGGCCTCCCTATCCATCACCAACTCCCGGAGTTCACCCAGACTCACGTCCATCGAGTCAGTGATGCCATCCAGCCATCTCATCCTCTGTCGTCCCCTTCTCCTCCTGCCCCCAATCCCTCCCAGCATCAGAGTCTTTTCCAATAAGTCAACTCTTTGCATGAGGTGGCCAAAGTACTGGAGTTTCAGCTTCAGCATCATTCCTTCCAAAGAAATCCCAGGGCTGATCTCCTTCAGAATGGACTGGTTGGATCTCCTTGCAGTCCAAGGGACTCTCAAGAGTCTTCTCCAACACCACAGTTCAAAAGCATCAATTCTTCAGCGCTCAGCCTTCTTCACAGTCCAACTCTCACATCCATACATGACCACAGGAAAAACCATAGCCTTGACTAGACGGACCTTTTCTGGCAAAGTAATGTCTGTGCTTTTTAATATGCTGTCTAGGTTGGTCATAACTTTCCTTCCAAGGAGTAAGTGTCTTTTAATTTCATGGCTGCAGTCACCATATGCAGTGATTTTGGAGCCCCCCAAAATAAAGTCTGACACTGTTTCCACTGTTTCCCCATCTACTTCCCATGAAGTGATGAGACTGGATGCCATGATCTTCGTTTTCTGAATGTTGAGTTTTAAGCCAACTTTTTCACTCTCCACTTTCACTTTCATCAAGAGGCTTTTGAGTTCCTCTTCACTTTCTGCCATAAGGGTGATGTCATCTGCATATCTGAGGTTATTGGTATTTCTCCCGGCAATCTTGATTCCAGCTTGTGCTTCTTCCAGCCCAGCGTTTCTCATGACCTACTCTGCATAAAAGTTATATGCAATATATATTTTATATATATATATATAATATATATATTTTATATATATATAATATATATTTTTTATATATATATAATCATGGCAAATAGATGGGGGGAAAAAGTGCTCACTGAAGATGGTGACTGGAGCCGTGAAACTAAAACATGCTTGCTCCTCAGAATAAAAGCTATGACAAACCTAGACATCATATTAAAAAGAAGAGACATTAGTTTGCCAACAAAGGTCCATCTAGTCAAGGCTATGGTTTTTACAGTAGTCATGTATGGATGGAAGAGCTGGACCATAAAGAAAGCTGAGCACCAAAGAACCAACGCTTTTGATCTGTGGTGCTGAAGAAGACTTTTGAGAGTCCCTTGGACTGCAAGGAGATCAAAGCAGTCAATCCTAAAGGAAATCAGTCCTGAATATTCATTGGAAGGACTGATGCTGAAGTGGAAGCTCCAATATTTTGGCTACCTGATGTGAAGAACTGACTCATTGGAAAAGACCCCGAAGCTAGGAAAGATTGAAGGCAGGAAGAGAAGGCGACGACAGAGGATGAGATGATTGAATGGCATCACCGACTCAATGGACATGAGTTTGAGTAAGTTTGAGTAAGCTCCGGGAGTTGGTGATGGATAGGGAAGCATGCAAGCAGGCATGCAGTCACAAAGAGTGGGACACGACTGAGCAACTGAACTGTCTGAACTGAACTGAAGGAATTTCTCACTCTTCTATGGCAAAAACCACAATTATGACATAAATTCCAAGTATTTAGATGCTGTACATTAACAACACCTATACCATTTTTCAACCAATGACCTACTGGTTCCCAATCAGACACTTTCAAAGAAACTTCTTGTGGATACCAAGGACAAGTATAAATCACCATAAGAAGTTTAGTTAAGTCTGAATCAGAAAACTTACAACCACTAATGGCAAGCAGAAAAGAAAGCTGATGCTTATGAGCAAGCTGTCGAGGAGAAAGTTACCCAGAGTGGAAAGCGAAAGTACCGCACATCTAGAAGGCTTCATTCTGTCATTAGTCTTAAAGGCCATAGTTTCTACCTGGAAGAGCAGATGTCCTTTTCCCTTGCTCAGGCTTGAGCAAGCAAACCTTCACATGGTCCCTGTTTGGCCACCAAATGTGGCAGAGTCACACTGGGTTAGTTCTCACAAACACATAGGATTATAAGAGAGTGCGGGGAGAGCTCAGAGAAAAAGCTGAGAGCTTATTTACTGGTAATTTATCTTGTAATCTTTAACTAAGAACAGTAAATCAAGACAAAGACCAGAACTCTGGGATTAAGGAAGTTACCTCCCAGAGGTCTGGAGGAAATCACATGAGAGTCCTAAAGAAAGGTCTCTGAAGATAAGTGGGATTGCTCTACAAGGAGAACAGTGTCTTGCTAATGCTGACATGTCAGCCAGACCATCTAACTTAAGGGCAGAGGAAAGACCAAGCAAGGAAGAGAGAATGAGTAAGATTAAATTCCAAGAGACATTTCTGAGAAAGCAGTAAAATATGGTTCCCAAATAAACTTAACTACTTCTTTTAAGTTATAGTATTATGATTTTTAACACTTTCATATTTGTCATTATCTTAGAGACAAGACAATTTCTTCCACATGGCTCTCTGCATTTCTGGAATAAGGACTATTCAGTTTGCCTGTGCTAACAGAAATCTGACCAAGATACATATCAAATGATTTTTCCAATTTTAAATCTGAAATGGTGATTGTGTTTTGTTAGAAAACCAATTATTCCTTCACTTTCTATAAATTCCAATTCACTATAAATACCTGTTATGAAAAACACTTTGATTTTAGTTTAAGTAAAAGCACCAAGTTTGATGTTTTGTTTGATTCAATATATAAATGTATATCAAATTCTCCACACTAATGTTCATTCTTATTACTAATTGGGTACAAATTATCAAGATTACAGTTCTTTAAAAACATTTCTTTTCCATTGTCATTAAAATATACTTTGTATTCATTTTAACACAAAAACATTTTATTTTAATACATAAGCACCTCTTCTTAAGCATCTTTCTTTTTTGAGACATAATGAAATATTTCCATTTGAAATAAAGTATCTTGAATTTACTTGAAACTAATCCAAGAAAGAGCAAAGTGGTGAAAGCATAGACTAAAGAAGATGACCTTGAGTTGATAAATACCATTTGAATAATTTGTCTGTGGGGAGTTCATTACGTCATTTTGCCTACTTTTAAATACTTAATTTTCACCGTTATAAATAAAAAGTCAAAAACAACTAAAACACATTAACCTACCACCAAAGTAACTAAGTACAATGGTATATGTAACTACTCAACTGCCAGATTTCCTGACACAATCAACTTGGTATGAATGGAAGTTTCATGGCACAGAAACCTTGATCTTATTCACTGCCCTATTCCCAGCACTTGGAGTATTACTTGGCACATAGCAAGTACCACATACATAATATACATTCCAGTTTGCATCTCAGTTTTATACTACTGTTGGCATCACATGCTTTTTACCAGAAAAATACAACACCTAACTAAAAAATTCGATTACCCACAAGTCTAGAGGACTTCTGCTTTCAAAAGCTTGAGGTTTCCTCACTCCGATCCTTCATGCTTTAGACACATATCTGTATTGTAGGGCTTGCCTGGTGGCTCAGTGGTAAAGAATCTGCCTGCCAAAGCAGGAGACACAGGTTTGATCCCTCTATCAGGAAAATCCCCTGGAGAAGGAAACAGCAACCCACTCCAGAATTCCTGCCTGCGAAATCCCATGAACAGAAGAGCCCGGCGAGCTACAGTCCATGGAGTAGCAAAGAGGCAGACATGACTTAGGGACTAAGCAACACAACATCTGCATTGTAGCACTTACTGGTTTAATTCACTCACTGAATTTTCAATGAAATATTGATATCTCTGGGTCATTTCAACGGCTTTTGGGAATAATATGTCAAATATCCGAAGCTGGAACTGTCCCCAGAAAACTAGAACACATTACAGGATGTAGCTGAGAACTGATCCTGTCTCTCTGGAAACAGTGACAACGAAACGAAAGCTCATGTAATTCTCTCCGCCAAAAAAATTAAACACCTCCTAGGGCAGCTCTACACAAAGGAACATTTCTAAATCAAAACTCAGCAAATGCACACTTAAGATTTTGCATCTAATGTATGTAATTTTTACAGTTACACTCAAAACAAATTGCACTTCAGCTGATGATATGCATGTTTAAGTAGCTAATGGAAAGTCTAGTGCTGTCCACAGTTTACTTCGAAATGCATCCCTCAAATCTGATGGACTCGGTGTACTTATAAAGGACAGACAGATGGATAAAGACATGATAAAGAAAGTTTAGTAAAATGTTAATAGTTGAATCTAAATCATGAATAAATGGATGTTCACTATAAAATTCAACTTTGCTGTAGGTCTGAAAATTTTCATAAGGTAATGATAAAAGTTGTATTTACATGAACACTTACTAGATGATAAAATGTAAGGTATGAAAAGAATTAAAATTATGCAAGTGCACACTTTAAAAGTGTTTCATGAAATAAGAGTGGGGAGAAGAGGAATATTTCCACATTAACATACTTTTAGCAATATTATCTAGAATATGTAAATAACTGAATTACTAAGTTTAGTAGACTTGATTACTTATTTCAAGTTGGATAAAAAAAAGATCTCAATGTTATTTGGAGTAAATTTAAATTTGAGAATATATGGAACAAATATATGTACCATATATTATCTACAAGATCTTAGAAATTAACAAACTCATGTTCTGAATTCACTAAAAAATTTATTTCCAACTCACTATAGTCTCCAGGAGAGAAATAACCAATGAAATGAACAGTACAAACATTCAACTAACTCAAGGAAAGAAATATTGTTATGTAACTATTTAATTATAAAACCTAATTATATAACTCAAAACTAACTAAATATGATAGAAAAAAATCTTTTAATTTTTTTTTTCCCCTTGGCTGTACCCTACAGTACATGGGATCTTAGCCTTCTGACCAAGGTTTGACCCCAGTAATGGCAGTGAAAGCACCAAGTCCTAACCTCTGGACTGGCAGAGAACTCCCCCAAAATAAAAATTTTTTAAAATGTTGCTGCTCAATCCCATGGACGGAGGAGCCTGGTGGGCTGCAGTCCATGGGGTCGCTAGGAGTCGGACAGGACTGAGCGACTTCACTTTCACTTTTCACTTTCATGAATTGGAGGAGGAAATGGCAACCCACTCCAGTGTTCTTGCCTGGAGAATCCCAGGGACGGGCGAGCCTGGTGGGCTGCTGTCTATGGGGTCGCACGGAGTCGGACACGACTGACACGACTTAGCAGCAGCAGCAGCTCATCACTACCCTCAATCTTTATAATGTTCACTGCCACCAAGATTAGAAAATCCTTTACTTGACATACATTTGTTAACAGAAGAAGCCAAGTAGAAATAGACAGGACTACTTCAGTTTCAGTTACATTACAGTGCCCAGAATATAAACCACTAGTGTTTTGATCCTAGTTTCCAAACTTTATAACCCCTGCTGCTGCTAAGTCACTTCAGTCGTGTCTGACTCCGTGCGACCCCATGGACTGCAGCCCACCAGGCTCCTCCGTCCATGGGATTTGCCAGGCAAGAGTACTGGGGTGGGTTGCCATTGCTTTCTCCTAAAAATCTGAAATAAGCCAACAGAAAATGGACACTTTATGTTGCAACTTCATTACAATGTTCCACATTTTCTATCTGTTCCCTATCAGGCTAACAAGGTGGACTTCCACAACCGGAAACTTACTGGTATCTAAAAGCCATTGTCACAAAACTTTTATCAAGGCTACAAAGTCAGATAAGCTCATAGAAATTACAGATTAAACAGAAAGCATATTTTTAAAAATAAAGGTCTTATGGACATCTAAAAGTTAAATGTGGATGTCCTGTCATAATCAATGGCCTTCCAATAAAAGAATGTGCAGATTGTGTGTAAAATACTTCTTTGGGCTTAAGTCTCCTATTTATCTACTCAAATTTAAAACCAAATAAAAATTTATGTGAACTACCTTACAAGTAACTTATTATCAATACAGAGGAATTTTTAAGTGCTCTAAAGTACTAAATAATAACTGGTATATTTGTCAAGTTACAACTGAAGATAAGCTTTCCAATACTCAAATAAAGTGTAATTTAATATCAGCACCAAGATATATGTGTCCAGTTGCCTTCTAGGTTAATCAAACCCAGAAGTTCACAAAATAGATACTTTACAACTGAAGTCATACTAGTGTAGTAGGTACCATCTCAAGTCCCTATTTGATGTCATACTTTATGTCACAGCAATAGTTTTTCAAACATATTTCTGGTGTATCAGACTTGAGAATGAATGGGACAATGGGACAAAGGAAAGTAATAAAAAAGAGAGAGAGAGAAATGCAATAAAATAATTTTGTTAGAGCAGAGAACCCAAACATACAAAATAAAATAGAACATTAACTTTCTCTATCTCAGACACTAGTGAGAGTGGGTTCTCAATTGTTGAAGGATCTGCTAAAGCTTTATATTTAGGAAAAAAATATATTCTGTCCTTTCAACCACAACTGGGTGCCATTTCTGCTTTGGCTCAGCCTCTTCATTCTTTCTGTAACTATTTCTCTGCTCTTCCCCAGTAGTATATTGGACACCTACTGACCTGGGGGCGGCGCTCATCTTTCAAATTTTTACATGAAGTTTTATTGAGGTATGACATTCATCTAAAAAAGTATACTAACTGTAAATGTTATTTTTGGATAAATTTTCACAAGGTTATCACACTGCGTAACTACCACCCAGATCAAGAAACAACATTCCTAGCATGGCAAAAGCCTTTCTGTGCACTCTCCCAGTCACCACCTCTGTCTCCCAAAAGTCATCTCTTTCCTGGCTAGTTCTGCCTATCTTGAAACTTTATATAAAAGGAAACACATACGATATACACTTTTGTTTCAGTATTGTTTGTGAGGTTCACACATGTTGCTGCATTTGACAGCAGTCCATTCTTTCTCATTGCTGTATAACTGCACAATTAATTTATCCACACTGTTGGATATCTGGATTGTTGCCAGTTTGTAACTCTTATGCACAATGCTGCTAGGGAATGATCTTGTACATGTCAATATTACACAACAATACAGTTTTTAAAATATAATTAAATGATTTTGTAACCAAATATTTATAAATTTTTAATATGATTTTATTAGGTCCAAGTAACAATTACAACTCTATGTACATTTCCAGTTTGTATCACTGAAACATTTTAACCTAAGAATTCTGCCAGCCCATGAAATTAGATGTGAATAGAAAACTACTTTTCCACCTAAATGGAGAAGGCAATGGCAACCCACTCCAATACTCTTGCCTGGAGAATCCCATGGATGCAGAAGCCTGGTGGGCTGCAGTCCATGAGGTCGCTAAGAGTCGGACACGACTGAGCGACTTCCCTTTCACTTTTCACTTTCATGCGTTGGAGAAGGAAATGGCAACCCACTCCAGTGTTCTTCCCTGGAGAATCCCAGAGATGGGGGAGCCTAGTGGGCTGCCGTCTATGGGGTCGCACAGAGTCGGACACGACTGAAGCAACTTAGCAGCAGCAGTTTCCACCTAAAAGCAGGCAACAAACAACACAACAGCAGGAGGACTATCTGTGGCTTTGCCACTAACAGAAATCACAGATATTTTTATATCATGTTCCAGCTGTTTGCAGATACCTCAAGAGTATCATTTACACTCATCACTCCTTTGAAACCATAGCAATGAAATCCCTACCATTACATCTTGGTTGACATCTAACGACCTACTAAAGAAGTATATACTACTATATCACAAGTATGATTTTTAATAGTTTAGGCTGTAATAATAACTGTAAGTAATAGGCTTCACCAGATTGCTAAAGGGTTCCATGTCATAGAGAAAGATAAAAGCCTCCATTTTTTTCTTTAAACTGAAATGCAGGTATAACATAAAAGGCAAAGGGATAATTTTCCAAGAGCCATCAGAGTACAACATATTGAGGGGAAAGGAAGGCTTTAAATTAATAACCATAATAAGTGTTCACCAGAAAATCTGTAATGTCTGATTCTTACGGAGAGAGGATGTGAGAATACAGACTTTATAGAGTAAGACAAACTGATTGGGGGAATGGAGAGATCAATCTAACGGAATTAAAATAGGAGAGGAATGAACTTGGACAAGGTCTGTGCATGTTCTGTGCTCCAAAAGGAGAAAAGCAGTCTGGATTCCTCCCCATCTAGGAGGAGACTAGTAGCCTGAGAACTTAACAAAGTAAGATTTACCTTTAGACTTACAGTTGAATACATATAATCTGATTTCACAGACACTTATGTAAAAACATATCTCCCTATCTGCATACAGCTGATGAAATTATTTTACAAAGGAAAAAATACCTCTGTTTCACTTGACACACACAAAAATGGCATAAAATGAAAATGTTTGGCTTTGTTTAGATTTTACTAAAACATCCTCATTCACTGAGGACTTCCCTCTCCTGAAACACAGGAGACCCCGGTTCGATTCCTGGGTAGGGAAGACCCGCTGGAGAAGGGATAGACTACCCACTTCAGTATTCTTGGGCTTCCCTTGTGGCTCAGCTGGTAAAGAATCTGCCTGCAATGTGGGAGATCTGGGTTCGATCCCTGGGTTGGGAAGATCCCCTGAGAAGGGAAAGGCTACCCACTCCAGTATTCTGGCCTGGAGAATTCCATGGACTGTGTAGTACATGAGGTCTGTGACATGGGTCAGACATGACTAAGCAACTTTCACTTTCCCTCACCTGACATCTTTAACTCAACTGTCATCATCAGTGACATCAGTGCTCAGCCACAATCTGACTTTGACTCTGCAAACAGGAATCACCTGATGAACTTTTAAACAACACTGACATCCAGATTCTATCCACAGAGATCATGACTTCATTAGCTAGGGAGGACCCATTCACTGGTGCTTAAGAGTTCTCCAGCTGAATCTAATGTACAGTGAGGACTGACAGCTCTAATTTATATCACTGATCCAAAATCTAACCTCAAAGTTCTGTTAATCTCAACTCCAATAACCTTCACCTATCCTCATTCCTACCACATACCCTGAACTTCAGTACCCAGAACTGCTCCATTTTGGAAACTCTACATTCCAAAGTATTCATTGCTTATCTTCCCGCCATACCTGGTCTTCAACCTCACAGAGACTCTCCTGTCCTTCAGCCTCCAACCGCTTTCAATTTAGTGTCTGTCTCACAGCCTTATCCCCTTCCTAATCGGTCCATTCCACATAACACAGCACCTCAACAATTCTGTCCTCCCTGGGTCCATCACTCATCTTGCAATCTCAAATCAATACAACTTGCTTTCACTACTCCCAAATTGGTGCCCCTACAAAATTTAAGCTTATAGACCTTCAGCAGCAGCGTCTCTAAACGTCTCTGGTCAGGAGAGCCCTACGATGGCCATGCCAAAACCCCAATCCTGGCCCCAATCTCCCTCTACCTCCTCCGCTTTCAACAAATCATCTTGCCACCTCTTACTTTACATAAAAATAAAGGCCTCGACATATGAACTTTCTCAAGTTGATTCTCACACAGACAATGACCTTACTAGAGATTAGAGGGTCCTACCCATTGGTCTTTTGTTGTTGTCTAGTCACCAAGTCATGTCCGACTCCCTGCAACCCCACAAGCTGCAGCACGCCAGGCCTCCTTGTCCCACACCATCTCCCAGAATTTGCCCAAGTTCATGTCCATCCAGCCATCTCATCCTCTGACACCCTCTTCTTTTTGCCCTCAATCTTTCCCAGCAACAGGGACTTTTCCAAAGAGTTGTCTGTTCACATCAGGTGACCAAAATACTGGAGCTTCAGCTTCAGCATCAGTCCTTCCAATGAGTATTCAGGGTTCATTTCCTTTAAGATTGACTGCCTTGATCTCCATGATGTTCAAAGGACTTTTAGGAATCTTCTCCAGCACAACAGTTTAAAGGCATCAATTTTTTGGTGCTCTGCCTTCTTTATGATCCAGCTCTCACAACCATACATGACCACTGGGAAGGCCATAAACTTGACTATATGAACCTTTGTTGGCAGAATGTCTCTGCTTTTCAACATACTGTCTAGGTTTATCATAGCTTTCATGCCAAGAAGCAATTGTCTTCTGATTTCATGGCTGCAGTCACCATCCGCAGTGATTTTAGAGCCCAAGAAGAGGAAATCAGTCACTGCTTCCACCTTTTCCCCTTCTATTTCCCATGAAGTGACGGGTCCAGATGCCATGATCTTAGTTTTTTTACTATTTAGTTTTAATCCAGCTTTCTCACTCTCCTCCTTCACCCGCGTCACCTGTTTGCTTTCTGCCATTAGAGTGGTATCATCTGCATATCTGAGGTTGTTGATATTCCTCCTGCCTATCTTGATTTCAGCTTGTAACTCATCCAGCCTGACATTTCTCCTGATGTGCTCAGCATATAGGTTAAACAAACATGGTGACAACAGACAGCCCTGCTGTGCTCCTTTCTAAACCCTAAACCAATCAGTTGTTCCACACCAGGTTCTAACTGTTGCTTCTTGACCCGGGTGCAGACAGGTAAGATCATCTGGTATTTCCATCTCCTTAAGAGCTTTCCACAGTTTGTTATGGTCCACAAGTCAAAGGCTTTAGTGTAGTCAGTGAAGCAGAGGTAGATGTTTTTCTTGAATTCCCTTGCTTTCTCCATGATCCAGCAAATGTTGGCAATTTGATCTCTGGTTCCTCTGCCTTTTCCCTTGTGGCTCAGCTGGTAAAGAATCCGCTCGCCAATGTAGGCGACCTGGTTTCAATCCCTGGGCTGGGAAGATCCCCTGGAGAAGGGAAAGGCTACCCACTCCAGTATTTTGGCCTGGAGAACTCCATGGACTGTATAGTCTGTGGGGTTGCAAAGAGTTGGACACAACTGAGTGACTTTCACTTTCACTTTCCTCTGCCTTTTCTAAATACAACTTGGATGTCTGGAAGTTCATGGTTTGTGTAACACTGAAGCCTAGCATGCAAAATTTTAAGGGTGAACTTACTAGCATAGGAGATGAGTGCAGCTGTCTGATGGTTTGAACATTCTTTAGTACTGCCCTTCTTGGGAACTGAAATGAAGATTGACCTTCTCCAGTCCTGTGGCCACTGCTGGATCTTCCAGATTTGCTGACATATTCAAGTTATGACACTAATAAACTGATTCCTATCTTAAAATTCACTCCTCCCCATCTTATTTAAACCAGCTTCTTTGCTTAGCAATAGCCTCTGGGCAGGTCTCTTGGCTTTCAATTTTAACAGCTCTTTAAGCCAACTCCCACTGCAGTGTGTTCTATCATTAAAATACTCGTAGCATGTACACACAGTGCAGAATAGTGTCATGAAGGTTTTATGTCGTAACTTTCTCCATGATTTTATCATGGGTATTTCCCATTGTTATATGAAACTGTATTTCCACATATAAATTTCTGTCTACATTTTAAGGCTCTACTAAGCTCTATAAATGTTATACTATTCAACACTTAAAATTGTTTTGAAGATTAGGAAGTTTATACCTCACTTACAGTAAGCAGGCACTAGCTAAATAGATAATCACAATAAATTATCATTTAAAGTAAGTCATCTTCTCTCTAAATATACCTTACTTTATAATCTGAAGCCATGTAAATGTGTTACAGAAGCTTTCATAGTGGCTCAGCAGTAGAGACTCCAGTATTTCTGCCTGGCAAATCCCACAGACTAAGAAGCCTGGTGAGCTTCATTCCATGGGGTCACAAAGAGTCGCACATGACTCAGTGACTAAACAACAACAAATGTGTTACATTAAAAAAAATCTAACTAGAAAAGGAAAAAAACAAAGTAAAACAAACCCAGCGGTACATATTCAGTTAATGGCATAACCACACAGAAAACCCTGTTAAGTATCCCAAATTTCTAATAGGATCTATCCATAGGAGAGTAAGGGAACTAAAAACAATCATTTTTAAAAAAATAATTCATACCTTTTCCCATTGCTGCATTAATCCTACATTTTGTTTATCACTTGTTTGTTCTAGGTAAACTATAAAATAATCCTATCAAGCTGAAAATATTTTTAAATTGAGATATGTACTAGAAACATCAAGTCTGTAAGCTAACCTGGAAAAAATGACATTTGGTAATAATTAAATCTGTCCCTTCTGAAATATGGTAGGCCTCTTCATTTTTCCACCTTAAATGACTTTAGATCAACCCCAAAGTAAGCTGTAACCTAGCAGAAATGACAATCATGAAGGTGGTATCACCCACCTAAGAGGGTTAGAGGATTTACTTATAGAAGTAAAAAACAATTAACATATAAACAAATATTTGTGCCTTTTGATGGTGTATAATGAATCCATAATATACTCATATACCATCACCATGAGCCCAATCCCCCTAAGCAAAAGTTTAAGACTGACCGCTTCTTGACCTTCCCCAGATCCTCCCCTGGATCTCTACGGAGGATTTTGAGGAGAGAGAAAGAACATACACCATCCAATAAACATTAGTGCCTACTATGTGCCAGGTTATAAACACAGTGCTGGGAATAAAAAGCAAAACAGCAAGCTCCTTGAGCAAAGAAAAGGACTGGCTCAAACTACTAACTCCCAGAGCAACCAAGAGAAAAGCAGCAGAAGAGCACACCAGAAGCTGCCTGCCTGTCCCTGAGGTGCCCCTTGCTGAAATACTTCTTTGTTAACTGATGGTCTGAGTTTTATCAAACCTCGAATTTTCTTCACAAATTACAATCAATACAAGCCCTCCCTTTTAGAAATTTAAATAAGAGATATAAACTATAGCTTTTCTACATAAATAAAATGTTATCTTTTATTTTCAAACTTTTGACTTTTAAAAGCTTGATCTACCTCCATTTCAGTTAGCTTTGACAGAGAAAATTCACTTGGACACTAGGTTTTGAATTATTCTAATGTAAGAACAACTTACACTGGCGTGACTTCGAGGAGATACTCTTTCTCTTGGAAGTCTTTCATAGTCATATCGTCCCTCAGAGCACATTTCATTTCCTCTGTAAGCCACTAAAGGATAAAAAAAGAAACCAGAGAATAATGGGTTTTAGGTTACTAGGAAATAAGTAAGAAAAGGAAAAGGTAAGTTATTACATTCTGATCCAAATATTTTCTAGAGACACTTAAGGGGGAATAAATGTAAGTGATCAAAAGGAAAAAAGAATGATTACAACAATTCTTCAAAAATAATTCTGAAATTTTCTTTAAAAGAAAAATGTAATAAAAAGTCCCACCTTTCTTCAATTTCCAAGGCTATGAAAAGCTTCAAAGACTATATGCCCATCAACTATGGGAAGATTCATACGACCACAACTTTTCCATTCTCATAGAGTAAAAATTAGAAAAGATTCATTTTAATGAGTAGTATGAGAGACTGATCAGCAAAGCTGAATGATGTGTACAACTGCAGCTTCATCTTTTCTACATCCTTAAGAGCTTACTGTCTCTCTGCACATCCAATGAAGTGGTTTTACCCGGAAAAAATACTAAGTAAACAATCCTGTAAAAACACACTCAACAAACCCTGAAAGAAACCACTCTTGATTTTTTGTCAAATCTATAATCTCATTTTAATGCCAAGGCACCTTTGTAAAATTTGAAATTAAAAGTTCTGCCAGGATTCTTCACATGTGGGAGGCAGAGAGAGACTCCAACTTTGACAGAGAGCTGACACATTCTGGGTAGAGAGCTAATGTAGTGTGATACAGAGTCCTGATGAAAGAGCATCTGCGAACAAATTAACAATGCAAACAAGAAAGAAGATGAGAATAGGGTGCAGGAAACAGCCCAAAAGTCATTTACATAAAACACGTAGTTGAGGAGTTGGCAAATGTTTCTGTAAAGGACCAGACAAATATTTTTGGCACTGCAGGTCACAGGTCTCTGTTACAACTGCTCAATTCTGCGATTTCATAACATGAAAGCAGTCACAGGCAATATATATAAATGTATGGGTGTGGCCATGCTCCAAAAACATTCTATCTACAAAAACAGGCAGGTAGCCCCAGAGTAGATGACAAATGTTTAACAGGATAGAACTGAAAGAGGGTAAAGTACTCATGGAGCAGTATAGATCTGTGAACCATACTGATGAGTAGACAGATGATCTTGAGCAAGAAGCAAAAATGGGACAGGTACCAAGTTAGGGCCTTTTAGTTCACGGAAAACAAGGCAACAAGTCCACATGCGTAGTCCACAGATCTGTGAAGAAGAGAAATATTTCAAAGACACACATTAAGAGATTTTTGGTGATTCTTTATGATGGAATACTAAGGGGGAGAAAAAAGAATGAACATCCCGGTTTGGCAGCACAGAACTGTAATATTCTAGGTTAGTTTAGGCTAAGGGAAAAATAAAGCCTGGAAGATGAGAGCAATATTTTTTAACACTATCATAGTATAATCAACCTTAATTTTCTCTTTAAAAAAAAAAAAAACTATAATGTGTTCTAATACAAACAGACCAAATAAAACTAACTAACTAACCAAAGGTGCCAGGGGAAATCTTAAGTTATAAATTAGCTTTTACTATTATGAATAAATTAACCCGAATTCCAACTCTATAATCAGACATTATTAACAATGTTATTTCAAAGTAAACAGTCTTTCAGGTAGAAGAATTGATGGAAGCTTAAAAGGAACTGGCAACATTACTTCTCCTCTCCTACCTTTACTGAATCCAGGTTTCAGTAAAAAAAGTTTCAATCTAAACAATGAGTTAGGTTTTATCCTACTTAAGATATAGTACACAGCAACAAACTGAAATCAAATCGCAGGGAAAAAAAAAACCCAACCACCCTAAAGAAAAACAGATATATGACACAGTTTACAAAAAAAAGGAATGCAACTGCCTAATCTTTTGAAAAGATGCTCACCTTTCTGCAAAATAAAGATGAAAACTAAAACTTTAATGGTGCAAAGCTCTGCAAAATCTAACTGTTTTGATGAGAATAAGAAAAGTGAAAGGGAAAGTCACTCAGTGGTGTCCAACTCTTTGTGACCCCATGTTTTACACAGTCCATGGAATTCTCCAGATCAGAACACTGGAGTGGCAGCCATTCCCTTCTCCCAGGCATCAAACCCATGTTTCCCGCGTTGCAGGTGGATTCTTTACCAGCTGAGCCACCCAGGAAACCCAAGAATACTGGAGTGGGTAGCTGTTCCCTTCTCCAGAGGATCTTTCGGACCCAGGAATCAAACCGGGGTCTCCTGCATTGCAGGCAGATTCTTTACCAGTTCAGCTACCAGGGAAGCCCAGGGTAAGGAAAGCAACATTCATACATTAATGAAATATAATTTGGAACAGACTGGAAACAATTTGACAGTATCTATTAAAAATGTTAAATACACATACGCCTTGACCTGGCAATTCCCATCTACATTATACTTGTACATGTGCATGGCAAAGACTGAAAGCCACCTAAAATGTCCCTCAGGAGGGTACAGATTAAATGAAATATTATACATTCATATAAAGTAATTCTATGCAAACCATGTCAAGGAAAAGTAATATACATAACAACATAGAAAGACTGTCACAATAGACTGCTAAGCAAAAAAAAGCTAGGGAAGACTAACATGCAGAGTATGCAGACACCTTGGAAGTAAGAAAGCAGGATGTGAATAGACACAGACTTATGCATCGACTACTCCTGGGAGTATAAACACGAGAGCCTAGCCGTGCCTGCCTCTGGTGAAAATGAGATGGCCGAAGTACAGGAGGGTAAATATTTTCACTGCACGTGTTACACACCTTATTATTATAAAAACAGATTATTGTTTTTAAGGGTCCTGAAAATCATTCAATAAATAAAACATGTCAAGTGATGGCAAAAATTATGAATATAAATTAATGAACTAAAGGAGAACATAAGGAAAAGTAAGATTTTATAATTAATGAGAAAGAAAAACTATAAGAGCTCTAAAGAAATACTATATAGTTTCTTAACAAGATGCAATACTAAATTGCTGAAATCTACTGGCTTCCCACACCAACAAAAATGTATGAATAATTACTATTCTACTTACTTGAGTCCTTTCAGGAATCAAATTTAAAGTTGTCAACAATTTCCTGTAGGTGGGGGGGAATTCAGACGCAAGGATTTGTGTCTGTACATACCAATGGAGAAATATAATTAAACTTTGATTCATTTGTACAAGCTCTCAAAAAATTATGTGCCTTAATAAGCAAAACTCCCTTCAAACACACCTTTGAAAACAGAATATATTATTTTGACCACCAGAGGCCACTCAAGTTTCATAAGAACAACATTTTGTTGTCAAGAAGATTTCTAGTCCTAATTTTCTAGTCCTAATTTTGCCAACTGAGAGGTGGACAGGGTATCTCTCTTATCCTTTCTCTGAAAGGACTGCACTAGATGCTGAAGGTCATTTTCACCTAGAAAACTGGCCTTAAAGCATTTCACATATTGAAAGAAAATCTGACATCCTTAGTCTGGAACACCCTACATTTTTATATTAGTAATAAATGGTCCCGTGTTCAAAAGTAATCCCAGTATCAAACCAATAATCATCAGCTCATCAAAGAACACTCAATTTATTAGGTGTTAAGTATGAAGGAAAACTTTTAATGACTTTCCTTCAAAATATACAAAGTACACTGAGCAACCTTACATAAATGAAAAAAGAAAAAGGCATGTATGACTCATGATGAAATTTGCAAATATCTCAAATATTCTTAACTTTTAAAAAAAGTAACTAACTCTACTCAAGGCTCTAGCTCTATCTACCACTTTGCATGAAATACAAAGGACAGAGGAGTGGCTCACCTAATTTCCGTACAGAAATTCTGAGAAGTGCCTCACTCGCTGAGTGAAGATATAAGACTGTATTTATAGTCTTAAATTTATAGGTCACTCTTGATCTAGTTCCCTTTTATTGCCTGGCAGGTTGGAAGACAACAAAAACTTTATTGCAATTACCTCACAGTATTTCTACTTTAATTAATCAATCCACAACTTACAGAAGCTAAGGATGAAAAGTAGCAAAGAAAGTGAAAGTAATTAACTTTGATGAAGCCCAACAACTGGAAATAAAGCAGCTGCTGCTGCTGCTACTAAATCGCATCAGTCGTGTCCGACTCTGTGACCCCATAGAGGGCAGCCCACCAGGCTCCCTGGTCCCTGGGATTCTCCAGGCCAGAACACTGGAGTGGGTTGCCATTTCCTTCTCCAATGGATAAAAGTGAAAACTGAAAGTGAAGTCGCTCAGTCGTGTCTGACTCTTAGAGACCCCATGGACTGCAGCCCACGAGGCTCCTCCATCCATGGGATTTTCCAGGCAAGAGTACTGGAGTGGGGTGCCATTGCCTTCTCCGAATAAAGCAGCTAGAACAAAGCAAAAATTAAGAAACATAATCATAAAGAAAGTCAAAATAGCACTATCTAGAATATACATCATCAAGAGACAAGAGACCAATTAAATTCATTTGTGGAAGAGCTAAGTGTAAAGAAATGAACCACAGAGTTAAAATCCAGAGACAAGAAACGAACTTAAACAAAAGCAAATTTATTAGGTAGGGAGTTACTGTTAACAGGTATGTTATTTCACTTTGGGGAGATGACGAGCCCTGGGTGGTGGTGATGGCTGCACAACGTGATGAAACTAAGGCCACCGAATCCTGTGCTCAAGTGGCTAAAACGGAAAATTTTATGTGTGTTTTATCACAATTCTGTAAAAAACTTTAACATGAATTTATCCAGCATCAAACTCTCAACTGAATTTGCTGAATATATCTTCTGTAAGGCATCAAACTGTATTCTGAACTTAAATTCTACAACAAACAGCATCCACAAAACAGCTAGATACTACACTACTATTACCAAAACTTCAACTCCTAGTTAAATCTATGACAATTTTGCATGTTTGACTCCATACCTAATGATGCCCCAATATTCACCTTATCAGGAGCTATAAAAATCACAGTTTCAAGTAAAACTGTTTGGTAAATAAAGTAAATTCTCTTTACTTTAAAAAGTTGACATTTTTTAAAGATCTTAATTTAAAATTTCAGTTACTGTAATTATAGCAATGATTTTATAAAAGAAAATTAGTTTCCTTTGGATCTTCCCGACCTAGGGATCAAACCCAGGTCTCCTGCATTCCAGGCAGACGCTTTAACCTCTGAGCCACCAGGGAAGCCCCTTCCTTTACAAATAAAAATACATATTTAATTGTCTATATCACTGTGATTAAATATAAACATTAGGCTACAAAGCAATCTCTTATAATCATTTCACTTTTTTAAGTTATTTCTTACTAGTGAATACACCAAAATATTAATATTTTTAGTGAATTTGTAAATTTGGTGAATTTAGTAAATTTAGTGAATTTTTAGTGAATTTGCAGGTATCTAGCTTTTAAACATTCTCTTCCCATACCTATTGCTTTTATAAAACAGCAATAACAAAATATAATCTTTATTATCTAAATTACTATGTATTTTCAGAATAAGTATATAAAATAGTAGAGCACAAGATAGTGGTGAAATTAAATAGAGCTTCGTGTAGCAAAATAATTAGCATCCACTAGTAGAAAACACCCCTTTCATTCTCAAGAAACCTATATAAGTGGGAAATGTAGAAATATAAATAGACAACTCCATATGCAACCATGTACTGTTAGTAAAACAAAACAGAAGATATAGTTTGATGATTACCTGCAAAAGAAAGGAAAAAACAATGGACATAAAGAAAATGGACTTTAGCTAGATTTTAAAATAACAGCAAAGGGAAAAGGTATTAGAGCAGGAGGATATGATGAAGCTAGTGTAGGGCAATGAGGGAAGAATATGCCAGTATCATCTTGAATTCAAAGAGTTTGTGTGTAATTTTTGAAGCATTTAAGAATAAGTGATGAGCACAGCAATTTTCAGAACAGAGGCACATGTTTATGACATTACCCAATTTAGGCTATTGACCCCTTCTGTAATTGAAGCTCATCAGCTAAATTAAACCAAGGAGCTCAGACTCCCAGCAAAGTGAAGTGATGATGTTTGTTTACCTGTCATCACTTCACTAACCTCCAACCATTAGAGGAGTATCAGAAGTAAACTAGTAAAGTTCTCTAGTCCAACACCACATGAAAACTGAAGAATACAACAGAAAAATGGAAGGACCCTCTACATCACAGTTAGGCAGAGAACAGAATTAGAATTCAGTGTTGGGTAGGCTTCAGAAGTTTGCTAATAACCGATACTCCCTTTCATGGATCACAGCCTTGTCATGGGGAAGGGGCTTCGGTAACTCAACGAAGATATGAGCCACGCCATGCAGGGCCACCCAAGATGGACGGGTCAAGTGAAGAGTTCTGACAAAACATGGCCCACTGTAGGAGGAAATGGCAAATCACTCCAGTAATCTTGTTGCGAGAACCATACAAACAGCACAAAAAGGCAAAAAGATATGAAACCGAAAGATGAGTCCCCCAGAAAGGAAGGTGTCCAACACAGAGGAGAGCAGAGGGCAATTACTAACAGCTCCAGAAAGAATGAAGCTGCTGGGCCAAAGTGGAAACAACGCTCAGTTGGGATGTGTTTGGTGGTAAAAATGATGTCTGATGCTATAAAGAAGAATACTGCATGGGAACTTGGAATGTTAGGTCCATGAATCAAGGTAAATTGGATGTGGTCAAGGAAATGGCAAAGAGACATCAAGTGTGAACATCAACATCTTGTGGAATCAGTGAACTAAAATGGACAGGAATGGGTGAATTTAATTTAGATGACCATTATATCTACTACTGTGAGCAAGAATCCCTTTAGAAGAAATGGAGTAGCCCTCATGGTCCACAAGAGAGTCAGGAATGCAGTACTTAGGTACAGTCTCAAAAATGACCAAATGAGCTCAGTTCATTTCCAAGGCAAACCATTCAATATCACAGTAATCCAAGCCTATGCCCCAACCAGTAATGCTAAAGAAGCTGAGGTTGAACAGTTCTATGAAGACCTACAAGATCTTCTAGAACTAACACCAAAAAAAAGATGTTAGTTCTTTTCATCATAGGGGATGGAATGCTAAAGTAGGAAATCAAGAGATCCCTGAAGTAACAGGCAAATTTGGCCATGTAGTACAAAACGGAGCAGGGCAAAGGCTAACAGAATTTCGCCAAGAGGACACACTGATCAAGCAAGCACCCTTTTCCAACAACATAAGAGACGATTTTACACATGGGTATCACCAATGGTCAATATCAAAATCAGACTGATTATATTCTTTGCAGCTGAAGATGGAGAAGTTCTATATAGCCAGCAAAAACAAGACCTGGAGCTGACTGTGCCTTCAATCATCAGCTCCTTACTGCAAAATTCAGGCTTAAATTGAAAAAAATAGGGAAAACCACTAGGCCATTCAGGCACGACCTAAATCAAATCCCTTATGATTATACAATGGAGGTGACGAATATATTCAAGGGATTAGATCAGGTATACAGAGTGCCTGAAGAACTGTGGACAGAGGTTCGTAACACTGTATAGGAGGCAGTGACCAAAACCATCCCAAAGAAAAAGAAATGCAAGAAGGCAAAGTGGTTGTCTGAGGAGGCTTTACAGAATAGCTGAGGAAAGAAAAGAAACAAAAGCAGGGAGAAAGAGGAAGATATACCCAACTGAATTGATAGTTCCAGAGAATACTGAGAGATGAGGACTTCTTCAATGAACAATGCAAAAAAAAAAAAAAAAAAAACCAGAGGAAAACAGTAGAATGGCAAAGACTAGAGATCTCTTCAAGAAAACTGGAGATATCAAGGGACTATTTCATGCAAGGATGGGCACAATACACAACAGAAATGGTAAGGCTCTAACAGAGGCAGAAGAGTTTAAGAAGAGGTGGCAAGAATACACAGAAGAACTATGCAAAGAAGATCTTAATGAAACATATAACCATGCTGGTGTGCTCACTGACGTAGAGCCATACTCCTGGAGTGTGACGTCAAGTGGCCCTCAGGAAGTATTACCATGAACAAAGCTAGTGGAGATGATGGAATCCCATCAGAGCAATTTAAAATCCTAAATGATAATGCTGTTAAAGTGTTGCACTCAATATGCCAGCAAATTTGAAAAACTCAGCAGTGGCCACAGGACCGGAAAAGGTCAGTTTTCATTCCAATCTCAAAGTAGGGCAGTTCAAACTACTGCACGATTGCACTCATTTTCCATGCTAGTAAGGTGATGCTCAAAGTCCTTCAAGCTAGGCTTCAATAGTATGTGTACCAAGAACTTCCAGATGTACAAAGTGGGTTTAGAAAAGGCAGAGGAACCAGAGATCAAATTGCCTACATCCACTGAATCATAGGAAAAGCAAGAGAATTCCAGAAAAACATTGACCTCTGATTCACTGAGCACACTAAAACCTTTGACCATGTGGACCGCAATTTTCCACAAATTGTGGAAAATTCTTGAAGAGATAGGAATACCTGACCACCTTACTTGTCTCCTGAGAAACCTACATACAAGTGGGTCAGAATCAACAGTAGAGCCTTACATGGAACAACTGACTGGTTCAAAACTGGGAAAGGAGTACTTCGAGATTGTATTTTGTCACCCAGCTTATTTAACTTGTATGCAAAGTACATCATGCAAAATGCCAGGCTGGATGACTCACAAGCTGGAATCAACATTGACAGTAGAAATATTAACCACCTCAGATATGTAGATGATACCACTTGCCGAGGTCCAGCCCCGGCTGATCCAGGGTATTCGAAGGAGAGACGGCCTAGGCGACCTATTCAAATGTTAATTAGAGATATAAAGAGTAATAGAATGAGGATAGCTCAGTAGGAAAATTCAGTGGAGAAAAGAGGCTGAGTAGCTTGGTTTACGCGGAAAATCAATATAACCCGTGACACCAGGTTAGCTCTGACCACGGAGGCCGCAGGCACCCTCTCGAATAGCGGAAGGTGCCCCACCTTAAGACACCTTCTCGAGTGGGTCTTAGAAGCCCAGGCAAATAAATGGTCGCAGAGGATATCCGCGCTCCAGATGGAGACTTCAGCCCGAATGTGAAAAGAATGACAAGGGGAGACCAAGCGTTGGTGAGCAAGACCCGTAGCTTTATTTTCAACAGGGGCTTATATACCCTAAGTTACCCATAGAGGATAATAGGGGATGCAAAGTCAGCAGTCTTTGACCCTTATCAAAAACCAGGGTTTTTTTCCTGCAAATTTATCGTATACAAATGGTTTAGGTGATTTACATCATCTTCTGGCCAGAAGGCCTATTAACATTTTATGACTCTTGACAAGGACTTATCAACAAAGACTTATTTTCTCTAAGAGTAATTATTTTAAGGTTTGGCGCCATCTTCCGAAGATAAAATTGCATTCCTATAGAGTGGATGTGTAATGGGTTTACAACAAAGGAAAGAATTTATTACCTTAAGGGTCTAAAGTCACTAACACCAAGGCCACTACTTATTTTTTCTACATACCAACTATATTAATTAATACACATTCAAGGATACAATTCAGGGGATGTGGAAACTTGGCAACAAACATTGGCTCATCAATGAAATCCTTTACTAGTTTATTCTGACAGTTTCTAACTCTCTGAGAGGCTCTAAGCTATTTGAATATCTTAAGCTTCCCGTGCCTCTAGAGGCTGGGAGACTGTAAACAATCGTATGCATAGCTGTAGGAGTCCGGGTAAACTTGTCAGGCGAGTTAGAGAGCCATCTGAGGGGTTTGGATTTAAACACTCCTAGTTGCCCAGGAACTTTATTAATTGGAGCTGTAAGTCAACTCTTTGTCAGAGAGAGCGAGATGGTGGTGGGGGACAGCCCCCAGTAAAATCAGAGGTGAGCGCACAAAGCAGTAAAGTAGGCAGACTCTGGTTTTTTGGGGGGTAGATGCTCGAGAATATCCAGGGGGACTCCTGAGGCTCGATCCCGCCTTTGCGTATGCCCAGCCTCCTTCCTCATGACCTTTGTCACGAGTGGAATGTCTCTCGCCGGCTCCCGGCAACCACTCTGATGATACCACTCTTTGCTTAGAGGGACTAATGAGCCTCTTGATGAAAATGAAAGAGAAGAGTGAAAAAGTTGGCTTAAAACATTCAAAAAATTAAGATTATGGCATCCAGTCCCATCACTTCACAGCAAATAGATGGGGAAACAATGGAAACAGTGGCAGATTTATTTTCCTGGGCTCAAAGATCACTGCAGGTGGTGACTGCAGCCATGAAATTAGATGTTTGCTCCTTGGAAGGAAACCTATGACAAACCTAGACAGTGTATTAAAAAGCAAAGACATCATTTTATCGACAAAGGTCCGTACAGTCAAAGCTACTGTTTTTCCAGTAGTCATGTACAGATATGAGAGCTGGACCATAAAAAATGCTGAGCACAATATCCTCCTGTCAAACTATTTATGCTTTGATTCCACAGGTAAGGCATTAAGAGGAAGATCTCTCTAGTCAACTTCCAGTATTAAACACACTCAGGATAAATAGCTTTCCCTCCTTCCCCAATGCATTCCTTTCACTCTTTATATTCATTCAATAACTGATTTGATAGCAAACCACGGTGAGCAATTAGGTAACATTTCAGGCCTCTGCACTAGCAATTCCCCACCCAGAATGCTTTTCTCCAGGTATTTGCATGGTTAACCCTCAATGTCACTTCCAAAATCATCTTAATGTCATTTTTCTACCAGATTCCCCTAATTTAGCTATTTTTTTTTCATAGCACTAATCATCTAAGATACTAGATAACTCTGATGTACATTACTGGTCCCTTGCTACTAGGAATATGAACTATATGAACTACATTGTTAATTTATTAAAATTAAGCACTTAGAACAATCCATACAATGTATGTGTTCAGTATCCATGGAAAATATCTGTTAATGCTAATAACACGCCCTCTTTAGATAAATGATTCCCACACCTCCACTTCCTTTCAAGAGGATATCTCACAGCACCTCCAATTCAGTGTGCCTTCACAATACTCAGAAACCTGCTTCATCTCCTGTGTTCCCCATCTTGGTCAGTGATACCATATCGGATAACCAAAGGCCCAAATCAGAAACCTGAGTCACACAAGAACCCAAACTTACCATATCTCAGTTAACTAAAGCCAATTATTTCTATCACCTCAATATATAAGGCACATGTGTCTCCACTCCCCTATCCCAGCTGTCAAGGTCTTTGTTCATATCCTTTTAATCTAGTCATTGGACGCCCCCCCCCCCCGCCCCCGCAAAAGTAAAACACTGGTCTCCTTGCTTCTGATGTCACCTCCTACAGCCAACAACTATAGCAAGAGTTCTCATAAGACAACTAGTTTAAAAATCTCTCAGTGACTCCCCATTTCCTAAGAATGAAGTCTCCGCCTAAACTTGAAAAAGGCTTATTTTTGACTTTTCTCCTATCTCTCCAGTTTCACCTCCTACCAATTTCCAGACAGTCTCCAGAACCTCCAGACATACCAAACTACACTTTGTTCTGCAAGTATGCCACTATTTCTCATCACCCTATCATGGCAACCTTTCTCCTGCCTAGAATATCTTTCTTCAACTTATCTGCCTTAACTCTCTACTCTTCCTTCAGGATTCAGCTAAAATGTAAGATTTTCTTATATTCTCCAGAAAGAGTGAAGTTTCTTCTTCAGGCCTCTTAAAGCACCCTGCTATATTAGAACTATATAGCATAATATTCAATATACTTTCCTTCCTCTCCTCCCTCCCAAACTAAACACCACTGCAAAGGCAATGACTGTGTACCTCTCTTATTTCTGTTGTTTAGCAGAGTAAAGGTACTTATTAAACATAGGCCAAATAAACGTATTATTCATATGCCCACTACATGAGCTATTCTGGAGAACCTAAATATTGGTTTTTACCTTTTGGTTATTCAGAAAACTTCCAATGAGCACTATTAGATTATGAGTCTTCTCACACTTCTCATGATACTAATGCCACTTCATTTTTGAGCAAACGGTACCAATGAGAATCCTTTAGCTCCAGCACCTAAAGCTGTGATTCTCAACCCTGTCTTCACATGAGGATCATCTAGAGAGCTTCAAAAAATACTAATACTTAGATCTTATTCTCTAAAA
Source organism: Bos taurus (assembly GCF_002263795.3). Taxonomy (NCBI): domain Eukaryota; kingdom Metazoa; phylum Chordata; class Mammalia; order Artiodactyla; family Bovidae; genus Bos; species Bos taurus. The sequence continues at coordinate 38,350,910 of NC_037332.1, forward strand.
TTTCTATATAGTTGCCTGGGACATTTCTTTTAAATCTTAAACTTATTTCACCTTAGGATATGATCCATTGACGTTAAAGCAAGGTAAACATATTCCTGATATTCTAAATTAAAATAAGTTTTTAATTGTTGGCCTGAGCCTAAAAATTACATAATACTATTTCTAATTGAAAAATGTTTAAAATTCCAGACATCTAAAACAAAAATAAATTTTACAATATAAAGTGTATGAGGAAAATAAAAACATTGGATGTCAACTAAAATGGTCAAAATAGAGCAAAAGAATCCACAGAAATTAATCACTGTTCAGTGCTCAGAGATAAATACAAGCAATGGCAGTTTAAAAAAGCCAAGAAAATTCAAATATAATCAAATATAAGATCACTTAAATGTGGATGAACAACAGTAAATGGTAGAATCCAAGAAACTGAATGGAAATGTGCCTAAGAAAGATACAAATAATGAGAGCAGAAGATTCGCTTTGCAAATGAGCGGAAATGAGCCTGCACAGGGACTTAACAAGCTTTCATTTCCTCCCCTGAAGTAGATATTATCCCTCCCATTGCAGAAAAAAACACAGAGGCTCTGAAAAGCTCAAATCTCAGAGGCTTAGGGAGCCTAGAATCAGACTCAGGCCTCTGTGACTTTAAAAGCAAAGCCTTTTCCACCATATCCCGTTGCTTCACAGAGCAAACAGGCAAGGGCAGAGAGAACAAATTCAAAGGCATTAAATGGCACAACAAAGCAAAAAACTAGAGGAGGAGTTCCCTGTAGGCTTTTAAACCTAGAAACAAAGTGAGAGGAAAATGCCATTCCAGAAGATTAACCTGAAACTACACAGGATGGATTGAAGGCGAAGAAGCTAGAGGAAAGACCGTCCTTGCTTCATAACGAACTCTATAACTCGGTACTGTTAAAGTGCTGCATTCTCCACTAGTGCCACATGTTACTTGACTTTTCACTGTTTTAAGAAAACTTCTTTAAGTGTTAAATACTCAGTAGCAGCTTCTTGACTGTTCATTGTAAGTGAACAAGTAACGGAAATTAATAGGCAAAATGATCAGATGTTTGACTGAGTATAAAATTTTCAAATCTAAACCTCATTTCACATATGGATAAAGGTTACAGTCTTAACTGGTCAGCCTCCTTCCTGTCTTTTACCCTCCATTCCACCCTTATGACAGACACTCAATTAACCATGCTAAAATTCATAGCTGAAGTCTCCCTGAACAAGAACCCTAATAGCTTATTAATTAACTGTAACAAATCCAAACGTCTCTGCCCTTCATATGCCCCCCTTCTGTCATTTCACCTAACCTGTTCTCTCCATGCCTTCCTCCTCACTGTGTCACAAAGTAATGAACACTACCCTTGAGTTAGAACACTACCCTAGAGTAAGAACACTTACTTCTCCAACTGGAATACTTCTTTTCGTTCTCTCACTCAATTTCCAAACATCCATCAAGGCCCAGTTCAAAATCTATTATTCTCCAGAAAGCCCATTTCTGAACCCTACAACACTTAAAACAGATTCCAAACCAATGACTAAGAAGCCACATGTGACTTGTTTGGCCCAGGCTTCTTTTTTCTTAATAAAACATTTTTCCATTGTCCACACTTACAAACGAGGAGATAGCCTCTTTAAGAAACTTTATTTCCAACTTTGCTTGAAAAGAACTGGACACTCTGGCAACACTGGGAGCAGTCACATAGCCAAAGCAGCTATAGCTGAGAAGCAGCTGATGCCTTTTGAAAGATTTTTACATTTTAAAATCAGAAGATGACATCAACTACCTGAATTCTGAGACTGTATCTGCAGCAACTGCAATGATTCAAAAAAGTCTTGACTGCCTATTAGGCACTAGAGTTACGAAAGTAAACAAGACAAATACAGTTCCTCCTCAAAAGCCTAGCATCGTAGCAAAGACAAAGAGATAAGCAATCAGGATACATCTGATAAATGCTACTAAAAGGCAAGTAGAGAGCACTTAGCACATGGCAAGGGTACTTAACTCTGTCTATGGGAGGTTAGGAATACCACACAGAGAAAGTGACTAAAACTGAGATTTTTAGCAGATGTAGGAATCAACCAGAAAGAGGTAGGCTTGGGATAAGGAAAATCAAATGTCTCAGAGAAAAAAGAACTTTGCAAAGACACTGACAGAAGAAAAAAGCATTAGAAATAGAAATAAGTTGAATATGTCTATAGAGCCATGAAAGAAAGTGTTAGTTGCTCAGTCGTGGCCGACTCTTTGTGACTCCATGGACTGTAGCCCTCCAGGCCTCTCTGTCCATGGGATTTTCCAGGCAAGAATACTGGAGTGAGTTGCCATTTCCATCTCCAGTGTATCTTCCCGACCCAGGGATCGAACCCGGTTCTCCCACATTGCAGGCAGATTTTTTACCGCATAAGCCAGGGAAGCAAGAGCCATGATCCACCCATAAATAGGGTCAGCGAAAGGGCTCAACTGACTTGACTGGAGGGAAAAAACAAGTATTAGAGTCAGGAGATGTAAGAAAATTTCCATAAAGAGGTTGAATCTGTAAAAGAGTTTGTTAAGCACAGAAGGTTTCAGAGAGCACAGTTCCTGTGTTGAGGAATGAAATGTGGGAAGAAAAGGAGGGAGAAGCAGTGATAGCCTAAATAAAGGGAGAGGGAGCGAGCACAAAGCAGCACAGGGATGAGGGTGTAGCATAGAAGACCAAAAGGGCTTACATCTCGGGCGGTAACCAAGGATTAACAGGGATGTGAAGCATGGCAGTTTTGGCTGGCCACAAGTTTGTCAAAAGAATTAGTCCCTGCGGTCCCCTGGCGGACACACAGAGGCCTTCGGGCTTCTCAAAATTCTGCTGCGCCCTGGCTGGATTGCACTTCCGTCTCTCTAGAAGACACCAGCTTCGATTTAGATTGATCGTGCAGGCTCCACGAGAGACTCTGTTCCAGGCTGCTGGCACGCAGGCTCCCAGGGAGTGGTTAGAGGGCTGGTCTGCGTGTGCCGGTGGATAGAAGTTAAGTATAAACTACCCTACATTAAATTTTCTAGTGTTTCTGTAGGAATGATGGGCCTGTTTACAGCCACTTAGAGAAAAAGCAGTGTTTGCCCATTACAGATTTATAGGGAGAAAAAAGGTGCCAGGAAGTTTTACAGTTGTCCATACCAATACTCAGGATGAGTCTTTGTGTGAATTCGAGTGTCCCCAAATTGACCTTGTCTCCCCAACAAGACTGAGGGATCCTCCAGAAAAAGGCCGCTTTACACTTTTTTGTAACTCCTGAAGTGCCTATAACCGAACTGGGCACGTAGAACACATTCAGTAAATTTATCGACTTACTAACTGACCTTGGGTCACCGATGCCACCTAGTTCAGCCCTTTTTTTGCCTATTATGGTGCTAAAGAGAAGTGAACCTATATCACAGACTCAACACTTTCATTTATGCCAAACTCCGCTGCGTCTCTCCGCCTTAACCTCAGGAGCAGAATCCCTGCACAGTTCAAATTCAGCGGGAGACTCCAGGTCCCACCGCGGAAACGCCCGCCCGCCCGCTCGCTGCCCCCTCCCGGGTGCAGGAGGCCGCGTGCCCGTCCCCATCCACCTCTCGTAAAGGTAAAAAGCGCTCACTGACTCTGGGCCGCCTGGAGATCCCGTAAATGTAGTCGTCCGCTCGTCGCCGCGCTCCCGGGGAGGCACTTCCGGCGCACACTAAGACGTCAGCAAAAGTGCCCGCCCCTAAACCCACCTCCGGGGTTTGGGTCAAAGGAAAGCCGGGAAGAGACACAGCAGCTACCTTCTCGTCTCCTGCGCCTGACCCCTCCCGGGACCCGTGATGCCAGCTGCAAGGAGCGACGAACGCTCGGGGTTGAGCCCCAAGTGAGCTGAGGGCTCGCGCTCTTCTGGCCCTCCCCCCGGGCCCGCCCCAGTTGAAGGTAAACGCCTCCCCCGTTGCGGCCTTGCTCCCTGCGGGCTCCTTTCCAGAACAAGCTTCCGGAACCATTTTCCCGTCTCTCCTGCCACCCTTTTTATCTCAGGACCTTTACCTGCCCTCACTGTTCTCACCGGAACGGCTAACATATGAAAAGCTTCAGTAGGAAGCTTTTAAAAAGCGACCTATCGTGCTAGGTTCCTGAAGTTGTCGCCCAGAACATTCCAATCACCAAGCGATTTTCCTATCACAGCGCTAATAAGGATGCCTTAGAATCATTATTTTGCAATTTGTGATCTTCAGTACACACCACACACGCTTTTTAAATCGAAAATTTGAACGTGGTTGAATCTGATATAATTTTCACAGGTATGAATATACGATATGAAAATAAATTACAGATTTTACTTGTAAACTTAAAAATACATCTACAGGCCAGTACCCTTCAGGGCACTGAAAATTATTCAAATGATAAAATGTATCATTTCATAATTTAGCGATAACATGCAAAATTAGTGATTTGAGAGAACTTTGATTACATCATAATGTGAGGCTAAAATTTCTTCTTAGCACTGCTCCAGACAAAAATATTAAGACAATCAAAAAGGCACCCAACCAAATTAGTGAATATCAGTGGCTAAGGTTCTTCCTGCCCTCCCAGGCTCTTTCTCACATGGGTAGGTAAGGTATTAGGCATATCTGAAAGCACTTTCTTGCTCTTAGCCTTATGAGAGGTTAAGAGTAGCCTCAGAGTTTTTCCCTCATTTGTTTGAAACTCACCTTTTCCTTCACACCATATGCCATCACTGAAAGGGTTAGTGTAAAGAATCTTTTAAGTGGTGTCTGGAGCAAAGCAATTCCTTAATTCACCCAGCCAGAGTCATTGTTCCTGAGTGAGTGCCGATTCTTAGGTAGGTTAAGGAGTCTCAGGGCTCTTGAAGAGGAGAAAAAGACTCTTTTTTCTACATGTTTTGTCTTAGTCATATAAAACTTTTTTCCTTAAATTATTGAGTTTTTATGACAACCGTCTTTAAGACTTAACTTTTTTTAAGCCCAGAGTTAATGCTTACACAACAAACAATTCATTTTTATGCTTTTCCTTAAGCTCTGTACTAATGATGTAACATTAGTGTAGTGATGTAACATTACATGTAACAACAATGTGTCTTGCTCGAGGACATGTTTCTCCTTCTTAACAAGAACCTTCTGACTAATCTTGTCAACTTAAGATATAAGTTGTGAAAGTGGGTCTGATAAAAGTATATGAGGCTTTGATAAAACTAGCAAGGGGGGCGTTCTTCCCTCATCTAATGTCTATGTCAGAAGCTTTCTATGTACTTTTACACTGTAATAAAATTTCTGTGACACAAAAGCTCTAAGTGATCAACCCTTGTCCCTGATCCCGAAGCTAAATCTTTGGAGATCATGAATCTGACATGGTTCACCATAAGCTATCACTGATTATTACTAAGAAGTAAGAAAAATTGTATAAATTTGTCATTTCCCTATAGTATTGGTTTTACTTGCAAGGAAGAATACCTGTTTTAGATTGCTTCTGGGTTTGTTTGTTTGTTTTTTAGAAATGAGTGGTGGATTGGCCCCAAGTAAAAGCACAGTGTATGTATCCAATCTGCCCTTTTCCCTGACCAACAATGACTTATATCGGGTAAGTTGCTATATTAGTACTATTATCTACTGAATTCTGTATTTGACATACAAATATCACTTGAGCAAGCAGTTCTCTTAGACAATATTCTTAATAAATACATTAAAATGCACTTAAATCATTAATACCAAAAACTTCTATTGCAAACATAAGTGAAAAAAATTAGACACTTGTCATTTCCAAAGAAAATTTCCAGTGCTTTATAGAGAATAACAAGTTTGTTTTTTTTTTTTTTAAACAAAAAATGCAGAAGACACTACTAGCATAATGAAGCTGATTTTTCCTGCTTGCTTACTTGGCTTTTGAAACTGGTAGTGGAGTGGAGGTTTTGGAGGAAAGAGCTGATGGAAGCAAAACAGATCCCTTTCCTAACCCTCCAATTCTGAAAGTATATCTTAATTTAATATGTGACAAAAACATAACAGTTTAATAAAGTTTGGTTTCAATTCAGAATAGGGTGAGTAAAAGATAAAAAGAAATCCTTTCCAACATATTCTTTATGCTCCTTACCTTACAGAGAACAAAATTTCCTGCTTTGTCTATTCTGCAGATTGATGGTTGAGAGGGACTTCCAGGGATGACATGAATCCTATCTTCCAAGTGTGCCCTCTTTTCTCTGCTACTTTGGGTAGATGTTAAGTACAGTGGAGAGATGCTGCATAGGTGATACATCAGTTCAGTTCAGTTCAGTTGCTCAGTCGTGTCTGACTGTTGGCGACCCCATGGACTGCAGCCCTCCAGGCCTCCCTGTCCATCACCAACATCTGGAGTTTACTCAAACTCACGTCTATTGAGTCGGTGACACCATCCAACCATCTCATCCTCTGTCATCCCCTTCTCCTCCCACCTTCAGTCTTTTCCTAGCATCAGAGTCTTTTTAAATGAGTCAGTTCTTTGCATCAGGTGGCCAAAGTATTGGAGTTTCAGCTTCAGCATCAGTCTTTCCAATGAATATTCAGGACTGATTTCCTTTAGGATGAACTGGTTGGATCTCCTTGCAGTCCAAGGGACTCTCAAGAGTCTTCTCCAACACCACAGTTCAAAAGCATCAATTCTTTAGTGCTCAGCTTTCTTTATAGTCCAACTCTCACATCCATACATGACTACCGGAAAAACCATAGCCTTGACTAGACAGACCTTTGTTGGCAAAGTAATGTCTCTGCTTTTTAATATGCTGTCTAGGTTGATCATAACTTTCCTTCCAAGGAGCAAGCATCTTTTAATTTCATGGCTGTGGTCACCATCTGCAGTGATTTTGGAGCCCCCCAAAATAAAGTCTGCCACTGTTTCCCCATCTATTTGCCTTGAAGTGGTGGGATCAGATGCCATGATCTTCGTTTTCTGAACGTTGAGCTTTAAGCCAACTTTTTCACTCCCCTCTTCACTTTCATCAAGAAATAGAGGAAAACAATAGAGTGGGAAAGACTGAAGATCTCTTCAAAATAATTAGAGATACCAGGGGAACATATCATGCAAAGTTGGGCTCAATAAAGGACAGAAATGGTGTGGACCTAACAGAAGCAGAAGATGTTAAGAAGAGGTGGCAAGAATACACATAAGAACTGTACAAAAAAGATCTTCATGACCCAGATAATCACAATGGTTTGATCACTCACCTAGAGCCAGACATCCTGGAATGTGAATTCAGGTGGGCCTTAGGAAACATCACTACGAACAAAACTATTGGAGGTGATGGAATTCCAATTGAGCTGTTTCAAATCCAAAAAGATGATGCTGTGAAAGTGATGCACTCACTATGCCAGCAAATTTGGAAAACTCAGCAGTGGCCACAGGACTGGCAAAGGTCAGTTTTCATTCCAATCCCCAAGAAAGCCAGTGCCAAAGAATGTTTAGTTTGATATTGAACTACCACACAATTTCACTCATTTCACTCATCTCAATGTAATGTTCAAAATTCTCCAATCTAGGCTTCAACAGTATGTGAACCATGAACTTCCAGATGTTCAAGCTGGATTTAGGAAAGGCAGAGGAACCAGAGATCAAATTGCCAACATCTGCTGGATCATCAAAAATGCAGGAGAGTTCCAGAAAAACATATGCTTTTGCTTTATTGACTACACCAAAGCCTTTGACTGTGTGGATCAGCACAAACTGTGGAAAATTCTTAAAGAGATGGGAATACCAGACCACCTTACCTGTCTCCTGAGAAATCTGTGTGCAGGTCAAGAAGCAACAGTTAGAACTGGACATGGAACAACAGACTGGTTCCAAATAGGAAAAGGAGTACATCAAGGCTGTATATCGTCACCCTGCTTGTTTAACTTATATGCAGAGTACATCATGAGAAACGCCTTGCTAGATGAAGCACAAGCTGGAATCAAGATTGCCGGGAGAAATATCAATAAACTCAGATATGCAGATGACACCACCCTTATGGCAGAAAATGAAGAAGGACTAAAGAGCCTCTTGATGAAAGTGAAAGATTTGATTACATAGTACTTGATGAATTAAGACAACTTGAGTCTCGAAGAACAGAGAAAATGAACTTTAGTTTCCTTCCTTGTATCAGAATAGAGACGTCTCTCTTTTCATTGAATACTTACTGTGTGCCACAGAACATTGTTCCAGGTACAAGGAACACATCAGTGAACAAAAAGATGAAAATCTCTTCTGGCACTCACAATACAGCAAGATAGAGAAACAATTTGAAATATAAAAAATTCAAATGATGTTTGTCAATACTAGATACTAAGTTAATGCTAAGGGGAAAAATAAAGCAGGAATGGAGGGTTACTAAATGTTCGTTTAGGGGTGAAATTTTACTTTAGGAGGGTGACTTTTGATTAAGACATGAAGGAAGTAAGAGGCAGCTGTGCAGATGGCTAAGGGGGACAAGAATTTCAGTCAGACAGTAAATAAAGTGGAGAGAAGCAGGCAGTCAGAGGCAAGCACATTCAGGGGTGCCTTATAGGACTTGCATAATGGTAAGATAATGACTAATGATAAGGACTCAGTGAAGTGAGATGCCATTAGAAAATGTTGTACAGAAAATAGTCATTCATACAGATGGCCTATAGGCACATGAATGAAAAGATATAAACATTGATAGTTATTAGAGAAATGAAAATAACTACAATGAAACACCACCTCACACCAGTCAGGATGACCATCATTAAAAAGTCTACAAACAGTACATGCTAGAGAGAGTGTAGGAAAAAAAGAATCCTCCTACATCATTGGTGGGAACGTAAATTGGTGTAGCTACTACGGAAAACAGTATGAAAGTTCCTGAAAAAACTAAATTAGAGTTGCCATAGGGATCCCACAATCCCACTGCTGGGCATACATCCAAACAGGACTATAGTTTGAAAAAATACATGCACCTCTATGTTCATAGCAGTACTATTCACTATAGCCAAGACATGGAAACAATCTACATGTCTATCAGCATAAATAGATGAAGATGTGAGGTGTGTGTGTTTGTGTGGAATACTACTCAACCATAAAAAAGAATAAAATAATGCCATTTGCAGCAACATGGATGACCCTAGAGATGGTACTAAGTGAAGTAAATCAGAAAGAGAAAGACAGATACCATAAAATATCCCTTACATGTAGAATCTAAATATGTCACAAATGAACTTAACCTACAAAACAGAAGCAGGCTCACAGACATAGAGAACAAACTTAATGGTTGCCAAAGGGAAGAAAGGATGGACTGGTAATTTGAGGTTAGCAGATACAAACTACTATATATAGAATGGATAAACAATAAGGTCTTAACTGTACTATATTCAATATCCTGTAATAAACCGAAATGGAGAAGAATGTGTGTACACACACACACATATATATATACATCACTTTGCTATACACCAGATACTTGACATAACGTTGTAAATCAACTATCCTTTAATAATTTTCTTTTTAAGAAAGCAAATGAAAAGCAGGCCACAACAAAGAGAGAGAGAACTGTCTTTACTGATCTCCAGTATTACTAACACTGCAATCTAGTTATACTGTGTTCCAGGGTTGAAGTGAAAGTTTTAGTCACTCAGTCTTGTCCAACTCTTTGCAACCCCATGGACTATAGCCCACCAGGTTCCTCTGTCCATGGAATTCTCCAGGCAGGCAAGAATACTGGAGTGGGTAGCCAGCTATTCCTTTCTTCAGGGGATCTTCCTGACCCAGGGATCAAACCTGGGTCTCCTATATTGCAAGCGGGTTCTTCACCTGAGCCACTAGGGAAGCCCCAGGGTTACACAACTTAATTATAGAACTCAAACATTTATTATTGTTATTTCTTACACATATTAATGTATCATAAAAGACTCTTCTACAAAGTGTTACATGATAAACAGGAACTATCAGTATATAGGTACTGGTTGAAGCAATAGAAATAGATGAGATTGCCTACAGTGAAGATGTAGATGTAAAAGGGAAGAAAGGGCCAACTGTAAAGTGCCACCAACATATTAGGGTGGGCAGAAGAAGTAGGCTGATAGGAATCGATTTTTTCAATGTAGAAGCTTTTTTTATTTTATAAGCAGTCTAAGTAAGGATCTGTCTTCTGAAATAGTGATTGCTTGATGGGGTGGAGGGGAGTAAGTTAGGAACAGTGCTATTCTACAACATTGATAATTAAAGCACAAGGTTTCTCCGGAGCTCTGGTGGGGTTGACAGTTGTCGTGGATAAACCGTACGAACTATAGCTGTGCAGTGTGTGTGCCTTCAACCTACCACACTTGAAGAGTGTTGTTTTTTTTTTTCCCCTGTACTCTTTGTCAGGGAATTTGTCAGAAATTTAAGAATTAAGGTAAATAAATACCTGTGATACAAATAGACAAAAAAGAGTATTATTCAAGTCACTAAAAAAATATATCTTCTGTGGTCTGCCTTACTGACTAAATGCTAAAACTTTTCGTAAACTACAATAAAAAATGTGGTCAGTATATACAGCCTGAAAACTTAATGTGTTTTTTATGATTTTAAATCAAATTGCAAATCATTATGTGGTCTTTTGTTTCAGATATTTTCCAAGTATGGCAAAGTTGTAAAGTAAGTATATCAGATCCTGAAACTTCATTTGAAAGTCTATCTTAATTTTCTTCTCCATTATTTTCTTAATGAAAGTAGATTTACTATCTTTTTATAAAACAGATATTTGATATAAAAAAGAATAAAAATACTGCTGTTAACATTTTATGTGTATTTAATTTTTTAATATACATAAATATCTATAGACAAGTTTAAAAAGACTCCTTTCTATGCATGCAATTTTGTTGTCTTTTTTTAACTTGACTTATTGTAAATAGCTTTCCATGTACTGTATAGATACATCCTTATATTTAATGATTTCATGGTAGTCCTTTGTGTTATTATTTACTTGTTTTATACCACATTATTAAGAATTAAAACTGATTCTGTTATCCAATATAAGACATAAAAGCTGATTAAATATAAATATCAGGTAGTAGAAGGTATGTTAGCAAGTATACTATAAATGGATTATTATTTGTCAAACAATGTAAAAACAAACACCACTGACTCTTGAACTATGCAGGGTTAATGAGAGTATAAAGTAAAAACAAGATAGTGTTACTCTATCTTATAACTAATATATGTTTTAGTATAAATTTAAAGTCATTTAAAATCCCAGGAATTTAGAGCATATTTATCTTAACTAGTTGTTTTTCTTTAGCTTTTGATAAATGGACATTAAACAGTTGAAGTTCATCTGCATCCTGAAGTTCACATCTTTTAAAATTACTTCTCCGTTAAAAAAAACAACAGAAATACTACTAAATCAATTTTGAGGTCTTCAGAATTTCAAACAGTGATCATTATCAATCAGAACACTAATAATAATGATATGAAACAATGAGCACATGCTAGGCATTGTTCTAATGTGTGTGTGTGTGTGTGTGCACGTGCGCGCGTGTGTGCGTGCTCAGTCATGTCTGACTCTTTGGCGACCCCATGGACTAGCCCACCAGGCTCCTCTGTCCATGGAATTTTCCAGGCAAAAATAGTGGAATGGGTTGCCATTTCGTATTCCAAGGGATCTTCCCAAGCCAGGGATTGAACCCACGTCTCCTGCATTGGCAGGTGAATTCTTTACCACTCTGCCACCTGGGAAGCCTTATTGTTCTAATATCTTTACATAAATTATCTCATTAAAGTCTCACAACTGTCTTTGAAGGTAAACACTGCTATTATCCTGATGTTGTAATTGACAAAACTGAAGCCTGTAAACCTAAAATCATATTGCCAGTCAGCAGTGAAGACAAGGTTTGATTCCAGCCTATTCCCTTACCTTCCCATTACCTTTTCTTGATTTTTCCCTGTCAGAATCACTGAATAAATTTCCATATCAATACATAATTGTTAGCCATGAGAATGCTATGAAGTTAGACACAGAGTTATAAGCACCTATAAGCAAGGAAGACATGATCTAGTCTAGAGAGTCAGAGTAGCTTTACAAAGGCAGTATTCTTTGAGTTGAAACCTAGAGGCTGAGTACAAGTAGGTAAAAAGAATGAGAAGAACATTTCAGTTAGAGGGAATGCTTATACAAAGGCCCGCAAAGACCCTCTGGCAAGAGAAAATAAAGTGAGATCAAGAAACAGCCAGTGTGACTTGAGATGAGTAAGCAAGAGGGGAAAAGCACAAGATGGGTCCAGAAACAGATTCCTCTAAGAAGACCAGGAATCTGTTAAATAATTTTAATTAGAGTGACATGATTTGAATTTTTAGAACCTTGTTCCATCCAGCTTCAGTGTAGAGACTGGATTGGAGGGGAACATGAGCAGATGCAGGGACACCAGTTAAAAGATATAACAGTAGCCCTGGAAAGAAATCTAGACTAAAATGATACAGGTAGAGAGGTAGAAACTGGTCAGATTTGAGAAATCATTAGGCAGAAGAATGGATAATACTTAGTGCTGTACTTATTTTGTATATAATGGTTGGGTGAATGAGAAGGAGGTGTTACAGATGACACTGAGGCTTCCCAGAATAGTGTCTACTTTATGTGCTTAAATGAGTACATCATCTGCCTTATATCAGGAAATGGTGCCACCATCCACCTTTTCTCCCATGCCAGAGACATGGGAATAAATCCTAGGTTTGTCCTCTCAAATCCTTGATATAATTACTTTTCTGTTATCATAGAAGGTAATTCTGTCAAAATAATGTATTTTAATTGGTTTATAGGTCTCTCTCTATCTCTAGACGGTCAGTTTTTTCCTGAGGGTAAAAACCTTGTCCTGCTGCCAGTGCTTAGTACTTGTACTTGAGGCTAATGGAAGGACTGAATGGCCTCATGAACAAACAAATGGATACATGCTTCTGAGAAACTATTTTCTCAATCAAAATAGGTGAGCTGAAAGGAGCGTTTTATAGATAAAGCTTAAAGAAGTAGCTGACAAATTAATAAAGTGAAAATGCCATCACGTGTATCCAAACATAAAGACTTGTCATTACTGCAAAAATAAACTTCAGTAGGGAAGATGAGGCAGTGTTTATACAGATTTCAGCAGAGACAAGCAGTTAAAGAAATGTAAGAACTCATACATTCTGAACCCTGAAGAGTGAGTAAAATTTTATGGGCAAAAATTGAGAATTTAAAGAGGATAGAAGGCATGTGAACAGAGGTGCCAGTTTAGGGAGGTTCAGGCCATGCTGCATAAACACTGAATGCCTTCTTGTGGCTAAAGCTTACAGTGTGCGAGTGCGGGGCAGCGAGAGATGGGGAGGGCACAATAAAGGCCATTGACTGCTGCACTGGAGAGTAGGCAGTTTGGAGAACCAAGACCTTTTAAGCGAGGGAGTAAGTGATTTTATTTATTCCTTAAGTAGAAGACTCTTCCACTGTGTTAATTCCAGCATATGAGCAGGAATTAACATCAAGGGAACCAGTAAGAATAGACTATGGAAACAGTAATGCCACTATGGACAAGAAAAAGCAATGGGAACAGAAAAGAGAGGACGGAGGAGAGAGATCATTAATAGAGGATGATTTAGAAAGCGAACACTTCCAAAATAGTACTTTCAAAAATTAATGTATGACTTTAACTGACCTCCAGAAACATTATGAGTTTTTTAAAAGTTAAAGCAATGTCTCACTTCACACTTTTTTTTAAAATGGGTTAAAAACTTTGTTATGTTCAATAACTGGTGTGTCTTTGCAGAAAATTAGTCTAAACTTGAGCATCATTGAGTACTTGACTTCTTTCCTTATAAACCCAATGAATAAACACATGCTGCCTTTGAGAAAGTAAACCATTTTAGTTGTCCACTTTCCCCTAAGTTATTGTAACTTATTTTTTTAATGGAATAAGACATCGCTTTTCTTAATATAGAGGTATCTTTTTACCAGTTTCATTCCAGAGACTATAGGTACCTAAAAACCCAAACCTAAATAAAATAAAATTTAATATGTGAAATATAATATTAAATAAAATTTCTGTTTATTCATTCATATCCTCTTGTCTGTTTTCCTGTTAATTTAGTTTTTAGAAAATTATTAAGCTTTGTCTTAAATATTGTCTCTTTTTTGCTATTTGGAAATAATCCCAAATTTATAAGTTACAAAAATAGTACAAAGAACATCAAAATATCCCTTACCCAAATTCACGTACTGTTAACATTTTACCCTATTTATTTTATCATTTGTACTCTCTCCCCAATGTGTGTTCATGTGTGGGTATATGTGTGTGTGTGTGTATGTGTATATATACGTTTGTGTGTATGTGTATGGCTTCCCAGGTTGAAGCAGTGGTAAAGAACCCACCTGCCAGTGCAAAAGATGCAAGACTTGATCCCAAGTTTGATCCCTGGGTCAGGAAGATCCCCTGAAATAGGAAATGACAACCCATTCCAGTATTCTTGCCTGGAAGATTCCATGGAGAGAGGAGCCTGGCAGACTACAGTCCATGGGGTCACAAAGCTTCAGACACAACCAAGCACACATATATGTGCCTATGTGTGTGTGTCTTTATGTGTATACATACACACAAACACAGTTTGCTTTTGTGAGTCATTTGAGGGTGTTATAAATGTCATCACCCTTTACTCCTAAATATAGTACTTCATCGGACAAGGCAATGGCAACCTATTCCAGTACTCTTGCCTGGAAAATCCCATGGACAGAGGAGCCTGGTAGGCTGCAGTCCATGGGGTTGTGAAGAGTCAGACACGACTGAGTGACTTCACTTTCACTTTTCACTTTCATGCGTTGGAGAAGGAAATGGCAACCCACTCCAGTGTTCTTGCCTGGAGAATCCCAGGGACGGGGGAGCCTGGTGGGCTGCCGTCTATGGGGCCACACAGAGTCGGACACGACTGAAGTGACTTAGCAGCAGCAGCATAGTACTTCATTGTGTATTTCCTAAAAATACATTAGGGTTATATATTATATAGCCACAGCACAGTTAACCAAACTCATAAATTTATCCTGATGCAGTACTTTTGTTAAATCAATTGTCCGTGTTCCAGTTTTGTCAGTTGACCTAATAATATCCCACGTAGAATTTTTCACCTGTAGTGCAGAATGCAGTCTAGAGTTAAGTGTTGATTTTTACTGTCAAATCTTTTTAGCCTCCCTTAGTCTGAAACATTTATAAATAATACAACTCTAACCCATGTGTTTTCCTGATGTTGCCTCATGATTATATGGGGGTTATATAGTCTTGGCAGGAATGCTCTATAGATGATTTATTCTCAAGGTGTCACTCTGGATTCATACAGCATCCATCTATCTCATTAGTGATACTAATTTTGATCACTCAGTCAAGGTTTAACCAACTTCTCTGCTGTATAAATATTTTTCCCTTGTGCAACTAACAAGCAATCAATGGGAGACAGTTAAGACTATGCAAGCATCCTGTTCCACATAAAAATTTCATTTGAGACATAGCATTTGTTATAATTCTTGCCTGTCCCAGTCTTTACCGTGATCGTTTCAAATGGTGATTTTCTGGCCCTCCCTGTTTGTGCTATAAGCAGTAGCCCTCCTTTCTCCCCCATTTATTTATTTATTATCAGCATGGACTTAAGAATTCCTTTCTTATGTGGTTTGTAATTCATTAATGTATTTAATTATTTTGGTACTCAGATTGTCCTAGATTCGGCCAATGGGCTCTCCCTTCAGCTGGCTTCTCTGTTCTTGTGCCATGCCCCATCATTACACTTTTTTTCAAGTGCTTCCTTTCTAGCATAACAAGATGTTCCAAGTTCATCTTGGATGTAGCCTCTCCCAGCCTTCAAATCAGCCATTTCTCCAAAGAGCCCTGTTGAATATTGTTTCCTAAAATGTGTTTAATGACATACGATGAGCAAGGACCAACAGGACTAGGGATGGGTGAAGGACGAGGAGAAAGAGCAGGCTCGGTGGTCTTGTCACCATCCATACCATTCAGGTTCTTTGGGTAGTATGGCTGAGAAGCACAGAACTGGAGATTCTTTAAAATAATATTAAGAATATAGTTTTATTCTAAAACTAGAAAAAAAAAATTGAGTAAATCACTTTACTTTTTGTGCAGAAAAGAATACCTCAGTTTTGTTTTTTTCCTGCAGAGAGGGAGTCAGTAGAGAAGAGGAATTATGCTTAATCTTCACGATTCCATTGTCTCTTGTAATCTCTACTTCATCCTCAACTTCTGATTAATGTTTGATTTATCAGATACTCCTAATTATAGCTGTGTTCACTTGTGTTAGTATCACAGTTTCTCATTTCAAGAATTTATTCATATGTTTTATTTATTGCTGCCTCATTTTTAACTGGCTATTTGTTTATGCTTTAAGGGTTACTATAATGAAAGATAAAGATACCAGAAGGAGTAAAGGGGTTGCATTTATTTTATTTTTGGATAAAGACTCTGCACAAAACTGTACCCGGGCAATAAACAACAAACAGGTAAGCCATTCGTTCCCAGCAAGGTTTTTAACCAAAAGTCTGTGTTCAAACCAGGCTAAAAATGTGGCGATGCAGTGGATGATCATGTCTGGATATCAGTAGTTCCTGGGGGTATTTTACTTATAGAAAAGAGGTCAAAACTGTACTGGGTTCCCAAAACACTGGTAGAATATAAGGAATAAAAATCTGTTCTACAGGAAAGAATTTGTCACACCTACGTGGGCATTTACTAAAATAATATAAAAAAATAGAATTGAAAACTTGAAGAAATGGAATCCAATAACTGTAGTTTTAGGTTTCAATGAGATAACATCCTTCTGCATTTACATTTTTCTCTGGTCCAGTTATTTGGTAGAGTGATAAAAGCAAGCATTGCTATTGACAATGGAAGAGCAGCTGAGTTCATCCGAAGACGAAACTACTTTGATAAATCTAAGTGTTATGAATGTGGGGTGAGTATACCTAAAGCAATATAATTTTCCATTATTTACTTGAAGGTGTTTTTCACATCAGTGTTTTATTTGTGTTCTCCAGAACTTCTGGACGGATAAAGTCAAGTTATAAAAGTTTCACTTTGGGAATGTAGACTCATTTAAGTAAATTCAGTTGAAATATACTATGATGTAAAGACAGTCTGAGTTGGGTAATCTAGAAAGGTATTTTCTGCAGTTTCTAAATCTTTGAAAGTTGTTAGGTTAAAAAATGTTAAGACTAATTACTTACATTATTGTCTGAAAGATTTTCAGTTCAGTTCAGTCACTCAGTCATGTCCGACTCTTTGCAACCCCATGAATCACAGCATGCCAGGCCTCCCTGTCCATCACCAACTCCCAGAATTCACTCAAACTTACGTCTGTGATATGAGTCGGTGATGCCATCCAGCCATCTCATCCTCTGTCATCCCCTTCTCCTCCTGCCCCCAATCCCTCCCAGCATCAGAGTCTTTTCCAATGAGTCAACTCTGCATGAGGTGGCCAAAGTACTGGAGTTTCAGCTTTAGCATCATTCCTTCCAAAGAACACCCAGATTTTAGTGACCCATAAATTTTTGCATTTCTATAGTAGTTTGACAATGATTAAGTATCACAGATCAGTAAAAACACTGTCATATGACCTATCCTCTATGGGATATTGTTTTGAAAAGTTTTCCCACCTATTGGTACTGCTAATGGTTCAGGAGCTGAACTATACCCAGATTTTCTTACCTAGTTCTCATCATCTATTAATATTGTTATCCATTTAAACTTTGGGTGATTAGGAGACATACATAGCCGCAGAGCAATTTTGCCCAAGGCCCATAATGATATCAAGGGAATTTCAGTCTGGGTCTCATTGCTTTCTGTTTCTAAAATGTCTCCATATATATGATCCAGAGATTAATGGGGAGCGTTTACTGAAGGGAAAATTACTGAGAGACATTGTTCTGGCTACATGATTATATGGAAAATAGAAGGAAATGGTTTTGGGAGTTCTTTCTCCAATGTCACTCACTCCCTCTCAAAAATATTTACATATACAGACAGGTAAGTGAGTGGATAGATGGATGGATAGACGGAAAGAGAGAGCGAGCAAGGTCCTGGGTAAGTTCTGTCGAATTTTGTGATTCTAACACTTAAGTTAATGTTTCAAAAACTGTGTTCCAGACTCCTAAGTTTTGTTAAAAAAAAAAAAAGGAGAGAGGGTGGAGTTATTATGGTCAGATAGATGAGTATATATATTCACAGTAGATATTATCTGAGAACTTCTGGGTAAATCTGTTAATCTGTTTTGGTTCATGAGTCCATAAATGTGTTATGTTATACTTTGTACATTATAGTATTTCTTAAAACTCTTCCTCACCCCAAATCTGTTTATTTTAGCCTGGTTTTTCCAAAAGCTGTTGCATTGTTAAACCCCTTTTTTGGTATGGGATATGTTAACGGTTTTTGGTATATCGTTATTCCAGAACACTTTGCAAAATGGTTCTCTAAGTGCATGCTCTCAGCAGTTCCTTAATAATAACACCTTTTGGGTGCAGCCATGTCCCCAGGTATAAAAAGTACATAGTTGGTTTGATGCTTTATAAAATAATACTTGAAGAGCATGATTCATTTTCTCTTCTGCTGTTTTAATCCTGGCTCAGTCTCTGCCCACACCCTCATTCTCACATAAATCTTCTTAAAGTTATTTTGGTAAGCTAATATACAGATTCACTGTCTTCTTTTAAACTCAGACAATCTTATATCTCCTTTTAATGTTACAGTTAGTCCAGCACTGTCAAATACAAATGTATGCAAGCTGCAAATGCAATTTTAAATGTTCTAATAGCCACATTAAAAATAATAAACAGGGTAAGAGTTAAATACATTTTATGTAATTCAAAGTATTATCATTTGAATTATGTAATTCCTCTCACCCCTGAACCTCTACCACCAACTTCTTTGCTGAGACAGCCAGTGCTTTCAATTTTTTATGTACCTTTTCAGAAATATTTTATGAAAGCAAATGAATATATGTATGTATATATACCGATGTGTGTATATATGTGATGTACATACATATATATATATATAGATGTATATATGTATATCACACAGTATACACCTAATTTTATATAGTATATATACATATATCTTTCTCTCACTTTTTAAAACTCAAGAGCACACAATAACGCTTGCCTTTTTCAGTTAATAAGCTCATTTTTATCAACATAATATTCTTCACGGGGCTTCACTGGTGGCTCAGTGGTAAAGAATCTACCTGCCAAGCAGGAGAGGTGGGTTTGATCCCTGGGTCAGGAAGATCCCCTGGAGAAGGAAATGGCAACACATTCCAATATTCTTGCCTGGGAAGAAAAAAAAAAAAAAAAATATTTTTAAAAGGATAATATTTTTTTTTAATTTTATTTTATTTTTAAACTTTACAATATTGTATTAGTTTTGCCAAATATCGAAATGAATCCGCCACAGGTATACCCGCGTTCCCCATCCTGAACCCTCCTCCCTCCTCCCTCCCCTACCCTCCCTCTGGGTCGTCCCTGTGCACCAGCCCCAAGCATCCAGTACCCTGCATTTTATATAATTTTTTCCTGCTGTCTTCACAATCCAGTATGTATCAATTCAAACAACTGATTCACAATCCAGTATGTATCAGTTCAAACAAATCAATTCTCAGTAACCACAAGAGAATTGTAACAAATGGCTATCATAAGTGGGCAATGCTAGTGTAGTCTAGGTATGAAATAAGCAAAATGAAATTAATTGCAAGGAAAAGTGAGGAAGACTTTAAATTTTCCACGTGTTTTTAAAAGAGATTGTTAACATCTTTGAAGTTAGGAGTAGTTTTGTCCCCATTTTATCATACTAACTTAAAATTTTAACATTTAAGGTAGATGGTCCATTTAAATTTTGAATTTTTATATCCTGAATCTTGACATTTAATCTTAAGGAACCACCAAGTTTCTGTTAATAATACATAATGTATATATTTTCATATTTTGTGTTACTAACACAAATGTTCTATTTCTTCCTTTCCTTCTTAATGGGAAACAAAAGGAAAGTGGACACTTAAGTTATGCCTGTCCTAAAAATATGCTTGGAGAACGGGAACCTCCAAAGAAGAAAGAGAAAAAGAAAAAAAAGAAAATTCCTGAGCCAGAAGAAGAAATGTATGTATATCCACTCTCACCAAATACATTAAATGTATGCTGTCTTTTTACTATTGAGTGCATTTTGATTTTTTTAATAATTTAGTGAAGAAGTAGAAGAAAGTGAAGATGAAGGGGAAGATCCTGCTCTTGACAGCCTCAGTCAGGCCATAGCTTTCCAGGTATTCAACAGTTCTTTTTCCAAGGCACCTGCCATAGCTCCCTTGAGTTAATAGTTTTATATTCCTTGCTTGCTTTATTAATCGTCTCCTCATGACATCCTCTGTCTTTCCCCTTTGTCCCTAAACTTTAGGAGATGGGCTCTTTCTTTAAGATCTTTATAATAGTGTGATGGAAAAGTTCCTATTGGTTCTTTCTAGATTTTAAGGGCCCCACAACACTTTTAATATCATAATCTGTTTTCAGTATAGAATTGAATAGAACTAATTGATTAAAATGAGTTTAGCCCCCAACAGAAAAGATTTTATTAAATCAAAGATATTGTTTTAAAGGAAGCTTCATTTTAAAACAAAAAACATTTTTGATCATTAAAAGTTCTAATACAAGTATATGAAACATTTTTTGAAGAAAATGTATAACTT
The DNA here is from genome assembly GCF_002263795.3 of Bos taurus. NCBI lineage: Eukaryota > Metazoa > Chordata > Mammalia > Artiodactyla > Bovidae > Bos > Bos taurus. The sequence goes on from NC_037332.1 coordinate 38,371,603, forward strand.
CCTGATTTTATATAACCAGTTATTTTGTTTTAATGTAGTTGATAAATTATAAATGCATACATCAATTCATTTTTCCTTTTAGTTAGTTAATTCAGTATTTTATGTAATGTACCCACGTCCAACAGCAATGGCAAGTAAGCTTCATTTCATATGCCTGTTAATTAATAGAAATTACCCAGACTAATTCTGAGTAACATGGTAAGACTGGGAGAAAACTTGGGGGTAGGACAAATAATATTATTTTAATATTATTAATATTAAGCAGATTCCTGATTTTTGTTTTGTTTATTTTCCAAATAACCTTTACAGCAAGCCAAAATTGAAGAAGAACAAAAAAAATGGAAACCCAGTTCAGGAGGTCCTTCAACATCAGATGATTCAAGACGCCCAAGGATAAAGAAAAGCACATACTTCAGTGATGAGGAGGAACTTAGTGATTAAAAATATATATATTATGTAAATATCATTAAAAAATTTTTTTTAAGTCTTGGAGTACCAAGTTCCCTTGGGACTAAAAATTACTTTTAGAATTTGAACATAAGAACACTTAGTACCAAATACTTTTTTACTTTAGATAGTTGATAGGAAATGGTAATTTTATAGTATCATGTTTATCTTGCATCAAGATTTGCTAATAATCATTTATCTTGAAAACAGTTGATTTGAATAAAAAAGGAAATGTAATAGTATTATAACAAAGCTATCCCAAGAAGAAAGTCAAAGTCACGCAGTCGTGTCTGCCTCTTTGTGACCCCATGGACTATACAGTCCATGGAATTCTCCAGGCCAGAAATACTGGAGTGGGTAGCCTTTCCCTTCTCCAGGGGATCTTCCCAACCCAGGGATCGAACCCAAGTCTCCCACATTGCAGGCGTATTCTTTACCAGCTGAGCCAGAAAGGTAGATAGTAAAAAGATTTGAGAAGTTCATTATAAAAGCTTATTCATGATTGGTTTATATAAGAACTTTTGAAATAAATTTCATCTTTAAAATTAAAACTTCGTAAAGACTATGGAAAGTTTGGAGTGATTTATTGTTATTCATGTTAATAAAGTTTTCTCAAGAGAACTTTATTTTTCAGTGTAGGTGTTCTGTTATCACTTCTTTTATCTTTATCCCTATCTGGATACATTGCAGTCACCCATAAAATATAAAGTAAAGTAGCTCTCAGAAGCTTGTAGCCAAACAGCAGTAATTTGTCCTGCCTTTGGCGTCAAGTTCCATTCCTCAGAAGCAGCCAGCCAGCTTCTTTATTTCTTTTCACATGTAAATACATGTTGCTAAATAAAATGCATACAGTTCTGCCACTTAATCCATAAAGGAATGAAGGAGGACTTTTCAATCTATACTCCCCTCTGCCCTCCTCCACTTTCACAATATGACTGTTAAAATTTTTGGTTAAATCCATATCTTTGCTTTTATTTTATGATCATTGAAATACTTTTCACTTTAAGTGCTTCACATTCAAATATGAACAGACACATAAGCATCAACAGATGTTTGAGGAAAGCCTCAAACAGCAGAATCCAAATGACTAGACCAAAAAAATGGAGCTTACAGGAGCTGAGGAATTCTGGCTTTAAAAGTCTTGACTCCTGGGTTTCAGAGAAAAGGACTGAGGCCTATAATATACTGGTTGTTTCTAATGTGAAAACATTCAATCAAAGAATGCCTGTCTTACCAGATACATTTTATTTCCATCTGCAATCATTTATTCATTTGGAGTTTTTGCTAGGTGTCTATTTTGGAACTGCTGTTTACAATTTTCAGATTATCATAAAGATGGCCACATATAATAGGAATGCATGCTTCAGTTGTGTCTGACTCTGCGACCCCGTGGACTATAGCCTATCAGGCTCCTCTGTCCATGGCATTCTCTAGATACGAATGCTGGAGTGGGTTGCCATGCCCTCCTCCAGGGGAACTTTCCAACCCAGGGATCGAACCCGCATCTCCTGCATTGGTAGGCAGATTCTTTACACTAGCACCATGTGGGAAGCCCTTATTTATAAGTATTAAATGTTAATACATTTCTTTGTTTTATATTCCATAGGTGTAATATGTGATACACAACAATGATCATGAAGTATTTAGGGATTAACGTGTAATAGTAAAACCCTGGCTAGAGTAGTACTTGAAAGTTTTACATAGAATATTCCAGAGCTAGATCAGTAATTTAGATGCAATTATTTATAGAGGAGCAAAACATGATTATAAAAGGTGGGATGGAGAGTCACTGGATCACAAAACTGGGACAGTTCAGCTTCAGAAATGGATGAAGGGGTTAAAATGTCATTAGAAATCTTTTCCTTGTCCCATAACCACTGCTTTCCTCTATCAGTTCAGTCGCTCAGTCATGTCCGACTCTGCGATGCCATGAACCACAGCACGCCAGGCCTCCCTGTCCATCACCAACTCCCGGAGTTCACTCAAACTTAAGTCCATCGAATTGGTGATGCCATCCCGCCATCTCATCCTCTGTCGTCCCCTTCTCCTCCTGTCCCCAATCCCTCCCAGCATCAAAGTCTTTTCCAGTGAGTCAGCTCTTCGCAACAGGTGCCCAAAGTATTGGAGTTTCAGCTTCAACATCAGTCCTTCCAATGAACACCCAGGACTGATCTCCTTTAGGATGGACTGATTGGATCTCCTTGCAGTCCAAGGAACTCTCAAGAGTCTTCAACACCACAGTTCAAAAGCATTAATTCTTCTGCGCTCAGCTTTCTTTATAGTCCAACTCTCACATCCATACATGACCACTGGAAAAACCATAGCCTTGACTAGACGGACCTTTGTTGGCAAAGTAATGTCTGTGCTTTTTAATATGCTGTCTAGGTTGGTCATAACTTTCCTTCCAAGGAGTAAGTGTCTTTTGATTTCATGGCTGCAATCACCACGTGCAGTGATTTTGGGGCCCAGAAAAATAAAGTCTGACACTGTTTCCCCATCTATTTGCCATGAAGTAATGGGACTGGATGCCATGATCTTCGTTTTCTTAATGTTGAGCTTTAAGCCAATATTTTCACTCTCCTCTTTCACTTTCATCAAGAGGCTCTTTAGTTCTTCTTCACTTTCTGCCATAAGGGTGGTGTCATCTGCATATCTGAGGTTATTTTTGTTTCTCCCAGGAATCTGGATTCCAGCTTGTGCTTTCTCCAGCCCAGTGTTTCTCATGATTTACTCTGCATAGAAGTTAAATAAGCAGGGTGACAGTATACAGCCTTGACGTACTCCTTTTCCTATTTGGAACCAATCTGTTGTTTCATGTCCAGTTCTAACTGTTGCTTCCTGACCTGCATACAGATTTCTCAGGAGGCAGGTCAGGTGGTCTGGTATTCTACCTTTGTTTTCCAATAACATTTCTTTATGAGATTCCAGAGATGAACACCAGTACCTCTAAAGCTAGGAATCCTAATAATTAGAACTCCTCTCCAACTGATGGGTCCAGCAAAAGTCCCAAGAAAAGCCCTGGGGGGGGCAGGTCTGTGTCACAGTCCCCACTTCTGAAGATGGGTAGATTAGTCCCACCCAACTCACATACACTAAGTGTGTTCATACGCAATGTAGTAGTTTAAGTTTGGAATCAATGTGTAAGTTACTTATCTCGCAAGACTCTTCAGCTCTCCTTTTCATCAAAACAGAATACTGAGGCAGCTGAGCAGGATGCTCAAAGGAAACAGAGATGCAGCACCAAACAAAAAGAAGCCATTTCCTGGAGTAAGCATTGGAAGCAACAATGCAAGTAAACAACGGAAGCAACTCTGTGTGTGTGTGTGTGTGTGTGTGTGTGTGTGTGTGTGTGTGTGCGCGCGCATGCTCAGTCATGTCTGACTCTTCGCAGCCCCATGGACTGCAGCCTTCCAGGCTTCTCTGCCCATGGAATTTTCTGGGCAAGAATACTGGAGTGTTGTGCCATATCCTACACCAGGGGATCTTCCTCATCCAGGGGTTGAACTCACGTCTCTTGGGTCTCCTGCATTGGCAGGGAGGTTCTGTACCACTAGTGCCTCCTGGGAAGCCCATAAGCAATTGCAGTCAGAGACTAAACCCAAGTCCACTGTATGGGTTTAGTCATTATTATTTTTAAAATTGCTTTTGTAAAATCCAAATTTTAAGAATCCTTAGGTACTGTTACAGATAGAACCGATTAATAATTTTAGTTAAGATCTGGTACCTAGAAGGCTCAGGGGTAAAGAATCCACTCACCAGTGTGGGAGACACAGGTTCAATCCCTGATCCAGGATTTCCCACCTGCTGCTGAGCAACTAAGCCCCTGCGCCCTGTGCCACAACACTTCAGCATGTGCTCCAGAGCCCAGGAAACACAACTCCTGAGCCTGTGTGCTGCAACCACTGAGCCCAGAAATAGCAGCTACTGAACCCACGAACCACAACTCCTGAGGAACTGCAACCACAACTACTGAGCCCGGGAACCTCAACTGCTGACCCCAGAAATAACAACTGAGCCCAGAAACAGCAACTGCTGAGCCGAGTGCCACAACTACTGAGCCCAGGAACCACAAGTCCTCAGCCTGTATACCACCACTACTGAGCCCCAAAATAGCAACTACTGAGCCCAGGAATAGCAACTACTGAGCCCCAGAACCACAACTACTGAGCCCCAGAACCACAACTACTGAGCCCCGGAACCACAACTACTGAGCCCAGGAACCACAAGTCCTCAGCCTGTGTACCACAACTACTGAGCCCCAAAATAGCAACTACTGAGCCTGTGTGCCACAACTAATGAGCCAAGGAATCAAAACTACTGAGCCTGTGTGCTGCAACCCCTGAGCCCAGGAACCACAACTCCTGAGCTCACAAGCCACAACTCCTGAGCCTGCGTGCCACAACTACAGAGCCCAGAAACCACAACTCCTGAGCCCACATGCCACAACTACTGAGCTTAGGAACTGCAACTGCTGAGCCAGGGAGCCACAACTGCAGACCCCAGGAGCCACGACTAATGAACCCTGGGGCCACAACTCCTGAGCCCAGAAATGGCAAGTACTGAGCTCAGGAACCACAACACCCAAGCCAGTGTGCCACGACTCCTGAGCCCGCATACTGCAACTACTGAGCCCGTGCCACAACTGCCAAGCCTGCTTGCTGAGACCCCATGACCCACAGCAAGAGAAGCCACCCGCCACAATGAGAAGCCTGCACACCACAACTAGAGAATATACCCCACTTGCCAAAACTAGAGTAAAGCCCACACAGCAACAAAGACCCAACACAGCCAAAAATAAATTAATAAAAAAGATCTGGTACCTAGAATAAGCAGATCAAAAATGCAACACCTTTCATAGAATGCAGTCTTAAGCAGATTCCTTCCTGGGAGTGTTGTATCTTTTATCACTACATCTTTCCAAATGCATGGTTTTTTTCTTTTTTCTCATTTTCTCAGATTGTATTTTTTTCCATTATGGTTTATTAGTAGATATTGAATATAGTTCCCTATGCTATGCAATAGGATCTTTTTGTTTATCCATCCTACATATTATGTGCTAGTTACAAATTCCCAATCCAGCCCTCCCCTACTCCCTCATGGCAACCACAAATCTGTTATTTATGTCTGTGAGTTCATTTCTATTTCATAGATGATTTTATTTGTGTCATATTTTAAATCCATACAAAAGTGATATCTTTCTGACTTCACTTAGCATTGATAATCTCTAGGTCCAACTACATAGCTGCAAATGGCATTATTTCATTCTTTTTTATAGCTGAGTAATATTCCACATCTTCTCTATCCATTTTTCTGTCAATAGGTATTTAGATTGTTTTTCATGTCTTGACTATTGTAAATAGTGTTGCTGTGAACACAGCAGCTGCATTTGTCTTTTTGAAGTATAGTTTTGTCCATATATATGCCCAGAAGTAGGATTCTTGGATCACATGGCAATTCTACCTTTAGTTTTTTAAGGAGTCACCATACTGTTATTCATAGAGGCTACAATGATTTACATTTCCACCAACAGTGTAGGAGGATTCTCCACACCCTCTCCAGCACCAAATGCATGGCTTTATGTGAAACACATAATCTTTTATAAAGATATGACATACTTTGGTGGGAATTATTGCAGGATAATTCAATAGCCACAAATCAAAACACCACATTTAACAAAACAAAGGATAAAAATCATATGATCATGTCAATAGATGTAGAAAAAAGCACTGGACAAAATCTGGTATCTAGGTATGATAAAAACTCTCAAAAAATTTGATATAAGGAGAACATACTTCAAAATAATAAAGGCTATATGAGACAAATCCACAACTAATATAACTCAATGGTAAAAAGTTGAAAGCCTTACCTCTAAGATAAGGAACAAGACAGAAGTGCCCATTATCACCACTTTTATTCAACATAATATTAGAATTCCTATCCATGGCAATAAGAGAAGAGAAAGAAATAAATGAAAATTGGAAAGGAAGAAGTAAAACTCACTGATAGTGTATATAGAAAACATGATATAATGACAGATGACATGATAGTATATCAGTAAAGTTTCAGAATACAAAATTAATATATAGAAATCTGTTGCATTTCTATATACTAATAATGAACTATAAGAAAAATTTAGAAAGCTGTCCTATTTACAAATGCATCAAAAAGAAAAAATCCATAGGAGTAAAATAACCAAGAAGGCAAAAGGCCTGTACTCTGAAAACTATACACCACTGAAGAAAGAAATTGAAGAAAACACAAATAAATGTAAAGGTAATACCATGCTCACAGATTGGAAGAACTAATATTGTTAAAATCTCCATACTTCCTAGAGCATCTACAGAGTCAGTGCTAACCCAATCAAAATATCCAAGGCATTTTTCGCAGAACTGGAAAAAATAACTCTAAAATTTGTGTGGGACCCAAAAGACCCAAATAGAACAATCTAAAGAAAGAAGAACAAAACTGAAGCATCATGCTCCCCGACTTCAAACTATACCACAAAGCTACAGTAGTCAAAATGTATGCTGGCTTCAGTCCCTGGTTGGGGAACTAAAGTCCCAGAAGCCACGTGGAAAAAAAGAAAAAAAAAAAAGTGTATGGTACTGGCACAAAAACATATACATAAATGGAAAAGAATAGACAGCCCAGAAATAAAACCATGCTTATGTGGTCAGTTAATTTACAACCAAGGAGCCAAGTATATGCAATGGAGAAAAGACAGTCTTTTTAAAAAATAGTGTTGGGAACACTGGAAAACTACATGCAAAAGAAACATGATCCCTTTCTTATACCACATATAAAAATAAAAATGGATAAAAGACTTAAATGCAGATCTGAAACCATAAAACTCCTAGAAGAAAACACAGGCAGTATGCTCTTTGATATGAGTCTTAGCAATGTTTCTTCAGATATGTCTACTCAGACAAGGGAAACAAAAACAAAATTTTTTTTTTAATGGGACTACATTAAAACACTTCTGCACAGCAGATATTAATAAAGCAATCAATAAAAGGTAAAGGCAACCTACTCAATGAAGAAGATATTTCTCAATGATATATCCAATAAGAGGTTAATATCCAAAATATATAAAGAGCTCATACAATTTAGTATTTTTAAAAATCTAATTAAAAAATGGTCAGAATATCTGAACAGTTTTCTAAAGGAGACATCCAGATGGCCAAGAGACAAATGAAAAAATGCTCAGCATCACTGAGCATGAGGGGAATGCAAATCAAAGCCACAATAAGATCACCTTACACCTGTCAGAATGGCAATTATTAAAAAGATAACAAAACCCAAGTGCTGGCAACAATCTAGAAAAAAGGGAACTCTTGTGCACTATCGGTGGGAGTGCAAATTGATTTCACCACCATTGAAAACAGTATGAAGATTCTTCAAAAAGTTAAAAGTAGAACTACCATTGTTGTTGCTGTTCAGTCACTCAGTCGTGTCCAATTCTTTGCAACCCCCTGGACTGCAGCATACCAGGCTTCCCTGTCCTTCATCATTTCCTGGAGCTTGCTAAAACTCACGTCCATTGATTCAGTGATGCCATCCAGCCATCTTGTCCTCTGTCATCCCCTTATCCTCCTGCCTTAAATTTTTCCCAGCATCAGGGTCTTTTCTAATGAGTCGGCTCTTTGTATCAGGAGGCCAAAGTGCTGGCGCTTCCATTTCAGCATCAGTCCTTCCAGCAAATATTTAGCGTTGATTTTGGATCCAGAAATTCTACTTCTGGGTATTTATCTGAAAGAAAATGAAAACACTTATTTGAAAAGACATATGTACCCCTACGTTCATTACAGCATTATTTACAATAACCAGGGTACAAAAGCAACTTGAATATCCATAATAGATAAATGGATAAAGAAGATATTGTGTGTGTGTGTGTGTATATATATATATATATATATATATAACATTTATGTATGTCCACAATGAAATATTAAAGATGTTTTATATACATACCCACAATGGAATAATGGAATATTGGAATAATGGAATAATTATATATATATATAACATTTATGTATGTTTATGTTTATATTATGTATATTTATATACATATATAACATTTATGTATGCCCACAATGGAATATTAAAGATGTTTTATATACATACCCACATGGAATAATGGAATATTACTCAGCCAATCTTGTCATTTACGATAACAGAGATGGACTTAGAAGGTGTTATGCTAAGTGAAATAAGTCAGATAGAAAAACAAATACTATATCATTTTACTTACTGTTTTTGTTGTTCAGTCACTATGTCATGTACGACTCTTTGTGACCCAATAGACTGCAGTATTCCAGACTTCTCTGTCCTTCACCATCTCCCAGAGTTTGCTCAAACTCATGTCCATTGAGTCCTTTGAGGATGGTGATGCTATCCAACTATCTCATCCTCTGTCACTACCTTCTTATCCTCTTTCCCACAATCTTTCCCAGCATCAGGGTCTTTTCCAATGAGTTGGCTCTTCACATCAGGTGGCCAAAGTATTGGGGCTTCAGCTTCAACATGAGTCCTTCCAATGAATATTCAGGGTTGATTTCCTTTAGGATTGACAGGTTTGATCTTCTTGCAGTCCAAGGGACTCTTCTCCAGCACCACATTTTGAAAATATCAATTCTTTGGCACTCAGCCTTCTTTATGGTCTAACTCTCACATCTGTATACATGACTACTGGAAAAACATTAGCTTTGACTGTACAGACCTTTGTCAGCAAAGTAATGTCTTTGCTTTTTAGTATGCTGTCTAGGTTTGTTATAGCTTTCCTTCCAAGGAGCAAGCATCTTTTAATTTCATAGCTGCAGTCACCATTCAGTGATTTTGGAGCCCAAGAAAATAAAATTTGTTTCTGGTTTCACTTATATGTGAATCTAAAGAACAAAATAAAGCAGAAACAGTTTCATAGAAACAGTGAACAAACATAGTCATCAGAGGGGAGGAGTGGGAGGTTGAGTGAATAGGTGAAGGGGATCAAGATGTACAAACTTGCAATTATAAAATAAGTGTAATAGGGATATAATGTACAAAGTAGGGAGTACAATCAATAATATTGCAATAACTTTGTATGGTGACAGATGGTTAGCAGACTTCTCATGGTGATCAATTCGTAATATATATAAAAGTTGAATCACTCTGTTGTACACCTGAAACTAATACAATATTGTATCTCAACTATACTTTAATGCATAAATCATATAATGTATTAATAAGTAATACATATAATAACAATAGCACAATAGATGGTAGAGAAATGGAACTATATTGGAAGAATGAAATAAAATAGATGGTAACTCAAATCCACAGGAAGAAATAAAGTACTTGAAATGGTAAATTTCTAGTTTGAAAAAAAGCTATATTTTTTCTCCTTTCTTTTCCTAATTTCTTTACAAGACATATAAAGCAATAATTACACACTGTATTGTTGAGTTTGCAATATATAGATGTAATACCTATGAAAATAATAGCACAAATATATAGATGTAACACCTATGAAAATAATAGCACAAATGTCAGTGCAAAGATTCTATATTTATTGGAATTAAGGAAGAATCTGATGTTGGTTGTGATAAATTAAGAAGCAAAGCATAAATCAACCACCAAGAATGTATCTTAAAAAAAAAAAAAGCAAAAACTAACAAAGGAATTAAATAGTATTCAGAAAATACCTATTTAACACAAAAGAATATAGTAAAGGAAGAAGAGAGCAACAAAAAATGAGTAATTCAGAAAACCAATAGCAAAATGGTGGCTATAAATCCAACCATATTGATAACAATATTGACTGTGGGTGGATTATACACTCCAATGAAAATTCAGAGATTGTTATACTGAATGAAAAACAAGATCCAACTCTTCACTGTCAACAAAGACAAACTTTAAAGGCTCAAGTATACTGAAAGTAAAAGCATGGAAAATATATACTGTACAAACAGTAACTAAAAGACAGCTGGAGTCTGTCTAATACTAAGATTAGACAAATTAGATTTTAGGATAAAAACATTGCTAAGAAAAAGTTGGAAATTTTATAATAATAAAAGAATCAATTTATCAGGAAGATACAACAATTGTAGACATACACATACCTAACAATAGAACCCAAAATAAACCTGACAACTGAAGGAAGAAATAGACAATTCAACAATAATGTTGGCTACTTCAACCCATTCTCAAAAATAGTACATTAGACAAAATAGTGATTAATAGCAAGCATATAGAAGAATCAATGCTATCATCCAACTTGATCTGGTGGTGGTGGTTGTTTAGTCGATAAGTTGTGTCTGACTCTTGTGACTCCATGGACTGTAGCCCACCAGACTCTTCTGTCCATGGGATTTCCAAGACAAGAATACCAGAGTGGGCTCCCATTTCCTTCTCCAGAAGATCTTCCTGACCCAGAGATTGAAGCCAGGTCTCCTGCATTGCACATGGATTCTTTACTGAACCACCAGAGAAACCCAACTTGACCTAACTGATATCAGTAAAACACCCCATACAAATTTAGGAGAATCCACATCTTTCCAAAGAAACATGCATCATTCTCCAAAATAAATAAGATGGTAGGCTCTTAAAAAGTCTCAGTAAATTTACAGGATTCAAAATTATTCAAAGGATGTTCTCCAACCAAAATGGAAACCTGAGAAATCCACAAATATTTGAAAATTAAACAATACACTTCTATATAACTCGTGTAAAAACAAGGAAATCAAGGAAGTTAAAAAATATTTTGACCTGAATGATAATGTAATAAATCATCTCAAAATGTATGGGCTGTAACTAACTAGTGCTTTTGAGGCAAAGTCAATTTTAAATGAATATTTAATAAAAATATTTTATTTTTTATTAGAAAAAATGAAAGATATAAAATAAACAACCTATGCTTCCACCATAAGTAACTGGAAATAAAAGGAATCCAAATTAGAAAAGAAGTTAAACTGTCACTGTTTGCAGGTGATATGATACCATATACAGCAGAAGATCCTAAAGACAATACTAGAAAACTACTAGAGCTCACCAATGAACTTGGTAAAGTTTCAGGTTACAAAATTAATACACAAAAATCTGTTGCATTTTATGTACGCTAAAAACAAAAGATCAGAAAGAGATATTCAATAAACAATTCCATTTACCATTGCTTCAAAAAGAATAAAATACCTAGCAATAAACCCACCTAAAGAGACAAAAGACCTGTACTCCAAAAACTATCAGATGCTGGTGAAAGAAATCAAAGAAAATAAAAACAGATGAAAAGATATACCATGTTTGTGGATTAGAAGAATCAATATTGTCACAATGACTATACTACCCAAGGCAGTCTACAGATTCAATGCAGTCCCTATCAAATTACCAATAGAATTTTTCACAGAGCTAGAACAAAAAACCTTAAAATTTATATGGAGACACAAAAGACTCTGAATAGCCAAAGCAATCTTGAGAAAGAAAAATGGAGCTACAGGAATCAGGCTCCCTGACTTCAGACTATACTACAAAGGTACAGTCATCAAAACAATATGGTACTGGCACAAAAAAAAGTGGAAACGGAGATCAATGGAACAGGATAGAAAGCCTAGAAATAAGCTCATGCACCTATGGTCATTTAATCTATGACAAAGGAGGCAAGACTACACAACATTAGACAAACTCTTCAATAAATGCTGTTGGGAAAACTAGACAGCCACATGTAAAAAAAATGAAATTGGATCATTCTTTAACACCACACACAAAAATAAGCTCAAAATGGATTGAAGACCTAACTATGAGACTGGTCACTAAAAAATTCCTAGAGGAAAACACTCTCTGACAAATCTCAGCAATATCTTTTTCAATTTGTCTCCAGACTAATGAACATAAAAACAAAAATAAACAAATGGGACCTACTTAAACTTAAAAGGTTTTGCATATCAAAGGAAACAATAAACAGAACAAAAAGACAACCTACAGATTGGGAGAAAATATTTGCAAATGATGTGAGCAACAAGGGATTATTCTCCAAAATTTACAAATAGCTCATCAGGCTTAACACCATCAAAACAAACAACTCAATCAAAATATGAGCAGAAGCCCTAAATAGACATCTCTCCAAAGAAGACATACAGATGACCAAAAGGCACATTAAAAAGTGCTAAACATCACTACTTATTAAAGAAATGAAATCAAAATTACAATATGATATCACCTCATACCAGTCAAAGTGGCTGCCATCAAAAAATCCACTATCAGTAAATGCTGGAGAGGGTGTGGAGAGAAAATAACCCTCCTACACTGTAAGTGAAGAGGTAAATTGGTACAGCCACTAAGGAGAACAATATTGAGGTTCCTTAAAAAACTAAAAATAGAGCTAATGAACCATATGATCCTACAATCCCTGGGCATATACCCACAGAAAAATGTGGTTCAAAAGGATACATGCACCCCAATGTTCACTGCAGCACTGCTTAAAATAGCCAAGACATGGAAGCAACCTAAGTCCACTGACAGGTAAATAGATAAAGATGTGGTACATACATACAATGGAATATTGCTCAGCCATTAAAATGAATGAAATAATTCCACTTGCAGCAACATTGATGCAATCTCTCTCGGTAGAGATTGTCATGCTGATGACAGAGTCAGACAGAGAAGAAATATCATATGATGTCCCTTATGTGCAAAATTTAAAAATAAATGATACAAGTGAACTTGTGTATGAAAAAAGATTCACACATTCAGAGAACAAACTTATGGTTGCAGGAGGAAGAATGGAGAGGAAGAGGCAGGGAGTTTGGAATCAACAGGTACACACTGCTATATTTATAATGGATAACCAACATGGACCTATTATATAGCACATGGAACTCTGCTCAATGTTATGTGGCAGCCTGAATGGGAGGAAATTTGGGGGAGAATAGACTGCTTCCCCAAATGTATATATGGCTGAGTCTCTCTGCTGTTCACCTTAAACTATCACAACATTGTTAATAGGCTATACCTCAATACAAAATAAAAAATTTTTAAAAATAAAATTGATAACCAGCAAATTCCTACTGAACAGCACAGGTAACTCTGCTCAATGCTATGCAGCAGCCTGGATGGGAGGGGAATTTGGGGGAAAATGGATACATGTGTGTGTATGGCTGAGTCCCTTTGGTGAAATAATCACAACATTGTTAGCAGGCTATACTCCTATAAAATTAAAAGTCTAAAGAAAGAAACCAGAAAAATTAGAGCAAACTAAATCCAAAGCAAGTAGAGGAAAAGCAATAATAAAAGTCAGAGTCAGTCAATGAAATAGAAAATGGAAAGTGAGTAGGAAAAAAAATCAATGGAACATACATTGGTTCTTTGAATAGGTCAACAACACTGAGGAGTCTATAGACATACAGACCAAGGCAGAGACAGAGAGAGAGAAATATGAAAGAAGACAGAGATAAAAATAGAGAGACAGGGAGAGAGCGAAGGATGGAGGGAGGGAAGGACATGAGGAGGGAGAGAGAGAAAGAGGATATGAGAGAGAATGTACAAATTACCAAAATCATGAACAAAAGAGAGGATTTCTCTACCTACCTTAAAGAGATTAAATAGATTGTTATGAAATACTGTGAACAACTTTGTGTCAACTAATTAGACAAATTAGATGAAATAGACAAACTCCTTGAAAGACACAAGTTAACAAAAGTAACTCAAGAAGAAATAAAAAATATGAATAGTCTAGATAGTTTCATTTTCTATTCCTGCTGTAAATCACCTCAAATTTAGCAACTTAAAAACCCACAGATTTTTACAGGTCAGAAGTTCAACTCCCTGTGTTAGTCGCTCAAGCGTGTCCAACTCTTTGCGACCCCATTAACTGGAGCCTACTAGGCTCCTCTGTCCACGGGATTCTCCAGGCAAGAATATTGGAGTGGGTAGCCATTCAACTCCCCGAGGAAAGGTTATAAATCTCACTGCGCTAAAATCCAAGTAACAGCAGGACTACATTCCCTTCTGGAGGTTCTAGGGGACAATCTGTTTCTTTGAATTTTGCAGTTTCTGGAGGACACTGTACTCCTTGGCTTATGGACACCTTCCTCTGTCTTCAAAGCAAGCAATGTCAGGCGTGCTTTGCACATCACATCATTCTGAGTCGTCTCTGTTTCTCTTTTACTTTTAAAAACCCTCATCATTACATTGCGCTCAACTGAACAGTCCAAGCTATTTCTCTCCATCTCAAAGTCCTTAACTTAATCACATTTGCAAAGTCTCTTTGGCCATGTAAAATAATGCATTTACATGGGATTAGGAGATGAATATCTTTGGGAGATCCTATAAAAAGAAAATGAAGTAGTGCTTAAAAATCTTCCTACAAAGAAAATTCAATGCTCAGATTGCTTCACTGGTAAATTCTTCCAAAAATTTAATGAAGAAATAATAGCAATCCTTCACAAATCCTTCCAGAAAATGGAGACGGGAACACTTATAAACTCATTCAATGAAGTTAGTATTACTCTAATATCAAAGCCATACAGAAATATCATAAAAAATAAAACTGACAAGCATTGCTTATGCATATAGGCACAAAAATCCTCAGTAATACACCAGTAAACCAAGTCCAATAAAACATAAAAAAGATTATATACAATGACCAAGTATTCCAGTGTGTAAAGTTAGTTTAACATGTAAAAATAATATAATACAACATTTTAATAGGGCAAAACATAAGATTATCTTAACACATTCAGAAAAATATTTAACAATATCCAACATCCATCTATGATAAAATCTCTCTGCAAACTTAGAACTTGGAATGGAAAGTAACTTTCTCAACCTGATAAAGGCCATCTACACAAACCCTACAACCAGCATATACTTAATGGAGAAATGCTGAAGGCTTTCCTTGCAATATTGGGAATAAGGCAGAGATCTCTGCTCTCACCTCTCCAGTGTTGTACTAGATATTCGAGCCAGTGTGATTTAACAAGAAAAATAAATTAAAAGTCTCCAGATTGGAAAGAAAAAAATAAAATTAGCTTTGTTTGTAGACAATATAATCCTATATTGTCTTGGGGTAGAAAACCCCAAGAAACTCACCAAAAAAGTATTAGAACTAAAAAAAAAAATGCAGCAAATTCACATAACTCAAGATCAATATACAATAATCAACTGCATTCCTCTAGCAAAAAACTACAAAAAAGAAGAAAATTCTACTCACAATATAATCAGAAAGAACAATATGCTTAGGAATAAATGTAACAGAGAAGTACATGATTTTGTATATTGAAAAGTACAAAACATTGAGAGGGAAATTTTACAAGATTTGAATAAACAGGAAGATATTTCACATTCATAGACTGGAAGATT
The DNA here is from genome assembly GCF_002263795.3 of Bos taurus. Lineage (NCBI taxonomy): Eukaryota > Metazoa > Chordata > Mammalia > Artiodactyla > Bovidae > Bos > Bos taurus. The sequence goes on from NC_037332.1 coordinate 38,387,377, forward strand.
CAACATCATTAAGATGGTAATTCTTCCTAAGTTGATATATAAATTCGATGCAATCCCTATAAAGTGCTAGCAAGCTTATTTTGTATGAAATTGTCAAGCAGACCCTAAAATGTGTATAGAAATATAAAGAACCTAGAAGAGCCAAACAACCTTGAAAAGAAGATCAGAATTAAAGGGTTTATGCTACCTGATTTCAATACATAATATAAACCTATAAAAATTTAAGAGACTTGACATAAGGATAAGCAAATGGAAAAAAATGGAAAAGAATTTTGAATCTGAAAATAAACTCTTACATTCAACTTGAGTTGATCTTTGACAAAGGTCCCATGGCAACCTAATAGGGAAGTAGCCTTTTCCACAGATATTGCTGGAAAATTGGATATCCATATACAAAATCATTAATTTAGACACCTCACACCATAAGATTAGTCACTGATGTCAAGAAGAGCCAGGCCTTATGAATAAAAACAAAGTTCCTAGAGAAGAACAGGCTCTAGGACAAAACCTAAACAGATTCATACTAAACAAACTAAACAATTATTATTCTCCAATAATATAATTATCTGCTAGGACTAAACTCAACGCTCTTCAGAGGAAGATATTAGAATTCCCAGTCTTGTCATCTTATCATCCACCTTGTTGGTGTATGATAAAAAAAATAGCTAGACATGTGAAGAAATAAATTACATTGCCTACACTATTCTTTTATTACTGAATCTGACTGAAAGAAAAAAGGGTGAACAAATTGCTAAGACTAGTCACTAACTCTTTGGCTTCTTTGTCATCAAACAGAGGCCAATATTAATTTTTCAATGTTTAGGATAAAAAGCAGAACATTCAAGAATGAACTCCAAAAAACAAGTTGTCTGAATAAAAAACAATTACTCAGATTTCATGGAGTCTTCTGTAGTTTGGCTCTGGATGCAGTTACCAAAATGAATCTCATGGAAATTTTTACTTCTACTTAAACTGGAAGGAATAAATAGAAAATTGTGTAATTAATTGATTCTTTCCAACTGTGGCCCTGGAGAGGACTCCTGAGTGTCCGTTGGACAGCACAGAGATTAAACCAGTCAGTCCTAAAGGAAATCAACCCTGAATATTCATTGGAAGGGCTGATGCTGAAGATGAAGCTCCAGTACTTTGGCCATCTGATTCAAAGAACCAACTCATTGGAAAAGACCCTGATGCTGAGAAAGCTGTGGTACATATACACAATGGAGTATTACTCAGCCATTAAAAAGAATACATTTGAATCAGTTCTAATGAGGTGGATGAAACTGGAGCCTATTATACAGAGTGAAGTAAGCCAGAAGGAAAAACATCAATACAGTATACTAACGCATATATATGGAATTTAGAAAGATGGTAACAATAACCCTGTGTACGAGACAGCAAAAGAGACACTGATGTATAGAACAGTCTTATGGACTCTGTGGGAGAGGGAGAGGGTGGGAAGATTTGGGAGAATGACATTGAAACATGTAAAATATCATGTAAGAAACGAGTTGCCAGTCCAGGTTCGATGCACGATACTGGATGCTTGGGGCTAGTGCACTGGGACGACCCAGAGGGATGGTATGGGGAGGGAGGAGGGAGGAGGGTTCAGGATGGGGAACACATGTATACCTGTGGTGGATTCATTTTGATATTTGGCAAAACTAATACAATTATGTAAAATTTAAAAATTAAAAAAAAAAAAAAAGACCCTGATGCTGGGAAAGATTGAGGGCAGGAGGAAAAGGGAGCAACAAAAGACAAAATGGTTGGATGGCATCATCAACTCAACGGGCATGAGTTTGAGAAAACCCTGGGAGATGGTGAAGGACAGGGAAGCCTGGAGTGTTGCAGACCATGCATTCACAAAGAGTCATACATGACTTAGTGAATCAACAACAACATTTTTATATGGGACTTTCCTGGTGGTCCAGTAGTTAAGACTTCCTCTTCTAATGCAGAGGATTCAAGTTCAGTCACTGGTTTGGTGCAATCATCCCACATGCCTCTCAGTCAAAAAATCAAAACACAAAACAGAAACAATATTATAACAACTTAAAAAAATTTTAAATGGTCCACATCAAAAAAATCTTAAAAAACCCATAATATTGATAAAGCCATTATACTAATAAAATGAGGGTAGTATTTTCCAGAATCTGTCAAGAGTATATCAGTTGCCTATTAGTAATTCCTTGACTTCTGGAAACTCAAAAAGATTCTAAATTAATATAAAACTGTTGGAATGACCACAGAAATTTATAGTAATAAACTTCAAAAACTGTGTGGATCACAACAAAATGTGGAAAATTCTTAAAGAGATGGGAATACCAGACCACCTTACCTGACTCCTGAGAAATCTGTATGTAGGTCAAGAAGCAACAGTTAGAACTTGACATGGAACAACAGACTGGTTCCAAATTGAGAAAGGAGTATGTCAAGGCTGTATATTGTCATCCTGCTTATTTAACTTATATGCAGAGTACATCCATGCCAGGTTGGATGAAGCACAAGCTGGAATCAAGATTGCTGGGAGAAATATCAATAATCTCAGATTATTATGACACCACCCTTATGGCAGAAAGCAAAGAACTAAAGAGCCTCTTGATGAAAGTGAAAGAGGAGAGTGAAAAAGTTGGCTTAAAACTCAACATTCAGAAAACTGAGATCATGGTACCCGGTCCCATCACTTCATGGCAAATAGATGGGGAAACAATGGAAACAGTGATAGAGTTTATTTTCTTGGGCTCCAAAATCCCTGCAGATGGTGACTGCAGCCATGAAATTAAATGATGCTTGCTTCTTGGAAGAAAAAGCTATGACCAACCTAGTCAGAATATTAAAAAGCAGAAACATTACTTTGCCTACAAAGAAACCCACTATGGTTTCTCCAGTAGTCATGTATAGATGTAAGAGCTGGATCGTAAAGAAAGTTGAGCTCCGAAGAAATGATACTTTTGAACTGTGGTGTTGGAAAAGACTCTTGAGAGTCCCTTGGACAGCAAGGAGATTAAACCAGTTAATCCTAAAGGAAATTAGTCCTGAATATTCATTGGAAGGACTGATGCTGAAGCTGAAACTCCAACACTTTGGCCACCTGATGCGAAGAACTGACTCCTTGGAAAAGACTCTGATGCTGGGAAGGATTGAAGGCAGGAGAAGGGGACAACAGAAGACGAGATGGTTGGATGGCATCACTGACTTGATGGGCATGAGTTTGAGCAAAGCTCCAAGAGTTAGTGATGGACAGGGAAGCCTAACTGTGAAGGACTAACTGAAGCCTGCCATGCTTCAGTTCATGGCGTTGGAAAAGTCAGACACAACTGAGCAACTGAACTAACTAACTAAACATCATTTTAATGAGCATTTCTTGCTTTATGTTTTTTGCTAATGACTTATTGTTGTTGTTCAGTTGCTAAGTCGTGTCTGACTCTGCGACTCCATGGACTACAATATGCCAGTCTTCCCTGTCTGTCACTATCTCCCAGAGTTTGCTCAAACTCATGTCCATTGAATTGGTGATGCCATCCAACCATCTCATGCTCTGTCACCTCCTTCCCCTCCTGCCTTCCATCTTTCCCAGCATCAGGGTCTTTTCCAATGAGTTGGTTCTTGGCATCTGGTGGCCAAATTATTACTTGCTGTTTATTGTTTATGTACTTTAGACTATGGAAATGATGTTAGACAAAAAGTAGATTTGAGGGATTTTCTTATTCTAGTTCAAAATGGGTCATAAAGCAGCAGAGACAACTCGCAACATCAACAATGCACTTGACCCAGGAACTGCAAACAAACGTACAGTGCTGTGATGGTTCAAGAAGCTTTGCAAAGGAGACAAGAGCCTTGAAGATAAGGAGTGTAGTGGCTGGCCATTAGAAGTTGGCAACGACCAACTGAGAGCATCATCGAAGCTGATCCTCTTACAACTGCACATGAAGTTGACAAAGAACTCAACATTGACCACTCTATTGTTGGCATCTGAAGCAAGTTGGAAAGGTGAAAAAGCTCGATAAGTAGGTACCTCATGAGCTGACCACAAATCAAAAAAATCATCATTTTGAAATGTCATCTTCTCTTAATCTATGCAACAACAATACTGTTTCTCAATCGGATTGTGACATATGACCAAAGGGGACTTTAAATGACAATTCAATGATGGACCAGCTCAGTGGTTGGACCAAGAAGCTCCAAAGCACTTTCTAAAGCCAAACCTGCACCAAAAGAAGGTCATGGTCGCTCTTTGGTGGTCTGCTGCCAGTCTAATCCACTACAGCTTTCTGAATCCCAGAGAAACCATTGCATCTGAGAAGTATGTTCAGGAAATCAATGAGAGGCACTGAAAACTGCAATGCCTGCAAAAAGCATTGGTCAAAGAAAAGGCCCAGTTCTTTCTCAGGACAATGCCCAAACACACTTCACACAACCAACGCTTCAGAAGTTGAATGAATTGGGCTAGGAAGTTTTGCCTCATTCACCATATTCGCCTGACTTCTCGTGAACTTACTACCACGTCTTCAAGCATCTCAACAACTTTTTGCAGCAAAAACACTTTCACAACAGCAGGATGCAGAAAATGCTTTCCAAGAGTTTGTGCTTTCCGAGAGTTTGTCAAATCCCAAAGCATAGATTTTTATGCTACAGAAATAAACAAACATTTTTGATCACCAAAAATGTGTCGATTGTAATGGCTCCTGTTTTGATTAATAAAGATGTGTTTGAGCTGTTATAATGATTGAAAATCCAGTTTCCAAAACTGCAATTACTTTCGTACCAACCTAATAATTCAAGGCACATAGGCAGAAATGTGGTCAGGGTATACCTGAAAGAGCATGGTCACAATTCTGTATTCAGATCAGAATTTTAGGAAAAAGTCTGTATTCAGAGTTCATACATGCAGAGTGACTTCCCTGGTGGTCCAGTGGTTAAGAATCCACCTGTCAATGCAGGCGACTCAGGTTTGGTCCCTGGGCTGAGAAGATCCCACGTGCCAAGGACAACTGAACTCATGTGCCACATCAACTGAGCCTGCCCTCTAGAGCCCAAGAGCTGCAACCACTGACTGTGTGCTGCAACTCCTGAATCCCGTGCCCCCAGAGCTTGTGCTCCGCAACAAGAGAAGCCACCACAATGAGAAGCCCATGCACTATAACTAGAGAGAAGCCCCCACTTGCTGCAAATAGAGAAAACCTGGGGCAGCAGTGAAGACCCTGCTGCTGCTGCTAAGTCGCTTCAGTCATGTCTGACTCTGTGCGACCCCATAGACGGCAGCCCACCAGGCTCCCCCATCCCTGGGATTCTCCAGGTAAGAACACTGGAGTGGGTTGCCATTTCCTTCTCCAATGCATGAAAGTGAAAAGTGAAAGTGAAGTCGCTCAGTCATGTCCGACTCTTCGCGACCCCATGAACTGCAGCCTACCAGGCTCCTCCGTCCATAGGATTTTCCAGGCAAGAGTACTGGAGTGGGGTGCCATTGCCTTCTCCAGTGAAGACCCAGCCAAGCGAAAAAGAAACAAAGTTCGTATATGGATAAAAGATAAAATCAGAAGCAAACTATTAACTTCACAGACAGAGGCTGAGGTTTGGGATTTAAGCCCATTGCAAAGAAATAGTTCAAACCCAGGCAGGAAACATCTCTGGGAACAAAGCAGAGAAATGAGGTCACACACTAGTGCAAGCCACGGCTCTCTCAGTGATGTAACAGACTGAACAGATTAGTCCCAACAAGTGCAAATTATTCCACAGAGCAAAATATGTTTCAGGAGGTTGCAGTTGATGTGTCTTTGTGTAATTTCAAAAGAAGTAATGACAGATATAGAAGATAAACTTTTGATTATGAAAGGGGAAGGCAGAGAGAGGGATAAATTAGGAAGTTAGGGTGAACATATGCACACTATATAAAACAGATAACTAACAGAACTGTGTCTCACGGGCAACTTTACTCAAAATTTTGTAATAACCTATAAGGGAAAAGAATGTGAAAAAGAACACACACACACACATATAGAGATGATAAACTTATGATTATGAAAGGGGAAGCAGGGGAGGGATAAATTAGGCATATATATATATGGGCTTCTCTGGTGGCTCAGTGGTAAAGAACTTGCCTGCAATGCAGAAGACCCAGGTTCGATCCTGGGTTGGGAAGATCCCCTGGAGGAGGATATGGCAACCCACTCCAGTACTCTTGCCTAGACAATCCCATGGACAGAGGAGCCTGCTAAGCTGCAGTCTGTAGCGTTACAGAGAGTCAGACATGACTTAACTGACTAAGCCATATACACACACACACACACACACACACACATATACAGTGACAGATTTTATTTTCTTGGGCTTCAAAAATCACTGTGGACAGTGACTGCAGCCATAAAATTTAAAGACGCTTGCTCCTTAGAAGGAAAGTAATGACAAACCTAAACAGTCCATTCTGAAGGAGATCAGCCCTGGGATTTCTTTGGAAGGAATGATGCTAAAGCTGAAACTCCAGTACTTTGGCCACCTCATGTGAAGAGTTGACTCATTGGAAAAGACTCTGATGCTGGGAGGGATTGGGGGCAGGAGGAGAAGAGGACGACAGAGGATGAGATGGCTGGATGGCATCACTGACTCGATGGACGTGAGTCTGAGTGAACTCCAGGAGTTGGTAATGGACAGGGAGGGCCTGACGTGCTGCAATTCATGGGGTCATAGAGTTGGACACGACTGAGCAACTGAACTGAACTGAACTGAACTGAAACAGTGTATTAAAAGGCAGAGACATCACTTTGCCGACAAAGGTCCATCTAGTCAAAGTTATGGTTTTTTCCAGTAGTCATGTATACAGATGTGAGAGCTGGACCATAAAGAAGGCTGAGCACCGAATAATTGATGCTTTCATATTGTGGTGCTGGAGAAGACTCCTGAAAATCTCTTAGACAGGAAGGAGATGAATCCATCCAATACTAAAGGAAATCAACCCTGAATATAAATTGGAAGGACTGATGTTGAAGTTGAAGCTCCAATACTTTGGCCACCTGATGTGAAAAGCCAACTCATTGGAAAAGACTGATGCTGGAAAAGATTGATGGGAGGAGCAGAAGGGGATGACAAAGGATTAATTGGTTAGAGAGCATCACTGACTCAGTGGGCATGAATTTGAGCAAACTCAGGCAGACAGTGAAGGACAGATGAGCTTGGCAAGCTGCAGTCCATAGAGTTGCAAAGAGTCAGACATAATTTAGTGACCAAACAATAACAAACACCACCAGAAACTATCACAATATTGTAAATAGACTATCAGTTCAGTTCAGTTCAGTTCAGTTCAGTTGCTCAGTCGTGTCCAAGTCTTGGCCACCTCATGGACTGCAGCATACCAGGCCTCCCTGTCCATCACCAACTCCTGGAGTTCACCCAAACTCATGTCCATTGAGTCGGTGATGCCATCCAACCATCTCATCCTCTGTCATCCCCTTCTCTTCCTGCCTTCAATCTTTCCCAACATCAGGGTATTTTCAAACGAGTCAGCTCTTTGCATCAGGTGGCCAAAGTATTGGAGTTTCAGCTTCAATATCAGTCCTTCCAATGAACACCCAGGACTGATCTCCTTTAGGATGGACTGGTTGGATCTCCTTGCAGTCCAAGGGACTCTCAAGAGTCTTCTCCAACACCACAGTTCAAAAGCATCAATTCTTTGGTGCTCAGCTTTCTCTATAGTCCAACTCTCGCATCCATACATGACTACTGGAAAAACCATAAGCTTGACTAGATGGACCTTTGTTGGCAAAGAAATGTCTCTGCTTTTTAATATGCTAGGTTGGTCATAACTTTCCTTCCAGGGAAAGACTAGAGATCTCTTCAAGAAAATTAGAGATACCAAGGGAATATTTCATGCAAAGATGCCCTCAATAAAGGACAGAAAATAGACTATACTTCAATTTTAAAAAAGAAGTTAAAAAAAGAAGTGATGAGGATCTTTTAAAACTTTTTTACATCTAATTCTCTTTATCTCAAATAATACTGAAAATAAGAATTCAAAGGTTTCTTCTAAATTGTCATTTTCTACAAGCTGTTTATTCTCCAGAGAACTATGGTTCAGAAACATACAACCACAGAACGAACATATGACCCAGCAATTCCATTCCTGGAGTCCTTTAGAGCCTCCTACATGCAGAGCTTATACAGCTAACAAAGAAATGTGGCTAGTAGAGTCCCAGACCAATGTCACCAAGGGGAATTCAAGCTCAGAGACATGGCTCAATAACCAGCACACTTTCTAATTCTTATATCTTATATTTCCTTTTATTGCCTTACTGTCCCAGCTAGGGCCTCCACTACAACACTGAATTGAGGTGGTGACAGAAGCATCCTTGTCTTATTCCTCACATCAAAAGAAAATCTGTCACAATCTCACAATTAAATATGATGCATATCATCACTTATTGGTAGATTAAGAAAATTCCCTTCAATTCATAGTTTTCTAGGAAATGTTAAATTTTATCAGTTAATAGATATTGAACTGTATCAAATGCTGATTTTCAGCATCTATTGAAAGAAGCTTATCACTTTTCTTTTATTCTGTAATGTGTGAATTATACTCCATTCCTTGAATAAATCCCATTTGGCCATGATGCATGTTATGACCTGAGTATTATCCCTCCTCAAAATTCATATGTTAAAGTCCTAACCCCTGGTGTACCTGTATTTGGAGAGGGGGCCTTTAAAGAAGTAATTCAGGGTAAGTGAAGTCATAGAGTGGGGCCCTGATCCCACAGAACTAGTCTTTGTAAGAAAAGATATCAGAGATTTCCTGCTCTCTCTTCAAGGGCACTCAGAAGAAAGGCTTGTGAGGACAAAGCGGCCATACCCAGGCCAGGAAGAGAACTCTCACCAGAAACTCAATCCTGCCAGAACCTTGATCTTGGACTTTCCAGCCTCCAAAATGGTGAGAAAATAAAATTCTGTTGTTTAAGCCGTGTAGTCTGTGGTGTTTCATTGCGGCAGTCTGAGCAGATGAACATGATGCACCATGTTATTTAAATATTGCTAGATATAGTGTGAGAATATTTTGTGTAGAATTTCTTTATCTATACTCTTGGGGGGGCAGTATTTCTCATTATATTCCTGTAAGTTTAATTTCTCATTATATCCTTGTTGAGTATCGATATCAAGATTATGTTTGCCTTGTATTCTCTAGCTGAGTGTTTTGAACTGCCATTTCTTTATTAAATGTTCCATGAGAGTATGCAGGGGAGCTATTTGGGCATGCAGGTTTCTCTATGGTAATTAATTATAGACTCAATTCCCTTAATGGCTATAAAACTATTTTTATTTTCTAGTTTTCTTGTATTATATTAGGTAAGCCATATTTTTCTAGGAATTTGATGACTTTTTCCTGAAATTTATAAAGTATTAACGTAAAGTTGTTTACAATAGCTTCTATTAACTTTTAAAAGTTAAATTAATTGGATGATAATTATTTTACAATACAGTGATGGCTTTTGCCATACATCAACATGAGTCAGCCACAGTATATACATGTGTCCCCCCATCCTGAACCCCCTCCCTCCTCCTTCCCCACCCTATCCCTCTGGGTTGTCCCAGAGCACCAGCTTTGGATGCCCTGCTTCATGCATCGAACTTGCACTGGTCATCTATTTTACATATGGTAATGTGCATGTTTCAATGCTATTCTTTCATCATCCCACACTTGCCTGATCCCGCTGAGTCCAAAAGTCTGTTCTTTACATCTGTGTCTTCTTTGCATCCCTGCATGTAGGATCATAATTACCATCTTTCTAAATTCCATATATCATTAGTATACAGTATTTGTCTTTCTCTTTCTGACTTGCTTCACTCTGTATAATAGGTTCCATTTTTATCCATTTCATTAGAACTGGCTCAAATGTTTTCTTTTATAGCTGAGTAATATTCCATTGTGTTATATTCCATTTCAAAGTAATATTCCATTCCACAAATTCTTTATCCATTTATCTGCTAATGGGCATCTAGGCTGCTTCCATGTCCTAGCTATTGCAAACAGTACTGCAATGAATATTGGAATATCTGCGTCTCTTTCAATTCTGGTTTCCTTGGGCTGTATGTACAGTAGTGGAATGGCTGGGTTGTATGGCAGTTCTATTCCCAGTTACTTAAGGAATGTTAACACTGTTCTCCATAGTGGCTATACCACTGTGCATTCCCATCAAGAGTGTAAGAGGGTTCCCTTTTCTGCACACCCTCTCCAGCAATTATTGTTTGTAGACTTTTTAATCATGGCCATTGTTTGTAGACCAACATGAGAAGATACCTCATTGTGATTTTGATTTGTATTTCTCTAATAATGAGTGTGATCACTCGCCTAGAACCAGAAAACCTGGAATGTGAAGACAAGTGGGCCTTAGGAAGCATCACTATGAACAAAGCTAGTGGAGGTGATGGAATTCCAGTTGAGCTATTTCAAATCTAAAAGGTGACGCTGTTAAATTGCTGCACTCAATATGCCAGCAAATTTGAGAAACTTAGCAGTGGCCACAGGACTGGAAAAGGTCAGTTTTCATTCCAATCCCAAAGAAAGGTAGTGCCATAGAATGTTCAAACTATTGCACAATTGCACTCATCTCACACACTAGCAAAGTCATGCTGAAAATTCTCCAAACTAAGTTCCAAAAGTATGTGAACTGAGAACTTCCTGATGTTCAAACTGGATTTATAAAAGGCTGCAGAACCAGAGATCAAATTGCCAACATCTGTTGGATCATCGAAAAAGCAAGAGAATTCCAGAAAAACATCTACTTCTGCCTCATTGACTATGCTAAAGCCTTGACTGTGTGGATCACAACAAACTGGAAAATTCTTCAAGAGATGAGAATACCAGACCACCTTACTTGCCTCCTGAGAAACCTGTATACAGATCAAGAAACAACCGTTAGAATCGGACATGGAACAATGAACTGGATCAAAATTGGGAGAGGAGTACATCAAGGCTGTATATTGTCACCCTGCTTATTTAACTCGTATACAGAGTACATCATGCAAAATGCCAGGCTAGATGTAGCACAAGCTGAAATCAAGATTTCTGGGAGAAATATCAATAATATCAGATATGCAGATGACACCACCCTTATGGCAGAAAATGAATAAGAACTAAAGAGCCTCTTGATGAAAGTGAAAGAGGAGAGTGAAAACACTGGCTTAAAACTCAACATTTAAAAAACTAAGATCATGGCATCTGGTTCCATCACTTCATGGCAAATAGATGGAAACAATGGAAACAGTGAGAGATTTTATTTTCTTGGGCTCCAAAATCACTGCAGATGGTGATTGCAGAAATGAAGTGAAAAGATGCTTGCTCCTTGAAATAAAAGGTATGACCAATCTAGACAGCATATTAAAAAGTGGAGACATCACTTTGCCAACAAAGGTCCATCTAGTCAAAGCTATGGTTTTTCCAGTAGTCGTGTATGGATGTGAGAGTTGGACCGTAAAGAAAGCTGAGTGCTGAAGAATTGATGCTTTTGAACTGTGGTGTTGGAGAAGACTCTTGAGAGTCCCCTGGACTGCAAGGAGATTCAACTAGTCCATCCTAAAGGAAATCAGTCCTGAATATTCATTGGAAGGACTGATGCTTAAGCTGAAGCTTCAGTACTTTGTTCACCTGATACAAAAATCTGACTCATCTGAAAAGACCCTGATACTGGGAAAGATTGAGGGCAGGAGGAGAAGGGGATGACAGAGGATGAGATGGTTAGATGGGATTACTGATTCAGTGGACATGAATTTGAGCAAGCTCTGGGAGATGGTGATGGACAGGGAAGCCTGGCATGCTGCAGTCCATGGGGTCTCAAAGAGTTGGACTGGACCGAGCAACTGGACAACAATAAATAATAAGTGATGTTGAGCATCTTTTCACGTGTTTATTCAGTTCAGTTCAGTTCAGTTGCTTGGTCGTGTCTGACTCTGTGGAACCCCATGAACCGCTGCACGCCAGGCCTCCCTCTCCATCACCAACTCCCGATGTTCACCCAAACTCATGTCCATTGAGTTGGTGATACAATCCAGCCATCTCATCCTCTGTTGTCCCCTTCTCCTCTTGCCCTCAATCATTCCCAGCATCAGAGTATTTTCAAACAAGTCAGCTCTTCGCATCAGGTGGCCAAAGAACTGGAGTCTCAGCTTCAATATCAGTCCTTCCAATGAACACCCAGGACTGATCTCCTTTAGGATGGACTGGTTGGATCTCCTTGCAGTCCAAGGGACTCTCAAGAGTCTTCTCCAACACCACAGTTCAAAAGCATCAATTCTTCTGTGCTCAGCTTTCTTTATAGTCCAACCCTCATATCCATACATGACTACTGGAAAAACCATAGGCTTGACTAGACGGACCTTTGTTGACAAAGTGATGTCTCTGTTTTTTAATATGCTGTCTAGGTTGGCCATAACTTTCTTTCCAAGAAGTAAACGTCTTTTAATTTCATGGCTGCAGTCACCATCTGCAGTGATTTTTGGAGACCCCAAAATAAAGTCACCCACTGTTTCCACTCTTTCCCCATCTATTTGCCATGAAGTGATGGGACTGGATGCCATGATGTTAGTTCTCTGAATGTTGAGCTTTAAGCCACCTTTAAACCACTTTCAGTTTAGTTCAGTTGCTCAGTTGTGTCCGACTCCTTGCAACCCCATGAACCTCTACCCCAACTTTAAGTCACGTGTTTATTAGCTATCTGTATGTCTTCTTTGGAGAAATGTCAGTTTAGGTCTTTTTCCCACTTTTTGATTGCATTGTTCATTTTTCTGGTTTTGAGCCTCAAGAGCTGCTTGTATATTTTGGAGATTAATTCTTTGTCAGTTGTTCCATTTGCTATTGTTTTCTCTCATTCTGAGGGCTGTTTTTTCACCTTGCTTACAGTTTCCTTCATTGTGCAAAACCTTTTAAGTTTAATTATGTCCCTTTTGTTTATTTTTGTTTTTATTTGCATTACTCTGAGAGGTGAGTCATAGAGGATCTTGCTGTGATTTATGTCAGCGTGTTCTGCCTATGTTTTCCTCTAAGAGTTTTACAGTTCCTGGTCTTATATTTTGGTTTTTAATCCATTTTAAATTTATCTTTGTATGTTGTCAGGAATTTCAACATGTTTGTATATGTTGTCAAGAATTTCACTCTTTTACATGTAGTTGACTGGTTTTCCCAGCACCACTTGTTGAAGAGATTGTCTTTTCTCCATTGTATATTTTTGCCTCCTTTGTCAAAGATAAGGTGTCCATAGGTGCATAGATTTATCTCTGAACTTTCTATTTTGTTCCATAGATCTATATTTCTGTCTTTGTGTTGGTACCATACTGTCATGATCACTGTAGCTTTGTAGTATAATCTGAAGTCAGAAAGGTTGATTCCTCCAATTCTATTCTTATTTCTCAAGATTGCTTTGGCTGTTGGAGGTCTTTTGTGTTTCCATACAAGCTGTGGAATTATTTGTCCTGGTTCTATGAGAAATATCATTGGTAGTTTGATAGTAATAGCATTGATTCTATAGATTTCTTTGGGGAGTATGCTCATTTTCACTATATTGATTCTTCCAATCCAACAACATGGTATATTTCTCCGTTTATTTGTGTCATCTTTGATTTCTTTCCTCAGTGTTTTATAGATTTCTGTATACAGGTCTTTTGTTTCTTTAGGTAAATTTATTCCTAAGAATTTTATCCTTTTCATTGCAGTGGTGAATGGGATTGTTTCCCTAATTTCTCTTTCTGATTTTTCATTGTTAGTGTATAGAAATGCAAGGGATTTCTTTGTATTAATTTTATATCCTGCAACGTTACTATATTCAATGATAAGCTGTAGTAATTTTCTGGTGGCATCTTTAGGGTTTTCTATGTAGAAGATTATGTCATCTGCAAACAATGAAAGTTTTACTTCTTCTTTTCTAATCTGGATTCCTTTTATTTCTTTTTCTTCTCTGATTGCTGTGCCTAGAACTTCCAAAGCTATGTTGAATAGTAGTGGTGAGAGTGAGCACCCTTGAGTTCCTGATTTTAGAGGAAATGCTTTCAACTTTTGCCACTAAGGATAATGTTTGCTATGGGTTTGTCATATATGTCTTTTACTATGTTGAGGTATGTTTCTTCTATGCCTGCTTTCTGGAGGGTTTTTATCATAAATGAGTATTGAATTTTGTCAAAGGTTTTCTCTGCATCTGTTGAAATAAAAATCTATAAAAAACAAACATATGGAGGCTAAACAATATGGTTCTGAATAACCAACAGACCACTGAAGAAATCAAAAAGGAAATCAAAATAGGCATAGAAACATAGATAATGAAAACATGACCACCCAAAACATATGGGTTTCAGTAAAAGCAGTACTGAGGGAAGTTCATAGCAATACAAGCCTACCTCAAAAAATAAGAGAAACTTTAAATAAATAACCTAACCTTATACCTAAAGCACCTAGAAAAAGAAGAACAAACCCCAGAGTTAGTAGAAGAAAGGAAATCATAAAAATCAGAGCATAAATAAATGAAAAAGAAATGAAGGAGACTATACAAAGATCAACTGGAGAAGGCAATGGCACCCAATTCCAGTACTCTTGCCTGGAAAATCCCATGGACGGAGGAGCCTTGTAGGCTGCAGTCCATGGGGTCGCGAAGAGTCGGACACGACTGAGCGACTTCACTTTCACTTTTCCCTTTCATTCATTGGAGACGGAAATGGCAACCCACTCCAGTGTTCTTGCCTGGAGCATCCCAGGGACTGGGGAGACTGGTGGGCTGCCGTCTATGGGGTTGCACAGAGTCAGACACGACTGAAGTGACTTAGCAGTAGCAGCAGCAGCAGCATACAAAGATCAATAAAACTAAAAACTGGTTCTTTGAGAAGATAAACAAAATAGACAAACTGTTAGCTAGACTCACCAAGAAAAAAAGGGATAAGACTCAGATCAATAAAATTAGAAATGAAAATGGAGAAATTACAACAGACAACACATAAATATAAATGATCATAAAAGACTACTATGAGCAATTATATGCCAATAAAATGGACAAGGTGGAAGAAATGGACAAATTCTTAGAAAAGTATAACCTTTTGAAACTGAACCAGGAAGAGATAGAAAATGTGAAGAGACCAATCACAAGCATGGAAATTGAAACTATAATCAAAAATTTCCAACAAACTAAAGTCTATGACCAGATGGCTTCACAGGTGAATTCTACCAAATATTTAGAGAAGAGCTAACACCTATCTTATTAAAACTCTTTTAGAAAATTTCAGAGGAAGGAAAACTCCCAAACTCATTCTACAAGGCTGCCATTACCCTGATGTCAAAACCAGACAAAGATGCCACAAATTGAATGATAAAAACCATATGATTACTTCAATAGATGAAGAGAAAGCTTTTAAAGTAGCTTAGAACAATTATGTGTGCCCTCTCTCCTTTTAAATTTATGTATTACCAGAGGTTTATCAATTTAATATTAGCTTTTTAAAAAAATTTCTATTCTTATCTTCATTAGTTTGTACTTTGACCTTTTAAAATTCATTTTTTTTGTACTTAGAATGCTTAGCTCATTGATACTCAAACTTCTTCATTTCCTAACATATACACATTTATATAGAAATTAACCTCTAAGTACTATTTAGCTGCATCACACAAGTTTTACTAAGTTAAATTTTTATTATCATTCAGTTCAAAATACTGTCAAATTTTCATTGTGATTTCTCCTTTGGAACATGAGTTATTTGGTAATGTATTTACAAATTTCCACAATGTATGAATACTTTCTACTTTTATAATAAAATTTTAAGTTTAACTTCCTTTTGATCAGAAAGTGTATTAGGCAGAAATTTGTGTTTCAATCTTCTGAAATGTGTTTATATTATATTATACAACAACTGGTCAGTTTTTATTAATGTTCTTTTTCTTTTTGAAAAAATATAGATTCTACAGGTGGTAAATGCAATAAAATTGTTTGTTAATTATATTGTTCAAAGCTAGGACTGGATTTTGTTTTTTATTTTTCCCTGAGAGGAATGTTAAAGTCCCCCACTATAATTATCAACTTACTATTTATTCTTATAGTTTTGTCCATATTTGCTTTTGATGGGTGGAGCTGTTATTAGTCACCATAGCAATTTAGAATTTTTCTATACTTCCCTCTAAATTAAACTTTTATTGTTATGAAGTACTCTTTTTTTATCTCTGCTAATTGTTTTTGCCTTAATAGCTGTGTCACCTTCCCTTTGGCCAGTTATTTTGCAGTATATATTTTTTGCCATATTTTTATTTTCCATCTTTTTTCTCTATGCTAAATTTTTATTTCCATGTTATGCAGTTGCTGCTGCTGCTTAGTTGCTTCAATGCTATCTGCCTCTGTGTGAACCTATGGACTGTAGCCTGCCAGGCTCCTCTGACCATGGGGTTCTACAGGCAGGAGTACTGGAATGGGTTGCATGCCCTCCTCCAAGGGTTTTCCCAACACAGGGATCAAACCCAGTTCTCCTGCATTGCAGGCACATTTTTTTACCACTGAGCCACCAGGGAAGCCCATGTTATGCAACTGCATAAGTACAAACATTTGTTCAATATTTACTTTCAACCTTATGCGTGTATTCCTAAATTTTAACAAAATGTATTTTGGTGTTTTTTAACTTCAAAATTTTGTCTTTTAATTAGAGAATTTAATCCATGTATCTGTCTAGGTCCACTCAGAAGAGAGAAACCACATGGTAATTTGAAGGGAAAACGTAACATAAAGAGTTATTAACTATATCAGAGAGTTGGATAATGGATTAACTAGTATTAATTAAAAACAGAGCACTCTAATAAATACAGCAGATATAAGTAAGACCTGATACTCTAGGCCTGAGACCTAGTGTCCAAGTAAAAGTACTCCTTCCCCCACTTCCATCCCCATGTCAGGGCTGAGAGATCACAGCCAGGCCTCAGGATGGCAGAGAATTCTTTGGTGCCACGTGGGTGGAACTTTTTGGAAGTTTGCCAACTGGAACTTAGTAGAAATACAAACTCCAGGAGGCTGGGGAAAGCTGTTCGTGGAGAAGCATCTCACAGAGCCACCAGAGAAATGAAAATGTGCTCGCTACTGGGGGCTTCTCACCATGCATGCAGGAACTCTGTGCTGGTGAAAACTCAAGTGCCATGAAGGCCATGTGCTTTGCAGAAGCTCGGTGCCAGAAAGCTGTGCATGCTGCAGGAGGCTAAAGAGTGAGTGCAGTGGAACCAGGAAGTAAAAACCTTTTCTTTCTGTAATGTCTCTGGAGCACCTTCTACTGACAAAGCATCAGTGCTATCTGGCAAGGGAAAAATATTTAACAGGTCCAGAACCATTTTCCTAGACTAGGAAAAAGGGTGAATTTGGAGCTGAGGCAATAAATCAAAACAGGGCCCACAGTCCATTGATATTTTAATGTTACTACTTATATATCTGAGTTTAAATCTACCATCTCACAATGTGTTTGTTATTTGTCCACCTGTTTTATGTTCTTCACTGTCCCCTATCTAGCGTTTTTTGGTTTTGGGGTTTTTTTTTTGGTTAGCTATTTCTATTGTTCTATTTCACCTCCTGTATCAGTTTGAAAAATATGCATTATTTCACTACTGTTTTAGAGATAATTCTGATTTATAAAAAATGTGATTTTATTTATTTTTTTAACATGTCTTTTTACATAACAGTTTTTAACAGCTTTATTGAGGTAAATTACATACCATAAAATTCATTTTAAGTGTACAATTAAATTATTTTTTAGTAATTTTATGGAGTTGTGAAATCATCACCACAGTTTAATTTTAGGACATTTCTTCTCCCCTGCAAAGGAAGCTTGTGGCCAATTAGCAATTTGCCAATTCTAATTCTAGGCAAGCACTGATCTATCTCTATAATTTTGCCTTTTCTAGAAATTTCTTATAAATGAAAGCATACATGAAAGCATACAAAATACTGACTTCTGGAGGCTCATTCATATTGTGGTAGGTATTATTACTTCATTTCTTTTTATTGACAAACAGTAGTCTATTTTATGTCTGCAGTAAATTTTGTTCATCCATTCACCAGTTGATGGACATTTGAATTATTTCCACGTTTTTGGCCATTATGAATAATGCCTGTATGATCATTTGTATACAAGTTGTGTGGGCTTACATTTTCATTTTGAGGAGGTAAATAACTAAGAGAAGAATTGCTTGGATTATGTGGGAAATTTATGTTTAACATTTTAAGAAACAGTCAACATGTTTTCCAGAGTGATTATCATTTTACATTCCTGCGAACAACACATGAAGGTTCCAGTTTCTCTACATCCTCACCAACATCTGTTATTGTTGCTTTTATTAAAGTCATTTTTGTGGCTGCAAAGTGTCATCTCATTATAATTTTAATTTGCATTTCCTTAATAACTAATGATATTGAGCATATTTTCATGTCCTTTTTGGTCATTCACATATTCTTTTTGCTCAAGTCTCTATTCAAAAATTTTCCCCAATATTTGTCTTATCATTGGTTGTAAGAGCTCTTTATGTATCATGACACAAGTCCCTTATCAGATATATGATTTACAAATAGTTTACATTCTGTGGCTTGCCTTTTTAAAATATTTATTTATTTATTTGGCTGTGCCAGGTCTTATTCGAAGCCCTCGGGTCTTTGACCTTGGTTGCAGTATGTGGAATCCTTAGTTGTAGCATGCAAGATCTTTATTTGAGGCATGCAGAGTCTTAGCTGTGGCATGCGGCATCCCTGACCAGGGATGGAATCTGGACCCTCCGCCTTGGGAGCTCCAAGTCTTAGCCATTGGACCACCAGGGAAGTCCCTAGCGCTTGTCTTTTCACTTTCTTATTATGTCTTCTGAAAGACAAAAGTCTTTCTTTTTAATGAAGTCTATCAATGTTTTTCTTTCATTGTGCTTGCGCTTTTCATGTTATTTCTAAGAAAACTTTGCCTAACGGACAACCATGAAGGTTTACTCCTGTGTGTTCTTTTAGGATTTTCATAGTTCTAGCTCTTACATTTCTATCTGTGATCCATTTTGAGTTTATTTTTGTGTATGATATGAGACAAGAGTCTAAATTCATCATTTTATAGATATCTAATTATTCCTGTGCTATTTGTTGAAGAAAAAAATCATCCTTTTCCTCACTGAATTGCCTTGGCACTTTTGTTGTAAATCAACTTATAATAAATACAAGGATTTATGTCTGGATTCAAAAATGTGTTTGTGATTTGTCAAATTCTAATGATAATTAGTTTATTTTTTCCCCAGTGTACGTTTACTCTACCTAATGCCTCTATTGGTTTATATGCTAGCATTACCATGTTTCAATTTTCTATATACATTTTTGAACCCCACAAGTGAGTGAAGTCACTCAGTCGTGTCCGACTCTTTGCGACCCCATGGACTGTAGCCAACCAGGTTCCACCACCCATGGGATTTTCCAGGCAAGAGTACTGGAGTGGGTTGCCATTTCCTTCTCCAGGAGATCTTCCTGACCCAGGGATTGAACTCCGTCTCCCACTTGGTAGGCATTGTAGGCAGGCGCTTTACCGTCTGAGCCACCAGGGAAGATCCAATTTTCTATATATATCTTTGAACCCCACAAATCCTAGTTTAATTATTCGATAGTCTTTGTTTATTCAAATTTACCCATAACTTTACTATTTTTGTATACTTCATTCCTTCTTGTATCTGGGAACTTCTACCTAGGGCCATTCTCATTTTTTTGCCAAGAAACTCTCATTAGTATTTCCTTTAATACAACTGTTCAGGTGATGGATTATCTTAGCTTTTACTAGCGTAAAACATTCCTGAAGAATATTTTCACTTGGTACAGAATTTTAGGTTGTTAAAAAGTGTGTTTCAGCTTATTAAAAAGTGTGTTTCATGATCTTCTGGTTCCCATTGTCTTTTCAAAAATATATTTTCAGGGGACTTCCCTGGTACTTCAGTAGCTAAGCCTCCAAGCTTCCACTGCAGGAGACACAGGTTCCATTCTTGGTCAGGGAACTAAGATCCCATATGTCGTGCAGTGTAGTCAAAATTACAATATAAATAATTACTATCTTTGACATTTTTTATCCTGAATATTCTCTTCCAGTTTTATCATTATTATTTCTTAAACTTTGTCAAAAATTCTGTAAAACCTATATGCTAAATTCTTAATTTTTTTCATAAAGATTTTCATTTCTAGAATTATTTTTCAAATTGGCAGTTGTTTAAGGATAGCCACAAATTCTTTGTTATACTTTCTATTGAGATGTGAAGTGCAATTCCTCTTTCCGACTCTGAGCTGACTTTAATGATTTGCTTGGAATAGATGCTTTACAAGTGATGTCCTGGGACTTCCAAGATTAGATCACAAGAAGTTCTGCAGCCACCACCTGAAATGCTTAGTCTGGGGACCCTTAGCATTCACAATGCTCCCTTTGGGAGCCCAGTTGTCATGCTGGAAAAATAAGCCTCATGGAGAATGTGTCAGTACTGGTCAGAAGTTTCCAGCAGACAGCATCAATTTGTCTGCTGATATTCATGCAAATGGGTTGTCTTGGAAAGTCGTCCAATAACTGTAGCTCTAAAATATAATTTCTGAGTTTACAGTTAGACCTGGGCACAGATTAGGGTAGGTACCAGATTAGGCTCAGTGTTTCTCTTTCACCTCTCTTTTTCATGCCATTCCTTCTCCACCTTTTTCTTATTAATCTTCAGTTTTGGAAACTCTGTTTTTCTATTCCTTTTCCTGCCCTTCTCATTCTTCTTTCTCTGGACATCCTTTTTCGACCACAAAGAGTATAAAGAGGTGATAGAAAATGGAGCTGTAACAATACAGTTGGAATGCAGAATATTGAAAAGGTTTTATTTTTTAAGACAAAATTTTATGAAGTTATTCTATAAAGTTAGTAATTAATGAGTCAGAACTTGTACAAATTTGGGGAAATAATTACACCAATTACACTGCCATGGTATGTTGGGAATTTCTTGCCTTACTAAACACAAATATACAGAAATCACAGTGTTGGTGAGGAAAATTAATGTCTTTTTAGCCTAATATTATAATATTTCTTTTTCAGGAAAACATTATTTGACCTACTACTTTAAATAATAAATTAATGAGATTTTGTTTTAGACAAGGTATACCTTCAGTGGAAATGATTTGACATAGCACACAAATCTAGGTACTAAACAAGCTGGGTTATAAAAGGATTTTAACATAGTGATAATCTACAATGGAAGATTTTTCTAGGGAACATCTAAATTCAGGGAAATTTTTTTAAACCATAAAGTATATGATGATAACAAGCCCTATTTTATGTATTATGTATAACATTTTAAGTTTATTTTGTTTCTTTTGCTTAAGGGATAGTAATTATATATTACTGAATGCTCACTAAATATTAATTGTGCATTAGGTATTTTTAAGAAGTTTTTTATTGATTAGGAAATATTAAAAATTTTGTCCAAATTTTAGGTGGATAAATTCTAAAACAATATGTCCTTTAGTTATTTTCATATTGCAATATATTAAGCCATCATTTTCCTTATGCAACTGCTGCTACTGATAACATATATCCTATGTTGAATGCTTACTATGTGCCAAGAGCTACTTTAAGCTCTTGAAATGTATTTTCTAATTTAATCCTCCTAAGAATGGAAGGAGAAATGCCCATTTTACAGAGGAAGAAACTAAGCCACAGAGAAATTAAGTAATCGGCACATGTTATGGCTGTAATACCAGGTGACACTTAAGTTTATGCAGAATCAGCCTAAATAACACATCTTGCTTAAATTATATAATTTTTGAATACCTTTTTAAAAAAAATGATTGTTAAGGACACTACACTTAACTTCAATAGAATGCTGGATGCTAATACCTAAAGGTTATGATACAGTTAAAGGATAAAGATTAAATTGACTTGTGAAAGCTTAGCCAACCAAAAATTCCAGAATAAATGAGAAAATACATCTTACTGAACTAGTCTTTTAAAACCCACATTTTCATCTCCATAGCAAATGTCACGAATTCTAAGGTTGGACTTAAATGTTTTATAGCTGCAGTGTTAGATGATGGTGATCTCTGTGTGGGCTCTTCCAATATTCTGCATTTCTCTTATACTATCAAAACAATGATAATTGGTCTTTAAAGTTCTTGCTTAGAAAGACATCTGTATTTTTATAAAAGTTCTAAGCTCTATAACAATAGTTTAGCCTGGAAAATGTTGATTCTTTTTAAACAGAACCTCTAGCTCATTTTAAAAAATGTCCTTGCATTCCTTTATTTAGTCCTCATCTGTTAAATCCAAACATAAATCCTTCAGGTAATGTATGCCCTTCACCATACCATCTGAAATTAAAGAATCAAATTGTAGAAACACATACATCAGATTATGAACTGTGTCTTTAAAATATCCCCTAAAAAATATCTTTACTTGCATAAGCTGGAGAGATGATGATTCACGCCATAATTTTATCTCATGAAACTATAGCAAATCTCTTTTGGCTAACATCCCAGCCAAACTCTAAATGTGACTTAAATCTAGATGGAACATAGTTGTCAGATTCTGTACTCATTTTAAGTTTCTTAACTCTATAACCCAAAATTGCATTTGACCACCTGTAGCCACTAATTACAAAGACTGAAAATAAAGCTACACTACAGATTTTAAGCCCTAAGTATAGCTCTGGGAGATGCAACAGTTATATTAAGCACTACATAATTTTTGCATTTTCATTCAGTTTTGTGTGTTTCTGTATCTATCATAGTGTCTTAAATAATCATAATAGCAAAATGAAGCAAAAGAGCTACAATTTGTGGATCTATTATGCACAATGTACATTACATACAATATTGCCAACCAGCATTACGATCCTGGAAGATAGGTGGTGCTCATAGGCAAAGTGGTGCTCATTGCTCGTCTTGTTCTCTGACTCAGTCTACAAAGAAGAGTTTCCGTGGTTTGATTGGTTTGGTTTAAGGAACGCTGCATTGGCTATGGTTAGAGACCATTTACCAAATGCCCTACCAAGATTGGGATAGCAGTAAGAGGTAAGATCTGGTACTACACCTTTAAAAAGGAAGTGGCTCTTTCTCTTTTGATTTTATCCTCAAAAGAAACACATTACATTGGAAATAAAATCATCCCTTTAGAGTTGGAAACTCCTTTATTCTGCATGTTGGTAGTAAGGAGTTAAAATATATGAAATGGCAACTTGTGGGAGTACAACCCTCTTTAGTGCTGGTATGAACAGTTTCAGCTAATAGCTGAGACTCAATCTAAAAATTACAAAAATCACTTAGATTCACATGTGATGTCATTAATTACTCAAGGGAAAAATACTGAGATCTTTCTCCCCTAGATTTCGATTAATTAATGGGGCTATTAATCTGCATTCCTTTGGGGGCATAATAGCTCCAAGTTATTTCTAAAGGCAAGTGTAACACTTTCTCCTAGGGAGGCTCAGCATTCATGTTATAAACAAAAGGATGGGAATTAAGAGAAGAAATGTTACTTTCTATCCATCCTCGTCATAAGATTCTTACTTACAGGTCATCATACAAGACTGTACACCAGCTTTAACTAAAAAGCCTACAAATAAAATCATTTTAGAAGATGGGAGGTCGTAGCGGCTGATAACTTCACACTGTTTGATGTAGCTCTCCAGGGCATCCCAGGTGGCGCTAGTGGTAAAGAACCTGCCTGCCAATGCAGGAGACATGAGCTACGGTTGCTGCTGCTAAGTCGCTTCACTCGTGTCCGACTCTGTGCGACCCCATAGACGGCAGCTCACCAGGCTCCCCCGTCCCTGGGATTCTCCAGGCAAGAACACTGAAGTGGGTTGCCATTTCCTTCTCCAATGCATGAAAGGGAAAGTCGTGTCCGACTCTTTGCGACCCCATGGACTGCAGCCTACCAGGTTCCTCCATCCGTGGGCAAGAGTACTGGAGTGGGGTGCCATTGCCTTCTCCGAGACATAAGAGATGGGGGTTCGATTCCAGGGTCAGGAAGAACCTCTTGAGGAGAGCAGGGCAACCCACTCCAGTATTCTTGTGTGGAGAATCCCATGGACAGAGGAACCTGGCAGGCTACGGTCCATGGGATCACAGAGAGTCAGACACGATTGAAGTGACTTAGCACACATGCACAATGCTCTTCATGTCTTGTGTGGCAAGACAGATCAAAGTCTCTGCAGACTTTTAGGGGAAAACCAAAGCAAAAGTAGCCAGAGGTTGAAACCAGATACAGGGGAGGGCAAAAGCAGGTCAATGAGTCATAGTGAAATAAAGGAAAAGCAGAATCAGATATTGGCCAAGGACAGAAAGCAAGCTGCCCAAACAAAACAATGAAAACTAGTAGAGACAGAAAGAGGAGAGAGCCAGGGTGTCCCTGACTCAGTGGTAAAAAATCTGCCTGCTAATGCAAGAGACACTGGTTCGATCCCTGGTCTGGGAAGATCCCACATGCCTCAGAGAAACCAAGTCCATGTGCCACAGCTATTGAGCCTGTGCTCTAGAGCTCAGGAGCCACAACTACTGAGCCCACACGCTTTAGAGCCCGTGCTCTATAACAAGAGAAGCCATTGCAATGAAAAGTATGTGCACCGCAACTAGAGAGTAGCCCCTGCTCGCCACAACTAGAGAAAAGCCCGAGCAGCAACAAAGACTCAGCACAACCAAAAATACATAAGATTTAAAACAAATTTTTTTTTAAAGAAAGAGCAAAGATCTAAAAGATATTTAGGATTTAGACTGCTGGGCTAAAAGAATCAAATCAAAGGAGCACACACACAAAGAAAATTGTCTTTGTGGAACCCATCAAAGATGAACTGTAACAGCTGGAGCCAGAGAACATGAGAATGAGTGTGAGTCACTCTGCTTATAAGAAACAACCAAGGCACCTGACCACCAGAATGAAATCAGAAGAGCCCTAATCTGTATCATGTTACTAGAAGAAGTGGCGCATTTGCAAAGGGTCTGCCAAATGGCTCTTCCTAAATGTGGAAACAATACTTAACACCATTCTCGGGCTCCTTGGGATTATTGGCTCTGACTTCAGAGAAGCAGGATAAACAAACCTCAGCTCAAAGGGAAGCTTCTTCTCTTGCATTCCTTCACTCCAGGCTCTTACAGCTAATTCTAATTGAGAACTGCCAAAGGAATACCCATATTTGTTCATTTGCTCCTCTCAGTTATCTGCATCTTCACATATATCTGGTCTAGTGGACAGCTGGTGAGAGTGTTGTCATTTCATGCATTTCCTGATAACTAAATATTCACCCTGTTTTGGCAGAACTAATCAGCTCACCTGCAGATAGCATTGTCCAGTGGATTTAGTTTTTGCTTTTATTTTGGGCAAGGAGTCAAACAGCTTATGATGGGCCCCTTTTTATCTTTTTAAATTTATTATTAATTGAAGGATAATAGCTTTACAATGTTGTGTTGGTCTTTGCCATATATCAACATGAATCAGTGATAGGTATATATAAGGCCCCTTTTTAAAAAGAAGCATCAGTAATATGTTAATTTAAATAATAATTTTCAATTAAGTTGCCTTATATGGGGACAGGAGGTATAAGGTATCAGTCTGCCAGTGAATAGTGATTTCTCATGATCTCTCCACCAAAAATTATGAAATAGGAGATGAAAAGCATTAAGATTTTTCTAGAATTCTCTTTTATGGTCATGTACATTGCCCTACACCTACCATTTTATGCTTGAGATTGCTATGAGAGAAAAGTAGGATGGTAAAAAAGAACTGAGGGTAAAGTACAAGAAAATGGAGTGAATGAGCCACTTTTTTTTTTTTTTAAACTTTATATAATTGTATTAGTTTTGCCAAATATCAAAATGAATCTGCCACAGGTATACATGTGTTCCCCATCCTAGACCCTCCTCCCTCCTCCCTCCCCATACCATCCCTCTGGGTCGTCCCAGTGCACTAGCCCCAAGCATCCAGTACCGTGCATCGAACCTGGACTGGCATCTCGTTTCTTACATGATATTTTACGTGTTTCAATGTCATTCTCCCAAATCTTCCCACCCTCTCCCTCTCCCACAGAGTCCATAAGACTGTTCTATACATCAGTGTCTCTTTTGCTGTCTCGTACACCGGGTTATTGTTACCATCTTTCTAAATTCCATATATATGCGTTAGTATACTGTATTGGTGTTTTTCCTTCTGGCTTACTTCACTCTGTATAATAGGCTCCAGTTTCATCCACCTCATTAGAACTGCTTCAAATGTATTCTTTTTAATGGCTGAGTAATACTCCATTGTGTATATGTACCACAGCTTTCTTATCCATGCATCTGCTGATGGACATCTAGGTTGCTTCCATGTCCTGGCTATTATAAACAGTGATGTGATGAACATTGGGGTACACGTGTCTCTTTCCCTTCTGGTTCCCTCAGTGTGTATGCCCAGCAGTTGGATTGCTGGATCATAAGGCAGTTCTATTTCCAGTTTTTTAAGGAATCTCCACACTGTTCTCCATAGTGGCTGTACTAGTTTGCATTCCCACCAACAGTGTAAGAGGGTTCCCTTTTCTCCACACCCTCTCCAGCATTTATTATTTGTAGACTTTTGGATCGCAGCCATTCTGACTGGTGTGAAATGGTACCTCATAGTGGTTTTGATTTGCATTTCTCTGATAATGAGTGATGTTGAGCACTCATTATCAATTATAACATTGATGTTATAATTCAGATTTAAGTACTGGATTATTGATTTGCTAACAGAAAGGTTCTCCCACATAGAAAACATATGTAGAACTGACATATAATTTTTTAAATTGCTATGTATTACTATGCCTTACTTATCTAAAAGACATTCAGTCCACAATCTCTCATCTCTCTAATACAACCAAGAAGTAGGAAATAGGGGGAAAGCTGTGATAAGCCAAGTGAGAAATTATAATTTTTGTTCACAAGTGCTCATGAACTTCACAAAAAGACAACCCTTTGGATTTTCAGACAGTCTCTGTTTTCCCTGCCTGTGGCAGCATACTGCTGCTGCTGCTAAGTCACTTCAGTTGTGTCCAACTCTATGCGACCCCATAGATGGCAGCCCACCAGGCTCCCCCGTCCCTGGGATGCTCCAGGCAAGAACACTGGAGTGGGTTGCCATTTCCTTCTCCAATGCATGAAAGTGAAAAGTGAAAGTGAAGTCACTCAGTCGTGTCTGACTCTTAGCTACCCCATAGACTGCAGCCTACCAGGCTCCTCCATCCATGGGATTTTCCAGGCAAGAATACTGGAGTGGGTTGCCATTGCCTTCTCTGTGGCAGCATAGAAGCAACCAATTGGAAAGGAAGATAAGACAGTTAACAGCAAGCATAATAATAGCATAAGAAGCAATAGCAGTGGACAGCTGAATGATGAAGTGACAGAAAAAAAATGCAAAAGCAGATTGAAAAACCTTAAAACAGGCATCCGAGTGTATCTATTAAATGTGTAAACAAATCTATACATCTGAATAGGGGAATATCTTTTATATGATATTAAAGAATTTAGATAAGTAATTATAAGTCATTAAAGACTTATAAGTATTACAATAGCACAGTCAGAGTTAAATTTTAGTTTTAATCAACTAGACAAGGAATATTTAGCAAGAGCAATACTCCCTGGGCTGGTGGTAAGATCATGGAGGTGAACAAGCTACACTCCCTATCCTCATGGGGTTTACAATGTGGAAGAAGGAGTCAAAAATGCTAGACCCAGTAGATGAATGGCTAGAACACAGAAGATGATAAAAGCAACAAGACTTAGATATGGATGTGAAAGGTGACAGGGAGCCAAGGTTCTAAGAGGGGCCCAGATTTCCAATATGGGCAGTTGGGTAGATTGTCATGACATTGAGTAGGGTATGAGAAACAAGATAAGTGTATTTGGGGGAAAGGATGAGTTCATGATTGTGATGTTTATGGGACAAGCAGAAGTCAGAAATACTGTTCTGGAGTTCTAAAGAAAATTCTTTGGCATTATCATTGATGGTTAATTTTACGTGTTCAACTTGACTGAGCTAAGGGCTGCTCAGATTGCTGGTGAAACATTATTTCTGGGTGTGTCTATGAAGATGTTTTTGGATGAGATTAGCATTTGAATCAGTAGATGGAGTAAAGCTCAGGGTGGGCAGGCATCTTCCAGTCTATCGAGTGCCAGGCAGTATGTGCTAAGTCGTTTCAGTCGTGTCTGATTCTTCGTAATGCTATGGACTGTAGCCCACCAGTTTCCTCTGTCCATGGGCTTCTATAAGCAAGAATACTGGAGTGGGTTGCCATGCGCTTTTCTAGGAGACCTTCCTCACCCAGGGTTTGAAACCATGCATTGGCAAGCAGGTTCTTTACCACTAACATCACCTGTGAAGCCCACAGAAAGGCAGAGACAGAAAGCAAATTCTCTCTCTTCTGGAGCTGTAATATCCACCTCATTCTGCCCTCAGATGTCAAAACTCCTGTTTCTCAGGCTGCTGGGCTCTGGCACTTGCACCAGTGGCCTCTAGGTTCTCAGGCAGGGAGTTACACCATTGTCTCTCTTGGTTCTCAGACCTTCCAACTCAGTCTGAGTTATACCACTGGCTTTGTGGGTTTGCTAGCTTGCAGATGGCATGCTGTGGCTTATCTGAGCCTCCATGATCACATGAGCCAATTCCCATAATAAATCTCACATATATGGCTCCTACTGGTTCTGTTTCACTGGAGAACCCTAATACTATCATGAATATGTGATGAAGAAAGCTGGAGGTGAAGATCAGAGTACTATATACAGAGTGAAAAGAATATAAAGCACAGGAACTTGAAACACCTACATTTAAAATATGCATAGGAACTTTCCTGGTGGTCCAGTGGTTAAGACTCCACACTTCCAAAGCAGACGGTGTGGGTTCAACCCCTGGTCAGGAAACTAAGATCTCACATGCCAAGCAGTGCGGCCAAAGGATAAAAAGTTAAAACATAAAAATATATGCATCGATGAAGAGTATTTAGGAAAGATATTGAGAAGGATTTGGTTCAAGGAATAGGGAGGTGGCTCAGAAGTTAAAGCGTCTGCCTGCAGTGTGGGAGATCTGGGTTCGATCCCTGGGTTGGAAAGATCCCCTGGAAAAGGAAATGGCAACCCACTCCAGTATTCTTGCCTGGAGAATCCCATGGACGGAGAAGCCTGGTAGGCTGCAGTCCATGGGGTCGCAAAGAGTTGGACACGACTAAGTGACTTCACTTTCACTTTCATTTAGGAGAGAATAGTGTTATAGAAGCTAAGTAAAAGATCAAGTCAGGTGGGTCCTGAGAAATAATTTTTGGATTTGACAACTAGGATCTCTCTCTAGTAAGCACTGAAAGGGGGAACCCAAATCTAAAGGTTTGAAAAATGAAAGAAAGTGTGGTGGTCCAGGTGTGGTCTGTGGACCAGCAACATCAGCATCACCTGGAAGGTGGTTGTTGTTGTATGGTTGCTCAGTAATGTCTGACTCTTTGCAACCCCATGGACTGTAGCCCGCCAAGCCCCTCTGTCCATGGAAATTCCCAGGCAAGAATAATGGAGTGGGTTGCCATTCCCTTCTCCTTTCTGACCCAGGGAATCAAACCCACATCTCCTGCACTGGTAGACAGATTCTTTACCTCTGAGCCACCAGTTAGAACCCCACAGTTTCTGGTCTCATCCCAGACCTGCTGAATCATTTTAAAAAGATCCCCTGACTGTTCATGTGCACTGACCCAGAACACAAGGAAACAAAATAAATGAAGTCAGTAGGAAGGTAATCTCCACCTGACACTAGAGGGACTAGAGGAAGACATGGAAATATAAATACATTTTTAGGTGGAATTGAGGAAGTGAGAACTTGATCATTAACACTGCTTTGGTATTTTATAAATATAAATAAAACATGAATTTATAAATAAAACATAAGTTTATTAATAAAACATGAATTTATTCAGAGCACAGAGCTCGAAATGAGTGACAAAGAATTATAAAAACTACAAAAATGGGCAGAAAAGGAAATTGGCCCTGAAAAATGTATAAATATTTTGCAAAGTAGTACTAGGAACCCAGCTGAGTTGGGAGAATAGGAATTTGCTGAATGTGGGTTTAAATAATTTCTGTAGTATTGCTCAGCAGCCTGTGTATGGAACCAGAAAAGTCAGATAGCAGGATCAGTGCAAAGATGAGGTGGATGACGGGAATTCCCAGGTGGTCCAGAGGTCAGGACTCCACACTTTCACTACAGGAGGCATGGGTTCGACCCCTGGTTGGGGAACTAAGATCCTGCATACCACACAGCATGGCCACATAAAGGAAAAAAAGATGAGGTCGTAGAAGTGGGATGGCAAGTTGAAATAATGCATTAGACCATCTTGGCTGGAAAAGAAAGGAAGCTGAGTCCAAGCTGGGAAACACAAGGTTTAATTGACTAGTGCCTAGAACTAATATGAAGAAACAATAAGAATCCTGGGAAAATAGTTATATTTGGAAAACAATCATAAAAGAATACAAGATTTCAGAGGTTAAAAAAAATTTGGACTATGAAAGCACTTCAACTTCCCCCACCACTCTAAGTCCATTACACAGACATAAAAATTGTAACCATATTGTTTAGCAAGCCCAATGAAAGGTTATAATTGATGAGCTAACTATGTGGTTGACTATCATCCCTTTAAAATGTAATAAGTGAGGGAAGTGTTCTGCTGCCACATTGAAATCTCCAGAAGGTCCCCATAACTTTCTTAATCTCTCTTTGGAAATAGACTTTTATGTTCACTTTAAGCCACAAAACATAATTTGAAAATGAAAATTAGTATGGTCAACTCTGCAGGAATCATAATTCTAAAGTTGATTTGCAGTGAAATTATCCTCTCTTGCAGTTAGGACCAACTTCAGGCAGGCCTCCTGACCTCTGAAAGAGGAGATGTCAAGACTTTCTTTTCCCTCTGATGTGTCCTCCTTCAGCATGCTACTCATAACTTATGGTCCCTTGGAGGTTGGGCCACAAAGAGAGAGGAAAAGAAAGGAACACAGAAAGAGAATGTTCTCATTTGACTAAAACTGTTATAAATGACCTTCTCTCTAGGCCTTGCAGGTGTTCAAGTGGACTCTCTCACAGTGCTCTGTAGGTTCTTTGCTGTGTTTACCCAGTTGCAAGGGCTGTAATGAATTCACATCCCTAGTGAACCCTGCTGTGTCTCCTCTCGAGTCTCAGCCCACTTGCACAGACCCCCTCTTGGGGTTTCCTTTTCCTTCGGCAGAAGCACTGGAATACTTTTAAAGTGACTCCTGGCTGATATTCCGCCCAAGAGTTCCACACGTCATCCCTGATGGTCACACACCTTTGGCTTGTGTCAGAAAAGAATGCAATTCCTTCTCAAGGCAGAAGCGCCTCTGTGTCTCTTCCCTGACTTCTCAGCCCAATGGCAGACATCAGACCAATGTGCTCCCCAAACTCCAGGGAACAGATATCAAGCTCGCCAGTGGTTCCTTGACGTCTACTCTGGGCTTGAGGGGAAGGAGGAAGTGGAGGTGCTAGGACGGCAGTGAATTATCATAATGGCAGCAGCTCTCCACACATTTCTCCCTCCTCCACTTTCCTAACCTGTTTTATCTTCATTGTGGGTCAGTTTTCTAACTGCTTGCCAATCTCCTGTTTTGAAAACCTGTCTGTCACTTCACTTTGAGACCTGATTATCTACTATCTTTTGGTTTTGGTCAGAACTTCCAATTTCACAACCAATCACACTGTAGATAAATTTATGACAGTGTTGAAAAGCAAGTAAAGGTGCTCCTGTTGGCCAAAAATTATGAGGCATCCCTCAAGGCAAAAAGTAGCTGGACTCAGTCAGAGGGAAGAACTAAAACCCAAAACAAAGGAAAAAAGAGGAGGGTTAAAAATATGGGAAGGGTTTTGGGGATGCTGAAGGTTCAGAAGGAATGTACAAAGGGAGCAAGGAAGAGCCCAGTGAAAGTGTCAGGAACATTGGTTAGAGCACAAGTAGCCAGAGAGCTTAGGCCCTTCCTCTTCTTGGTTTATGCCAAGCAGTGAATAGTGGAAACATACAGTTCTCATATAGCCTAGCATTCCGCTCCTACATATTTACCCAAGAGAACTGAAAATATATGTCTATATGAAGACTTGTATGTGAACATTAATAGCAACATTACTGATAAAGGCCCAAAACTGGAAACAATACAAACATTCATCAACTCATGATGAATAGATAAAAAATGGTATATCCATACAAAGAATATTGTCCAGTTCAGTTCAGCTGCTCAGTCGTGTCCGACTCTTTGCGACCCCATGGACTGTAGAACGCCAAGCCTCCCTGTCCATCACCAATGCTTAGAGTTTTCACAAATTCATGCCCATTGAGTTGGTGATGCCATCCAACCATCTCATCATCTGTTGTCACCTTCTCCTCCTGCCTTCAACCTTTCCCAGCATCAGGGTCTTTTCCAATGAATCAGTTCTTCGCATCAGGTGGCCAAAGTATTGGAGTTTCAGCTTCAACATCAGTCCTTCCAATGAACACTCAGGACTGATCTCCTTTAGGATGGACTGGTTGGATCTCCTTGCAGTCCAAAGGAAAGTTATGACCAACCTATACAGCATATTAAAAAGCAGAGAGACATTACTTTGCCAGTAAAAGTCTGTCTAGTCAAGGTTATGGTTTTTCCAGTAGTCATGTATGGATGTGAGAGTTGGACTATAAAGAAAGCTGAGCGCCGAAGAATTGATGCTTTTGAATTCTGGTGTTGGAGAAGACTTTTGAGAGTCCCAGTTACTCAGCAATTAACAGGAATTAGCAACTGATACATGCAGCAACATGTATGAACCTAAAATTATTATGCAAAGTGAAGGAAGTCAGACACAAAGATTACATACTGTATGATTGCATTTATATGACATTTCTTGAAAAGGCAAAACTATGGAGATAGAAACTATTGGAGAAGGAAATGGCAACCCACTCCAGTGTTCTTGCCTGGAGAATCCCAGGGACGGGGAGCCTGGTGGGCTGCCATCTCTGGGGTTGCACAGAGTCGGACACGACTGAAGCAACTTAGCAGCAACTTAGCAGCAGCGTGGAGATAGAAAATCAATGTGTGCCTGAAGCTGACTGAGAGAGGAGACTGACTACAAAAGGACATAATGAAATTTTATAGAATGATGAAAGAGTTCTAAAACTGAATTATATTGATGGCTGCACAGTTGCATAAATTTGTAAAAAATCATTGAAAAATCATCTGCTTACAAAGTGTTTATTGGGCTTCCCTGGCTCAGACAGTAAAGTATTTGCCTGCATTGGAGGAGACCTGGGTTCGATCTCTGGGTCAGGAAGATCCCCTGGGGAATGAAATGGCTACCAATACTAGTATTCTTGACTGGAGAATTCCATGGACAGAGGAGCCTGGCAGTATACAGTCCATTGGGTTCCAAAGAGTTGGACACAACTGAACAACTAACACTTTCATTTTATTGTATAGCATATAAATTATATACCTCAATAAAACTCTGAAACAATACCTTTTGGTACTACCAAAATAGAGCGTATAACTCCTAAACAGTTAAAAATAAAATTAATAAAATCTAATTGCTCTAATAAAAAGTAAAATATGGGGGAACGTAAAGACAACCCACTCCAGGATTCTTGCCTGGGAAATCCCATGGACAGAGGAGCCTGGTGGACCACAGTCCAGGGGGGTTACAAAAGAGTTGGATGTAACATAGTGACTGAGTCTGCACAGACAGTTCAATTGCTCAGTTGTGTCCGACTCTTTGGGATCCCATGAACTGCAGCATGCCAGGCCTCCCTGTCCATCATCAACTCCCAGAGTTTACTCAAACTCTTGTTCATTGAGTTGGTGATGCCATCCAACCATCTCATCCTCTGTCATCCCCTTCTCCTCCCACCTTCAGTCTTTCCTAGCAACAGAGTCTTTTCACATGAGTCAGTTCTTCACATCAGGTGGCCAAAGTATTGGAGTTTCAGCTTCAGCATCAGTCCTTCCAATGAATATTCATGACTGATTTCCTTTAGGGTGGATTGGTTGGATCTCCTTGCAGTCCAAGGGACTCTCAAGAGTCTTCTCCAATACCACAGTTCAAAAGAATCAGTTCTTCAGCACTTAGCTTTTTTTATAGTCCAACTCTCACATCCATACGTGACCACTGGGAAAACCATAGCTTTGACCAGACGGACCTTTGTTGGCAAAGTAATGTCTCTGCTTTTTAATATGCTATCTAGGTTGGACATAACTTTTCTTCCAAGTAGCAAGCGTCTTTTAATTTCATGGCTGCAGTTACCATTTGCAGTGATTTTGGAGCCCCCAAAAATAAAGTCTGACACTGTTTCCCCGTCTATTTCCCATGAAGTGATGGGACCAGATGCCATGATCTTAGTTTTATGAATGTTGAGTTTTAAGCCAACTTTTTCACTTTCCTCTTTCACTTTCATCAAGAGGCTTTTTAGTTCTTCTTCACTTTCTGCCATAATGGTTGTGTCACCTGCATATCTGAGGTTATTGATATTTCTCCCAGCAATCTTGATTCCAGCTTGTGCTTCACCCAGCTCAGCGTTTCTCATGATGTACTCTGCATATAAATTAAACAAGCAGGGTGACAATATACAGCCTTGACATACTCCTTTCCCTATTTGGAACCAATCTGCTGTTCCATGTCCAGTTCTAACTGTTGCTTCCTGACCTGCATACAGATTTCTCAGGAGGCAGGTAAGGTGCTCTGGTACTCCCATCTTGTGAAGAGTTTTCCACAGTTTGTTGTGATCCACATAGTTGAAGGCTTTGGCATAGTCAGTAAAGCAGAAATAGATGTTTTTCTGGAACTCTCTTGCTTTTTTGATGATCCAACGGATGTTGGTAATTTGATCTCTGGTTCCTCTGCCTTTTTAAATCCAGCTTGAACATCTGGAAATTCATGGTTCATGTATTGTTTGAAACCTGGCTTGGAGAATTTTGAGCATTACTTTACTAGCATATGTTTTCCTCTATTTCTTCTTACTGATCACTGAGGAAGGCTTTCTTATCTGTCCTTGCTTTTCTTTGGAACTCTGCATTCAGATGTTTATAGCTTTCCTTTTCTCCTTTGCTTTTTACTTCTCTTCTTTTCACAGGTATTTGTAAGGCCTCCTCAGACAGCCATTTTGCTTTTCTGCATTTCTTTTTCTTGGGGATGGTCTTGATCCCTGTCTCCTGTACAATAGTTCTTCAGGCACTCTGTCCATAGTTCTTCAGGCACTCTGTCTATCAGATCTAATCCCTTGAATCTATTTGTCACTTCCACTGTATAATCGTAAGGGATTTGATTTAGGTCATACCTGAATGGTCTAGTGGCTTTCCCTACTTTCTTCAATTTAAGTCTGAATCTGGCAACAAGGAGTTCATGATCTGAGCCACAATCAGCTCCTGTTCTTTTTTTTGCTGACTGTATAGAGCTTCTCCATCTTCATCTGCAAAAAATATAATCAATCTGATTTTGGTATTTATTGACCATCCGGTGATGTCCATGTGTAGTCTCCTCTTGTGTTTTTGGAAGGGGGTGTTTGCTATGACTTGTGCATTCTCTTAGCAAAACTCTATTAGCCTTTGCCCTGCTTCATTCTGTATTCCAAGGCCAAATTTGCCTGTTACTCCAGGTATTTCTTGACTTCCTACTTTTGCATTTCAGTCCCCTATAATGAAAAGGACATCTTTTTTTGGATGTTAGTTCTAGAAGGTTTTGTAGGCCTTTATAGAACCATTCAACTTCAGCTTCTTCATCATTACTAGTCGGAGCATAGGCTTGGATTACTGTGATATTGAATGGTTTGCCTTGGAAATGAACAGAGATCATTCTGTCATTTTTGAGATTGCATCCAAGTACTGCATTTTGGACTCTTTTGTTGACTATGATGGCTACTCCATTTCTTCTAAGGGATTCTTGCCCACAGTAGTAGATACAATGGTCATCTGAGTTAAATTCACTCATTTCAGTCCATTTTAGTTCACTGATTCCTAAAATGTCAATGTTCACTCTTGCCATCTCCTGTTTGACCACTTCCAATTTGCCTTGATTCAGGGACCTAACATTCCAGGTTCCTATGCAATATTGCTCTTTACAGCATCGGACTTTGCTTCTATCACCAGTCACATCCACAACCGGGTGTTGTTTTTACTTTGGCTCTATCTCTTCATTCTTTCTGGAGTTATTTCTTCATTGATCTCCAGCAGCATATTGAGCATCTACCGACCTGGGGAGTTCATCTTTCAGTGTCATATCTTTTTGCTTTTTCATACTGTTCATGGGGTTCTCAAGGCAAGAATACTGAAGTGGTTTGCCATTCCCTTATCCAGTGGACCACATTTTGTCAGAACTCTTCACCATGATCCATCTGTCTTGGGTGGCCCTACATGGCATGGCTCATAGTTTCATTGAATTAGACAAGGCTGTGGTCCATGTGATCAGATTGGTTAGTTTTCTGTGATTGTGGTTTTCAGTCTGTCTGTCCTCTGATAGAAAAGGGTAAGAGGCTTATGGGAGCTTCCTGATGGGAGAAACTGACAGAGGGAAACTGGGTCTTGAACTGACGGCAGGGCCATGCTCGGTAAATCTTTAATCCAGTTTTTTGTTGATGGGTGGAGCTGTGTTCCCTCCTAGTTATTTACCTGGGGCCATACTGTGGTGCTAGCAGGGGTTCCCTGGTGGCTCAAACGGTAAAGTGTCTGCCTGCAATGTGGGAGACCTGGGTTCGATTCTTGGGTCGGGAAGATCCCCTGGAGAAGGAATTGGCAACCTACTCCAGCACTCTTGCCTGGAAAATCCCATGGATGGAGGAGCCTGATAGGCTACAGGGGGTCGCAAAGAGTCGGACACGAATGAACGACTTCACTTCACTATACTGTGGTGGAGATAATGAAGATAATGGCGACCTACACTCAGTGTCCCCAACCCTGCAGCAGGCCACCACCAACCCACACCTCCACTGGAGACTCCTGGACACTCCCAGGCAAGTCTGGGTCAGTCTCTTGTGGGGTCACTGCTCCTTTCTCCTGGGTCCTGGTGCACACAAGATTCTTTTTTGCCCTTCAAGATTCTATTTCCTAGTCCTGTGTACGTTCTGGCAGCTCTAATGGCGACCTCTTCCAAGAGAGCTTATGCCATACCCAAGCCTGCTGCATCCAGAGCCGTTGCCGCTGCGGCAGTCCACTGCTGACTCGTACCTCCACAGGAGATGCTCAAACACAGTTCTGTCTCAGTCTCTGTGGGGTCTCTGGGTCCTGGTGTGCACAAGGTTTGTTTTAGCCCTCTGAGCATCGCTGGTGGGAATGGTGTTTGATTTAAACGCAAATTTGATCCTCCTCCCGTCTTGCTGGGACTTCTCCTTTGCCCTTGGATGTGGGGTAACTCCTCACAGTCGCTCCAGCACCGCGCTGCCACTGCTCCAGTGCCTACCATCTTGCTGGAGCTTCTCTGACCTTGGACATGGGAAATCTCTTCATTGATGCTCTGGTGCCGCGCAGCTGCCGCACATACCCAATATATAATACATATTTTTTACTGCTGTGTAAAGAAAATAAAGATCTTTCTCAAAAAAAAAAAAAATCAAAATAAGGAAAAATGAAACAAGAGAATATGTACATGATAAATATAAGATGGTAAAATTTGTCCAAACTATAGTAACTGTGAACATGGAAAATAGATTAATTTGCTAATTAAAAAAGACTATCCTTTAAAAAATTAAGTATAAGTTAAAATTCTTAGAGGTCAGTTCAGTTCAGTCGCTCAGTCACGTCCGAGTCTTTGCAACCCCATGAATCGCAGCACACCAGGCCTCCCTGTCCATCACCAACACCCGGAGTTCACTCAGACCCACGTCCATTGAGTCAGTGATGCCATCCAGCCATCTCATCCTTTGTCGTCCCCTTCTTCTCCTGCCCCCAATCCCTCCCAGCATCAGAGTCTTTTCCAATGAGTCAGCTCTTTGTTTGAGGTAGCCAAAGTACTAGAATTTCAGCTTTAGCATCAGTCCTTCCAAAGAAATCCCAGGGCTGATCTCCTTCAGAATGGACTGGTTGGATCTCCTTGCTGTCCAAGGGACTCTCAAGAGTCTTCTCCAACACCACAGTTCAAAAGTATCAATTCTTCGGTGCTCAGCCTTCTTCACAGTCCAACTCTCACATCCATACATGACCACAGGAAAAACCATAGCCTTGACTAGACGGACCTTTGTTGGCAAAGTAATGTCTCTGCTTTTCAATATGCTATCTAGGTTGGTCATAACTTTCCTTCCAAGGAGTAAGCGTCTTTTAATTTCACGGCTGCAGTCACCATCTGGAGTGATTTTGGAGCCCCCAAAAATAAAGTCTGACACTGTTTCCACTGTTTCCCTATCTATTTCCCATGAAGTGATGGTACCAGATGCCATGACCTTCATTTTCTGAATGTTGAGCTTTAAGCCAACTTTTTCACTCTCCTCTTTCACTTTCATCAAGAGACTTTTTAGTTCCTCTTCACTTTACAAAACAACCCATAGAGGAGCTCAAGGAGATAACATAGTCTGACTGTGGCCTTGGGAATGGGCTGTTGGAATAACTGAAAGAAGTCAAGAAACTTCAAGATCAGGATGTTGAGTAGTGATACAGGCATACTTCAGAGATAACACAGGTTTAGTTCCAGATCACTGTAATAAAGTAAATATCACAATAAAGTGAGTCCCACAAATCTTTTGGTTTTCCAATGCATATACATGTTATGCTTACCCTATAATGTAGTCTATTAATACTTTATAACTTAAAAATGTTAACCATCATCTGAGCCTTCAGTGAGTCCTAATCTTTTTGCTGGTGAAGGATCTTGCCTTAATTTTGATGGCTGCTGACTGATCAGGATGGTGGTTGTTGTTCAAGGTTGGAGTGACTGTCCGATTTCTTAAAACAACAATGAAGTTTTCTACATCAATTGACTCTTCTTTTCATGAACAATTCCTCTGTATATGTAACACTGTTTGATAGCATTTTACCTACAGTAGAAAGAAAGAAAGATAGAAAGAAAGTGAAGTTGCTCAGTCGTGTCCGACTCCTTGTGACCCCATGGACTGTAGCCTACCAGGTTCCTCCGTCCCTGGGGTTTTCCAGGCAAGAATACTGGACTGGGTTGCCATTTCCTTTGCCACTTCTTTTAAAATTAGAGTCAATCCTCTCAAGCTCAGCTGCTGTTTTATCAACCAAGTTTATGTAATTGTCTAAGTATTTTGTTTTCATGTCAACAGTTTTCACAGCATCTTCACCAGGAGTAGATTTCATCTCAAAAAACCACTTTCTTTGCTTATCCATAAGAAGCAACTCCTCATCCACTAAACTTTCACCATGAGATTGCTGGAATTCAGTCATATCTTCGGGCCTCACTTCTAACTCCTGTTCTCTTGTTATTTTCACACAGCTGCAGTTACTTCCTCCACTGAAGTCTTGAACCCCTCCAAGCCATCTGTTAGGGTTGGAAGCAACTTCTTCCAAACTCCTGTTAATGTTCATATTTGGACCTCTTCCCACGAATCATGAATGTTCTGAATGGCATCTAGAATGGTGAATTCTTTCCAGAAGTTTTCAATTAACTTTGTCTAGATTCAACAGATAAATCGCTATCCATGGCAGCTATAGTCTTATGAAGTGTATTTCTTGAAAGTCTAAATTACTCCTTGATCTGTGGGTTGCAGAATGGATTTTGTGTTAACAGGCATGAAAACAACATTAACCTTATTGCACATTTCCATCAGAGCTCTTGGGTGACCAGGCGTATTGTTAACAAACAGTACTGTTGTGAAAGGAACCTGTTTTCCTGAGCAGTAAGTCTCAACAATGGGTTTAAAATATTTAGTAAACATGTTTTAAACACAAGTGCAATCATCCGACCTTTATTGTTCCACTTACATAGCATAGGCAGAGTAGATTTAGAATGCTTAAAAGCCTAGGATTTTCAGAATGGTAAATGAGCATTGGTTTCAACTGAAAGTCACCAGCTGCATTAGCCCCTAATGAGACAGTCAGCCTGTCCTTTGAAGCTATGAAGCCAGGTGTTGACTTCTTCTCTCTAGTCATGAAAGTGCTATATGGCATCTTCTTCCAATAAAAAGTTGTTTCATTCATACTGAAAAATCTGTTGTATCATGTAGCCACCTTCATTAATTATCTTAGCTAGATCTTGACAACTGCAGAAGCAACAGTTTCTCTACCAGCACTTGCTCTTTGTCTGTACTTTTATGTTATGGACAACTCCTTTGCTTAAACTTCATCAATCAACCTCTTTTAGCTTAAGATTTTTCTTCCACAGCTTCCTCACCTGTCTCAGCCTTCAAAGAATTGAAGAGAGTCAGGGACTTTGTTTGGATTAGACTTTTGCTTACAGGAATGTCATCTGGTTTGACCCTTTACCAAGACCACCAAAACTTTCTCCATGTCAGTAATAAGGCTGTATTGCTTTTTTTAAAAATCATTCCTATATTCACTGAAGTAGCACTAATGTGTATATTTGTTGCAAGAAGCCTAGGCTTCAATCTATCTTGGCTATCCACATGCCTACTTCACTAAGCTTAATTATTTCTACTTTTTGATTTAAAGTGAGAAATAAAAAACTTCCTTTCACTCAAATACTTAGAGGCCATTGTAGGGTTATTAATTGGTCTTATTTAAATATTGCTGCTTCTAAGGGAATAGGGAAGCCCAAGGAAAGGGTGAGAAATGAAGGAATGGCTAATCAGTACATTTATCAATTATGTTTACTATCTTTATGTGGGCGCGGTTTGTGGTACTTCAAAACAATTACAATAGTAAAATGAAAACTCACTGATCACAGATCACCATAACAAATATAATAATAATGACCAAGTTAGAAATGTGAGAATTACCAAAATGTGTCACAGAGACACAAAGTGAGGAAATGCTATTGCAAAAATGGGGCTGATAGACTTGGGTTGCCACAAACTTTCAAGTTGTGAAAAACACAGTATCTGCAAAGTGCAAACAAAGCAAAGAGCAACAAAATGAGGTATGTTTGCACTGAAACTGTCTATAATGGTTATGGAATTCTGGTTGGAGAGTGAGATTGAGGGGGATTCTCTGGGAGGTAGGATAATGACAGCAGAGTGGAGTGTTAAAGGGTGAAATCAGTGGTGTGTCTCTGGAATAAGGAAGTGTTTTTACATTAGAGTGGAAAAATAATGGTTAAAATTGGGAAAGAGAGAGGCAGAAAAAGATGATTTCTCCTCTTAGGCCTTTGCTTTGTGGGGTATGAAAGGATGGATAGCTTCTTCTCAATGGAGTTCTAGTGAAAATGGTATGATAAGAAGGCAACTCATGAAAGTAGATGGTATCACTCTAATGGCAGAAAGTGAAGAAGAACTAAAGAGCCTCTTGATGAAGATAAAAGAGGAGAGTGAAAAAGCTGGCTTAAAACTCAACAGTCAAAAAATTAAGATCATGGCATCTGCTCCCATCACTTCATGGCAAATAGAAGGGGAATAAGTGGAAGCAGTGACAAATTTTATTTTCTTGGGCTCCAAAATTACTGTGGATGGTGACTGCAGCCATGAAATTAAAAGGCACTTGCTCCTTGGAAGGAAAGCTATGACAAAACTAGAAAGCATATTAAAAAGCAGAGACGATTACTTTGCTGACAAAGGTCCATACAGTCAAAGCTCTGATTTTTCCAGTAGTCACATACGGATGACAGAGCTAGAGCATAATAAGGCTGAGCGCTGAAGAACTGATGCATTTGAACTGTGGTGCTGGAAAAACTCTTGAGAGTCCCTTGGACTACAAGGAGATCAAACCAGTCAATCCTAAAGGAAATCAATCCTGAATATTCACTGGAAGGACTGATGCTGAAGCTCCAATACTTTGGCCACCTGATGTAAAGAGCTGACTCATTGGAAAAGATCTTGATGCTGGGAAGGATTGAAAGCAAGAGGGCAGCAGAGGATGAGATGGTTAGATAGCATCACTGACTCAATGGACATGAGTTGGAACAAACTCCCCGGAGATGGTGAAGGCTGAGGAGCCTGGCAGGCTACAGCCCACGGGATCACAAAGAGTCAGACATGACTTAGCAACTGAACAGCAACAACGAAAGAGAAGGCAGAGGTTGGGAGAAGCAACATCCACTGGAGAACACAGAAATAGAGAGGGTCTGTAGAGCTAGGTTTGGATTTGGTAGTATTAATAGAATCTTGAGCTACTTTAATCAAATAAGGAATTTCTTGATCGTATGAAATAAAAAGTCTAAGAAAAAGCATTCCAGGGGTGGTAAGGTGGTTTTGAGTCTGAGTGAACTCCGGGAGTTGGTGATGGACAGGGAGGCCTGGCGTGCTGCGATTCATGGGGTCGCAAAGAGTCAGACACGACTGAGAGACTGAACTGAACTGAACTGAAGGTGGTTTTAAGAGATCATCAGGAAAGAATCATATTTCCTTCTTGAGACATTGTTCTTCGCATGTGGCTTTTGAATTTATGGTGCTAAGATGTCTTCTGTAATGCCAGACATCATGTTCTTGTTACAGAAGGAAGGAAAGAAGAAAGGCAAAAGTTGTGACAGCCTGAGTCACTCTCTTTTAATAGCAAAACGATAATTTTTCTGGAAATTCTGAAGTAAAATTGTTACTTGAAATAAACATCTTATTAGCTAAAATTATGTCAAATGACCACTCCTAGCTTTAAAAGAAGACTGAAAAAATCAAAACTGTTTGATCTGGAGGCACATTGATATTCCAAGTAAAATTGATATTCTGTTAATAAGGAATGAGAGGTAACAGAATTTTGAATATGTAATAAGTGAATGCCAGAGTATTCATGTATTACTGTCTCATGTTCTAAAAGGTACTAAAGGAGGTTTTACAAAGATGTTAAAACCTTACTGAAGTTTTTAAAACATCTTAGAGATAAAGCAAACGAGAAATACAAATAAGATCATATGATGGAGATGTAAGTGGGGTCCATTCACAAAACTGACTTCAAGTGTTCTAGCAGCCAATTCAAAAAGGAAAGCACTTTAAAAAGAAAAATCTTTAGAAAAAGATTTGTTTGGTTGGTTGGTGGGGGGAGCACTTCAAAAGGCATGGTAAAAGGGCTTGGATGAGTGGGCAACCTCCAGAGGGAGAGCGATTTATTTGTGGAGAAAGTACTAAGCAGTAGCGTTACAGCAATGCTTTAAAAGACAGAGTGTAAATATTGGTGGGGGGGGGAGACTGTGGTTTGCAATTGTGAGACAGATCGACAATGACAAGATAAGCAACATTCTAGGATTAATCAGCTTTGAGGTTCAGAACTGCCCCAGGCTAAGTCCTCTAATGGTGTCAGACTTGATGAGGCTATACTCTTTCAAGTCTGCGGTCTTTGCTCATATTCTCATTAGAACAGTGCATGGTCTGTGTTGGGAGCTCCTCAGGGAAGATTCAGCTGGATGAGAGTGACATGGTTCCTAACGTGTTCTCTTGGTAAGTGAGATGGAGGTGGAAAGCTGTGTCACTTCCAAGGATCTCACCATATAGTTTGGGCCCAGTGTGACTTGAAAGCTATTGTTTGCATTTAAAGAAATTAGAAACTCTCTTCAATGCACAAGTAGCACTCACATCCCTGAAGCTGCTTCTCCTCAAAGTGGGTCCTCAGCATCACTTCCATATGTGGAAATAACAGAGGAATGATTGATGCTAAGACATGATTGTGGTTAGATCATTCATGTGTGTGTATTTTTTCAACATCTGCTGTATATTCTAAATGAATAAGGATCTTGTTTCTTAAACTCCTAGCATCTAGGACAAT
This sequence comes from Bos taurus, assembly GCF_002263795.3. Classification (NCBI taxonomy): domain Eukaryota; kingdom Metazoa; phylum Chordata; class Mammalia; order Artiodactyla; family Bovidae; genus Bos; species Bos taurus. Next base: position 38,431,140 of record NC_037332.1, read on the forward strand.
ACCTAGTTAAAAAAATAACAAACACAACTTAACAAATAAAACATTTAGTTCTTTGTAACTTTTGTATCTTTTATTTGCTTCTCATAGTATTTTAAAAACATCATTATGGGAAATTCTGGATGAAGCCATAAAATAGCTTATTATAGAAATTAATTTTCAAAACACCTGGTGCAAAGGCTGTTTCCATAGCTAAGTAATTTGGAATGTCAGATTTTCTTTTTGCAAACAAATAAAATTTTAAAATCTACATTTTGTATATACCTCTGATATTAGAATTTCAGAAAACAAATAATTCTGTGAACCTACTGCTGATCTAGTTGTTATGTAAGTACAGGGAGACATTAGAAATTCTTTGTTGAAGTGTCTTTCTTTTCAGAAGGTCTTTCCTGACTCTCCATACTAGCCATGCTATTGTCCATTGCATCTGAAATCCATTTTCTTTTCTAAATATTCCTCATAAATTCAGCAGTAATATATGAAAAGCAATGTTAATTATATGCTGTGCTTAGTCAATCAGTTGTGTTCGACTCTGCGACCCCATGGCCTATAGCCCACCTGGCTCCTCTGTTCATGGGAATTCTCCAGGCAAGAACACTTGCCTGCAATGCATTGCCATGCCCTCCTCTAATTAAGTATATCATTCTTTTAAGACTTTAGCTCAATGGTGTGGGGGTTCCTAAAAAAATTAAACATAGAATCACCATGATTCAACAATTTCATTTCTGGGGATATTCCCAAATGACTAAAAGTAGCGATTTGAACAGATATTTGTACATTCAGGTTCCCAGCAGCATTATCTACAACAGCCAAAAGGAGGAAGTAATTTGAATATCTGTCAACAGACAAATGGAATTTAAAAATGTAATATATATGTGTGTGTGCGTGTGTGCTCAGCTGTCTGACTCTGTGACCCCATGGACTGTAGTCCACCATGTTCCTCTATCCTTGGGATTTTCCAGGCAAGAATGCTGGAGTAGGTTGCCATTCTCTCCTCCAGGGGCTCTTCCCAACCCAGGGATCAAACCCATGTCTCCTGCACTGGCAAGCAGATTCTTTACCACTGAGCCACCTGGGAAGCCAGTAATATATATATTTCAGTCTTAAAAAGGACTTCCCTGGTGGTCCAGTGATAGGAATCAGCCTGCCAGTGAAGGGGTCATGGAGTCAATCCCTGGTCCAGGAAGATTCCATGGGGCAACTAAGCCCATGGGCCACAACTGCTGAAGCCCAGCTCTAGAGCCCACGCTCTGCAACGAGAAGCCAGCACAATAAGAAGCCTGTGCCCCACAACAAAGAGCAGCTTCTGCTAGTCCCAAGTAGAGAAAAGCTGGTGAGAAGAAACAAAGCCCCAGCACAGCCAAAAATAAACAAATTGATTACTTTAAAGGGGTGAAAAGGGAAGGAAATTCTGACATATGCTATAACAAGGATGAGCCTTGAAAACATTACGCTAAGTAAAATAAGCCACAAAAGGGCACACTGCCCTCACAAAAGGGCAGTTAGAGAGTGTGATTCCACTTATATGTGGTACCTAGAGTAGTCAAACGCAGAGACAGAAAGTGGAACGGTGGTTGCCAGAGGCTGGATGGGAGGCAGTGGGGAAGGGGGAGTTATTATTTAATGGTACAGAAAATGATAGAAAAATGATAGAAAATGATAAAGTTCTGGAGGTGGATGGTAGTGATGGTCACACAAGATTGTGAATGTACCTAATGTTACTGAACTTAAAAATGATTAAAATGGTAAATTTTATGTTATGTATATTTTACCACAATAAATCAATAAGACTTCACCTGATGTAAAAATTTAAATGGTTACAAAAATCAAAGGAAAAAAAATCACCATTTTAATAATAATAGGATAACTAAAACAATAAATAAAAAGTGACCATAGCTTTGTGTCAGTAAGCGTAATAGCTGAGAGTAATCTATTACAACATAAAATCACCTGGAAACAATTGCTACAGAAAAAGCTTCACTTTAAATATCTGTATTAGGTTAGCTAAGATAAGACAAAGTCAGATTTTATTTAAAAGACATGAAAGATTTGTTGCAGAAATTTAGAATCAGATATTTGCATCCCAAATTAACCACACATGTTAAGATGTCAGGGCTTGCCAATTAATCTGTAGATTCACCCTCATCCCAATAAAAATCTCAGCAGGATTTCTTGTAGATATGAGCAAGTTGATTCCAGAATTTTTATATAAAGGCAAAGGAGCTAGGATAGCCAAACCAATTTTGAAAAAGAAGCTGGAGGACTCACACTACCTGATTTCAAGATTTACTATATACCTATAGTAATCAAGATGGCATGGTTTTGGCCAAAGGATAGACATATAGATCAATGAAATATAAAGAGTACAGAATTAAATTCTCAAAGATATGGTCAATTAATTTTTGAAAGTGGTACAAAGGCAATTCAATGGAGAAAGGTTAGTTTTTTCAACAAATTGTGCTAGAAAAGTTGAATCCACATGTAAAATATAAATTTGATTCATACCTCACACTTTATATAAAATTTTGCTTAAAATGGATCATAGTCCAAAAGTAAAAATTTAAACCATTAGAGGAATGCATAGGAGGAAATCTTTGTGACACTGGGTTAGACAAACTGTTCTTAGGTATAACATTCAAGTCATAGTCCTTAAAAATTTTATATGTTGTATTTCAACAAAATTAAAAATTCTTTTCCTCTGAAAAACCTCAAAGAAAATGAAAGATAAACAACAGACTGGAAGAAAATATTTGCAATTTACATATCTGACAAAGAATTTGTAAACAGAACTCTTTAAACCCAATGTACATGAGTGCTCAGTTGTGTCTGACTCTGTGACCTCATCAACTGTAGTGTGCCAGGATCCTCTGTCCATAGCATTTTTCAGGCAAGAATACTGGAGTGGGCCGCCATGTCCTCTTCCAGGGGATCTTCCCAACCCAGGGATCAAACCCGCACTTCTGTGTCTCCAGCATTGTCAGGCGGATTCTTTACCACTGTGCCACCTGAGAAATCTAAAAAATATATATCTGTTATATATTGTAGGTATACTTATGCTTTACACATAGAATAAGATTTTTGCCACCAAGAACAAATTTTGATCAAAAAAAAAAAAAGTGTCCATGCAATGAAAGGTTTACAGTATTAAAACTTAAAAAAATAGTGGGGAGAAAAAAATAATATCCTTAGCACTTCTTTATGGAGATTATTTCCAAAATAGCTCAACTACTCAGTTGTATCAAAATTAATTTTTCCTGAAGTAGGTACTATTCTCCCTTATAGGCAGTCCTTGCCTTGCATGGGTGGTAGTGTCAATTAAATAACCTTCATAATTAATGGAGAAAATTATTATTGTTCTGTGACCCTGGAAAAATTTTGTCAAAATATTTAAAAGTCTCAGTTATAAATGTTAAAGGAAATGAAAAAAATTGTACCTTAGCACACTGTAGTTTAAATATTACAAACACTGAAAGTTAAAGTGTTATTTCATTGTAAAAAACTAATCAAGAGTAATAGTACTTGCCTTTTTGTCAAGGAACTTACAACACTGGATAAGCACTTTTATATCCCGCTGCAAATTGTCATACATTAAGTTTAGATTAGCTTCCACTTAAAGACATTATTATTCAACAGAATATTATTCAGTCATAAAAAGGAATGAAATTTGATATATGGTACAACATGGATGGACTTTAAAACACTATGCTTAGAGAAATAAGCCAGACATGGAAGGACAAACATTCATTTATACGAAGCCCTTAGAATAAGAAAATTAACAGAGACAAAAAGAAGAATAAAGGTTACTAGGGGCTAGGGGGAGGAAGGAGAACAGGGGTGTTAGTGTTTAATGGATACACAACTTTTGTTGGGGATGTCAGGTTGGTTTGTTTCTCTTCCTTGGTTCTTGTCTCAACACTACAAAAATTTGGAATGATAGACTACAAGGTTTAAAACAACACACAAGTTATAGCTCAGTTCAGTTCAAGCACACAGATCTTTTCTTAGACAGACATTCCCAAGACACGGGAGCAGGCTGACCCCAAAGAAGTTGTCCTGCTCCCAATCCCTCTTGGCTTTCACCCTTTTATACTTTCCATCTCCTTTTTCTGGTTGTGCCCTGCGCACAATAGGGCTTGTACCCACCACCAGTCAAGAAAAGGGATGCAAATGGGCATATGTTTAAGGGCAATTGACAATTGCAAGTTATATAACAGGCTCTGTGTGTATGTCTTCCCATGATTCAATCTGTTATAATCAGATCTACATATGTGTAGAATATTTATGAACGTTTAATGTATGCAAGTCAGGAAGCAACAGTTAGAACTGGACATGGAACAAGAGACTGGTTCCAAATAGGAAAAGGAATACGTCAAGGCTGCATATTGTCATTCTGCTTATTTAACTTATATGCAGAGTATATCATGAGAAACGCTGGGCTGGATGAAGCACAAGCTGGAATCAAGATTGCTGGGAGAAATATCAATAACCTCAGATATGCAGATGACACCACCCTTATGGCAAAAAGTGAAAAACTAAAGAGCCTCTTGATGAAAGTGAAAGAGGAGAGTGGAAAAGTTGGCTTGAAGCTCAACATTCAGAAAACGAAGATCATGGCATCTGGTCCCAACACTTCATGGCAAATAGATGGGGAAACAGTGGAAACAGAGGCTGACTTTATTTTGGGGGGGGGGCTCCAAAATCACTGCAGATGGTGACTGCAGCCATAAAATTAAAAGACGCTTACTCCTTGGAAGGAAAGTTATGACCAACCTAGACAACACATTAAAAAGCAGAGACATTACTTTGCCAACAAAGGTCCGTCTAGTCAAGGCCATGGTTTTCCAGTAGTCATGTATGGATGTGAGAGTTAGAGTATAAAGAAAGCTGAGCACAGAAGAATTGATGCTTTTGAACTGTGGTGTTGGAGAAGACTCTTGAGAGTCCCTTGGACTGCAAGGAGATCCAACCAGTCCATCCTAAAGGAGATCAGTCCTGGGTGTTCATTGGAAAGACTGATGATGAAGCTGAAACTCCAGACTTTGGCCACCTGATGCGAAGAGCTGAGTCGTTTGAAAAGACACTGATGCTGGGAAAGATTGAGGGCAGGAGGAGAAGGGGATGACAGAGGATGAGATGGTTGGATGGCATCACCTACTCAATATATATATTGAGTTTGAGTAATTGACATGAGTTTGAGTAAACTCCAGGAGTTGGTGATGGACAGGGAGGCCTGGCGAGCTGCAGTCCATGGGGGTCACAAAGAGTCAGGACATGACTGAGGGACTGAACTGAACTGAATTGGCTCTTAGCTGCCTAAGACACTTGATGAAATCCCTGTGGTTAGTTTGTATCCACTGTGTGCTTAGAATGTATGTGCTAGAGTTAGAGAAGACCCTGTGGTTAGTTTGCAGCATATCTGTGAGCTCTCCTGGGTATGTCTTGGGACTTAAAGATCAGCTTGCCTCCCTTTCAGATAGACCACAATTCCTTGGCCATGCCTAACTTTCTACTAACAGGGATAATGAAAAACTTCTGGATATGATAATGGTGATGGTTATACAACATTGTGATTGTATTTAATACCAGTAAATTATATAATGGTGAATGGCTTAAAAAGTTAAATATTATATATATTTAACAAAAAATTTGAAAAGCTTAATAATAAGAAACAACTGCATTAAAAAAATGAGCAAAATTTCTAACAGACACTTCACCAAAGAAGTGTAAATGCCTAATAAGTCCATGAAAAAAGTGCTCAACATTGTTTATCATAAAGGAAATACAAATTGAAAACAATGAGATTCTATTGTATACTCAAAAGAATGGCTGTAGTTAAAAAAAAAAAAAAAAAAGACTGATAATACCAAGTGCTGATGTATATTTGGAGCACCTAGAACTCTCATACATAGCTGGTGAGAATGTAAAATGGTACAGAACATTGAGAAGATGTTTGGCAGTTTCTTATAAATTTGAACATAAAATGCCATGTGACCCAGCAATCCCAGTCTTAAGTATTTACCCAAGAGAAATAAAAATTTATACTCACATAAAACCTTGTATGCAAATGTTTATAGCAGGATTATTCATAATCACCAGACTTGGAAATAACTCAATTTCCTTATACTGGAGAATGGATAAACAACAACAATTCTACTCAGCAAAACAAGGAACAAAAACTATTGACACAAAGAACAGCACTGATGAATCTCAAACTCATTGTTCTAAGTGAAAGAAGCTGGACTGAAAAAGCTACATTCGTCTGTCTGTATGATTCCATCTCTACAACATGCTAGAAAAGGTTAGAAAAGGTGGAGAACAGGTCAGCAATTGCCAGGAGTTAGAGGATGAGGACAAGTTTGATTATTATACAGGGACTGTGTGAAGGAAAGTTTTCGGCCATGAAACTGTTCTACATCTTGCCTCCTAGGGGAGTTAGGTGACTCTATGTATTAGTCAAAACTCAAAATAGAGTGAATTTTATTGTATAAAACTGAAATACAAATTTTAAAAAAACCCAACACATATTTAATAATGAAAAGTGTAGTTAATTTAATAATCCTGGAGGGGAGAGAATGGCCAAGATGGCAGAGTCCTGATCTCTGATCAGGAAGACCCTGATCTCAGGTCCTCCCACAGCACACCAAAATTACATCTATTTCCAGAGCAACTACGGCTCATAAAAATTGGAAGACTATCAGAAAAAGTCTTCTACAACTAAACATATAAAGAAGGAACAAAAGTGAGATGAATGGGAGGAGTGGAGATACAGCACCATCAAATTCATACCCCCAGGTATACAACCCACAAATTGGAGGATAATTACAACTTCAGGGGTTCTCCCCAAGGAGAAAGAGGTCAGAGCCCCACATCAATCTCCCTAGCCTGGGATTCTGCACCATGAAGATAAGCTCCCAGAACTTTGAAGGCAAGCTGGACTTACATTCAATAGAGATAGAGGGTTGTGGGAAATAAAGACTCCACTCTTAAAGGGTATGCACAAATTCACATGCTCTGAGATGTAGAGCAGAGGCAGTAATTTGAAAGGAACCTGGGTCAGATATACTTGCTGATATTGGAGATACTGATATTGATAGTGGAGAGTATCACAGATGCTGGGAGCAGCCATTGTGAGAAACTCGTCCTACCACTGGGCTTCCCGGGTGGTGCCGTGGTAAAGAAGCCATCTGCCAAAGCAGGACACTCAGGAGATGGGGGTTCGATCCTAGGTCAGGAAGATGCCCTAGAGAAGGAAGAGTTACCCACTCCAGTATTCTCGCCTGGAAAATTCCATGGACAGAGGACTCTGGCAAGTTACAGTCCAGCGGACTGCAAAGAGCCAGACACGACTGACCACACACACACATCCTACCATCAGGACACGGTGGTGGGAAGAGTCATTTTGGAATTAACTCTCCAGCTTATTAGCACTGGAACCTGGCCCTAGCTAGTCAGCACTAGTCTTGGAACACCCACAAGCCAAGCAGCTAGTGGGGGAGGGACACAGCCATACTCACCAGCAGGCCAGCTTCCTTAGGACCTTCTGAGTCCCCAGTTGCCTTGGGCACCTGATCTTATCTCCCAGAGGGCCCAGGATCTGATGCCACCCACCAGTAGGCTAGCACTAGCCCTTGGACCGAGGCATCATAACCAGCCATCTAACAGAGCACTGCCCACCTGAGGGATAACACCAGGTCTAGGAGCCCCAGGCCCCATAGCCAGAGACCCTGGGACCCAGCTGCACCCATAAGTGGGCCAACATTAGTCCTGGGATCTTACCACCCCAGCCAAGGAGTGGGCACTAGTTTCAGGACCGCTGTGGCCTCACAGTCAGACATGTCAGGACTCAGCTCACCCACCAGCAGGCCACAGCCAGCCTCAGGATCTTCTAAGCCCCAACCCCACCCACAGGGGAACCAACGCCTGTCCTGGGATAACTGCAGTCCTAGAGCCAGGAACATCAAGACCCAGCACCCTACCAGGAGGCTGGCACAACTCTGGGATTGCATGGACCCCACTTCCCCTTCCAGTAGGCTGACATCAGTTCTAAGACACCTCGGGATCCTGAGATAGCTGCTCCAGTATGTGGTTCCATCTACCAGAGGCCAACTTTAGCTCCACAATCCCTGGCCCTAAAACCAGCTACCTTGTGACCTGGCCTTGCCCACCAGTGGGCTGGCACCAGAACCAGGATTCCCCTGGTCATGTAGCAGCCATGATAGGACATGGCCTTGTCCATGAGTGGCCTGTAGCATCTGCACAAGTTAGGCCCTGGTAACCAAAGAGGCTGGGGACTGGCTATGCCTACCAGCAGGCCCACGGTAGTCAGCTCACAACAGAAGGTACATGCAGTCCACATAGAGGGCAGCCATCAGATTTGGTTACCAATGGGGAGTACACTTCTGGGCATGATAGGACATCTCCTACATATGGCTACTTCTCCAAGACTGGGAAATATAACCAACCTGCCAAAAATATAAAAATAAAATTAGGCAAAATGAGGTGACAAAGGAAGATGTTTAAATGAAGGAACAAGATAAAACTCCAGAAGAACTAAGGAAAGTGGAAGTAGGCTGTCTACCCACAGAAGAGTTCAAGGTAATGATCATAAAGATGCTCAAAGAACTCAGGAGAAGAATGGATAAAGACACTGATAAATTAAAAGTTTCTAACAAACAGATAATACAAAAAAGAACCAAACAGAGCTGAAGAATACAGTAACTGAATTAAAAGATACACTAAGGGGAGTCAGCAGTAGATTAAAATGAAACAGAGGAATAGATCAGTGACCTGGAAGAGAGAACAGTAGAAGGCACTCAAGATGAACAAGAAAAGAATTTAAAAAGTGAGGACAGTTTAAGAAACCTTTCAGACAACATCAAGCATAACATTCATATTATAGGGGTCCCAGAAAGAGAAGAGAGGGAGAAAGCAACAGAGATCATATTTGAGGACATAACAGCTGAAAATGTCTCTAACCTAGGAAAGGTATTAGACATCCAGGTCCAGGAAACACAGAGAGTCCCAAAGAGGATACAGCTAAAGAGGACCACACCAAGACATGTTTCAATTAAAATCGTAAAAATGAAAAATAAAGAGAGAATTAAAATTTGCAAGGGAAAAGCAGGTACTTCCCAAGTGGTGCAGCAGTAAAGAATCCGCCTGTCAATACAGGAAATGAAAGAGACCTGGGTTCCATCCTTAGGTCAAGAAGATCTCCTGAAGTAGGAAAAGTCTGCCTATTCCAGTATTTTTGCCTGGAAAATTCCATGGAGAGAGCAGCCTGGTGAGCTATAGTTCATGTGGTCACAAAGTGTCAGACGTGATCGCGTATGGATCCAAACAAGGGAAAAGCAACAAGTTATGTACATGGAAATCCCCATAAAGCTATGGGGTTTTTTCCAGCAAAAAATCTGCAGGCCAGAAGGGAGTGGCATAATATATCTAAAGTGATGAAAGGTAAAAATCTACAACCAAAAATACTCTACCCAGCAAGGTTATAATTTAGATTTGAAGGAGAGATGAAAAGTTTTACAAACAAGCAAAAGCTAAAAGAGTTTGGCACCACAAATCTGGCTTTATGAAAAATGTTAAAGGAATCTCTCTAAGTGGAAAATAAAAGGCCACACTAGAAATATGAAAATTAGGAAAGGAAAAAACCTCACTGGTAAAGGCAAATACACAGTAAAGGTAGTAGATCAACCATGTATAAAACTGGAAGGACGGTAAAAAGACAAAATTAGTAAAAATCATCTATATCTACTATAAGTAGTTAAGAGATACACAAACCAAAAAGATGTAAAATATGTTAAAAGCAGTTGAAAACAGTTAACACCTGTCTTTCGCAAAGTATTTCAAAATTTTAAGAGGAATAAATGCTTCCAAACTCATTCTATGTGGACAGCATCACCCTAATACCAAAACCACACAAAGATAACACACAAAAAAGAAAATACAGACCAATAAGACTGATGAACATAGATGTAAAAATTCTCAGCAAAGTCTTAACAAACTGTTTTCAATATACAGCATAAGAATCATATACTAAAATCAAGTGGGATTTATCCAAGGGTTGCAAGGATGGATCAATATCTGCCAATCAATCATGTGATATAGCATAGTAACAAATTGAGGAGTAAAAATGATATGATCATCTCAATACATGTGGAGGAAGCATTTGACAAAATTCACTACCCATTTATGATAAAAACTCTCAACAAAGTGGGAACATACTTCAACATAATAAAGATCATTTAAGACAAACCCCCAGCTGACATATACTTAATGATGAAAGCTGAAAGCATTTCCTCTGAGACCAGGAATAAGACAAGGATGCTTACTCTCACTACTTTTATTCAATATAGTTTTGTAAGTCCTAGCCATGACAGTCAGACAAGAAAAATAAAAGGAATCTAAATTGGAAAGGAAGAAGTAAAACTGTCACTGTTTGAAATGATACTATACATGGAAAATTCTAGTGATGCCATCAAAAACTGCTGGAACTCCTCAAGGAATCTGGTAAAGTTTCAGGGTACAAAGTCAATATATAGAAATGTGTTGTGTTTCTATGCACTAACAATGAACTATCAGAAAGAGAAATTAAGAAAATCATTTAATTTACAACTACATTGAAAAAATAAAATACTTAGGATTAAATCTATCTAAAGAGGTAAAAGACCTGCACTCAGAAAACTATAAGAAGCTGATGAAGGTTGACACATCAACTGTGTCAAACTGAAGATGACACAAACAGATAGGAAGATATACTGTGTTCATGGACTGCAAGAATTAATATTGTTAAAATACTAACTATACTACTCGGAGCAATCTACAGATTCAATGCAATCTCTATCAAAATATTTTTGGCATATTTTGTAGAACTAGAAAAAATAATTCTAAAACTTGTACAGAAACACAAAAGACCCTGAATAGGCAAAACAATCTTGAGAAAGAAAAAGCTGGAGACAGTATGCTCCTGGATTTCAAAATATACTATAAAGCCAAAGTAAACAAAACAGTATGGTACTGGCACAAAACAAACACTGGCACAAAAACAAACAAACAAACAAAAACAAGCTCATTAGAGCTCAGAAATTAACCCACATTTATACGGACAATTAATCTACAACAAAGGAGCAAGTATGTACAATGGAGAAAAGACACCCTCTTTAGTAAATAGTGCTGGGAAAACTGCACAGCTACATGCAAAAGAATCAGTCTGGATTGCTTTTTCACACCACACACAAGAGTTCACTCCGAATGAATTAGAGACTTAAAGGTAAGACCTGAAGCCTTTAGATTTCTAGAGGGAAATATAGGGAGCAAAATATTTGATATTGGTCTTAGCAAAAATATTTTTTGAATATGCCTTCTGAGACAAGGGAACAAAAGCAAAAATAAACAAATGGGACTGCATCAAACTCAAAAGCTTGTTGCACAGCAAAGGAAACTATTCACAAAACAGAAAGGCCACCTACTGCATGGAAGAAGATATTTGCAAATGATACATTTGATAAAGGGTTAATATCCAAAATACACAAAGAACACATACAACTCAACATCAAAAAGCCAACCCAACTAAAAAACAGTCAGAGGACATGAATAAACCTTTTTTCCAAAGAAGACATAAAAATTGTTAACAAACACATGAAAAGATACTCAATATCACTCATCAGGGAAATGCAAATCAAAACCACAAATATCACCGCATACCTATCAGAATGACTATTATCAAAAAGACAATAAATAGTGTTATCAAGGATGTAGAAAAAAGGATATCCTTGTGCACAGTTGGTGGAAATGTAAATTAGTGTAGCCATTATGAAAAATACTAAAGATATTCCTCAAAAGATTAAAAATAGAATTACTATATGATCCAGAAATTCCATGTCTGGCTATTTATCCAGAAACAAACAAACAAACAAAAAAACTAATTCAAAAAGGTACATCATCCCAATATTCATAGCAGCATTATTTATATTAGTCAAGATGTGGAAGAAAACTAAGTGTCCACAACAAATGAATGGATAAATAATATGTAAGATATCTATCTACACACACATACACACACACACATATACACACATACACACAATGGACTGTTAGTCACTCGGTCATTTCAAACTCTTTGTGACCTCATGGACTGCAGCATGCCAGGCTTCCTTGTTCTTCAGTCTCCTGGAGTTTGCTCAGACTTATGTCCATTGAGTTGGTGATGCCATCCAACCATCTCATCCTCTCTCACCCCCTTCTCCTTCTGCCCTCTATCTTTCCCAGCATTGGGGTCTTTTGCAAAGAGTTGGCTTTTCGCATCAGGGTGCCAAAGTATTGGAGCTTCAGCTTCAGCATCAGTCCCTCCAATGAATATTCAGGGTTGATTTCCTTTAGGATTGACTGGTTTGATCTTCCTGTCCCAGGGACTCTCAAGAGTCTTCTCCAGCTCAACAGTTCACAAGCATCAGTTCTTCAGCACTCAGCCTTCTGTATGGTCCAACTCTCACATTCATATGTGACTACTGGAAGAACCATAGCTTTGACCATAATCTGCCATAAAAAGAAGCCTAGCCATTTATAACAACGTGGATGGACCTGTAGGGTGGGTATTAGGCTAAGTGAAATAAGTCAGACAGAGAAAGAAAAATACTATATGATTTCACTTATATGTGGAATCTAAAAAACAAAACGGATGAACAAACATAACCAAATAGCAACAGACTCTGATACAGAGAACAAACAGGTGGTTGCCAGAGAAGAGGGCAGTGGAGGGAGAAGAAGAATAGGTGAGAGAGACTGAGAGGTACAAACTTTCATATATAAAATAAATAAAATGTACAGACTTCCTTGGTGACTCAGATGGTAAAGAGTCTGCATGCAACACAGGAGATCCAGGTTCAATCCCTGGGTCAGGAAGATCCCTTGGAGAAGGAAATGGCAACCCACTCCAGGATTCTTGCCTGGAAAATCCTATGGACAGAGGAGCCTGGTGGGCTATATTTCACGGGGTCACAAAGAGTCAGACACGACTGAGTGACTAAACACACACAGGTATGCAATGTACAGTGTGGGGAATATAGTGAATAATTAAATAACATTTTTGTTTGGCGATAGATGTTAACTAGACTTATCATGCTGTTAATTTTGAAATGTATAGAAATATCAAATCACTAAGTTGTATACCAGTATCTAACAGTGTTGTAGGTCAGTTATAGTTGTAAAACAAACAAGCAAACAAACTCATAGGAAAAAAGATCATATTTGTGTTTACCAGAGGTTGGAGGGGTAGGAGGAGGCAGAATTGGAAAGCTGTCAAAAGGTACAAACAATCAGTTACAAGATAAATAATACTGGGAATGTAATGACTGAGCGACTGAACTGAACTGAACTGAATGTACAACATGATTAACCCTGTTGTACATTTACATGAAAGTTGTTAAGAGCGTAAATCCTAAGAGTTCTCATTACAAGGAATAAAGCTTTTCTATTTGTTTAATTTTGCATCTATATAACATGATGAATGTTCACTTAATTTATTGAGATAGTCATTTCATGATACATGTAAGTCAAATCATTTGGCTGCACACCTTAAACTTATAGTGCTGTATGTCAATTATGTTTCAATAAAACTTGAGGAAAAAATAATCCTGCAGATCAATTGAAGTGATTAGTGAAACATTGAATATATGATCAAGAAACATAAAAATATCAACACAAATACTGCACCATTTGTGAGATGTGCTAATTAATGTAAACCTTTTACCAGGCATGATAATGACAAAGTGATTTTGCAGTATTTTGCACCAAAAATTGTCTTTCAAACATACGTTGGTAAATGGATCACTATATTTTACTGTGATGATAAACCCAAGCCATATTTTAAAGAATACTATAGAATTAACTCCTATATTACATGTTGATAGACAATAACAGATGAAAAAATTTTGCCAACAGATGAGTCATTCTGCTATCTGATAAAACTGAAAAGGCAGTGGGAAAAAAGCCTTGCTATCTAAAAACATCAGAGACATTTATCTGGGGGAGGGGTTCCTCTACCAGGGGAGCTAAAAGCAAATGTGGAAACTCAAAACCATCAAAGTAAAGCTGCTTATCCTCCTAGCAACTGGCATGACATCATATACAATGAACTCTTACTTGGACATCTTATCACACAGAAATGCTTTGATGTCAGTTTAGAATCAAGGACTTGTATATGCTTCTTAAATAATCAGAGGTTTCTATCTTTATAAACTGTTACAAAGTTCTTGTGTTAAAACAAGTTAAGACAAGACTGCTTTTTTAAAATGATGACATCTAGCATTTGTAAATGTATTAACTGTATGAAGAACATATATGTGTGTTTGAAATGAGGATATAACTGAGGATATATATATACATATATATATACAGATATACATATACATATCCTCAGTTAAACTTAGTATTTATGCTTGGAAGGACTTTAGAAACTTTCAAACCTATAAAATTCTGTTATTTCAAAATAGTTCATGAGTTTTATAGCAATTTAGTCATGGAAATACATATCATGATAAACATTCCAGTTAACTTTGGTAATTTTTCTCCATAATAATAAGAAATTATAGGATTTGTAGAGACCAAGTGTTTAGGCAGCTGCTACCAACGAGAGGTATTTGAGCTATGGACTTGATTCAAATAGCAACTAAGACTCCATGTGTGGATGGAATGCTAGAATTTTAGAATTTTATACCTGGAAGGGACACGAGAGATTTTTGAGTACAATCCTCTCATTTTACAAGAAAACTGAGGACCAGAGAAGCCTAATGATAAATAATTTGACTTATATTTAGATACCAAAAAACAACTAGATAAAAAGCAGTTCCAGAGTAGGAAATCCACAACCAAGTCAAATATCTTACAACCTTCAGCTGATTGTATACTTCTCTCCTTGTTTTAATCCAAAAGATGGATAATTTTTATTATCTATCAACTTCTAGTTGCTTGGAAGGGCATAGGGAACCCTGAACAGAAGAAATCCTGGTGTTTGACCTGGTTACCACACAGGGGTCTTCAGTGAGTCCAGGGAGGATGGACTGCCTAAAATTCACCAAGTTGTTAGGGCTTTCAAGCCTCACTGGCTTTCAGGGCAAGGGCTGATGATAAAAGGAAATGTTCATATTGAGTCTACTGTGTACTCACCACAGAACTTTACATATATCAACCCACAGTAATTCTATGAGGCAAGTATTAGCATAATTCCCATTTTATAGATGAGGAAACTCAGGTACAAAAAGGTTAAATAACTTGTCCAATGTTATGCAGGCAGCAGTAAATTGTAGAGCTGGGATTAGCAACTGTTAGTCTGGCTCTAGCCATTCTGCTAAGCTACCTCAAAAGAATATTAATAGCATTCTTTCTAAGAGGGTTTCCCTGGTGGCTCAGACAGTGAAGAATCTGCCTGCAATGCGGAGACCTGAGGTCAATCCTTGAGTCAGGAAGATCGCCTGGAGAAAGGAATGGCTACTCACTCCAGTATTTTTGCCTGCAGAATTCCATGGACAGAGGAGCCTGGTGGGCTACAGTCCATGGGGTTGCAAAGACCTGGACACAACTGAGTGACTAACATACACACATACATCCTTTCTAAGGGACTCTAAACAATCGACTTGTGTAATCTGCATTATAATCCTATAAATACCTAATATTATTAACTCCACTTCATAAATGTAAAAACTGGGGGACAGGTTAGGTAAATTTAAGGTAACACAGCTACTGAGTTTCAGAGCCAGAATTTGAATCCAAGCAAACTGGCTGTATAGATATTGTTATTAACCGTTGGTTAAGCAAACGGTTTTGTTTTGCTTATTGGCAACATTTATTCACATTAAACTTTGAAAATATATTTAATCTTTACTTCCCTGGTGGTACAGTGGTTAAGAATCCATCTGCCAATGCAGGAGACATGGGTTTGATCGCTGGTCTGGGAAGATCCCACATGCCACGGAGCAACTAAGCCCACGTCACAGCTACTGAGGCAGTGTGCCGCAACTGCCGAAGCTCACACGCCTAAAGCCTGTGCTCTAAAACGAGAGAAGCCGCCACAGTGAGAAGCATGCACGCCACAAAGAAGAGTGGCCCCTGCTCGCTGCAATGAGAGAAAGCCTACAGCAATGAAGACTTGGTGTAACCAAAAAAATATTTTAAAAATATGCATTTAATCTGAGAAACATCAAGCAATAGATAACTTCTAAAATATGTTACTTAAATATATTACCAACATACTTTTTTTAAAGAATATAATGTGCTAATGAAATGTACTGTTTAAGTGGCAATGTGTTTGCTTCAAGAAATCCTTGCAAGAATGGCTGGACTTTTATTCATATTATTGCAAAAACTAATGCTAATTCATTTTCTTATGAAGATATATGTGACAACAGATTGAAAATTCTCCTTAAACATCTGTCTCTAAGGTGATATCTCAGGGAAATATTACTTTGACTAGTAATGTTTGAGTTATGTTTATGTTATTGGCAGAAAGATTTGGGGTACTTAATAAAATTTTCAGATACGTTACAGTAGACTTCTCTGGGTCAAATATGTTAATAAAACATGACTAAAATATATTTGACTTTATATTAGAGTTTCTAAGTGTAGCTCTATAATTACTGTATTTTATATGGAAATTCTATAAAATTATGTAATATATAATTGAGGATGAAATCTTTACAACTGTGGAGTTTATTACCATGATCCTTTTTATAATAAATGGAATGCCATTAATTTGCTTGGCTATAGGATATGCACATGGAGTTGCTTTCCTTGCACTCCTCTCATATTGAAGGTGAAGACGTGTGAGGGCACCTAACAGAGTTAGTGATGTAGTATGACTGCAATTGCTGCTGCGATTCACGGGGTCGCAAAGAGTCGGACACGACTGAGCGACTTATCTGATCTGATCTGATCTGATGGCTTAGACGGTAAAGAATCTGCCTGCAAATGTGGGAGGCCCAGGTTTGATCCCCTGGAGAAGTGAATGGCTACCCACTCCAGTACTTTTGTCTGGAGAATCCCATGGACAGGGGAGCCTGGTGGGTTACAGTCCATGGGGTTGCAAAGAGTTGGACACAACTGAGCAACTAAGCATGCATGCACATATGACTGCAGTTAACAAAGATGATGTCAGTTTTGAACCCTCTGGTTTCTAGGAATATCAAATTTACGGTCTTCTCAACAACTAATCCAACCATACCATATTAAATATTCTCATAGACTGTGAAAGTGAAAAGTAAAAGTCACTCAGTCGTGTCCGACTCTTTGTGACCCCATGGACTGTATAGTCCATGGAATTCTCCAGGCCAGAATACTGGTGTGAGTAGCTTTTCCCTTCTCCAGGGGATCTTCCCAACCCAGGGATCGAACCCAGGTCTCCTGCATTGGAGGCATATTCTTTACCAGCTGAGACACAAGTGAAGCCCAAGAATACTGGAGTGGATAATCTATCCCTTCTCCAGTGGATCTTCCTGACCCAGGAATCGAACTGGGGTCACCTGCATTGTAGGTGGATTCTTTACCAGCTGAGCTATCAGGGAAATTTTTCATAGGTTGTAAATTTTTCCAAAAAATTTCAGTAAGACCAATAAGGATAAATATAAAAACCTATCCCAGAGTCTTGTGTTAAAAACTTAAATGGCACTAATAAAACAGAATTGATAAGAAAATACAGAGATAAAAGTGGAGTTGGTTTAGGAGAAGAAAGTATGTCAATAGAAAACTGAAATAAAAAAGGAAAACTTGAAAAAGGTCAATTGAAAAGTCAATATCTGCAGAAAACAAAAGAAGGAAAACAAAAAGAAAAAACACAACAGGAATGTGAAGGAAAAATGAACATAAATTAATGAGAATAATAGAAACCAAAAGAGAAAACTGAAGAAGACCAGAAGACCAAAGCACACATTTTTAACAAAAAAATTTTGTGCCACACCACACGGCTTGTGGGATCTTAATTCCCTGATGAGGATTTGCACACACACCTTCTGCAATGGAAGCATTGAATTCTAACTACTGGACTGCCAGGGAAGTCCCCAAACAAAAAGATTTTTAACAAAAAATCTGTAAGAACGGTAATATTAATATTTAATACTCAAATAGCTGTACATATTAAAATTGACCCTATTATGAGGTAAGCAGATATTCTTTGCACCAAAAGGAAGTCACAGTGCAGATCGGTAGGGCTTTGGAAAAAAATCCATGTTCTCTATTTCAGATAATTATTCTTTTTAAAAAGAGCTCCTATCTTGCCATGTAGTTGTGGGTAGAGACTGAATGCCTAACCATGGAACATCAAGTGACCATAATAACTGAGCTTCCTTTTATGAAATGAGTGTTATTTGGACCACCAAATGATGAGGTTGAGTGTGCTTGGCAGAAATCTATTATCATATAAGATATTGGATTTGAACAAAGATGAAAGACATAAGTAATTGCATGAGGAGTTCTTCAACAATGATTCTTCCTCTCCTTCAACCTATACTTATGGCCTTGTGGGAGTTTCTTATCACTGGTTTATCCAGTAGGAAGATAACAAATCCAGGACTGGTTTCCAAATGGTTCTTCATGATTTGCTGGCATCCAGGCACATGGTTGCATCATTATAGTTCCAGTGGAGAGATAGTTCTGGAGAGCAGTAATAGAGGGGAAATTCTTTTAATGAGCATAATTGAGAGCAACACATTTGAATGCCCACGTTATCTGAACTGAAACACGATCAGAAATATGGAGCTTCAGTGATTCACCAGCACTTGCTAACATTTGGATTGGATTGTCAGGGACTCGGAGAAGACAAGATTGGAATATTGATACAAGAAGGTCTGGGGAAGAGGTATATGAATGGCTCTCGCAGAACACAGACAGGGTGTAAAGATATTTGTTCCATGCAAATATTTATCAAAGGGTATCACTTGAAGAGGAGGCTTTCAATAATCAGGGGGACAAAGTGATGCTCTCTTGATGTCTGTAAGCCACTGTCCACAGCCACCCCAATGCTTTCTTAATGGACCCATGTGTAAAGTGGTCATATGTCTTGAAATGAGGCTCTGCACAGGCTCAGCAATATTATCTATTCAGGAAGGCAGACCTTGTAGCCTTACTACAAATTAGCTGAATTACCAAATTACCACTGAGTGCTTAACTAGTTAACAGCATAAACCAACACTTGGTCTTCTATTTGATATCCTTCTTGGAGGGACAAGCCAGCTATCTGTTGAGTACACTGGACTACTTCCCTCATGGAAGAGGACAGAAATTTTTTCACTGGGTTATACATACAGACACACACATACATATTATAGATTTGCCCTACCTGCTTTTGCTGGCATCACCATCCATGGACTCATAAAACGTCTTACTCATTTTCATTCTATTCTGTACAACACTGGTTCTGATTAAGTACCTGGCCTGACAGAACAGTGGAGTGGCTTACTCAAGATTCAATCAGTTTGAAGACAACATCCAAAATGTGGTTTATCTCCCATCTTTTATTATCCACATCTTACATCTTAAAATGCAGCACATGCTCTGAATCGGAGCCCAGGACGTGGTACAGTCCTTCCCATAGCCAGACTAAAGAGTGGAATAAAAAGGATGGAAGGGGAGTGGCTCTTCTCACTATTATACCTAAAATCCTGATTGCAGAGTTTCTGCTTTTCATCCCCCTAACATCAAACTCTAAAGATCTGGAGATCTTGATTCTTGGGATAGGAATGCTTCTATCAGGGACCACAACAATCGTTCTTTTACTGGACTGGAAGATGAAACTGCCAGAATGGATGTTCAGTGCTCTCCATGCTTCTGAACCAGCAGATTAGCTTTTTTTGGATGGAGAGATGGATCCTGATTATGAAGGGAAAGTTGTATTGCTGGAACACTGTGAGGGTAGGAAGGACTATGTCTTCAACCGAGAATGCTATTGAGTTCACCTCTTAGTACTTCAATGTTCAAAAGTAAAATTTAATGCAAATTTCAGCAACCAAATCAAGGCAGGACCACTGAGCATTTAGGAATGAAAGACTGAGTCACCTTTTCAATCTGAATTCATCTGCAAATTCTTACAGATCCACATTCCTTTGTCCACAATTCTGTAATCAAAAAGCATTGAAAATTGAGAGCATTTTCACATTTTGCCTGATCTGTAATCATTCAGCAGTAAAACCTGAGTAGAACTGATGTGAGGTAACTTATAGACTTTATTTTCCCACTTAGTGTGAATATTTATGTTTTGCAGAAACATTAATGCATCTGATTATAGGTTACTGCTTCAGAACTCACGTGGAGTATTAGGTAATTATGCAGTATTTGGAACATACTTTTGAAAATCCCAAATATATTATTTATGAAACATATCCAGGCTTTAAGGGTTTCAGATGAGGATTGTGAGGCTGTACCAGCAGTGTTACAAGAATGTGCTGGATATGTTAATTAAAAAAATCTTTGCTGAACTTTTTCACTGGTGTTATGGGGTGAATTCTGCCCCCACCTCTGCCATTCACATTGAAGTACTCCTAGTACCTCAGAATGTGACTGTTTTTGAAGACAGGGTCTTCAAAGAGGTAATTAAGATAAAACGAGGTCCTTAGTTTAGGCCCTATTCCAATATAACTGGTGTCCTTACAAGAAGACGAGGTTAGGACACATACACAGAGGGAAGATCACATGAAGAAACAGAGAGAAGGCAGCCATCTGAAAGCCAAGGAGAGAGACCTCAGAAGAAACCAACCTTGCTGACACCGGGACTTCCAGCCTCCAGAATTGTGAAAAGATACCTTTCTGCTGCTGAAGCCACCTAGTCTGTGGTATTTTATCTTGGCACCCTAGAAGCTAATGCAACTGATAACATATAATTTTTATAACCAACAAAATACCAAAAAAACACCAACAACTAAACAAAAACCTATCAACCTTTTTTTTTTTTTTGAGTTTTACACATCATTTATTTGTTTAATTCAAAAGTTTTAAATTTTATTTTATTTTTAAACTGTACAATATTGTATTAGTTTTGCCAAATATTGAAATGAATCCGCCACAGGTATACCTGTGTTCCCCATCCTGAACCCTCCTCCCTCCTCCCTCCCCATACCATCCCTCTGGGTCGTACCAGTGCACCAGCCCCAAGCATCCAGTATCATGCATCAAACCTGGACTGGCGACTCGTTTCATACATGATATTATACAGGTTTCAATGCCATTCTCCCAAATCTCCCCACCCTCTCCCTCTCCCACAGAGTCCATAAGACTGATCTATACATCAGTGTCTCTTTTGCTGTCTCGTACACCGGGTTATTGTTACCATCTTTCTAAATTCCATATATGTGTGTTAGTATACTGTATTGGTGTTTTCCTTTCTGGCTTACTTCACTCTGTATAATAGGTTCCAGTTTCATCCATCTCATTAGAACTGATTCAAATGTATTCTTTTTAATGGCTGAGTAATACTCCATTGTGTATATGTACCACAGCTTTCTTTTCCATTCATCTGCTGATGGGCATCTAGGTTGCTTCCATGTCCTGGCTATTATAAACAGTGCTGCGATGAACATTGGGGTACACGTGTCTCTTTCCCTTCTGGTTTCAACCTTTTAAAGTATGATTGGTTTTACAGTTGTAGCTTATTATTGTTATACTTTGAGTTCTTTCGGGAAGGGTTTCTAGCTTATTTCTGCCTAATTTATACAATTTTTTCCCTCAAATTCCAGTTGATAAGCAAGATGGCATTCATTTCAGTTATTAGCTCCTGTTGCCTAATAACTATATACAAAACCTTAATACATATTTTGTATTGTCATTGTTATGCTTGTCTTATGGTATAAGCTCAAAATTCATCAGAACATCCTGGGGGCTCTGGGATCCAAGGTCAAGTTTCTGATCGAAAGCCAGTGCACTCAATCTTTTTTATCCACCTCCGCAGAGAACCGAATCCTGTGTGCAGGATCCCACACAGAGTTTCAGTAACTTCTCCAGTCTTCACCATTCTTGGAAGCATAACAGAATGGAAATTAATATTATTATATCAATGATCCAGGGATATTTTAATTTTTTGGCTGTGCCATGTGGCTTTCGGAATCTTAGTTCTTTGAGCAGGGATTGAACCTGGGCCACCTGCAGTGGAAGCATGGAGTCCTAATCACTGGACCACACCAGGGAATCCAGGGATCACTTTAATTTTAAAAAGGTATATCATTAGTAAACTTCAACAATTTGGTCCTCCCCAGAAAATGAATTTCTGGTTATTTTATAAGGACTACTTGGCAAAGTTGTAAAGTACAGTTTGAAGGGCTGCTGTAAATTTCAGCATAACAGGCTATAAGTCTTGGTATGAAAAAATACCTCATTGTAGAATTGTGACACAGGTGAATGTATTTGTTCTGAGAATATTTATGACTGCCTACTACGTGTCAGACTATCCTAGATGCAATGATAAAAACAATAAATAAATGTTCCTACACTTCTTGAGTTTATGAATCAGAGATGAAGTTTATTTCATAGTGTGTGTGTGAGTCGTTCAGTCGTGTCCAGCTCTTTGCGACCCCATGGATTGTGGCCTGCCAGGTTCCTCTGTCCATGGGATTCTCCATGCAAGAACACTGGAGTGAGTTGCCATGCCTTTCTCAGGTGATCTTCCCGATCCAGGGATTGAATCCAGGTTTCTTGCATTGCAGGAAGATTCTTTACCGTTTCAGCCACCGGGGGAAGTACGGTTTCATAGTGGTGGATGCTATATTCTAGCAAAATGGTGATTTGCAGCACTGGGGATTTTTTGCTCCATTTGCTTTTCTTTTGATTTAAAAATACTTTGTTGCCATCTTGCCATCTTTTGCAAGTAGGCCAGTTTTTGTTAAGCTCATTGATAATCCATCCAGTTGAGGAACTTAAAAAATCACAATACCTTAGAGCTGAAGGAACCTGAATTGAGATAATAATTTTAACCCCTTTATTTCACAGAGGGGAAAAAAGGAAATGACTTACCTAAATCTACCCATTGTATTACCAAGAGATTGAAGACTAGGCCTTAGATCTCTTGTGTGCCTTCCTCATAGTTCCTGGGTTTCTGCATCGAGGTGGGAATTTTAAGCTATGCTTGCCAAAAATACAGGTGGTGCAATAAGTTCAGAAATGGCTGTAAACTGTAAACCTCATTTGGTTAACCAAAAAGTAACAGACACACAAAAAATAAACTTGTGGTTACCTAAGGGGAGAGGGAAGCAGGGAGGGGCAAATTAGGGATTAACAAACTAATATGTATAAAATAGATAAGCAACAAAGATATATTGTATAGTACCCAAAATTATAACCATTATCTTGTAACAATTTATAGAGTATAATCTGTAACAATATTGAATCACTATGCTGCAGCCTGAAATTGATACTGTTAGTCAACTATACTTCAATTGAAAAAGGAAAGAAAACATGACTTGGTGAAAGACTGACAGGATATTTGAGCTCTAACCTGGCCAGTTCATTAAAGAAAACATTTAACCTGGTCCCTAAATTCCTTGTCTTTCAAATGTAGTTAGGCTAGTTGATGAGAACATTTGCATAGTCACAAATGTGTAAATTTCCAGACCTTTAAAACACGAATTTGTGTAAAGAGATTTACAAAGTGCCTGCACATAGTGCTAAAGAGTGTTTGTTTTTTTTTAATTAGGCCAAGTCTGAGAGCCTAAGCAAAGTTCTTGGTCAGCGAGGTGACACAATGTTACCAAAATTTTATTTTTAAACTGGTTGTGAATTACTGAATAGATTGAGGAGGTGGGGCTGAAGCTCAGAGACTAGTTGGATGGCAACTGCCAGAGTCCAGGAGGGCATCCAGTACGTTGAAGTAAAATCAGACCTGGGAGGACAGTGTTCTTTTTTTTTTTTTTTTTTTTTGATTTATTATTAATTGAAGGATAGTTACAATATTGTGTTGGTTTCTGCCATACATCAACATGGATCAGCCACAGGTATACATATGTCCCCTCCTTCTTGAGCCTCCCTCTCTCCTTCCACTCCACCCACGCCACCCTCCTGGGTTGTCACAGACCCCTGGTTTGAGTTCCCTGAGTCATACAGCAAATTCCCACTGGGTCTCTATTTTACAGATGTTAGTGCGTATGTTTCCATGCTACTCTCTCCATTCATCCCACCCTCTGAAAGTGTTCTTTCCTTAACAACGTTCAGGGCATATCAAGCTCATTATTTAAAAAGAAGAAAAAAGGTCTTATGAGTGTTTTCTTCATTGTTTTTTTTTTTGAAGCAGTTACTGTAGAGGCCTCGGAGTCGAGAAGAGCGCATCTGCAATTAAACCAGGGTTAGAGTCCTAGCTTTATCCTTTTCTAATTATGTAATATAGAGGAAATCACCTAACCTCTCCTGAGCCTCAGTTTCTTCTCCTCCGGAGTAAGGGCAACAATCCTTACTTGGTAGAGCATTCGTGTGCACAAAACCAAGTGGCTCAAAGCACCTAGCAATGGCGCTCACTGGCTCCCGCCTGTCCCCGGGGATCCTTCGGGCTGGGCAGACGCGCCGAGACGCGCCAGGCCCGGAAAGCGGTTCTACCTGGAGACCGCGGCCGCGCTCTCTGGTCCGGAGCTGAGATGACCTCCGAACGCCGGCCCACCTCGGCCCAGGCTTCCGGCGGGATGGCACAAGATAACCCCGACAGAGCGGCTCGGGGGACGCCCAAGGGAAGCAGGCGGCTCGGGGCAGAGAGGTGGCGACGGCGTTGGACGCTGCGGCGGCCACCCCTACGCCGCCGCCAGCGAACTCCCCGCGAGTGCTGGGCCGCGCTGGCCGCGTTTGAAGTCTCCGGCGCGGCCGCTGGTTGGCTGGCGCGGGTCACGTGGCCCAGGCAGGAGTTTCCCCGACAGCTGGAGGCTGCGTGGGATCCGGCGGCGGCTCCGGAGCTCGGCGGTGCGGCCTTCCCCACCCCCTCCCTCCCTCTTCCCCCGCCCGCTTCCGCCCGGCTTATTATCCTCCTTATTGACAAACAGAGCGGCTGCGGCGGCGACTCTCGGCGTGCGTTTGTAGCCAAGTCATGGGAGACAAGAAGAGCCCCACCAGGTAACAGCGCCCGGGCCCCGGGGCCCGGACTGTGCAGGCGGCGGGGCCCTTGCGCCGGGCTTCGGGCGGCCGCCTCGCTCGCCGCCGGGGCAGCGGGACGAGAACGGGGGCGGTGCCGCCGCTGTGCGAGCGCTGCCGCGTGAAGGGCCGGCGCCGGCCGCCCCACAATGGAGCCGCGATGGCGGCGGCCCCGGGTGTCCAGCGGCAGCCCTGGGTGTCCAGCGGCGGCCCCGGGTGTCCAGCGGCGGCGGCTACTGCTGCGGCCGTGCTCGCGCCCCCGCCTTCCTGACTCCCCTCCCCCTCCGAGCGAGAGCCTGGCGCGCCGGGGACCGGCGGGGCGGGGGTCGCGGCACTGGGGCTGGGGGCGGGGCGGGGGCGGCTGCGGGGCCCGGGCGCGGCCCGCTGGTGACCCCGCGCCGCGTCGTGTCCGGGTTATGTCCTGCAGGCCGAAGCGGCAGCCGAAGCCGTCCTCGGATGAGGGTTACTGGGACTGTAGCGTCTGCACCTTCCGGAACAGCGCCGAGGCCTTCAAGTGCATGATGTGCGATGTGCGGAAGGGCACCTCCACCCGGTGAGTCCCGGGCCTGCCCCGCGCGCCGCCAGCCCCCGGGGTCCCGGCGCCGAGGACGCCCCTGCGGCCGCCGCCCCCTCCCAGGATATTGGCAGACCCGGCGGGCCGAGGCGAGACTGAGGTGGTGGCCGCGATAGGAACTGGGTCAGATTGATCACGACCCGAGCAATGCTTTGCGGTGAGGGTAATTGAAGAGGCTGTGATGTTTTTTGCTGCCAAGAGAGACTAAATTATTTAAGGGAGGCATTAGCTCTGCCGCGATTAATTTGTGTCGCTGGATGTAATGCCACCCCCACCCCCCCATCCGCACCACATTCTCTGGATGAAATAACGTTGGCTGCATTGTTGTGATAGTGTGTAGGAATCAGAAAAATCATGAAAACCTCTTTAGGAGCAAACGATGTAATTTAATTTCGTTCCTCAAAAAAAGTATCTGATTAGAGAATACACAATAGATTAAGCTTCCTTTTTAAATATAGACTCTGGAAAGGTCAAATCAGGGATTTGTGTAGTGTTTTAAATCTCAGTTCTTTAATGTTTTATAAATAGTTGGAGGTGAGCCCAAGTCACAGGGACACATTTTTCCTGAAAGTATCTGAATATCTTTAGTTTGATTAAATGGCAATTTATTTTACTATACAAATGAGATAAAATGATCTCTGCCTATTTTCAGTCTTTATTTCATTGTCAGCTTACAGCATGATAACAGTCTTTTAAAAAACCACTTAGGTGTATTAAGTGGATAAAGACGATCATTCAGGAGATTCAAAGTCAGTGACGTTCTTGAACTGCCAGCACTTGGTTGCTGTGATTTGTGGCCTGATATTTAGAGGGCATATATTTTTGATTAAAGTTTCTTGGAAAGTGAATTATCATGAGTATACGAATGCAATATACTGTTGCTTTTGAAAAGGGCTATATGATATTAACCTTGGGGGAATATATTCAGTAGAAGTTATGATTCTAAAAACGAGATATCTTGATTCTAATTAAATTTTAAATGTAAAGACATAAATGGTTATAAAAACTTTAAATTTTAAGATTTGCTTATTGAAGCTAGCTGCTTTTGACATACTTGTCTTTTTGTAAACCATAATATACTGTTTGTATAGTCTCATTAAATTCAATAAATTGTTAAATATTTTTCTGATATCTTTTAAAAAGCAAACTTTCGAACAACTACTAAATTCAAGGGAATGTAACAACATACGAAAAAGGAAAAAGCACCATTTGCTGAAATGAATGTGGTAGCTATTTTTGGACCCGTGATTTAAGTATTTTGAAAAGCAAAGTATCTTTATACCTTTTAGTTTATATAAGGTTTGATTTGGTTTAGATTGTATTTGTTTATCTATGCAGTACTTTGTACTGTTTTAAATGCTCAATAAGCAATGTTAAGAAAAGGCAGGAACTTTAATGTGGAGACAGTTATAATCTTAAACTCTGGTACAGTATTGTTGCTTTTTGTTGTTCCCTTTCTATGTTCTTGTAGCCATTAGAAAAATACTGAAACTAGAAGAGCCTATATGTTTATTTGCAGGGACAGCAAGGAAGGGGGGAAGCTGGTGTCCTACTCCACAGCCAGTCTTGGGGTTAGAGGAACCCTGAGAAATAGAGTAGGTGGTGGCAGCTCAGAAGAGAAGAAACAGGCCGAATACCTGGCACCTGGAAGAAGAAGGAATATAGTGCACAGGGGAGTTGGCCCGGGACAGAGAAGTGGGCCTAGTTTAAAAGAGGTTTGAGGCCCACGTTGGGGGCCCCTGACATTTTTTACCAGTACATCTGAGCTC
The DNA here is from genome assembly GCF_002263795.3 of Bos taurus. Lineage (NCBI taxonomy): Eukaryota > Metazoa > Chordata > Mammalia > Artiodactyla > Bovidae > Bos > Bos taurus. The sequence goes on from NC_037332.1 coordinate 38,458,560, forward strand.
TTATAGATCCAATTTTTAGTGGTGGAAACATTTCTTGAGAAGGACTCAGAGAAGCATTGTCATTTGGATTGAAACTGAAGAGGCTCTGGGCAACTCACCAGAAGTCTAAGGGACACTCTGTTCCTAAAAGTAAGTGTTCTACACTACGACCCTCTCAGCTTCTTCCTTCCTCTCTCTGAATTTGTCTCTTCTCTTTTGATTTTGGCCCTAAGTTAAACCTAAGAGCTCTAATTTCTCTGTTATTTGTTACTTTTCTCCCACTGTTTCTGAAATGCAGAGTGGAATCCATGTTTGGAGAGAACAATGGAACAGGGCATTGTTAATAGGGCAGATATTGATTGCACCACAAAATATTTGCCTCTCTGGTGGTGTTAGAAATACAGAATTAAAGGACTATATAATACTCAGGAGCAGAAGTTTCAGTAGTTGGAAGAAATAATTCTCTACGACTGACATGTTAATTAGCAGTTAGGGTAATTTCAAGAATGAGGTTGGCGATTACCAAGGCAGGGACTGGATAGCTGCAAAGCAGAAGGAGGCAGTTTCCTAATGACTTGTTTGTGAGACTGACAGACGGGACTTCAGTCCCTTGGGTCAGACTGATCTTTGAACTGATTCTGTCTTAGTTGCCAAATGTGAGGCCATGTCTAAGCCAATCCCAGACATTTGAAAAACTTTTCTTTTTAAACCTCCAGAGAAGATGGAGTCTGTGGTCTCCCTTTAAAGTCTTTCTGGCAAGTCTTTTTTGTTTAAAGGATATCTAGTTCAAATCCTTTTATATTGCAACAGAAGATCTTTTCCTTTGACAATATCCCTGGTAAGTCATGTTTTTTTGCAGAGTAGCTGTATGAAATAAAATGGGGTTATATTCATAGCAGAGTTTTAAGATGAAATGTGATTTGAAGTAACTTCAATTCCTAAATTGTTAGCTTCTTTAAATGTATGCCATTTCCCCAATTGAATTGCAATTTTGTACTTGCTGGCCTTAGTTAGTTTAAATTTGATTAATTTTTAAAAAAAAATCTAAACTCTAAATAACTAGATAGTTCCAGTACTGAAAGTTTTATACATTGTGCTTTTGTAAGAAAATCAATGACAAATGTCAGTCTGACAGGAAAAATCGAAGAAGTTACAGTGACAATTACTATTAAAAGTGCTACACATTTTCCTTTATCTTTATATTTCATTCTTTTAAGGCAATAGTGTCTCAGATATAAGTCTAAGAAACTTTAAAAAATCAAGAACAATTCTGAATTATCAGAGAAAAAGAAGTAGCATAGCGTGTGTGAGGTAGTACAATCAATATGTTGAGTTAGAGTGGTATCTTATTGTCACTTCATATAGGAATGGAAATTAATGCTTAATTCAGATTGTAGATATTTGAAAATGAAAGTTGATAGAGCTATTTGGTTTTGAACTGTGATCTAAATGAATACTTAAAAACACCTAGCCCAGAGCAGGCTTTCAAATGTAATTTCGAGTATAATAGGTAGTGTTGTATTTTCTGAGGGTAAATTGTATTAGTTCCTTTGGGTTTCTCAGAGATGTTACAAGAATGATGAGAAAGGTTTCATGTATTAGCAAGAGCACTAGGTGTTATACTAGGAGTTTAACCATGAATTCTTATTTTTAACCACTTCAACATTCAGCAATGTTTACTGAACATCTTATTTTGTCCTGGGGTTGAGCTAGGTACTAGACTTACAGTGGTGAACAAAATAGATACTTGTTTCTTCTATAAAACTTTATGATTTGCTGTCAGTTCAGAAACACTTTGAATTGTACCCAATTCTATACATGAGGTCGTATTAGTAATTCTTAATGTGTAAGCAGAAGAGGTGAAATTTTCTTATTTAAAAAAACAGTGTTTATAATTAAATACAGCATTATGGTTAGGATTTGACTGTTGGTAAAAAGAGTGATTTAGTTTCTATAAAATGGAAGTAAATGATAAAATTCACATTTTTTTGAAGAAACCTTAAACCAGTTATCATCTGATAAAAATCTTTTCAGTGTCATTGTTGTCATGCTTGCTTTCTGTCTTCTAATTTGAGGCTTGGCACAGATTTCATCTAGACTCTTGTGTGAGAATGTGGAGAAAAACACTGAGGACCATCTCAGGCAGTGTGTTTTTCAGAAATGCAGAGTTGTGAGCCTCCCTTACCTGAGGAACCTTTCCCACCACACAGTTATATTGTTCATAGACTTCTGATTCTAAGAGGTTGGCTTATTTTCTCTACATCTTGGGTTAGAGTAGCCACACGGTTCTTTGTTTACAGAGAAATTTAAAAAAGTGATTAGTGTTTGGATAGTAATGGTTTTCAAAGTGTGAACCAAGAGTCCCTAAAGACTTCTTAGGGAGTCTGTAAACTCCAAACAATTTTCATAATCATTCTAAGATGTTACTTGCCTTTTTCACTGTGTTGACACTTGAGGTGGTGGTACAGAGTTAATGCTGGGTAACGTTGTTGGCTTGGGGCTTTGCTGGTGGCTCGGTGATTAAGAATCTGCCTGCCAGTTCAGGAGACGCGGGTTCAGTCACTGATTTGGGAAGATTCCACGTGTCTCGGAACAACTAAACCCATATGCCACAACTACTGAGTACTAGAGCTCTTTAGAGCCCAGGAGCCACCACAAGAGGCGCCACCACCGTGAGAGGCCCCTGCTTGCCACAACTAGAGAAAAGCCTGTACAGCAGTGAAGACCCAGCACAGCCAAGAATAAATAAATAAAATTATAAAAAAAAACCCAAACCTGCTAGCTCTTCAGTGGCACCACATTGCTGTATTCATCGTAATTTCACCACCATGCACATGTTGTAAAAATCATGCTAGTTTCACTTTAGAATATCCTTCATGAAGCAATGAAAATGATTAATTTTAGAAAGTCTCGTGTCTTTTAAAATATTCTGTCTGATGAACTGGGAAGTACAAGTAAGGCATTCCTGCTGCATACCAAAATCATGTGGTTGATTCACGGGAAAGCATTTTTGTAGTTGTTTGAGTTTTGAGCAGAACTAGCTTTTTTGATAGAATATTGTTTTTATTTGAGAGAATACCTAGCAAACTGTGGTTATTCAGACTTGGATACTCATTAGATATTTTCTCAAAAATGAACATAGTCTGTCACTTCAAGGAAAACAATTGATGGTATTTGTTGCCAATGAAGAAAACTGAGCTTTCAAGTGAAAATTTTTGAAAACTTGTAACCTCTATATTGAGTTTAAGAGCTTCCTAGTACTTTAAAGATGAGATTGGATGGTTATATCAACAAATATAATTTCTGATACTTTATCATAAAGTTTGTTATCATTTGGAAGATTTGTATAACTCACTAAACCAGTATTTCCCAATTACCAGTGTATTATGTTATAAAACCATACATAGATAATCCATTCAAAGTATAAAAGAACCAGTGGATTTTAAGGGAACCCTGTGAAAACTTCCCTGATGTGGTTCCAGATTTCATATGCAACTAACCTTTGAGAAACAACTCCTTTTTGTGTTTTTATGTACGTATGGAAGAATATCCACAATTATCTGAAAAGGCTATTAAAATATGCCTCCCTTTCTCAACTACAAATTTGTGGGAGTCAAGATTTTCTTCATATTCTTAAAAAAACACATTGCACAAAATTGAATGCAAGAGGCATTATGACAATCCAGATGTCTTATGTTAAGCTGAATAGTTGAGTACATTAAAAATACACAAGTACACAAAGTTATATTTGTTTTGGAAAATATAGTTTTTTTTTCATAAAAATATATTAAAATATTTTAAAATGAAGTAATATATAAATTTTTCTGTTTTTATTTTCAGTGTAGTAATTTATTTCTTGGTTTAGATAAGAGCTAGATAAACAAAAGCTCTTTTAGCTTTTGAGAGTATAATGAGATCCTGGGACCAAAATATTTATGCACTGCTGGCGTAGAGTTTTACTACCTTGGGTTTCTGTATGCGGTAGATGTCCTTCATTAAGCATTCTTTCCTTTTCTTTTGTCCTTAGTTAAGTGACAGCTCTCAGATATAACCTAGTGACCCCTAGTGACCTAGTGTTAAACTCAGAAGCCTAATTCTCAAGTCTTTTTCATGACACCTCAGCAGTATTTGATGTTGGCAGCCTTTCCTAAAAATTTAAGTTCCCCTTCCTTGACATCTCTAACACTCCTTTTTCTTAGTTTTCCTAATACATTTTGAAATTAACTTCTGCTTACCCCAAATTGACTTCTCTCTATTCCTTATTTTGTATGGGACATAAACTTTATGGAATTTCATTGTCTCAACTTTGATTTCAATTCATCATCCTCCCTCATGTCCGGTCTTCTTTTGGCTTTTTCTCAAATCTGTCCTTTTTACAGTTTTTGTTGTTAGAGTTAAGAAGCCAGTTATCATTTCTCTCATGAGTTATTGGACAAATGGATTTCTTCTCCAGAACACTGCTAATGTTACTACCTTCAGCACTTTTTTGACACCTGTGGGATTATTTTGATTGCTCTGTATTAAAAAAAAAAAATTGAGATCTTTCTAGTGACTGCTGAATAAAGGTTGAGCTCTTGAGCATTGTATTCAAGGCCATGACAACCTATGTCTAGATTGCTTTGCTAGTTTCAGTTCTTGCTATGTATCCCAGCCAGGCCTGTGCTGCATCAGCACTCAAGTATTCCTATCAGATGGTGCTTCTAAAAAGAAGTCCTGTGGGATTGCAGCCCTCCCTGCACCCACTCCCACTATCATATTGATTCAGTGTATCTTTTTATGTGTATGTGTGTATAGTTACTTCCGCAGCAGAACACAGTACTGTGTAGGTGTTTGCTCTCCCCAACAAGGACTATCTTTACTTTGCTATCTCTGAAGCTAGTACTTGGAACATTTTAGGCATTTAAACCTTGTCTGTTAATGTTCTTTTAAATTTGTTACTATTTGCCACCTGGCATTGCTTTTCCAATAACTTTAGAGATTGTCTTTGTAAAAATATGATTGGATTATTTTGTCTTAATTTGTTAAGTATATACTAATCCTTCGTGCATTTAAAAATTTTTTTGCAATTTTGCCAAATAGTAAAAGCACTATTTTTACAGTTGGATTAGTAACTGAGATGAGTAATTCTGAGTACTTTTTTAAAACATGGAAATAGTATTTTTATAATACAATATTTGTTTATTTCAAAGATCAGATAAAAACAAAGAGCTTAGCACATGTCTTATTTCTATTACCATATTTTATTTCTTATACACATTCTTAAAAGCATGTATGTGTACAAGAGAAAAAACAACTTTTATCTCAGTTTTAGTACATTTTTGGCTGTATCATTTTTTGTATTGACATATAACATGTTTCATGTTTTAACATTATTTCAAGGATGATATTGTACATGAATACCTTAACATTTTTAAGGTTTAACTTTGGAAAATTCTATGTTTATTATCTCACACCCTTTTGTTAGGTCTTGTTATTTACATTACTGAAGTTTGCATAGTATAGAAGTACTTCCTGACTATACTGAAATCATAAAAGAGTACAACATATTGTCAAGTATTTTTTATTACTCGATTAAATTGTAAGTTCTCCATTGAATATTCAAAGTTAAAATAGTTGATGTCAAGAGCCTATCAGAAACTAAAATATACTGGACATAAATTTGTAATATTTGAGATTGTTTAATTGAAAAATAATTTAGAATTCAGATTTTTGCAATTGTTTGAACTGTACTGACTTTAAAATTAACCAATGGAATGAATTAAATTTAATTATAATTAAAATGGCACTAATTTTTACCTTATGATTGAGGTAGCATTGTTTTATCTATCAACACGTTACTTTTAAAGATAAATCAGTTGTACAAATTAGCAGACACCTGTGTAACTGTAGAAATTAGCTGTTTTTCAGCGACTAAATCATGTCCAACTCTTGCTACTCCACGGACTAGCACACCAGGTTCCTCTGTCCTCCTCTGTCTCCTGGAGTTTGCTCAAATTCACGTCCATTGAGTCAGTGATGCTATCTAACCATCTCATCTTCTCCCACTTCTCCTTTCCTGATAGAGATTAGGCAGACATTAAAAAGAAAAAAGAAATTTCCCTCATCTTGTGCTTCTTTACTATTTCTAATTTTTGTGAGTCAAGCTAAAAGAACTAGTCATTGATATCTTTCTAGAATTGGTTATTTTGCCTGCATTGTTAACTGCTGCTTCAAGATCCAGCTCACATGCATAGTCTCTGTGCCGTTCTCCTAAGTCCATCCAAAGCTTGCCTGCCTTTGTGTCTTTGTTCATACCTCTCATTGTGATCTCTAACTTGAGCATTTCCTCATAAACCCAGAATTGGTTTTGTCTTTCTCATGAAGCTGAGTATTTGAAAAAGGTGGAATTCTGATACAGTTTAAGTCAATACTTGGAAAAGAAACCTTCTGTATACATGTATGAATTATTGGAAATAAATGATCAGAAGTGAACAGAATCTAGATTCTGAAATCTTCAATTGCATAGCAAACATCTTCTTCTTGTTTGTTGGGCAACATGTTGTCATTGGACATGTACCATATGCCAGAAATTATGTTGCTGCTGCTACTGCTACATCAGTCCTGTCCGACTCTGTGCGACCCCATAGACAACAGCCCACCAGGCTCCTGTCCCTGGGATTCTCCAGGCAAGAATACTGGAGTGGGTTGCCATTTCCTTCTCCAGGGCATGAAAGTGAAAAGTGCAAGTGAAGTTGCTCAATGGTGTCCGACTCTAGCGACCCCATGGACTGTAGCCCACCAGGCTCCTCCGTCCACGGAATTAGGCCTGTAGAATTGTAGACACCAGTTCCAGCTTCTAAGAGTTTGAAATCTAGCAAAGAAGATTGATAGTATTTGCTAATGAGTAAACAAAAGAAGGAATTTAAAATTTTACAATATTGTCTAGTTTTTGGACCTATAGTTTTTATATTCAAGTTGAGTATAAAAACAGTTACTGTAGTGGCCAGTAGTAAAGTGCTTTTGGTACAAAGTGTGCTTTAACATTGTGGCCAATTTCCAGTTTGATTGATTACCTTTCTCCTAAGAAATTTCAGCCAAATGAAGCTGCCACTTCATTGTTGGGTAAAACCCTCTTTCTCTTTATATGTGTGTATATATGTATGTGGGTATATATATATATATGTATATATGCATATATGTATAAATATGTATGTTTTTAAAAGGGATTGCTGGTTTTAACAAGATGTTTAAGGAGGAGGAGAAGGGGTTGACAGAGGATGAGATGGCTGGATGGCATCACTGACTCAATGGACATGAATTTGAGTAAACTCCAGGAGATGGTGAAGGACAAGGAAACCTCGTGTGCTGCAGTCCATGGGGTCACAAAGAGTCAGGCATGACTTAGTGACTAAACGATGAACAACAGGAGGATGTTTCCTATGTAATTGAAGATTTCAGAAGACTAAGATGATTACTATCAAGACTATGACAAATTTACATAGGATGGATTGAATGAGGTTTATGTATATTTTGTACTTATCCCAGGAGCCATTTTTTTCTCAGCTGTCTTACTGGTTATATTGGCAGTGATCTTCATTATGCCACTCAGGTTTTGTTTTTCTAGTTTGTTTTTCCTTTAAAAGTATTGAGAAAATTAAATGAGTTAATTTCTGTAAAGCCTTTACCATTGTGGCTGGTACAAGTAAGTACTCACTAAATATTTTTAAAAAATATTTATAACTTATTGCTACCAAATTAATTCTTAGTTATTATAGGTTGTTTCTGTGGGTAGGGATTCAATAAAAGCAATATCATTAAATTATTTATAATTCATATAGTGCTTTACTGTGTTCAGAATGCTTTTGTTTATTCTTCCATTTGCTCATCAAGCCACCCTGCATTCAGGAGAGGGAGATGGTCATCTAATCATAGTTTTATTGCTAGAAGCATAGTTTTTTTTTTTTTTTAATTCTAAATAAACCAAAGAAACACAGGTTTGTTTGACTCACCCTTCTGTCTCTGATAAAGAGGTTTATGAAACTATTTTATTTGGGTGAAAGATTTCATTGCTGTTCCTCTTTCCTTCGAGGTTAGATATCTGGCCCACATACTTTGGTACAAGATTGGCATTCTTTGGGGTATCAAGTTTTCATTCAGTGAAACCTGAGATGTTTCCTTTTTTTAAAAGACACATTTTCCTTAAATAGTGATTTTAATAAGTTGTAAAATATTATGTAATTGTGACTTTGAAAATAAATTATTCATTTAACAAATATTTACTGAACACTTAGCTGTGTTTTGTTTATCGGCTTTTATTCCTGCTAAAGTCTCTACCTTTTGTTACATGATATGTGATCTATGATTGATCAGTTTTAAAAGATTCAGTAGAGATTTCATTCCTTAATATTGTTTATTATGGCAATTTACAGAATTACTGAGACTTTTAAGAGCTGCCATAGTGTTTAGTCATTTCCTGAGAGAGGCTGTTTTTTATTTCTTGAAACCTTAATGGTAGAGGGCTTCCCAGATGGCTCAGCAGTAAAGAGTCCATCTGTAATCCAGGAGATGCAGGAGACTGGGTTTGATCCGTGCGTCGGAGCTGTCCCTTGGAGGAGGAAATGGCAACCCACTTCAGTATTCTTGCCTGGAAAGTCTCATGGACAGAGGGGCCTGGTGGGCTACAGTCCACGAGGACACAAAGAGTTGGGCACGACTGAGCGCACGGGCACCTCATGGTAGAGAGAGAAGGTGGTCTCCAGAGGGAAGTTTTGAGGTGTATGGGGTGGAGATGTTGGTATTAAAACTTCTGAAATTGTCAAGGCCGTTATTGTTTCCAGATCCTTTTGTTTGACGTTTTCAGCTCAGTTTAGAGGATTCTTGTTGCACTGAAGTCTTAGAGAACTGCCAGATAACACATAGCAATATGCTGGGTGAGGTCTTTTCTATGTGTTGGAACTCATGGCTCTAGCTTAGTTTCTTGACAAGTAAGAAAACAGGCCTGGAAAGATTGTGACCTGTTCAAGGTCAGTAGCTGGTTAATGCCAGGTTCAAATGTTTGGATTTCTTTAAGTCTTTTTTATTACCTTGCTGTGGTAGCTTTAAATTTGCTGCTGCTGAGTCACTTCAGTCGTGTCCGACTCTGTGCAACCCCACAGATGGCAGCCCACCAGGCTCCCCCGTCCCTGGGATTCTCCAGGCAAGAACACTGGAGTGGGTTGCCATTTCCTTCTCTAATTTAAATTTGCTAGCAAGTAGTTTCTTAAGGATTTCTTCTGGTGAATTTCCTATGCCTGTAGCTAGTGTTGTACACCTTGAAAACTTCTAACATTAAACCTACTACTTATAACTAATACATGAACTTATGTTAAAATTTGGGCTAGCATTATACTGAATGAAGAACAAAATGACTGTTGTTTTCCTTATTTTAGGTAATATTTTTGAAGTTAAAATGTTAAACTTCATTTTGATGTCTTTTATGGTAATGGTTATTGTGCTATATATTCTGACTTCTTTGATACCATAGTATTTCTTAGGAGAAAAATCCCAGTAAATATTATTTCCTTCTTTTATTTGTGATACAAATACTAAGAATCTCTAATAGTATAACTAATAACAAATATGAATGTGTGTGTATGATAAAAAAATTTGTACAGTTCTCTGATAATTTTTAGGCATGAGTTGAGAGTCACTTCATCTTTGCATATTTTATAGTCTGATCACAGCTTTTTTATACAATATCATCCTTTATAGGATATACTAATGATGATAAACCTACAACAGCAGCAAGTAGGTAATATTCTATGCCAGAGAAATACTTGCTCAGGAAGTAGACCTCTTATGTGTATTTTCAGAGTAGGCAGAGTTGTTTTAGTCGCTTTTCATCTTTTTCCATCCTTGTTCTTTATTTACTTTTTGTCTACCCAAGGCCCAGTATCTGCTTGAAAATAATTTATAGCCTACTTTCTGAAATGTTCTGATTCCTTTATGTTGATACTCCACCAGCAGTTATTCCTTTATTAGAACTTTCCTGTTTTAGGTAAATCTAAATAAAATAATACTTTCAACTATGAATGTAAATAACCTGAGCATGGGGGATAGAATTATTTTTTTTCTTTAAGACAGTAACTCTTTTTGGTAATAAAAGCACTACATATTTATTGAAGATACTAAAGTATAAGGAGGAAAATAGGAATGTGCACCCATTATGACATCTCTCCAGCCAGAGAGATGTTAGTACAGCATTGAATGCACAGCCATCCATTCTTTCAGCTGTACTGCTTGTTCAGGGCTAGCTCTGGGAAGCCTCCTTCCTGCAAGTTGCAGGAAATAAGAAGTAAGGAGGAGACAGGTTTACCGCTTAGAATCAAGTAACATGTTTCTTGGCGTAGAGAGAGCTGTTTTTTCCTTTAGAAGGGTGCAGAGGTTTTGAATTGTGCTGTTTGGAACCCTGAGATCTCTTGAAGTTGTCTCAGTGGCTGCCAATAGAGCAAACACGTGGGGCTTTGTGTTCCCCCTACTCTACTGCAGCCAGATCATCTGTGCTCTTAGACATTTTGTTGTTCAGTTGCCCATTCGTGTGTGACTCTTTGTGACCCCATGCATTGCAGCACGCCAAGCCTTTCTGATCCTCACCATTCCCGAAGTTTACCCAAGTTCATGTCCATTGCATCAGTGATGCCATCCAGCCATCTCATCCTCTGTCATCCTGTTCTCCTGCCTTCAATCTTTCCCAGCATCGGGGACTTGTCCAACGAGTCAGCTGTTCGCATCAGATGACCAAAATACTGAAGCTTCAACTTCAGCATCAGTCCTTCCAATGAGTATTCAGGGTTCATTTCCCTTAAGATTTACTTGATCTTGCTGTCCAAGGGACTTTGAGGAATATTCTCCAGTACCACAGTTTGAAGGCATCAATTCTTCGGCTTTCTCCCTTCTTTACAGTTCAGCTCTCACAACCATACGTGACCACTGGGAAGACCATAGCCTTGACTTACACATTTTACTTACTAGGATTTCTCTTAATTTTTATTTCCTAAACGTGTGGTGCTGTCAAAACTTTTTGAAGATCATTGTCCTGTTCTATCCATTCTACCACTCAAATTCTGTTCAGCACAGGCTGGGTTAATTGTGCCTAGACTTCTTAGGCTCACATTTCAAAGGGAAGAGCTAATACTGACTTTTGTACAGTGGTGGGGGAATTTGAAGCTTTTCCCTTTGAAAAGCCTTTTTCTTTCTCCCTCCTTCCCTGTTCCTTTCCTTTTTGTTCACCCATCTTAGACTTTATTTTTTGCTCTTTTTATTTTTTTAAAGACATTTTTGCTTTTTGTTTTTTAAGACCAAGGCTGGTAAGGCCCAGAGCTCTATAATCATTGATTAGATACATAATAAGCAGTACAACTTACAGGTGAAAAATATGTTAAGTTCGTAATGTCATCAAGTTGTACTTTATGATAAAACTTAGTAAGACTATTTCCTCATCTATATGAACGTGGTTATCAGATTTGCTCAGTATGCTAGTTTTTTGTAACCTTCATGTCTCTGGTTCACACAGCACTTTTTTGGTTCCTTGGTAGTGTGCATTTTAATTGTAATCTTGCCATCTTCCACTTGTGTAGAGTTTCATTATACTTCTTTTTAGTGCAGGAAAATATATTTAGTTTTATTTTTTCAAATGTGTATTTGTTTTTAATTTTTATGTACACTCATTATGATAACAAAAAGCAAAACAAAGAAAAGAATGTTGATATTTATGAGTTGCTTGTAATTATGTAGTATAGTGGTGAAGAGTTTTGATTCTGTAACTCATCTTCTTGGACTTACATATTAGTCTCCACTTAGTGACTATGTGAACTTAGGAAAGTTACTATGAACCTGTTTTTTCATTTGTAAACGGAGATGATAATAACAACCAAGGGTGGTTGTAAGGATTAAATGAGATAATTTTTGTAAAGTACTTGGCACAGTGCCTGGCATACAATAAGTCCTCAGAAAATATTAGTTGAAACAGTCAAATACCTGAGTGGTGATATCATAGTAGATTTGTATTTAGGGGTATGACATTCCCTATTGTCAAATGTGTGGGTTCCAGTGGGGTGAGTGACAAAACCAGAACATAAGGGTAAGTGTCTTCTACTGAAAAATAATATTTCATCAGATTGCCTCAGGGATGTTTTCTCCTCTTACCTCCTTCCATCTCTCCCTCTTTCTTCTCTTCCTTGTGTGTGTGTGTGTGCATGTGTATATGTGTGTGTGAAGCTGATGTGGACTGTCATAGAAACATTTGGACCTCACCAGTAAAAGTTTTAACCTCTAGGAAGTACTTTGATAGTATAATAGTGGTAAGCAGTTTATATAGACTTAATTGAATAGTTAAAAACAGCCTTTTTTTAAACTAAGAGTAAGTGTATTTTCATGTATTTGAGCAAACTCCAGGAGATAGTGGAGGACAGGGGCGCCTGATGTGCTTCAGTCCATGGGGTTGCAAGGAGTCCAACATGACTTAGTGACTGCACAACAGCAACAAGTCTGTTTTCAAGGTTGGATTGACAGACAGCTTGGTCATGGTCTTTTTTAGGCCACTGTGTCTTCTTGTTTATTATATTATTTCCTCTGCTTCATACTCTCCTATTCGTGACAGTTTCTTTCTTATTCTTTATGACTGCTCAAAGCATCATCTCTCTCAAGAAGCATTTCTTTATTAGGCTAGAATGAATACCCTTTCAATTAGTCTTAAAGTGTTCTGTGCAAAATGTGATGATCGTATTTACAGTGTACTGAAAATATTTTATTTTGCTTCCCTGAACTGTATTTCCTTGAGAATAGTGCCACTGATACTGGAATCACATTTTAGTTTAAATCCCTAACATGCCATTTATGGTCATATAACCATAGGACTCTGTGTTGATGATTAAATTTGATAATTGATATAAGAAACTTAACATAATTTTTAGTTAATAACAATGATAATAATTGTAAATGACATTAATAAAGGATCCCAATGTCTATCATTGTGTCTTGCATGAAAGCGAAAGTCGCTTAGCCATGTCCAGCTTTTTGCGACCCCATGAACTACACAATCCATGGAATTTTCCAGGCCAGAATACTGGAGTGGGTAGCCTTTCCCTTCTCCAGGGGATCTTCCCAACCCAGGGATCGAACCCAGGTCTCCTGCATTGCAGACAGATTGTTTACCAGCTGAGCCATCAGGGAAGCCCATAGGTACTGACAATGCTTAACTGAATTGCAAAGGCTCTTTATCATTTATCTGGTTCTATTGTTCCTTTAAACTGTTTGCCACTTGTTTTTAAGGAACACTTACATCATTTCATTTCATTTTTTGAACTTTTGAGTTGGGTAGAGTATTTACTTCATAACAGAACTTGTGTTAACCTAAATTATCTTCATACTCAACTTTTGCAGGAGTTTAAAATGTTTTCTTTTGCCATCAAAATAATGCATAGTAGAAACGAGAGCAGGCAGCATTTTATTCTGCTTAAATCATGCTTACTGTTTGTTGAATCTTAACTAGAGGTAGAGAAACCATTTGGTGGAATTCATTGCAGTATGCTAGGCAAGAGACAGTAGCGGCCTAAACAAAGTTAATGCCAATAGGAGAGAGAAGTGAATGGATTCTAGATATGTTTAGGAGAAAATATATAGGCCTTGATGGATGGTTGAATATGGTTGTGGAAGATAGGAAGTTGGGTTTTAGAGAGGAAAATTTAGAGAGTATTTAGAGAGAAATTGAGGATAAATCCCCGGATTCTGGCTTAGTTATACAGCTAGGTCAATGGAGATACTTTTCACTGAAAGGGAACAGAAGAAAGGACAGGTTTTGGGGAAGGTAATATTCATTGGAAGGACTGATGCTGATGCTGAAGCTCCAGTGCTTTGGCCACCTGAGGCGAAGAGCTGACTTATTGGAAAAGGCCCTGATGCTGGGAAAGATTGAAGGCAAAAGGAGAAGGGGGCAGCAGAGGTGGAGACCCATATAGCATCACTGACTCAATGAACATGCATTTGAGCAAACTCTGGGAGATAGTGAAGGACAAGGAATCCTGGCATACTACAGTTCATGGGGTGAGGAGTCAGATGTGACTTGGCAACTGAATAGCAACAAATGGGTCACTTTTAGATTTGTTGAATTTCAAGCATCTGAGAGAAATATGAGAGGGTAGATATATGAGGCAGTTGGATATGTGGTGCTTAAGCTTAGGAAGGAAATCAGAGCTTTAAATGTATGTTCAGTAGTCATCAGCACATATGACCAATTGAGGCCATGAGAGTGAGACAGATCAAGGAGAGAATAGATTGAATAGCATGAGAAACGGAGAAGGCAGTGGTACCCCACTCCAGTACTCTTGCCTGGAAAATCCCATGGACGGAGGAGCCTGGTAGGCTGCAGTCCACGGGGCCGCGAAGAGTCGGACATGACTGAGCGACTTCACTTTCACTTTTCACTTTCCTGCATTGGAGAAGGAAATGGCAACCCACGCCAGTGTTCTTGCCTGGAGAATCCCAGGGACGGCGGAGCCTGGGGTTGCACAGAGTCGGACATGACTGAAGTGACTTAGCAGCAGCAGCAGCATGAGAAAAGAGAACCCAGGACAGAAACTGAGAAACATCATCACTTCCTTAAGGTAGAAGAAAAGCACCATATAAAGAAGAAGAAAGAAATGGAGGAGAAAGAAAAATTAACTAGGGTATAAAAAGCCCAGGAGAGAGTAATGTTATAGGAATAGAAGGAAAAGAATGTTTTCAAAAGGAGAGGATGTGGTTGGCCATGGCAGAGGGCTTTTACTTTTGTCAGAATCTTAATTTTTCCTTTGCATTCTGTGTAGTGTTTATTTTTAACAAGTGTTGCATTAACATTTATATTTCAAATTGTAACAATAATATAATCCTGCATAGTTCTTGGGCTAAGCTTTCCATGATAGTTTCAACAATTCTGAATTAAATCTATAGATCACATAAAGGAGGTTATGGATGTGAGAGTTGGACTATAAAGAAAGCTGAGCACTGAAGAATTGACGCTTTTGAACTGTGGTGTTGGAGAAGACTCTTGAGAGTCCCTTGGACTGCAAGGAGATCCAACCAGTCCATTCTAAAGGAGATCAGTCCTGGGTGCTTTTTGGAAGGACTGCTGTTGAGGCTGAAACTCCAGTACTTTGGCCACCTGATGTGGAGAGCTGACTTATTGGAAAAGAAAAGACCCTGATGCTGGGAAAGATTGAGGGCAGGAGGAGAAGGGGACGACAGAGGATGAGATGGTTGGATGGCATCATCGACTTGATGGACATGGGTTTGGGTGGACTCTGGGAGTTGGTGATGGACAGGGAGGCCTGGCATGCTGCGGTTCATGAGGTCGCAAAGAGTCAGACATGACTGAGCGACTGAACTGAACTGAATGATGGTAGATCAGGAGACGAGTAAAATTATGTTACTCTTTCAAGGAATAATGCTCTAATTATCTAGTTAAATCTGTAACTAAGCCTCTACGTTTACAGGTGACTCCTGATTGTAGCTATAGAAATGAATAGAATTAATTTGAAAATTGGGTCCAGGTTAGTATCAAAAATATTTTAAGTGGTAAGTATATTAACTTGGAACACTGTTTTGGAAAATTGCATTGTTAATTGTGGGGGAGCTTGTATAGTTTGAAGAAGTCCTTATCTTCTGTTTTTAGAAGGAAAGAATAATAGTTTTAGATTAGCTTAGTAAGCAAATCACAATACTTTTCATACAGTTCTACAGTTTGGTCTCTAAAGTGATAGCCATTGTGGGGTATGTTGACTTTGATGTGATCCATGATTCAGATTTTTTTTTAGGCAAAATAATTTTGTGACCTTTTAAGCCCTAGAGAAGGAAACAGCAACCCACTCCAGTATTCTTGCATGGGAAATCACATAGACAGAGGAGCCTGGAGGGCTACAGTCTGTTGGGTCAAAAAAGGGTCAGACATGACTTAGGGACTAAACAACAAGCAGATGTATGCTAGCTAGATATAAACAAACAGATATATAGCTAGATATAGATAAGCTCTAATAAGCCCATTTGTGGGGTATCTCTTTTGAGAATGTATGTTCATTACACTATGATTCAGATTTTATCAGTGCTGAATTAACAATATTTAGAATATAGTCAGTAGGTTGCAAACTGTTACTGTTGACCTCAGACTATTTGAGATTTATTGTTAGAAAAGTTTGCCATTGTTTTATAAAATCAATTTTACACTGAAAATATGCACTTATATTTTAGAGATGGTTATTAAAAATTGAACTGAAAATGAATACAGGGCTTAGAATCTCCTCAGATTAATTTTAATATTATAGTCAGAAAAGGTGAGAAAAAAGGTGAAGTTGCAGAGTAGAAGTTAGACTTCTTTATCATGTTGACATTCAAAATAGTTAGCTGTTTGTTATTTTTGTGTATTTAACTTGGATACTGACTATAATTAGCATATAAAGGACTAATGCTCCTGATACTTTGAACTAGGATCAGGAAAATATTTCCTTGAACTAGAAACTATTAAGGATAGAGGAGTGAGTGAGTGAGCGGGTGAAAGTTGCTCAGTCCAATTCTTTGGGACCCCATAGACTATAGAGTCCGTGGAATTCTCCAGGCGACACTACTGAAGTGGGCAGCCCTTCCCTTCTTCAGGGGATCTTCCCAACTCAGGCATCTTCCCAACCCAGGGATTGAACGGGGGACTCCTGCGTTGCAGGCAGATTCTTTACCAGCTGAGCCACAAGGAAAGCCCAAGAATACTGGAGTGGGTAGTCTATCCCTTCTCCAGTGGATCTTCCTGACTCAGGAATCGAATTGGGGTCTCCTGCATTGCAGGCAGATTCTTTACCAACTGAGCTACCAGGGAAGCCCCAAGAATAGAGGATATTAAAAGACCCCAATGCTGGGAAAGATTGAAGGCAAAAGGAGAAAGGGGCAGCAGAGGATGAAATGGTTAGACAGCATCACTTACTCAATGGACAGGAATTTGAGCAAATTCCCAGGAGATAGTGGAGGACAGAAGGGCCTGGCATGCTGCAGTTCATGGGTTGCAAAGCATCAGACATGACTTAATGATTGAACAACAACATATTAACTTTCTACAGAAGTACCTCATTTTAAGATAGAGTTTTTAAAATGTGTTGCTTAGTTAAAGGACTAGGGTATTTGTCAAATTAGAAAGATCAAAATATTGTTGAAGATCAATTAATGTGATTAAGGTGTCCTTAGGAAGAATGACTAGAACATAAAATGATATAAAACGCAAAACCATATAGCATTATGACACGGGGTAATTGGTCATGTTTAGCATAGTACAGGGGGCGGTAGGAAGTGAGAGATGTTATTTGGCACTTGCTAGAATGGTGCTTTATTCTGGAGTTGTAGTGATGTAGGCTTCTTTATATTAAGTTAACCACATCTTAAACTTAAAAATTAAAAAACGTAGCTTGTAGATAACAGCAGCCAGTTTTCAGGGCCGCACACCTAGACTGTGTGCACTGTGCAGGTCTTTGTAGTGCTTTGGCTCTGTCCAGAGGGTTGATGTGGGGCAGGAAACAGACCTGGAAGATGACGTCTGATTTGTTCGCAGTTTGAGGAGGTTTGTAGGTATAATTGAGTTGGGTCTTATCTGCTTTAGCCCTAGGTTGAATTTTTGAACCTAAAACCCAAAAATTCAGAATTGGGCCTCCACCAATTGGGACTCATGTTTTCCTGTGAGTTCCTTTTTAGGCACCAAATTGATACTCACTTTGCAACTTTTAGCTTAATACTAATTACTTTGTAACGCTTTCCATATTAGTTACCTATTGCTGTATAACAAACTACCCCAAAATTTAGTGGTAGAAAACAATCAGCATTTATTATACTCCCTCCCTCTCCCCCATCCTTTCAGTTTAGCAGGTGGTTCTGGCTCAGGATCTCTCAGGCCCAACTATGGAGGGATCCATGTCCAAGCTCTCATGGTTTTCAGTGGCCTTAGAATACCTGCTCCCAGGTTACTCACACAGCTGTTAGCAGGCCTCTGTCGGAACTCTGGCTGTCACAACATGACAGCTTACTTACCCCAAAGCACCATATCTGGTGAGAGTCATGAAAACAAGAGCCACTGTCCTTTTATAATCTAATTTTGGGAGTGACATCCATTACTTTGGCAGCTTCCCTGGTGGCTCAGATGGTAAAGAATCTGCTGCAATGCAGGAGACCTGGGTTCAAGCCCTGAGTTGAGAAGAACCCCTGGAGAAAGAAATGGCTACACACTCCAGTATTCCTCCCTGGAGAATTCCATGAACAGAGGAGCCTGGTGGGCTACCGTCCATGGGGTCGCAGAGTGGGACATGACTGAGCAACTAACACTTTCCATTACTTCTGCTAAATTCTGTTCCCTAGAAGTGGGTCACTAAATTCACCCCATACTCGGGAGGAGATTACAGAAGGGCATGTATACCAGGAGGTGGGATCATTGTGGACCATCTTAAAGGCTGCCCACCACAATGTCCTTTAAAGTTGAAAACGTTTTTTTTGTTGTTGTTACAGAATTCGTTATTGAAAGGAAAGTTTATAGAGGAAACCTAGAATATAAAATGGATAAATAGAGAGCTGTTCTGTCCAGAGCAGGGGTTTTAGGAAGCTAGAGCTGACCTACTAGCATCCCTCCCCTTCAGCTTTTCTGAACAGTTTGAGTATTAGTATGTTTACCATCTAATGTCCATCAGGAACATGAATATATACTATTTTCCTCAACCTTTCCTTTTATAATTTGTTAGCAGTTGCAGTTCTAAGATTCTAGCTTATAACAGGTTTTAGAACATGAAAAAATGATTTGTGTAAATGTTTCTGGCAATTTTAATAGTCTGGGGAGCTTTCTTTACTAGTAAATCTAATGGAATACCTGATTTTGTAATATTAGCAGATATAATTCATATATTGATAGGATAGTGATAGTGATTTACTTAGTAACTACTGTCTAGAATGTTTTCTTAACTATTTCCAAATTGTATGTATTTTTTTAAAAATCACAGGTATATCAATGATATTTGTACTTCAGTTTCAATATTAACTTGTTTCGTATCTCTTTCATACTGCAAATCGTGATTCTTAAGTGAAGTGAAAGCCACTCAGTCATGTCCGACTCTTTGGGAACCCATGGACTATACAGTCCATGGAATTCTCCAGGCCAGAATAATGGAGTGGGCAGCCTTTCCCTTCCCCAGGGGGTCGTCCCAACCCAAGGATCGAACGTCTCCCGCATTGCAGGCAGATTCTTTACCAGCTGAGCCACAAGGGAAGCCCAAGAATACTGGAGTGGGTAATCTATCCCTCTCCAGCAGATCTTCCTGACCCAGGAATCAAACTGGGGTCTCCTGCATTGCAGGCAGATTCTTTACCAACTGAGCTATCAGGGAAGACCAATTCATGATTCCTAATGAATACCATAAATTACTTATTTTCTTTCTCTTGCAATATAAAGAATATAATCTCAAAATAATAGTAGAGTCATCCTTGTGTACCCATGGGGGATTGGTTCTGGGACCTTCTCCGTTACCAAAATCTGAATATGCCACAGTCACTTATATGTAGGTTTAGGATTATTAACAGCATATTCCACAAACCTACACATCCTCTTGTGTATTTTAAATAATCCCTGGGATACTTATAATTCCTAATACAATATAAATGCTCTGTAAATAGTTGTTAGCATGAGAAATTCATGTTCTGCTTTTTGAAACTTAGTGGAAATTTTTTCTGAATATTTTTGACGTGTGGTTGGTAGAATCTGTGGATCCTGAGCCTGTGATACAGAGAGCCAACAGTTAATACAAACAATAAATCTCTAAACTTAGAATTTTTTTAGTAGTTCTTTGCAGATACGTAAAATCATTTGAAAATAATTCCATTTCTAGGTGGATATGTTACAATTTGATAACATGGTTAGATTCCAGGCATGGTTTTTAAATGCATTACTTAACTCTAGTACTTTGGCCACCTCATGCGAAGAGTTGACTCATTGGAAAAGACTCTGATGCTGGGACGGATTTGGGGGCAGGAGAAGGGAACGACAGAGGATGAGATGGCTGAATGGCATCACTGACTCGATGGACGTGAGTCTGAGTGAACTCCAGGAGTTGGTGATGGACAGGGAGGCCTGGCGTGCTGCAGTTCATGGGGTCGCAAAGAGCAACACGACTGAGCAACTGAACTGAACTGAACTGAACTTACATTTTTATTAACTTAATCCTCATAACTGTTCTGTGAAGTAGGTTCTGTTTTTACCCCTATTTTACAGATAAGTATAGTTTTTTCATCTTGATTTTAGGTTATTTATGTTAACAAGAAAATAATGCTGTTTTTGTTTGTTTCTTTATGAGTTCATGTAGAGCTAAAGGATAAAGCTGAAGGAAAGGAAAATTTAATTAACAGATTATCTGATGAGCTTGTTAAGGAACAAAGAAAGATGACAGTTTTCTTAAATAACATTATTTAATAAGTAAGTTTACAGCTCACTTTTGACCTTACTTTACTTAATTGAGCTACACACCTCCCCCTATATTTATGAACCATTATGATGTCACTTAAGTATATGTGAATATATGTATAATATTAAATTTTATTACCTGCTGAAAGATTTCACATCCCGGATTTACCATGAACAACTTTCTACAACTATAGTACCCTACATTAGAATTGCAAACCTTATTTGAAAATTTGAACATGTACTTGGAATCACAGAACCAGTTGTAATTTAAGTTGCTTCCAGCCAAAACATAATATCTAGCAGTAGTGGAAGTGAAAGTTAGCTAACTTATTTTTTTTCTGAGCAGTTTTTTCAAAAGTTCAGATTGATTTTTTAGAGTAGATTCTCATTAGTGAAATGCTTTATTAGGTTCTTAATTACTTGTTAACCTTTTTGTGAACCAGCATTATAATTGTTAGAACTTACAAAGGATATTTTTGAGTAGAGTATTCTAATTTCTGGAATTTCTTTTCTAAGCTATTCTAATAAAATCCATTTTAGTTAAACCTATGGCATAATAACAGCAACAAATAGCTTTGAATGCTGGTCTCTTAAGTGACCTTTTAGGTTACCTTAAAATATTTTCAAGATATTTTAATTTCAAATTATTTTAAAAAGTGCGTTTGATTTTATTTTAAATTCACAAGATCTTAGTCTAAATGAAGACTGTATGTGTTGCTATTAATTAAAATTGGAAATTATTGTTTCCAATTTCATTAGTTCTTAATGAAAAGTCTTATACTAGCTTTTACTGTAGGATAAAATATTTGGATTATTGCTCCTGTATCGGTTGTGTTAATCCAAACACATAGGACCTTCATGCCATGTACTGCTTCACACTTCAGGAAATATAAGTTAACTAGGAATCTAATTTAAACTAGATGATCCTTTTGGAATTTATCTCTATATTGCAGTTAGAAATTGAGGTCTATGTAGTGCTCCTGTTTGCCTGAATGAGTCATTTAAAAACTAATGCACTAATTGCTATTATTTTTTAAAACTCAGATTTATATAAAATGGATATAGCTTATCCAAAACAAATTGTATCCTTAAGTGAGAATCTAGGAAAAGTCTTGACATGGTGCTGTCCACCTTTACTAAATATAAATATTACCTCATAACAAGATTGAAATGCTAGATTTTCATTAGAGTTACATTTTAAGAATTTTTTTTGAATTACATTTTGTTTTTGATGAATTAATGATTTTATATACCATCTTACCCTGTTTACTCTTAAAGTAGAAGCTATGTATTTAATTTTTTCCATAAAAAGAAGAACCATGAAACCATATTTTTTGAAGGTAGGAAATAACTATTAAATAGCAGCATAATGAGAAAAGGAAGACTGTTACTGAAATATATCTGTATCTTCAATAGGAGCTAGTGTTTGAAGTCATCACTACTATAGCACATCAAAATGGACATGTACCTGATGAATATGTATTGCTGCTGCTGCTGCTAAGTCACTTCAGTTGTGTCCGACTCTGTGCGACCCCATAGATGGCAGCCCACCAGGTTCCGCTGTCCCTGGGATTCTCCAGGCGAGAATACTGGAGTGGGTTGCCATTTCTTTCTCTAATGCATGAAAGTGAAAAGTGAAAGTGAAGTCGCTCAGTCGTGTCCGACTTCTTTGAATATGTATTGAGTTAAAGGTAGAAGCAATCTTCATGTGTCCCTGAAGATAAATTTCTATTGAGGATACCTTTCTTTTGTTAGAAATAGTTTTCTTTTTGTTTTGTTTTGTAATGACAGGTCCAATTTAAAAAGTATAACAGTTAATTGAAAATATTACTGTACTACTTTTATAAGTGTTTACATTAAAATCAGCATTTTTATTTATCAGTGGCCTGGCATTCTTAAGGGCTTCACAGGTGGTGAAGTGGTAAAGAATCCGCCTGCCAATGCAGGAGATGTGGGTTTGATCCCTGGGTCAGGAAGATCCCCTGGAGAAAGAAATGGCAACCCACTCCAGTATTCTTGCCTGGAGAATCCCCATGGACAGAGGGGCCTGGTGGGCTACAGTCCATGGGGTCACAAAGAGTCAGACATGAACATAGCACAGTGACATACTTACATATATATATGTGGTTGGTTTGTTATAGGTAACAAATGGTTATTTTAAAGACTTATTGAGTGATGAATGGGACTTGCATTGCTGCTGTTTATCTGAAGTGTTATAGATTGTTAATTGACTGTAGTGGCCTCTACACCCAAATTCAGCCTATGTTAATGACAGTGTCTAGAAAGAAACGGTAGATTTTGATCAATTAATTACCCTTTACGGATATTAAAATATGATGGTAGTACTTTAGTGAGACAAAATAGTCCGATAGCTGATATTTTTATAAATTAAAATGTTGCTGTTGTTACAGTAGAGATTTTAAAATGAAACTATTCAAATCATTTTCTTTTTCTTGTGTTTCTAATAGTGCCAGAAGTTTCTGTTGACTATATAGTTAGCACATTGTTTCTGTATTTACTTTGGTGTGTTCATGTATAGTTATCTAATTAATTTGCAGCCCTTTCCCCTGTAGTTCTTTATGTATTAATCTCAAATAAATTTAAATAATTTTCTTATTCTGATAGAGAAGAAAAAGCTGGATCACTTACCAGTAACTGGAGTTCTCCTATTGGGTAATCTCCACAGATCCACATTCTTTGAAGTTATTGTGAATGCCTCGTGGACCATGGGACTGTTGAAATTTCCAATTTCAGGAAGGTAAGCAAGCACACTGAAGCATGTCTCTAGCATCTCCCAAATCCCCTTCCCTCCACTTTCTTACATATGCATCTGTCCTGCATGCCCCCTCAGTTCCAGTGGATGCCCGTCAGGAAGATTCCCATGCTGGACAGAAGGGCAGGAGAGGTGGATCTGTGAGGGAAAAGACCCAATAGGATAACTCAAGTTACCGGTAAGTAGTCTAGTTTTCACAGACTTGAGATTCTTTTTGCCCATTTCTTCTCTTGAGGAGTTCATTTAATTGCAAAGAGAGGAAATGGTTTGGGATAGTTTCTTTTTGTAAGTTTTATGTGGATTATAGTATTTATTGTATAGACAATAAATACCTAGTTCTTAATGGACATATGAATGAATGTGACATTAAGGTACAGCATTTACATAATGTTTATAAAAATTATGTATTTACTACCTTTTGGTAAATAGTGTAATAGTTCTAAAGCAATATGAGGAGCTATGTGTTGAATTACTTTAGTTCTTTTATTTGTGATACTGCTTTTATTGAAGTAGATGCTCATACTGTAAAATTTCTGCTTGTGTCTAATTTAGCCAAATTATTTTGACATTGTACTGAACAGCAAGAATAGTTTTACATTAATTGACCAACACTTCTTACTGATATAATTTTCAGTGTACCTTAAATTTCATTGAATGTATGTTTGGAAATAATTTAAGGTATCTTGCAATTATATTTACTACTTTGTTGTTTATAATGGATAGCCTTATTAATGTGAAGGGTAACACAGTTGGTTCAGTGTGAGCTCTGCCTCAGTTACTAACCCTATTTATTTGTATAAATGTTAGAATTGTATAGCGTTCCTTGCTTCCCATTTCTCTCTTACTCATTCTGTATTGTTACCAGTTACCGTTTCTAAAAGGCCACTTACATTACATAAAGAGCCATAGTGATGCCATGCTCTTGCTGTTTTATAAAATTTCATCCATAGCTCAGTACTTAGGGCCTCTCATAATCCAGTCCTATTTATCCAGCCTTAATTTCTTTTTATCCAGCCTTAATTTCTTCAATTTGAAACTTTTGTTTTGGTGTTACCTCAGCATTTATGCTTTAGCTTGTGCTTTTCCATTTTCTTGAAATGACCTTGGAAGATCCATTCTGCTTCTCTATATTTTAAAGTTGAAGTTAAGTCCTATCCCTTATGTATATCCTTTTATGCTGACATCTCTGTTCGTCTCTTTCTTCAGTGAAAAAATGAGATTACTATGAGGCTTGAATTAATTAATTAATGAAATGTACTTAGAATAGTGACTAGCAGCACATACTAACTTCTCTTATTAACTATTATTTGACCATAGATTTATCTTAAATATTTTTGTGATTGTACATATAATTCTTATCTGTATGACACAGTTTAGCTTTAAATATTGGTATCAGATTGTACCAATAGATATTTCTTCTGATACAAAACTGTTACTCTGACTTTATTGTCTTTGACAGCAAGTATAGGCTTTTATTGGGCTTCCCTTGTGGCTCAGAGAATAAAGAATATGCCTGGGATGGGAAGATCCCCTGGAGAAGGTAAAGGCTACCCACTCCAGTATTTTGGCCTAGAAAATTCCATGGACTGTATAGTCCATTGGGTTGGAAAGAGTTGGGCACGACTGAGAGACTTTTTTTTTTAATAGGCTTTTTTTTTTTTTTTTTGTCTGTAACCTTACTTCTTAAGGTTAGTGACTGAGATTAAATCATGCCCATTGAAAAGTTAGTTTTCATGTAGAATGACATACATACTTACCAGTTTTTTCATTTGTAAAATAGGTTTTCATTTGGCTAATCAATCCTGTTTGTACTGTATGTTTTTCTTAAGAACAGCTTTCCTTCAAAGCTGATATACATTGTTCATTTCCATTGCACTCGAGAAAAGACTGTATAGTATTGAGAGAGTTAATTAGATTGTATTCACTTTAAGACTGTGTGTTATTGGAAAACAATCTGGAAACTTAATGTACTTGATTTTTGAGGCCTGAATATCTTAGGAGATAATTGGTTGATTTTTTTTCAGAAATGCTTGAATTTAAAATACCTGTCTGATGAAACAGTATATAGAATCTGATTTCAAGGCCATTGAAGGAAGGAAATGCTCTTTGACAGATTGGGTGTCACTTTATTTTATTTTGTGGCTGTCCCATGCGCCGTGTGGGATCTTAGTTCTCTGACAAGGGATCAAACCTGTGCCCCCTGCATTGAAAGTGTGGAGTCTTCACTGGGCCTCCAGTGAAGTCCCAAGTGTCGCTTCTAAATAATCACCAGAGAACCACTTCAGGTCCAGTTAGATGAGCCAAACTGAAGAATGTTTAGTCAAATGACAGCAGTGTTTGATTTGAATCTGCTGACTGTTCAGTCTCCTGATTTTTTAGTGTGATTGTGGTATGGTGGTTACATTGAGAATGGCCTTATTCTTTAGAGGTACATGCTGAAATACTTAGAAGTGAAATGTCATGGTGAGTTCAGAAAAATCATGTGTGGGTATCTGAATGTGGTATATGTTATGTGTATGTAAAGAGAGATAAAGGGAGAGAGAAAGCAAATCTGGCAAGTTTTAACAGTTTTGGGTCTAGGGGAAGGGTATAGTGGTACACATTGTACTTTAAGCTTTCCTGTGGCTCTGATATTTTTCAAAGAAAAGTTGTGTGTGGGGGAGAGTACTTTAAAAAGAACTTTATTGTGCTTCAGTTTCTCTAATTCTAAAATGACAATAATAGAACTTACTCTTTCCATGCCCTGATGCAGGTAGGCACAGTGGGATAACATTTGGTAGAATAGCAGGCAGGAGAGCTTTTAAGAAGTAATTTTCTTTTTACATTAAAAAAGAATTTTATAGTGGAGAACTGTTCAAAGAACATTTCACCTAAAAGTATATTAGATTAAAATATATCTGTTCCCTTTTTTATTATTCAGAGCACATTCCATTATAATTGAATAAAAGCAATCAAGTAACAGTAAATACATGTAGATATATAAATTAACCAATTGAAATCTTGAAAATGAAAATATCTAGTTATAAAATAATCATGGGCAAAACAGAAGATTAGACATAGATAAAGAGAAACGTTGTTAATTCCAAGATAAAACCAATAACTCATCCAGGACCAGAGCCCAGGGAGATGAAGAATGAAAAATAGAAAAGAAAAACTAAGACACTTTAGGGCTAGCTTGCAAAGCTCCAATGTAATGTACAGAAGACAGAATATGGAGAATGGTAGAGAAGCAATATTGAAGAAAAATGACTAAGGATTTTTCAAATATTAAAAAGAAATAATGGAAATTAAGAAATAACTAGAGTGGAATCACAAAAACGTTGTATCAAAACTAGAAGGATGTAAGAAAAGTGGTACTTAGGGGTAAATTTATAACCTTAAATGGCTGTGTTAGATTGAAAAAAAGTAAGTGAGCCATATATACAACTCAAGAAACAAAAATAAAAAGTAAAACCAAAGACAGGAGAAAAGAGAAAATAAAAATGGAATTAGATGAAATAGAAATAATCAACAATAGAAATGACAGCAATCATCTTTCAAATCAAAGCTGTTTCTCTTCAGCTGACTAAGTACTGGAAATACCAAGAAGCACATGACATAATAAAATTATAAAATGGGATATAATTACAAATAATAATTGTAATTTAAAAAATCATAAGAAATCACTATTAATTTATGTTATAAATTTTTAAAAACCTGATGAAATTGTCTGTTTTCTAGGCAAAATATCAGTTAGAAATTGACTGTAAAAGAAAAAGATAGTCATAGAAACTAAAAACCATTAAAAAATTGAAGCTGTAGTAAATTTCCCCAAGAAGTTTTTAAAAATATCAGCTTAATTGCCGTATAGTTCATAAACCATACCACCTACCCACCTAAAATGTACAGTTTAATGGTTTTTAATATTTTTACATAATTGTTGAATCATCATCATAGCTAATTTTTAGAATATTTTCATCACCTCAGAAAGAAACGGTGTACCTATTAGCAGTCAGTTCCAATTCTCTGAAACCCTCCAGCCTTAGACAATCACTAATCTGCTCTCTTGTTTCTATAGGTTTGCCTGTTCTAGATCTTTCACATAAATAGAATCATTTAATAAATGGCCTTTTGTGGTTTGCTTCTTTCATTTAGCATATTTTTAAGGTCCAGCCATGTTGAAACATGTATCATATACCTCATTCCTTTTTATGGCCATATAATATTTCATTGTATGGATATACCACATCAGTTGATGGATATTTGGATTTTTTTCCCATTATGAATAGTCCTTATACTGGCCTTTGTGTATAAGATTTTGTGTAAACATAGTTATATGTTTTCATTTCTCTTGGATGTATACCTAGGGGTAGAATTGATGGGTCTTGTGGAAACCATGGAACAACAACAAATAGGGAAAGGAGTACATCAGGGCTGTATATTGTCACCCTGCTTATTTAACTTCTGTGCAGAGTACATCATGAGAAACACTGGGTTGGAGGAAGTACAAGCTGGAATCAAGATTGCTGGGAGAAATATCAATAACCTCACATATGCAGATTACACCACTTTTATGGCAGAAAGCAAAGAATTAAAGAGCCTCTTGATGAAAGTGAAAGAGGAGCTTGAAAAAGTTGGCTTAAAACTCAACATTCAGAAAACTAAGATCATGGCATCTGGTCCCATCACTTCATGGCAAATAGATGGGAAAACAGTGTCAGACTTTATTTTTTTGGGCTCCAAAATCACTGCAGATGGTGACTGCAGCCATGAAATTAAAAGACGCTTGCTGTTTGGAAGAAAAATTATGACCAACCTAGACAGCATATTAAAAAGCAGAGACATTACTTTCCCAACAAAGGTCCATATAGTCAAAGCTATGGTTTTTCCAGTAGTCATGTATGGATGTGAGAGTTGGACTATAAAGAAAGCTGAGTGCCGAAGAATTGATGCTTTTGAACTGTGGTGTTGGAGAAGACTCCTGAGAGTCCCCTGGACTGCAAGGAGATCCAACCAGTCCATCTTAAAGGAAATCAGTCCTGAATATTCATTGGAAGGACTGATGCTGAAGCTGAAAGTCCAATACTTTGGCCACGTGATGCAAAGAACGGACTCATTTGAAAGGACCCTGATGCTGGGGAAGATTGAAGGCAGGAGGAGAAGAGGGTGACAGAGGATGAGATGGTTGGATGGCATCACCGACTCAATGGACATGAGTTTGAGTAAACTCCGGGAGTTGATGATGGACAGGGAGGCCCGGCGTGGTGCAGTCCCTGGGGTCACAAAGAGTCGGACATGACGGAGTGACTGAACTGAACTGTGGTAACCATGGAAGCTTTTAAGGGACTATCAAACTATTTTACAGAGTAGCTGTACCATTTTACTTTTCAACCAACAGTGTATGAAGGTTCTAGTTTTTCTACACCCTCATCAGCATTTTCATTATATGTTTTTTTTTTAATTAAAGCATTCCTAATGGGTGTGAAGCAGTATCATAAAGAATAGTTTTAATTGTGATTTTGTTATCATAATTTCAGACATATTTTTGGGGAACAGGTAATCCCAATTTTATACAAACTGACCTAGATAGTAGAAAAAGAGGGAGAGCTGTTCTGTTGTTTATCAGAGAAACTTACCCTGGAAACCTAAACTGAAAAGAATATGCAAGGAAAAATAATGGTACATTCAATCTCATTTACAAACAGAGACAAAATTTTTAATTAGGATAAGAATGTAAACATAGCTCAATATTTGAAAATTATTAAGACGATCTTGAAAGATTTGATAAAATTCTTATAGAACTCAATACTCATTAGTTTTGTTTTTTTTTTAAAGTAACCTTTAAACCATGACGAGAAACATGTTTCTTCCAATAGACGCTCTCTTTAAAACTTAACTGTCTAAATCTTAGAAACATACCCATTAATATCAAGAACAGGACAAATATACCTCTACTAGTAAGATTAAAAAAAAAAAAAGGAAATAAATTACAAAAGGACTATAAAGGAAGAAAAATGAGATGAATGTATCCATAGGAAATTAAAAACAAAAAATAACAGACTATGGTACTTCCTTGTGGTTCAGTGGTCAAGACTCGACATTCCCAATGCAGGAGACACAGGTTCAATCCCTGCTCAGTAAACTAAGATCCCACGTGCCATGTGATGTGGCCAAAAAAAAAAAAAAAAAAATTTTTTTTTAAATCAACAGAATAGGGAATTCCCTGGCAGTGCAGTGGTTAACATTCAGCACTTTCATTGCTATGAGCCTGGGTTCCATCCCTGATCAGGAAACTAAGATCCCTCAAGTCATGTGGCTTGGTCAAAAAAACCCTCAAAAAGCCATCAACAGACTGACTATATTCATAAGAGAATTCAGTGTTGCTGGATACAAGATCAACATTCAAATTGACAGTAGCTAATTAGGAAATAAAAATACCTCTTTTACAGCAAATTCTATGAAGTACCCAAAGTTTTATTGAAGGACATAAAATTAGACATGAACAAAAGACAAGATATAATTATTAGTGGGAAGTATAAATATTGCTAAAAAATTAACTTCTGTATGACTTATATGTAGTTTCAGACAAAAACCTGATAGAATTTGTTTTCTTTTTTGGAGGAAAATGATCTTCATATACAAAAGTAAAGAACCAAGACAGTTGTGAAAGAAGAATAAGAATGAGGAGGAAGGAGTTGACTGTTGGATATCTAGATTAATCTTAAATTTTGGTATTTAGAATAGAATCCGACACAGTAATGAAAAATAGTAAACTGCTACACACAACATGTGTGTGGCTTTCCTAGTGGCTCAGACAGTAAAGAATTCACCTGCAATGTGGGAGACCTGGGTTTGAGCTCTGGGTTGGGAAGATCCCCTGGAAGAGGACATGGCAACCCACTCCAGTATTGTTGTCTGAGAAATCCCATGGACAGAGGAGCCTAACGGGCTACAGTCCATGGGGACACGAAACATCCGCACACACAACATGAAATGAATCTTCCAGACTTAGCATTGAGCAAAAGAAGTGGGACAGAAAAGAGTTCATATGGTATGAGTTCATTTTTAGGAAGCTCAAAAACAGAACTAATCTATGATGATTGAGATCAGAATAGTAGTTCTCTTGGAAGCATGGTACTAACTGAGAATGTGTATGAGGGAGATTCTGAAGCATTGAAAAAAGTTAAATCTTAGTCTGAGTTGGATCACACAGGGGTATACATACTTAAAAATCAGGTTGTACACAGTACTTGTATTTAAAGTAGTATAGTCTTAATAATAAGAAAAAACAGATTCATATAACAGAATAGAGTTAAGAAATGGATCCATATATATTTGAGAAGTTGATTGGTGCTCAAGATGGCATTTTCTGTCATCAGGGAAAGGAAATGTGAACTGTTGGATTGGTTTTTCTATATGGGGGAAAACTAGATTTCTACTTCAGGACATATGCAGAAATAAATTCCAGTTGAATTAAATACTAATCGTGAAACCCGTTTTTTTTTTTTAAAAAGGAAAATATCTTTTTAAAAAAGTAAAGTATAGGTATCTTCAGAATATGTAAGGCCTTTTTTAACAAGTCAAGAAAAAAAGAAGAAACCATCAGGGATGAAAAACCATCAAGGATGTGACTACCTAAAAAAAAAAAGAAAAAACAACCTTAGGTTTAATGTAAGTTCCCATAAACCCAAATAAAACATAATGTCACAACTGGGAGATATATATAATGTCTGTACCATCCAGTGTTTTTGTGTCCAGAATATGTAAAGATCAAAAGAGGTAAGATAGGTAATACAAATAAAATGAACAATGGATAGTAAGACAATTCACGGCAAAGACTGGAAATTGTACTGAGAGGATGGTTAGTCTGTTTGTAGGGATTTTATTTGAAAGTGTTAGTTGCTCAGTCATGTCTGACTCTTTGTGACCCCATAGGTTGTAGCCTGCCAGGGTCCTCTGTCTGTGGAATTCTCCAGGCAAGAATACCAGAGTGGGTAGCCATTCCCTTCTCCAGGGGATCTTCTCAACCCAGGGGTTGAACCTGGGTCTCCTACATTGCAGGCAAATTCTTTATTGTCTGAGCCACCAGGGACATCCCATTTTTAGGGTAGATGCAGTTAAAAACTTACGAGTCATCAGTGTTTACCCATTAAGTTGCAAGGCTCAGGATCAGGTAAGTGTTACACACATAAGATAAGTGTTACACAATTAGAAATGTGCATACACAGTTATCCAACAATTTCTATTTAAGATATTGTCTAGAGAAGCTTGCACATTTGCCCAGGGTGATTTGTGCAGGGATGTTCATCTGGAAAACAGTCTAAATGGCTGCAATAAGAGTCACGGATATATAGGATATAATAGTTATTTAATTAAGAATTCCCTGAGTCTATGATTAGGTTACAGGCTTCCCTGTTGGCTCAGATGGTAAAGAGTCTGCCTGAAGAGTCTGCCTGCATTTCGATCCTTGGGTTTGGAAGATCCCCTGGAGAATGAAATGGCGACTAACTATAGTATCCTTGAGTGGAAAATCTCATGGACAGAGAAGCCTAGTGGGCTATGGTCCATAGGGTCGCAAAGAGTCAGACATGACTGAGCCACTACACTTTCACTTTTCATGATTAGGTTATTATCAGTGGTTTAATTTACTTATTTATGGCTACACTGGGTCTTCATTGTTGTACACAGGCTTTCTCTAGTTACCGAGAGTTGGGGCTCTTCTTTGTTGTGGTGTTTGGGCTTCTCATTTTGTGGCTTCTCTTGTTGCAGAGCACAGGCTCTAGAGCGGGGGCTCAGTAGTTTTGCCTCGTGGGCTTAGTTGCCCCGTGGCATGTGGAATCTTCCCAGATCAGGGATCAAATCCGTGTCCTCTGCATTGGTAGGCTGCTTCTTTACTTCCGAGCCACCAGAGAAGTCCAGTGATTTTTTTTTTTTAATATAATAAAGTGGTACTGTCTATAACCATGATTGTTTTAAGCATTTTATAAACATTAAATATTTTAGTCCTCATGAGAACTTAGAAGTAAGTACGGTCATTGTCTCCACTTTTTAGATGGAATACTAAAGCACAGAGGAGTAAATACCCCTGCCTACCCTCATGGGTAGTAAATAGCAGAGCTGGGATTCACAGTTGCCTTGCTCGAGTCCACTATGCCATGTTGCCTTTTGATGTTTAAAAATATGGAGAGGCCTCCTAAATATAAGGAAAAGTTAATTCCTTACATAAATGTAAGGAAGAGTCTCATTTACACCAGTTCATGGTAGTTGTTACCACTGAATGGGATTGGGAGGTGAGGGAGATCCAGTGATGGTGGTAAAATAAAACTAGCATCGGGAACTTTCCTTCAAGATGATGTATATTACTATATAGCTTTTAAATACTTGCACTTATTGTTTATATATGCTTATTCTGTTAAAAGAAACACTGAAAAGATTGGCCTTTATTTTAATCTTTATTTTTCTTTTTTTTTAAATTTTATTTTATTTTTAAACTTTACAGTATTGTATTGGTTCTGCCATATATCGAATTTATTTTTCTTGATATTGGTTATATAGAAAAAGAAAAAAGCAGTGGCCCTAGAACAATGGCTATAATTTAGTCTAGTTCTGAGATAGTGAGCAGCACATAAGTGCCAGACCGTGGATTAGGGTGCTGGAGATAGGGTGGTTTCATCCTCAATGGCTCAGCAGGTAAAGAATCTGCCTGCAATGCAGGAGATGCAGGTTCGATCCCTGGGTTGAGAAGATCCCCTGGGGGAGGAAATGGCAACCGACTCCAGTATTCTTGCCTGGAAAATCCCATGGACAGAGGAGCTTGGAAGGCTGCAGTCCATGGAGTGAACAAAAGAGTCGGACACAACTGAGGGGCTAACACTTTTATCCTCTTTAAGGAGTTCAGAGTTGTACAAGGAAAGAGATTAAAAAAATAGTTTTAATTCAGTATGTTATATCCGGATCTCTTCTTCTTCCCTATTTCTCTGTCCCCATCCTTTCCCCTCCATATGCAGCTGGAGAAGGGGGAAATGTCTTGAGCTGAGGCAAGAGAAACAGGCAGTGAAATATTGATTGTGATTCTACTGCCTATTCTTTTAAAAACTACCGGGGAGTAAATTCTATAATGGTCGGTGATTGTGGCTTGTTTACCGTCTCCGAAACTTGGTATAATGCCCTGTGCTTAACAGACCCCTGGATGTTGGAATGAATAACTAATGCACTTTGACATTTTACTCTCAAATGACTTAGCACCTCAACCCAAAGTTCTTAAGCCATCTAGGGTATCTTCCATTGACTAATAAAGTTTAAAGCAATTTACCTGAGAACTTTATATGAAGTATGTAAAATTGTTTTGTGCCAAAGAATTCTGACTTGAGAAATATTTTCATCTGTAGGAAATTTTGGATCTCTAAAATCTAATATAATTTTCTTTGTGCTGAGTCCATGGACTATTTCCAGGTGGTATTAGTATTTATAATCTGAGAATTCTAGTGTCTTTTAAAATTTATCTTTTAAAGTGACTACCACTTTTCAGTCCCACCAATGATGAATGAGAATTCCTGTTGCTTCACATCTCTCCAGTGTTTGGTGGTATCAGTGTTCTGGATTTTGACCATTCCAAGTAGGGCAACCAAGTAATTTTTGTTTTAACTTTAGTAAGATCATGTTATTCCCCATTTAGAATCTTCACATCCTACTTCATTTCCCATCCTACTTAGAATAAAATCCCAAGTTATTTCCAACTGTATGAGAGGAAGGCTTTGTATGATCTGGTCCATGGCCACCTCTTCAAACTAGTTTTACCATTTTCTCTCTTTTTCATTGCAATTCAGACATGTTGGTCACCCTAGTGTTCTTTGAACATGCCAGCCTTCTGCTTCAGGGCCTTTGCAGTTGGTCTTGCCTTTCCTGGAATGTTTCACATCTAGATACCTTGAGGGCTTACTCCTGTATTTCACTGAGGACTCTGCTTAAGTGTAACCTTGTCAGAGATGCTTCTCTGATTTTCCTGCCAAAAAATAGCACTTCTGTGCTTCTTCCTATACCCTGCTTTATTTTTCTTCTACTGCTACCTCATAATGTATATATGTATACTTGTTTATAATAATATATATAAATTATATATATAATATATATGTAGCCTATCTTTATGAAAATGTGCGCTTCATGAAGGGATATTTCTGTATACCTCTAGAGTAGAACTGGTACACAGATGGTGTTTAATAAATATCTGTTGAGTGGATGAATGATTGTATTACATCAAAAAATGCTTTAATGTTAGTGATTTAGAATATTATGGTAGGACATAATCAGACACATAAGGCAGGCTTAAAACTTAATAAATAGTTAATAATTAAATGTTTAATTTCACAACATGTAATCTATCCAAGGCTAGGAATTCTTTCTTCCTTGCTATATTCCCATGCCTAGAATGTTTCATGGCAGTAATACACATTTGATTAAGTATTTGCTGAATGAATGAGTTTATGTAGCATATCTTTTAAATAAACAACCAAATTATGCTATATGTAAAAGTAATATTGAATAGAACTAAAAGTAGACCACAGAACTCCAGAATTGGGAGAAAGGGGACGGGGATGAGCGATAAGTACTATGTAAATTTTTGGATCCAGCTTCACCATTTGCCAACTGCTCCAAGCCAGCACTGCTGCTTGTCAGGCCTACTCTAATACTGTACCATTTGTTCTTCAGTTCCATATGTGTCATGTTTCATTCTCTATGTTTAAAATTTAAAAGTATTTCAGGATCTTTCCGTTCAGTTCAGTTCAGTCACTCAGTCGTGTCCGACTCTTTGTGACCCCATGAATCGCCAGGCCTCCCTGTCCATCACCAACTCCTGGAGGTCACTCAGACTCACGTCTATCGAGTCAGTGATGCCATCCAGCCATCTCATCCTCTGTCGTCCCCTTCTCCTCCTGCCCCCAATCCTTCCCAGCATCAGTCTTTTCCAATGAGTACTGTACCTAAAATAAAACTGAGATTCTCTCTTTAACTTGGAGACCTGATGTGGCCTTTTTACCTCTTAATCTCATTTAGTTCATCCCTCTTGCTCAATATCCTTCAGCTTTTCCTTCTGTTTCTATAGGCCATCAAGTTCTCAGACACACTTATACACTTACTGCTTACTTTCTGCCCATTATAACCTTTCTTTCACTGTGTCATTGAAGCACCTTCTTTGTGTTATTTAAGTCTGAGTGTGTTGGATCTTGTGAGCAGTCTTCCTTGAAAACCTTATCTACCCCTGCTCATATTAGAATTGCTTCTGATATTTGCATGGGGTGGGGAAGAACAAAACCACAGTTTGTAATTATGTATAGTGTCAGTCGCTCAGTTGCCTCCGACTCTTTGTGACCCCATGAACTGTAGCCCGCCAGTCTCCTCTGTCCATGGGATCCTCCAGGCAAGAATACTGGATTGGATTGCCACTCCTTTCTCCATTATTATGTATATGTGCTAACTTTTTTTTCATTTACCATTGTGTTCTTAATGCTAAGTATGGTACTTGGCACATAATAGGTGCTCAGTAAATTTTAAAAGATGCTTACTCCTTGAAAGGAAAGTTATGACCAACCTAGACAGCATATTAAAAAGCAGAGACATTACTTTGCCAACAAAGGTCCGTCTAGTCAAGGCTGTGGTTTTTCCAGTGGTCATGTATGGATGTGAGAGTTCGACTGTGAAGAAAGCTGAGCGCTGAAGAATTGATGCTTTTGAACTGTGGTGTTGGAGAAGACTCTTGAGAGTCCCTTGGACTGCAAGGAGATCCAACCAGTCCATCCTAAAGGAGATCAGCCCTGGGATTTCCTTGGAAGGAATGATGCTAAAGCTGAAACTCCAATACTTTGGCCACCTCATGCGAAGAGCTGACTCATTGGAAAAGACTGTGATGCTGGGAGGGATTGGGGGCAGGAGGAGAAGGGGACAACAGAGGATGAGATGGCTGGATGGCATCACCGACTCGATGGACGTGAGTTTAAGTCAACTCCAGGAGTTGGTGATGGACAGGGAGGCCTGGCTTGCTGCAGTTCATGGGGTCATAAAGAGTCGGACATGACTGAGCGATTGAATTGAACTGAACTGTTTAACATGTGAATAACTGTATAGCAAAAGATGGAATATAAAAATGAGCGTGAAAGGAAAAAAAGACCCTCAAAACCAGAAAAAAGATCATATGTGCTTATTAAAACAACAGAAATCCATGACATAAGCTCAGCTGTTAAGCAAGACTCTGATAAATCACAAAACCCAACTACATGCTTGATGTTAGAAACATTTAGAACAAAACTTCTGAGGGAGTTGTGGGTAAATGTATAATCAAAACAAGATACTAGGCAAATAAAAACAAAAAATTAATTGTTGCATGGTATTGCTAAACAAAGGTGAATTAAAAGTAAATTAACATTAGGTGAAAAAAGATGCACAGTGTAGTATGTATGTACATACATACCTGGCTTATCTATTTCTCTCTATATTCACACACACATATATATAAAATCAAGCATATAGTTACCAGTATGAAGAGAACCACAAATCTTTATTTCTTGAAGATGAAGCATTGAAATGTTTAAAATAAAAATTATAAATTCAAGAAGGAAGAGAAAGAAGTCTAACGGTAACAGACTTTAAAACATCTTTCAGTTCTAGCCACGTCAGAAAAATTAAAAATAGAATCTGGAGATCTGAATTATGTAATTAATAAATCCATATAATATACTTTGTTATTATAAAAAGAATAGCATATTTTTAATTCCCCATGGGACATTGTCAAAAATAAATACTAGAAAGAAAGTTGGGGGAAAAAAGGTATTAACTACATGCTCTACAATGAAATTTTAAGTTAATAGAAAAGTTAGAACCAGAAACCAACCACAAAATCTTCCCAACCTCAAAACAAAAACCTCAGCTAATTGAGTTTAAAAATGTAAAAACATTCTCCTAAAAAATTTTAGATCAAAGGTCTAAAGGTACCTCAAACCAGCAATTGTGGTCTCTCTAGAAAATAATTACAATAAAAATTAAATACAAGGACTTCCCTGGCAGTTCAGCAGTTAACACTCTACTCCCAAGGCAGGGGGCGCAGGTTCAATCCCTAGTTAAGGAATAAAGATCCCACGTACCACATGGTATGACTTAAAAAAATAAACTAAATAAATACATAAATTTATTTAAAAAAATTAAATATATAAATATAAGACATAAGTAATTTCTAAAAGTTTCATTACTAAATGAAAATAAACAAGTTAACATTCAAAGAATTTATTAAAAGAACAATAACACAAACCTAAGGAAAGATGGAAAAAAATAATAAAGCACAACATAGCAAGTAATAAATAAGAAAACAAAACAGGTAGTTAAGATAAATACAACCAAGAACTGATTCTTTGTTTAAAACAAAAATAAGACTAGCTAACTTTTTTTTGGTAAACAAAAGGATAAAGTACAAAACTTAAAATTTAGATTATGAAGAAGAAAGCAACCGTAGATGTACATAATACAAACATAAGAGAATGGTTGGCACAATAAATAAATTAGAAAGCATTGGGAAAACATATCATTTTCTAGGAAAATAGACATTATTCTATATTCAAAACTGATCTAAGAAGAGACTGAAAATCTGAACCTTACCAAGCCCAAATGGTTTTACAAGTGGTTTCTTTCAAGCCTTCATGGAACAGATAATTTCACATATATTTAAATTGACCTAGAGAAAATAAGGAAGAATCGAGGCTTTCCTATTATTTTAAAAAAAACTTCAGCATAAGTCCTTCCAATAACCAGGGCTGATTTTATTTAGGATTGACTTGTTTGATCTTGTAGTCCAAGGGGCTCTCAAGAATCTTCTCCAGCACCACAGTTTGAAAGCATCAATTCTTTGGTGCTCAGCCTTCTTTATGGTCCAGCTCTCATATCTGTACATGACTACTGGAAAAACCATAACTTTGACTATATGGGACCTTTGTCAGCAAAGTGATGTCTCTGCCTTTTTATACACTGTCTAGATTTTTCCATTGCTTTCCTTCCAGGGAGCAAACATCTTTTAATTTTGTGGCCTTAGTCACCATCCACAGTGATTTTGGAGCCCAAGAAAATAAAATCTATCACTGCTTCCACCTTTCCCCCTTCTATTTTTCATAAAGTAATGGGACTGGATACCGTGATCTTCATTTTTTTAGTGTTGAGTTTCAAGCCAGCTCGTTCACCTTTGTCAGGAAGGTCTTTAGTTTCTCTTCACTTTCTGCCATAAGGGTGAACTCGGCTATCTTGATTCCAGATTATGTTTCATCCAGCCTGGCATTTCACATGATGTTAATCTGCATAGCAGTTAAATAAACAGGGTGAAAATATATAGCCTTGTACTTCTTTCTCAGTTTTGAACCAGTCAGTTGTTCCATATCCAATTCTAACTGTTGAAGCAAAAGGCAAGGGAGAAAGGGAAAGGTATACCCAACTGAGTGGAGATTTCCAGAGAACAGAAAGAGCGATAAGAAAGCCTTCTTCAATGAACAATGCAAAGGAATAGAGGAAAACAATAGAATAGGAAAAACTAGAAATCCCTTCAAGAAAATTGGAGATATCAAGGGAACATTTCATGCAAGAATGGGTATGAAAAAAGACAGAAATGACAAGGACCTGACAGACAGAAGAGGTGGTAAGAATACACAGAAGAACTATACAAGAAAGGTTTTAATGACCCAGATAACCACGATGGTGTGGTCACTTTCCTAGAACTGGACATCCTGGAGTGTAAAGTTAAGTGGGGCTTAGGAAGAATTATTGTGAACAAAACTAGGGAGGTTATGGAATTCCAGCTGAGCTATTTAAAATCCTGAAACATAATGCTGTTAAAGTGCTTCGCTCAATAATGCCAGCAAATTTCCAAAACTCAGCAGTCGCCACAGGACTGGAAAGGTCAGTATTCATAACAGTACCATACAGTTACACTCATTTCACATGCTACCAAGGTTATGTTCAAAATCCTTCAATCTAGCATTCAGTAGTATGTGAACTGAGAACTTCCAGATACTTAAGTGTATTAGTAGATAAAAGGAAAAAAGCTATGTGATTATCTCAATAGATCTTGAAATACAGTTAATAAAGTCAGACATTTATTCCTGGAAGCAGTCTTTAGTAATAACATGATTAAAATATGTACCTCAAAATCATACTCAGGAAAGTGCTTCAGGGAGATATATTAGAAATTAAGTGATATTAATATTAGAAACAAGGCAAGGCAGTTCTCATCACTATTATTTAACTTTGTTCTAGATGTGCTAACAGTAAAAGAAATTAGAGAAGCATGATATCGAAGTAATCCCCAAACACTTTGGATAACATTCAAGTGCTTTGTTCTGGGCATTTAGTTACCATGTTCAAGAGCTAAACTTTCAGCCACATTTCAGTTATTTCCACAAATGCAGTCTCACAGTGTTTTTGATTAGCTTATTTTAGTGGTTTTCCCATTAAAAAATCTCAAAAAATTTTGTTTGGAGCGCTAATGAATAAAGTGAAAGCAGAACTACTTTTGTTGCAGAGGGATTAGGGAGCACTGTAGTCACCTCTTCGTCATCCATGACTCCTCCATTAGCTTCTGGGAATGCTGTGTGCAACTTTAAGAATTACAACTCTATTCTGTTTCATGGAATTTTTTTTGTGTCACAGTTGTTAATAGTGATATAAAACAATTTTTGTATAAAATATGACCACCAATTTGATAAGATCTTATTACTCTTGGCAATTTTCAGTCCTTCTTTGGTTATGGTAGATATTAAATTAGAAGCAGCTCGGGGCTTGGAGTTGTGATTGAGATGACTAAGGTTGCCTAAAGCAGTTATACAGAGAAGTGGTAACTGATGCCAAGATGGGACACAATAAAAACACCAACTAGAATGAGGCAGCAGTCTGGAACTGCCATTTCAGATAAAGGCAGACTTTGCAAAACATCTTAATGGCTCCAGAATACCATGCTGCATGAAGTTCTAAAAGATGGTTCTGAGTAGAAAAGACAGCACAGCCTTGTGACATGTGGGAA
This sequence comes from Bos taurus, assembly GCF_002263795.3. NCBI lineage: Eukaryota > Metazoa > Chordata > Mammalia > Artiodactyla > Bovidae > Bos > Bos taurus. The sequence continues at coordinate 38,498,793 of NC_037332.1, forward strand.
GTATGGGCTGTGGAAAGACAGATACTACATAATGTGGAACATATGTGGAATCTAAAAAAGTTGAACTCATAAAAGCAGGGTGAATGGTTGCTTCCAGGGGCTGGGGATGAAAGAAATGGGGAAATGTTGGTAAAATGGTACAAAGTATCAGTTATGCAGAATAAGTAAATTCTGGGGAATCTAATGTATTAATCCATGTATTCAGTTCAGTTCAGTCGCTCAGTTGTGTCTGACACTTTGCAACCCCATGGACTCCAGCATGCCAGGTCTCTCTATTCATCAGCAGCTCCAAGAGCCTACTCGGTCTTATGTCCATTGAGTCGATGATGCCATCCAACCATCTCATCCTCTGTTGTCCCCTTCTCCTCCCGCCTTCAATGTTTCCCAGCATCAGAGTCTTTTCAAATGAGTTGGTTCTTCACATCAGGTGGCCAAAGTATTGGAGTTTCAGCTTCAGGATCAGTCCTTCAGTAAATATTTAGGACTGATTTCCTTTAGGATGGACTGGTTGGATCTCCTTGCAGTCCAAGGGACTCTCAAGAGTCTTCTCCAACACCACAGTTCAAAAGCATCAGTACTTCGGTGCTCAGCTTTCTTTGTAGTACAACTCTCACACCATACATGACTACTGGAACAACCATAGCTTTGACTAGATGGGCTGCAGTCACCATCTGCAGTGATTTTGGATTAATCCAAGTTAATACATGGTTAACTATAGTAACCATGTACAGCATAGTTGCTGTAGTTAGTAATATTATATACTGGAAAATTGTCAGAAGATTACATCTTTAATATTCTCTACATCTTTAATGTTTTCACCACCGCAAAAAGGTGATATTATGTGATGGATATGTTAATTAGTCTGTGTAACCATTTCATAGTATATGTATATCAAAACATTACATTGTACAGCTTAAATTGTATATAGTTTTGTCAGTTGTGCTTTTTTTGGTTTATTTTTAATTGGAGGATAATTGCTTTACAATAGTGTTGGTTTCTGCCATACATCAGCTTGAATCAGCCATAGGTATACATATGTCCCCTCCCTTTTGAACCTCCCTTCTACCTCCCACCCTATCGCACCCTACTGGGTTGTCACGGAGCACTGGATTTGAGCTCCCTGCTTCATACAGCAAATTCCCACTGGCTCTCTGTTTTATATCTGGTAAGGTATATGTTTCAACGCTACTCTCAGTTCGTCCCACCCTCTCCTTGCCCCACTGTGTCCACAAGTCTGTTGTCTGTGTCTATGTCTCCATTGCTGCCTTGCAAATAGGTTCATCAGTACCGTCTTGCTAGGTTCCAATATGTGTGTTGATATATGATACTCATTTTTCTCTTTCTGACTGACTTTGCTGTATAATAAGCTCTAGGTTCATATACTTCATTAGAACTGACTTGAATGCTTTCCTTTTTATGGCTGAGTAATATTTCATTGTATATATGTACCACAACTTCATTCATCTGTCAGTGGACATCTAGGTTGCTTCCATATCCTACCTATTGTAAATGTTGCTGTGATGAACATTGGGGTACATGGCGTCTTTTTTCAGTTATGGTTTCCTCAGAGTATATGACCAGAAATGGGATTGTTAGGTCATACGGTAGTTTTATTCCTAATTTTTTAAGGAATCCCCATACTGTTCTCCATAGAGGCTGTCTCAATTTATATTCCCGCCAACAGTGCAAGAGGGTTCTTGTTTATCTACATGCTTTACAGCATTTATTATTTGTAGATCTTTTGATGATGGCCATTCTGACTGGTGTGAGGTGATACCTCATTGTAGTTTTGATTTGCATTTCTATAATAATGAATGATGTTGAGCATCTTTTCATGTATTTATTAGCCATCTGTGTGTCTTTTTTGGAGAAATACCTGTTTAGGTCTTCTGCCTACTGTTAGATTGGGTTGTTTGTTTTTCTGGTTTTGAACAACATAAGCTGGTTGTATATTTTGGAGATTAATCCTTTGTTAGTTGTTTCATTTGCTGTTGTTTTCTCCCATTTTTGAGTTTTGTCTCTTTACCTTGTTTATAGTTTCCTTACAAAAGCCGTTAAGTTTAATTAGGTCCCATTTTTTTATTTTTGTTTTTATTTCCATTACTCTAGAAGCTGAGTCATAAAGAATTTTGCTGTGATTTATGTCAGAGTGTTCTGCCTATGTTTTATAGTTTCTGGTCTTACATTTGGTCTTTAATCCAGTTTGAGTTTATCTTTGCCTATGGTATTAGGAAGTGTTCTAATTTCATCCTATATACGTACCTCTTCAGTTTTCCCAGCACCGCTATTGAAGAGACTGTTTTTTCTCCAAAGTTCTCATAGATGTGTGGGTTTATCTCTGGGCTTTTACCTTGCTCTGGTGGTTTATATTTCTGTTTTTTGTGCCAATACCATACTGTCTTTATGACTGTAGCTTTGTAGTATAGTCTGAAGTCAGGAAGATTGATTTCTCCAGCTCCATTCTTCTTTCTCAAGATGGCTTTAACTATTCAGGGTCTTTTGTGTTTCCATACAAATGGTGAAATTTTTTGGGCTAGCTCTGTGAAAAATACCTTTGGTAGTTTGGTAAGGATTGTATTGAATCTCTAGATTGCCTTGGGTCATGTAGTCATTTTTATAATATTGATTCTTCCAACCCAAGAACATGGTCTATCTCTCCATCTGCTGTGTTGTCTTTGATTTCGTTCATCAGTGTCTTATAGTTTTCTGCATACAAGTTTTTTGTCTCTTTAGGTAGGTTTATTCCTAGGTATTTTATTCTTTTCATTGCAATGGTGAATTGGATTGTTTCCTTAACTTCTCTTTTTGATTTTTCATTGTTAGTTTATAAGAATGAAACGGATTTCTGTCTATTAACTTTATATCCTCCAACTTTACTATATTCATTGATTAGCTCTAGTAATTTTCTGGTGGCATCTTTAGGGTTTTCTGTGGATAGCATTAATGTCATCTGCAAACAGTGAGAGTTTTAGTTCTTCCTTTCCAATCTGGATTCCTTTTATTTCTTTTTCTTCTCTGTTTGCAGTGGCTGGGACTTGCAAAACTATGTTGACTAATAGTGGCCAGAGTGTGCTCCCTTGTGTTTGTCAATTGCACCTTAATAAAGCTGGCAAAAAATAAAAGTGCAGACTTTAGAATCAGGCAAACCTGGAGTTCAGTATAACTTGGAATATGATCATTACAGATTCATTAAGAATCACAGATTCTTAAACATACTGAACCTTGGTTTACCTGTCATATAAAAAGGAATATGAAATTAAATAAGTTAGTGAATGTATAAAGCTTAGTATGACCTTTGGCACTTGTAAGGTGTCTTGAAAAGATTAATAGCTTTTATATGTACTGTGTACTAAGGAAGTGAAGCCTGTACTGCATTTGGGGAACAAAATAAAAGATTAGTTTTTTTATGTGTGTGTATATATATGTGTATATATATTTAAAATATATTTTATTGAAATATAGTTGACTTACAATGTTTCAAGTGCACAACAAGGTGAATCAATTATTCAAATACACATAAATTATTTTTGAAATTATTTTCCATCATAGGTTATTGGACGATTTTGACTATGGTTCCCTGTGCTATACAGTAAACTTTTGTTGCTTGTTGCATATCTATTTTTAAATTAGAAATCTAGCTCTGTTCATACTAAGTCAAACAAGTGGAATCAAAATGTCATGATTTTTTTTAGTTTAGTTTAGTTCAGTTGCTCAGTCGTGTCCGACTCTTTACGACCCCATGAATTGCAGCACCCCAGGCCTCCCTGTCCATCACCAACTCCTGGAGTTCACTCAGACTCACGTCCATCGAGTTGGTGATGCCATCCAGCCATCTCATCCTCTGTCGTCCCCTTCTCCTCCTGCCCCCAATCCCTCCCAGCATCACAGTCTTTTCCAATGAGTCAACTCTTCGCATGAGATGGCCAAAGTACTGGAGCTTCAGCTCTAGCATCATTCCCTCCAAAGAACACCCAAGGATGATCTCCTTCAGAATGGACTGGTTGGATCTCCTTGCAGTCCAAGGGACTCTCAAGAGTCTTCTCCAATACCGCACTTCAAAAGCATCAATTCTTCGGCGCTCAGCTTTCTTCACAGTCGAACTCTCACATCCATACATGACCACTGGAAAAACCACAGCCTTGACTAGACGGACCTTTGTTGGCAAAGTAATGTCTCTGCTTTTCAATATGCTATCTAGGTTGGTTATAACTTTTCTTCCAAGGAGTAAGCATCTTTTAATTTCATGGCTGCAGTCACCATCTGCAGTGATTTTGGAGCCCCCCAAAATAAAGTCTGACACTGTTTCCACTGTTTCCCCATCTATTTCCCATGAAGTGATGGGACCAGATGCCATAGTTAGGCAAAAACTCATAAGTTTTCTAAAATATATACATTATGCATGTTTATATATATGTATAAAAAAGCTTTTCTGCCACACTTGATAAAGGCTGGAGTAAGAACATCAGAAAAAAAAAGAGATGGAGAAATTGGAGAAGATAAACTAAATGAAAGGGGAGCATTGAATATGAAATAGAAAAAGTGAAACAAACTAGATGTAAGTAAAAGAGTATCATATAGTCCAGTTGTTTTTAAACATGACTACTCATTAGAAACATATATGGAGCTCTGGAGAAAAAAAGCAATACCTGAGCATTTATATTATATATTTCAAGATAATTCTGATATGCATCTGGATTTTAAGGAGTGATTACAGATTTTTCTATCAGATCTTCATTTTGCTGATACAAATTTCTATTATTTTTCTGTTGACCAACATGATACAGTGGTATTAAGTGAGTAATATTTACTCAATCACAATGATGAAAGATCTTTATCAGTTTTCACCATCAATAGCTAGACAAAAATAAGAGATAATTACAGTTTGCAAGCCATAATAGAACATGATTAACTTAACAATATAAAATCAGTTCAGTTCAGTTGCTCAGTTGTGTCTGATTCTGCGACCCCATGGACTGCAGCACGCCAGGTTTCCCTGTCCATCATCAATTCCCAGAGCTTGCTCAAACTCATGTCCATCAAGTTGGTGATGCCATCCAACCATCTCATCCTCTGTCACCCCCTTCTCCTCCTGCCTTCAATCTTTCCCAGCATCATGGTTTTTCAAATGAGTCAGCTCTTCACATCAGGTGGCCAAAGCATTGGAATTTCAGCTTCAGCATCAGTCCTTCCAATGAATATTCAGGACTGATTTCCTTTAGGATGAACTGGTTGGATCTCCTTGCGGTCCAAGGGACTCTCAGAAGTCTTCTCTAACACCACAATTCAAAAGCATCAATTCTTTGGCACTCAGCTTTCTTTATAATCCAACTCTCACTTCCATATGTGACTACTGGAAAAACCATAGCTTTGACTAGATGGACCTTTGTTAGTAAAGGAATGTCTCTGCTTTTTAATAGGCCATTTAGGTTGGTCATAGCTTTTCTTCCAAGGAGTAAGCATCTTTTAATTTCATGGCTGCAGTCACCATCTGCAGTGATTTTGGAGCCCCCAAAAATAAAGTCTGACATTGGTTCCATTGTTTCCCCATCTGTTTGCCATGAAGTAATGGAACCAGATGCCATGATCTTAGTTTTCTGAATGTTGAGTTTTAAGCCAACTTTTTTACTCTCCTCTTTTACTTTCATCAAGAGGCTCTTTAGTTCTTCGCTTTCTACCATAAGGGTGGTGTCATCTGCATACCTGAGGTTATTGATATTTCTCCCAGCAATATTGATTCTAGCTTGTGCTTTATCCAGCCTGACATTTTATATGATGTACTCTGTATGTAAGTTAAATAAGCAGGGTGACGACATACAGCCTTGATGTACTCTTTTCCCAATTTCAAACCAGTCTGTTGTTCCATGTCTAGTTCCAACTGTTGCTTCCTGACCTGTATACAGATTTCTCAGGAGGTAGGTCAGGTGCTCTGATATTCCCGTCTTTTGAAGAATTTTCCACAGTTTGTGGTTATCCACACAGTCAAAGGCTTTGGAGTAGTCAATAAAGCAGAAGTAGATGTTTTTCTGGAACTCTCTTGCTTTTTCAGTGATCCAACGGATGTTGGCAATTTGATCTCTGGTTCTTCTGGCTTTTCTAAATCCAGCTTGAACATCTGGAAGTCCACAGTTCACACACTGTTGAAGCCTGGCTTGGAGAATTTTGAGCATTACATTGCTAGCATGGGAGATGAGTGCAGTCGTGCTCAAAATGTGTTTGAACATTCTTTGGCATTACCTTTCTTTGGGATTGGAATGAAAACTGACCTTTTCCAGTCCTGTGGCCACTGCTGAGTTTTCCAAATTTGCTGGTATATCGAGTGCAGCACTTTCATAACTGGATTTGAAATAGCTCAACTGGAATTCCATCACCTCCACTAGCTTTGTCCGTGGAGGTGCTTCCTAAGGCCAACTTGACTTTGGACTCCAGGATGTCTGGCTCTAGGTGAGTGATCACACCATCATGATTATCTGTGACATTAACATCTTTCTTGTATAGTTTTTCTGTGTATTTTGCCACCTCTTCTTAATATTTTCAGCTTCTGTTAGGTCCATGCCATTTCTTTCCTTAATTGTGCCCATCTTTGCATGAAATGTTCCCTTGGTATCTCTAATTTTCTTGACTTGATCTCTAGTCTTTCTCATTCTTTTGTTTTCCTCTATTTCTTTGCATTTATCACTGAGGAAGGCTTTCTTATTGCTCCTTGCTATTCTTTGGAACTCTGCATTCAGATGAATATATCTTTCCTTTTCTCCTTTGTCTTTTGCTTCTCTTCTTTTCTCACCTATTTTAAGCTCTCCTCAGACAACCATTTAGCATTTTTGCATTTCTTTTTCTTGGGAATGGTTTTGATCACCACCTCCTGTATATCAGGACCATACAGTGTACACCTCCGACCATAGTTATTCAGGCATTCTGTCTATCAGCTCTAATCCCTTGAATCTGTTTGTCACTTCCACTCACAAATTAAGGGATTTGATTTAAGTCATGCCTGAATGGTCTAGTGGTTTTCCCTACTTTCTTCAATTTAAGTCTGAATTTGGCAATAAGGAGTTCATGATCTGAGCCACAGTCAGCTCCCAGTCTTGTTTTTGCTGACTGTGTAGAGCTTTTCCATCTGTGGCTGCAAAGAGTATAATCAATCTGATTTCGGTATTGACCATCTGGTGATGTCCATGTGTAGAGTGGTCTCTTGTGTTGTTGGAAGAGGGTGTTTGCTATGACCAGTGCGTTCTCTTGGCAAAACTCTGTTAGCCTTTGCCCTGCTTCATTTTGTACTCCAAGGCCAAACTTGTCTGTTACTCCAGGTATCTCTTGACTTCCTACTTTTGCATTCCAGTCTCCTATGTGAAAAGGACATCTTTTTTGGGTGTTAGTTCCAGAAAGTCTTGCAGGTCATCATAGAACCATTCAGCTTCAGCTTCTTTGGCATTGGTGGTTAGGGCATAGACTTGGATTCCTGTGATATTGAATGGTGGAGTAAAAGATGTGTGCTCATCTTCTCCTGTGAGAACTCCAGAATTGCAACTTCCTGCTGAACAACCATAACAGGAGAATGTTGGATCCCACACACACACACAAAAAAGAAACAAGATATATAGCCATTAATCCAAATTTTTGGAGAACTTTATGAAGGCTGAGTTAAATCTTCTGTTAGCAGACAGAAAATAATAATCATTTGTTGATATCTTGTGTCTCTGTGAAGAATTCATATGTAATGTAATCAAAGGGAAACAGACTTAACAGTGATTAGTATTACTAGGCTCAGTGTTTTAAAATCTTTCTGATTACAGGACACTATCTTTTGAAAGAATACTCTTTAAATTAGAAATCTCTGTGATTGTAGAGATCCTGAATTAAATAGAACAAACCATATGAAGAATACAACAAAAGTTGATTTTATGGCATTTATATTTTAAAAAGACAATTTTGATCAAATTTGTGATTAATGTTTTAAAAATCAAGTGTATACACACGTCTAATACATATATACATGTGTGTGTGTTAGTCATTTCAGTTGTGTCCGATTCTTTGTGACCCCATGGATTATAGCCTGCCAGGCTCCTGGGTACATGGGATTCTCCAGGCAAGAATATTGGAGTGGATTGCCATGCCCTCCTTCAGGGGATCTTCCCAACCCGGGGATCGAATTCTGTCTTGTTGGTGGACTGTTTACCATCTGAGCCAAGGGAAGCACATATATACATACACAAGACCAAATAATAAAGTTGAAGCACATCTCTGCTTTGTGGTGTCACCATGCTCTTATGCTTCAGTTGTAAATTGTGACATCATTGTTCATTCCTCCCCTCTGTCTCAACACCTCCAAATAAAAATAGATTTCTGATTATTTTCCCTACATATGCTCTCGCATGTAGCCCATCTAATCCCTGAAGCTCTATTTTAAACACTTCTATAGTAACAATTTCTTAATGATTTTCTTTGCTTTCAGTCTAACCCTGAGCCTCTTGCATGGTCAGCAATGAGGATTCAAAAACAGTTTCAACTTTTAAACTTTTATTTATATGTTGTTGTTATTCAGTAGCTAAGTTGTTTCCCACTCTTTGTGACCCATGGAATGCAGCACGCCAGGCTTCCCTGTCCTCCACTATGTCCTGGAATTTGCTCAAGTTCATGTCCATTGAGTCAGTGGTGATATCTAACTTTTTCATCATCTGCTGCCCTCTTTCTTTTGCCTTCAATCTTTTTCAGCATCACTCTGTTTTCCAGTGAGTTGGCTCTTCACATTGGGTGGCCAAAGTATTGGAGATTGAGCTTCAGCATCAGTCCTTCCATTGAATATTCAGGGTTGATTTCCTTTAGCATTGACTGGTTTGATCTCCTTGCTATTCAAAGGATTCTCAAGAGTCTTCCCAGGACCACAATTTGAAAGCATCTATTCTTTGCTTCGAAAGCCTTCTTTATGGTCCTACTCTCACACCTGTCCATGACTACTGGAAAAACCATAGCTTTGACTATATGGGCCTTTGTCAGCAAAGTGATTTCTTTGCTTTGTAATATGCTGTCTATGTTGGTCATAGATTTCCTTCCAAGAAGCCAGTGTCTTCTAGGTGCAGTCACCAGCTATGGTGACTTTATATAACATTATATGAAGTTTCAAACATATGATAGAAAGAATATTATATGGATTGAACTTGATAGCTCCTTATTCTTTCAGAATGAAATCCAGACTCCAGACCACTGAATATATATCAGTCAGAACTGTCCATAGCCTGGCTTCAACTTGCCTTTCCACCTTTATCTCTACACACGAGGCTAAGTTTAAGTACCGTCTCCTTAGCGGGGCTTCCCTGACATGTTTCTTTTCAACTCTGACTCTCATAGCTGCAGGTATGCTCTTTGAGTGTATCCTACTCCTCATATTTTTTTCAACAAATATTTATTAAGACTATACCAAGTTCTAGGTCATTATTGAATTCCTCCTGACAGTTTCTTCTACTAAATTGAGCTTCCATGACATTAGGAACCACGTCATCTTCATCATTTGGTCTCTTCTTCCATTTAGCACAGTGTCTTGCATATAGATGAAGCTTTGAAGTCAGTAGTGATCTCAACAGTTGACCTTCAGTTATTTTCAAATAGATCATTACCTAATAAAATTATACACATGAAATTTAGAAAGTCTTTAGAATTAAAAATTTAAAAGTTTTTAGGATTACAAATTTCTGTTTTAACTTTTTAATTTTTTTCTGTTTTTATTTTTAAAGTATAATAGATTGTTAAAAGTCTGGAAAATATAGATAAGAGCAAAAAAGAAGATTAAAATGACTTTTGAAACTTAGAGATAACAACCTAAAACATTTTAAAAACTTTGCATTGATGTATTCTGTTCACTTGATTCAGTCTCTTCCCCACTCCCACCCGCTTCTGTATTCCTCTTTCCCACACCAGAAACCACTTTCTTTTCACCTGGATTTTTGGCAAACAGATTTATATATTTCTGTGTAACAGAGTATTCCAAAACATTTGTTTTCTTACAGCTTTTGTGAAGGAGTAGTTTGGGAACAGCTTAGCTTGATAGTTCTGGCCTTGGGTTTATCATGAGGTTGCAGTTAAGATGTTAACTGAGGCTACAGTTGTTTGAAGGCCAGACCCAGCTGCAGCATCTGCTTCCAAGATGGTGCACTCACACTGGCTTTTGTTGGCGGGACGTCTCAGTGTCTTGCCATGTGTACTTCCCCATAGGCCCTGCATGAATGTTCTGATGACATAACAGCTGGCTTCCCCAGTGTGAGTGATCAAGGGTGAGCAAGATAGAAGGCAAGTGTTGTTTATGACATAGCCTCGAAAGTCCCACTTAAATCCACTTCTGCAGTTTCCTTCTGTTGGTAGAAATCAGCACTATTCATCTTAGGAGGAGCCTGTGTAAGGGTGTGAATGCCAAGAGATGTGAAACTGTCTTGGAGGCCAGCAACAGTTGTCTAATCTAGCTCCAGAACTGCGAAACAGAGGGGAAATGAATAAGCCAAATAGCTTTTAGTTTTTTCCAAATTGGGATTTTGTAGTGTAGAAGTGATTTTTTTTTTAAGATGACAAAGTATGAAAAACTTAAAGTCTTATAAAAGTATGTGTTCCTAAATCATATTTTAATTCTACCTTCACGTATCAGCTTTCAGATTTCTTACACAATTATAGGTTGCTGAAATGATAGCAAGCAATAGCTTGCTCAGATAATTCTGAATGTTCAAACTGAACATACCTCCAAGATTATAGATAGTTCCTTAAACTGTTTCTTGCACTCTCAAACTCTTGATCAACTTTGTCTTACTAAAATGCTGAAAGTTTGCATTTTTTCAAATTGAGGCAGTGGTGAGTGTAATATTAATTAGCTTCCTGGTTATTTTTTAGTGGGAAAATCAATCTCTAGGTGATCAACCCACCATATCTGACTTTTCTTAAACTAAAATAAAATTTATTATTTTGTACCCTAAATCACCATATTTCATGCTACTCAAGATTTTAAACATATTGCTCAGATATTTATATTACTTGAACAAGTCTCTAGAAGTCATAGAAATGATCATTTCACATGTTATCAGTGTTTTAAAGAAACATAAACATTTTTTACTGTAACAGATTATATTGATGTGCAAAATTCAGTATATTCAATGTTTTCTTTGTATAGAAAAACATTATGACCATTCTGATCACATTGAATCAAAACAGGGAGGTGTATTTTTGATTGCCAGCTATATACTGAACAGTAAAGCAATGTGAAGGTTAGGCAATCAACTGCAACGTCTTTTGTAAGTTGGTATCTATACAAATGGGCTTCCCAGGTGGCACTAGTGGTAAAGAACCTGCCTGCCAGTGCAGGAGACATAAGAGACGTGGGTTCGATCCCTGGGTCAGGAAGCATGGTAACCCACTCCAGTATCTTTGCCTGGAGAATCCCATGGACAGAGGAGCCTGGTGGGCTATAGTCCAAAGGGTCGCAGAGAGTTGGACACGACTGAAGCGTCTTAGCATACACACATGCATCTATATAAATATCTGGTGTTCTATCAATACTGACCCTGACCCACCTTTTGCAACTGATACTGTGGTTCACAGTTTTCAATATAGTGTCACTCTACTGGAAATAACTTTTCTGTAGCTTGGGATGTCAGTGATAAATCAAACAAAATCATTGATCATTTCTCTTTCAAATAGATTGCTTATAATGACATAAGAACTGCTTGGGTTTTTTTCACATTTATTTTTTTCCAACTGTAAAACAAAAATATCTGCTAGCGGGCACATGTACAATACATAGTATTGTATGCTATTAACATTATATGATGTCCAACTATATCATATTACAGGAATTTTATGCCTTCTACTTTCCCTTTAAACATATCATTGACTTTGTGAATTTTTTAAAAAAGCTTCTAGTTTATGATGTTTTTGATAATTGCCAACCTGCTGGATCATGGAAAAAGCAAGAGAGTTCCAGAAAAACATCTATTTCTGCTTTATTGACTATGCCAAAGCCTTTGACTATGTGGATCACAATAAACTGTGGGAAATTCTGAAAGAAATGGGAATACCAGACCACCTGACCTGCCTCTTGAGAAATCTGTATGCAGGTCAGGAAGCAACAGTTAGAACTGGACATGGGACAACAGACTGGTTCCAAATAGGAAAAGGAGTCCATCAAGGCTGTGTTTTGTCACCCTGCTTATTTAACTTATATGCAGAGTACATCATGAGAAACGCTGGGCTGGAAGAAACGCAAGCTGGAATCAAGATTGCCGGGAGAAATATCAATAACCTCAGATATGCAGATGACACCACCCTTATGGCAGAAAGTGAAGAGGAACTAAAAAGCCTCTTGATGAAAGTGAAAGTGGAGAGTGAAAAAGTTGGCTTGAAGCTCAACATTCAGAAAACAAAGATCATGGCATCTGGTCCCATCACTTCATGGGAAACGGATGGGGAAACAGTGTCAGACTTTATTTTTTGGGGCTCCAAAATCACTGCATATGGTGACTGCAGCCATGAAATTAAAAGATGCTTGCTCCTTGGAAGGAAAGTTATATCCAACCTAGATAGCATATTGAAAAGCAGAGACATTACTTTGCCAACAAAGGTCCGTCTAGTCAAGGCTATGGTTTTTCCAGTGGTCATGTATGGATGTGAGAGTTGGACTGTGAAGAAGGCTGAGCGCTGAAGAATTGATGCTTTTGAACTGTGGTGTTGGAGACGACTTGAGAGTCCCTTGGACTGCAAGGAGATCCAACCAGTCCATTCTGAAGGAGATCAGCCCTGGGATTTCTTTGGAAGGACTGATGCTAAAGCTGAAACTCCAGTACTTTGGCCACCTCGTGTGAAGAGTTGACTCATTGGAAAAGACTGTGATGCTGGGAGGGATTGAGGGCAGGAGGAGAAGGGGACGACAGAGGATGAGATGGCTGGATGGCATCACTGACTCGATGGACGTGAGTCTGAGTGAACTCTGGGAGTTGGTGATGGCCAGGGATGCCTGGTGTGCTGCAATTCATGGGGTCGCAAAAGAGTTGGACACGACTGAGCGACTGATCTGATCTGATCTGATCTGAAAACTATGAATGCTACCTTTATAGTTTTAGACTTAGCTGTTTTTGATGACAGAGTTCATTGATTTCACACCAAAGACCGTATTTTGCCTTCATTTTGTAAAAGCTTACTTGGTTTGACAGAAAAGTACTACATTTTAAAAAATAATTCAGAAGCTTCAATGCTCATGCCACTGTTTGAAAAAAGATTATACCGTGATCATGTGAGATGACAGGATGCTAGTTTATTAAAAAACAGTTTTCAGATATTTATCAGATATTTTTCCATTCACACTTTTCTTTTCCAGGTATTTGTGCATACACATGATGTAGATTCATTTACCTGTCATAATGACTGATGCTCTGTATTCTCTTGAAGCCCTATTCAGTGAATTCTGGTATTTTTTCACTTCTACTCTTATGAGTTTGAGTTACACATTATAAAATAATAAGGTTTTTGTGGAAATTTGTAATTGACCTTCCTTTTAAATTTATAATTATACCAGGCTGCCTGTAGATACTTAATAGATGACAGGGACACTGGTGGTACACAAGCCAAACTTTGAAAGTATTGCACTGAGTTGTTCCAGGAGCAGTTGTTAAAATAGCCACAGATCTGATTATTACATAAGTAATAGGTCTGGCAGGTAAAAAATAAAGGAGAGATAAAAATGAAAGTAGAAGTTATTAATGCCTTGTGATGACTCTGAAAAACCATTGTCTTAACCCACACCAGGCCAGGAAGCAGAGGAGAAGCAGTAGAGCAAGGAGTAGGATAGACAACACAAAGGAAACTTCATAACAAGAAGAACTGATAGTACAGACTAAAGGTGAACAGTACAAAGGAGTGAAAAGAAATACCAGTTGGAACTTGTGCGAACATTAAGTGAAGAAGAAATCAAGTATTTACTTGAGTAACTTCAAGCACAGGACAGCTTGTCCCATGCTGAAGGTGCTGTATCTGATAGATGATTTGTTATAGTCCAGTGGTGACCTGAGTCCATACCATAACCTCTGTGTAATATATAAAGATTCAGTGGATCAGAGCTAGGTGTATCAAAGAGGCCATTATCATCCAATATGGGTATCAGATTTTCTGTAATGAAGGATGATGTCATAATACCTGGAATCTGAATTGGTTTTAATAAGTATATTATCTATTTCTGCATAATAAATTATCTCAACATTTAGCTGCTTAAAAACACAAACATTAATTGCCTCACTGGTTCTTTGGGTTAGGAATCTGGGGACAGCTTAGCTGGGGCTTCTGACTTGGGCTGCAGTCATCTCAAGGCATCAGTGAGGGAGGAATTGCTTCCAGGCTTGCTTAGGTGGCTGTTGGCAGCCCTCCTTTCCTCACTGGGTGCTGAACAGGCTTCTTTGTCATGTGGACCACTTTATATAGAGGCACTCACAACAAGGCAGGAAGATGTGAACAAGGTGGAAGATAGAGTCCTTTGGTCTCCTAATTTTGGAAGTGGCATCAATCAATTTTGCTGTAGTCTGTTACAAGCACTTTATAAGATCCAGTCACTCCCAGGGACATGAGATAGGGCATGAATACCAGTGAGTGGGATTACTGGGGACATCCTAGAAGAAGGCTGCCACAATAAACATGTTCATGAATGAGTAGATGAATGAAGGAAAGAAGAAAAACTTAAGAAAAATAGCTTGTACTAGTAAGTCCTCTACAAATATGGATTACTAGAAAAGAAGCTGAGCCATAGAACAGAAAATTAATCTCCGGATAAGACTTGTTTTAGCTTAAAATAGACATCTTGATCAATAAGTACACTAGGAGTTCTTCAATATCATAAAAGAAAGACTTTGAAAATATAAGTGCTATTTTCTGCAGACTGTAACTCAACATCTTTTTTTTTTTTTAAGATTTACTTACTTAATTTTTTGACTGTGGTGGGTCTTCATTGCTGTACTCGAGCTTGCTGTAGTTGCAGTCAGCGGGGTTGCCTTTTCATTGTGGTGCATGTTCTTCTCATTGTGGTGGCTTTTCTTGTTGCTGAACACAGGCTGAGGTGTGCGGGCTTCAGTAGTGGGCTCAGTAGTTTCGACTTGCCTGTGGACTAAGTAGTTGTGGCTCATAGGCTTAGTTTTTCTCACCATCTTTTAAATGTTATCAGTTTCTATGTTTACAAAAGTTAATGACTTTTGATGTGTTTCAGTCATTGGTTTCCAGCTCTCCTGCACATTGGGATCCCTTTAGGAACTAGAAAACCAAACTAAAAAAGAATACCGGACTCTATTCCAGGCTAAATAAATCACAGCTCCAAAAGGTGGGGCCCAGACAAGGAAATAGTGTCGTAAAAGCTCCTCAGGTGTTAGCAGTTTGTCATCAGGGTTTGGGACCACTGATTTAAGTGGTTCTATTTTTTGGGGGAGAGGGATTGTGTTGCATTGATAGGTCAGATGAGAGGGATTGGTATTTTTAAGAAACTACTTACTTTTGTCTGTGCTGGGTCTTCGCGGCTGCGTGGGCTTTTCTCTAGTTGTTGATGGTGTGATGGTGAGCAGGGGCCACTCTCTAGTTGTGGTGTGAGGCCTTCTCATTGCGGTGGCTCCTCGTGTTGTGGAACCTGGGCTCTAGGACACGCAGGCTTCAGTAGTTTCAGCTCCCGGACTCTAGAGCACAGGCTCAGTTGCTCTGCGGCATGTGGGATCTTCTGGATGGGTGATCAAACAAACCTGTGTCTGCTGCGTGGGCAGGCAGATTCTTTACCACTGAACCACCAGGGAACCCCTAAGTGGTTCTTAAAGGAAAGATTTGAGCATATACCCTTTCTCAGGTGTAGTACAAATTGAAAAAGGAAATAATTTTATTAACAAGCTTTCTTTATTCAATATGTTTATTGTGTCTAGTATGTGCATAGCACATGTGGGGGATTAAAATACATATACGTAGTTTAAAAATGGGACTAAGCTTTACTTCGTGGTATATATGTATTTACTATGATTACCTGATAGTCCTCATGGGCTGTGGGATTTTCGAGAGGGGAGAGATACATACAGGCTCCAGTAAGAAGGCTGTTTGGAAGAGGTGGGATCTGGGTGCGTTAGAGAAGTACAAGGTGCAAGGCAGTAATGTGCTTCACTTGACAGATCCTAGAATCTGACTTGGAGAAATTTGACAGTTTAGCTAGCACTTTGATCTTACTCTGTAGTGGCTATATAAGAAGAGCAATGGAGGAGCTATGAAAAATACCAAGTTTCACTGCTGGAGAATTTTATTCAGTTGGTCTGAGTGGGGCCTAAGTATTGTGATTTGTAAAAGACTCCCTGTGTTGGCTGCTGTGCAACCAGCGTTCAAAAACTGCTATACGACCGCCTAAGGTCCCTGGAAATCTTTGAGGAGGAGGGTTTCAATTTACCCTTCTATTAAAAACACATTAGGGTGGCTTTTTGTTTTGTTTTGTTTTTTATGCCATAGAAAGAGGGCAAACAGCAGTGAACAAAATAAAACAGGAAAAAGTCCTTGTTTACACTTATAGGGGTGGAAGGCAGCTTAAATTCTTTTCTGGTAGAGGAAGACAGGCAATAAACTAATAATACAGGATGTGATAAGCAAAAACAAATGTTTTGAAGGAAATAAAGCATAATGAGGGAAACAGGAATGGACACAGAAGGGGGAGTAGGATCAGAGAAGAGAGTGCTATTTTATGTCAAGTTAGGAGAGACTTCCCTGATGGTTGGCATGTGAGCAGAGACATGGAAGAAGTGAGGGAGTGAGTAGACAGAGGAAGTCATAAGGGAAACTTCCAGGCAGCCATAGGCCAGTGAGGTTGGATGTTGTGGACTGCATTGTGCAAAACACATACCTATACCCATTTATATATCCAAACCTTAATCCCCAGCATGACTGTTTGGAGATAGGGCTTCCAGGAGGTCATGAAAGTTAAATAAGTTGTAAGTGAAGTGAAAGTTGCTCAGTTGTGTCCGACTCTTTGCCATCCCATGGGCTACATGGTCCGTGGAATTATCCAGGCCAGAATACTGGAATGGGTAGCTCCTCCCTTCTCCAGGGGATCTTCCCAATCCAGGGATCAAACTCAGGTCTCCCACATTGCAGGCAGATTCTTTACCAGCTGAACCAGCAGGGAAGGCCAAGGTCATAAGTATGAAATCCTAATGGGATGGGATTGGTGACCTTTTAAGAAGAGGAAAAAGAAATCACTGTCCCTGTTTGCCATGAGAGAAACAGCAAGGAGGCCTCTGCAAGCCAGGAGGGGGAGCACTCACCAGAAGCTGAATCCTCGACTTGATGTTGGACTTTCTGTTTCCCAAACTTTGAGAAAATAAATTTCTGTTCTTTCAGCTACCCAGTCTCCAGTATTTGTTATGGCAGCCCTAGCCAACTAAGACAGCATATTAAAAAGCAGAGACATTACTTTGCCATCAAAGATCCATATAGTCAAAGTATGGTTTTTCGAGTAGTCATGTATGGATGTGAGTATTGGACCGTAAAGAAAGCTGAGTGCTGAAGAATTGATGCTTTTGAACTGTGGTGTTGGAGAAGACTCCTGAGAGTCCTTGGACTGCAAGGAGATCCAACCAATCAATCCTAAAAGAAATCAGTCCTGAGTGTTCATTGAAAGGACTGATGGCTGAAGCAGAACCTTTAATACTTTGGCCACCTGATGTGAAGAACTGACTCATTAGAAAAGACCCTGATTCTGGGAAAGATTGAAGGCAGGAGGACAAGGTGATGACAGAGGACAAGATGGTTGAATGACATCACCCACTCGTTGGACTTGAGTTTGAGCAAGCTTTGGGAGTTGGTGATGGACAGAGAAGCCTGGAGTCCATGGGGTCGCAAAGAGTCAGACACAGCTAAGTGACTGAACTGAACCAACTGAGACTCCAGAAACAGAGGATTTCAGAGGGGAGAGTATAGGAGATGAAGTAGAAGAGGAACTAAATCATGTAGGGCTGCAGTCTAGGGCAAGAATTTTGGATTTTCTTGTCAGTTGCCATGTATTCTTTTTGCCTGGGGAAGGAGTTGGGTAGGGAGGAGGAATCCATTGAATTGTTTCAGGCATAGGAGTGGTATACTTTGATTTACACCTAGAAGGATCAGCTGGCTGCTTTGAGGGAGCATAGTCTTCCTTCCAGGGACATCAGTTATCTTGATAACTGTTGCACATATAGTATCAGTGGGAACAGTGTGAAATCATCCAATTCTAGATATAGTTTGAAGGTAGAGTGGAAAGAAATTGCTTGTGAATTAGATGTGGGTGTGAGAGAAAGTGGGGCATGAATACTGTGTCTAAGTATCTGGTCAGAGAAACTGAAAAAATGGAGTGCTATTTACTAAGATAGGAAGACTGTCAAAGAATGGAAGAATGGGAGGAGGGAGCAATCAAAATTATAAGTTATTTTGAGTTGCTGCTAAACATCCAAATGAAGATTTAAGTAGGTAGTTGGTTTATAAGAGTTTAGAGGGGACACTAGGGCTGGTGATAGAAATTTTGGAGTATCATTGTATAGATCAGTAGTTTTCAACCTTGGATGCCCTTTATAATCAGCTTGGGAATTTTCAGAACATTTCTAAACCTGGTCCCACCCCTGTATATTCTCATTTAATGTGGGAGTGGGGCTCAGGTATTCCTGTTTTAATTTGGCTAGTGGTTAAACATTTTTTTCAACAACTTTTATTGAGGTATATTTGATGCCCCATGTACTACACACAAAGTGTGCAGTTTGATAAGTTTTGGCAGATGAATACACCTGTGAAATCATCACCACAATTATGATAGTGAAACATATCCATCACCAGCAGAAGTTTCTTTATATCCTATTTCAGTTCTTCCCTATTATGCCTCCCTCCCATCTTCAGTCACTGAGCAACTGCTGATCTGCTTTCTGTGTAGATTAGCTTACATTTTCTGGGATTCTATAAATGAAATCTTAACAGTATATACTCTTCTGTGTGTCTTCTGTAACTGTTTTGAGTGTAACTCCTTTAAGTATAATTCCTTTTTGTTACTGAGTAGTATTCCATGGTATGAATCTCTTTTTTTATTCAGCTGTTAATGAACATTTGGGTTGTTTTCAGTTTGGGGCCACCACAAATAAAGCTACTGTGAACGTTTGTGTATAAGTCTTTGTGTGGACATATATTTCCTTTAGATAAATATCTTAGAATGGAATAGCTGGCTTGTATGGATCACATTTTTTAATATATTTCAGCATGAGGGATTTTGTGTGTGCATGGATGTATGTGTGTCCTTGAGGAAACCTTTTATGCCCAGAAGTTTTTCAGACACTATTTTCATTATTAAAATTAATACTCAGTGTATTAATTTCAGTTTAAATCTATAATTTTTTTCTTAAATATTCATTTTGACAGATCTTACTCAATTTAGAAAATTTAGCAAAATTTAACTTATTTTTTCCTAGGTGCAGTTATTTTTAAGAAGCATCACAGGTTAATTCTGATGTGGAGCCAGGGCTGAGAACCATGGCACAGATAGTATTTAAAGCCAAATATTGAATGAGGTCACCTAGGATAGTCATTTTTCAAGCTTTTGTTTGCAAGCAAATACACATATTCCTGGGGCAAATTCTGAGAATTTGTATTTCTGCGAGGCTCCCAGATGCTGATACCCTCAGTTGAGCCGATGGATCATACTTTGAATAGCCCATCCTAGAAGGTTAATGTAGATAGAAGAGATAACCTCAAGGCTGATTCCTGGCCCCTCCAAAGTTTAGAATTTGGAAAGAGGAGTAGAAAATGAGGCAAAAAAAAAAAAAAAGAGGGTGGTGTTCTAGAGGCTTCTGAAGATAATTATAGTTCTGTCAGGAGGTAAAGTGTGATAAACTCTAAAATATGGCTTGAAGAAACGGAGTGAAATTTGAGCTGTAGTTGACTAATGGACATGGTAAAGTGCTCATTGAAATACTTTACTTGAAAGAAGTGCTTTTGGTGGAGTGATAGGGACAAAAGCCTGATTGATGTGAGCTCATGAGAGAAGGGAGGAAAGTAAGTACAGACAAATCATTTAATGCTTACTGTGGAAAAGAGAACAAAGAAATGGGGCAAGTGACTAGAAGGGGATGTGGAAGTAGGGATGGGCTTTTTTTTTTTTTTTTCTTTTTCAGGTAAGAACTATCATAATGTATTTGTATGCTGACAGGAATAACAGTAGAGAGGGAAATATGGTTGGAGCAGGAGTTGTGTCCTGGGAGAAGGAATCTTGTTGGCAGATAGAGGCATGACTAAATAGGAATATGGAGAGGGAAAATTAGACTATCAAATAGCATCTGTTGTCTTTCTGAAATGAGAATCAAGGTCACTCCATGATAAGTAAAGAGAACACAGTAAGTTTTGTTCAGCACTCTATCCTCAGTACTTAGAATGGTAATTTGAACATGTGAGGGCTTAGTTAATATTTGTTAACTGAATGAATGTAAGGAAGAGTGACCTTGGATTGGAGGGGAGGAGGTAAGGAGTCAAGTCAGGTAGTACAGAATGTGGCTGTTGGCTTAGGCCAGAGTAGTGCTTATGGGGATGATGAGAGCTGTTCCAATAATATTGAAAGAAAAGTGAAAGGACTTGATTTTAATTTGACTAAGGGGATGGAAAAGTTGAGGATGACTTGTCTATAGCTCTGGAGCATGTCTTTAGTCTTTCAAATGAAGTGGACTGTGATGTTCTTTAATTATTTGAGTGATTTTTCAAAGACTTAACTGCTGAACACTAGCATAGTTTTTATAAAGTTGATGTAGTCATCTATCTTGTCTATACTTACCAGAGAGTGTTTCAGTAGCTCCCAAGGAATCAAGTCTCTCCTGCCACCATCTCTCAGGAATTTAGGGAAAATTGTGTCCTGGGCCTCTGAGGAAATGTTTGATGTTGAAAATTAAATGTATGTAAACCCTGGAATAAAAATTCTTCAAAATACTCAGCATAGATTCTTAAAATGATGAAGGATACTGTACATTGCATTCTATAAGCAAATTAAGGCAAGTGACAAGACAAAGTGCATTGAACCTGAGGTGTCAGTTGGTTTGGTGTGAATACCTTGGATCAGCAGACAGAATTGTTTTCCTCACAGCCATACCTCAGGGTCAACTGGGAGATGCAAGGATGAGCACTGAACAGGTGGGGGCTGTGGAGTCTCCACGTTAACTTCAGTAGAAGTTAGTTTGCTTTTGAGATTGATTCAGGATGGTGGCGTAGAAGGACATGTGTTCATCTCCTCCTGGGAGAGCACCAAAATCGAAATTGGCTGTTAAACAGCCATCGACAGGAGGATGCTGGAACCCCCCCAAAGAAGATACCCCATGTCCAAAGACAAGGAAAAAGCCACAACGAGACAGTAGGAGGAACACAATCACAATAAAATCAAATCACATACTCGCCAGGTGGGTGACCACAAAGTGGAGCACAGTAATACCAAAGAAGTTCTCTTCCATTTGGGAAGGTTCTGAACCCCACATCACGCTTCCCAGCCTGGGGATCTGACAAAGGGACTGGGAATCCCCAGGGAATCTGACTTTGAAGACCAATGAGATTTTATTATAGGACTTCCATCAGACTAGGAGGAACAGAAATTCTACTCTTAGAGGGCACAGACAAAATCCTGTGTGCATCAAGTGTCAGGGGAAAGGAACAGTGACTCTATAGGAGACTGAACCAGACCTCCTGCTAGTGTTGGAGGGTCTCCTGTGGAGGCGTGAGTCACTGGTGGCTTACCATTGGCATGGGGACACTGGCAGCAGCAATCCTGGAAGGTGCTCCTTGGCATAAGCCCTCTTCGAGAGTTAGCCCTACCACAGAGCGCACAGACCCCAGGGCTGAGACGCCTCAGGCCAAACAAGTAACAAGAAGGGAGTGCAACCCCACTTATCAGCAGATAACTGGATTAAAGTTTTACTGAGCATGGCCCTGCCTGCCAGACCAAGACCCACTTTTCCCCACCACTAGTCCCTCCCATCAGGAAACTTACACAGGCCTCTTAGCCTTATCCACCAGAGGGCAGACAGAAGAAGCAAGAAGAACCACAATCCCACAGTGGCTAGAACAAAAACCACGTCACAGAAAGTTAATCAGAATGAAAAAGTAGCAGGTTATGTCTCAGATGCAGGGACAAGATAAAACCTCAGAAAAGCAACTAAATGAAGTGGAGATAGGCAACTGTCCAGAAAAAGAATTCAGGATAATGATAGTGAAGATGATCCAGGATCTTGGAAAAAGAATGGGGAAGATGCAAGAAATGCTTACCAAAGACCTAGAAGAACTAAAGAACAAACAGACAGAGATGAATGATACAGTAGAAGGAATCATAGCAGAATAACTGAGGCAGAAGAATGGATAAGTGACCTGGAGGACAGAATATAGAAAAAAGAAAGAAAATGAAGACAGTCTGAGACCTCTGGGACAACATTAAATGCACCAACATTTGCAATTTAGGGGTCCCAGAAGGAGAAGAGAGAGAGAGAGGATCCAAGAAAATATTTGAAGAAATAATAGCTGAAAAGTTCCCTAACATGGGAAAGGAAATAATCAGCCAAGTCCAGGAATTCCACACACAGAGTCCCAGGCAGGATAAACCCAAGGAGGAACACACTGAG
Source organism: Bos taurus (assembly GCF_002263795.3). NCBI lineage: Eukaryota > Metazoa > Chordata > Mammalia > Artiodactyla > Bovidae > Bos > Bos taurus. Next base: position 38,521,415 of record NC_037332.1, read on the forward strand.
ACACATCATAATCAAACTGATGAAAACTAAAGACAGAGATAAAATATGAAAAACAACAAGGGAAAATGACAAATAACATACAAGGGTACAAGCCAGAAGGGAATGGCAAGATTATTTGAAGTGATGAAAGGGAAGAACTTACAACCAAGAATACTCTACTCAGCAGGACTCTCATTGAGATTTGATGGAGAAATCAAAAGCTTTCCAGACAAGCACAAGTTAAGAGAATTTAGCAGCACCAAATCAGCTTTACAGCAAATGCTAAGGGAACTTCTCTGGCAGGAAACACAAGAGAAGGAAAAGACCTACACAAAATAAACCCAAAACAATTAAGATAATTACCTTAAGTGTAAATGGATTAAATACACCAACCAAAAGATGTAGACTGGCTAGGCAGATGAAAACATGTATGCACTTCCACTTAGCACATCATTCTACTTAACCCCCCAAATTGTATGTAATTATTTTATATTGTTAGGTTAATCATATTTCCATTATGTTTGAAGTTGTAATTATCTTTTATTTTTTTGTCTAGCTATTGAGTGTAAAAACTGATAAACATCTTTTATTATTGTGATTATGTAACTATTATTTGCTTAATACTATTGTATCATGATTGGTCAACAAAAATTAGACTTCTATATCACGAAAACTATCATTTAATAGAAAAACCTATTTAAAATTTAGGTGCATATCCGAATTATCTTGAAATTTTTTGAGAAATACAAATGCCCAAGTATTGCTTTTTTCCTCCAAAGCTCCAGATGTGTTTCTAATGAGCACCTATGTTTAAAAACAATTGGACTATATGATGGTCTTTTACTTTTATCTAGTATGTTTCACTTTTTCTATTTCATATTCAGTGCTCCCTTTTCATTTAGTTTGTTTTCCAATTTCTCCATCTCTTTTTTCTTGTTCTTTCTCAATCCTTTATCAAGCATAGTAGAAAAGCTTTAGTATACATATGTAAATATAATAGTATGTATATATAAAGAGTATGTATAATATATATATTTTAGAAATTTTAGGAATTTTTGCCTAGCTAAATAATTTATGACATTTTGATTCCACTTATTTGACTTAATATGAACAGAATGATAGATTTCTGATTTATATTTACTCAGAACTTTGGTATAGTTCCATGGATTTTGGCACCTAGTATTACTGCTAAAAGTTTAGAAAGTTTATTAATGATTTTTGAAAAAGAGAATTTGAATGAGGCTTGAAACCTCTAATCCAATTCTGAGAATATAAAGAAATACTATATCATAAAAAAACAGGAAGTTAAATGTGATACAGTATTGTTAAAGTACAGATTTTGTTCAAATTACAAAAAAATCTTATGCTAGTGTCCATTATTTATTTTCATACCTTATTCAAGATTCCACATTGTATTTAGTTGCATTGAGCATCTCCAGTGCATGCAACAGATTCTGGTAAGTTCTTTTTTTATTTTTATTCTAGTACAAATATTTTCTGATTTTCTTTGTTGTATCTTCTTAGATATACCCATCATTTAAAAGTGGACATTTAATTTTCAAATATATGGGATTTTAAGTTATCTTAGTTACCTTAAATTTCTCATTTTAATATTGATTGCTCATTAAATGCTTTCTTCTCTATAGTCACCCTCTGTTTTTTCAGTCTCCTAACTTGATTGAGGCTTTCAGTGGCTAAATCAAAGATCTCTCTTGGTAAATGTCACATTGCACTTGAAAATATGTTGGTTATTTTCAAATAGCTTTTGATACTGATTTTTAACAAAATTCCGTAGTGATAAGAGAACACAGTCTGTATGATTTCAGTACCTTTGCTGTTGTTCAGTCACCTAGTTGTGTCCGACTTTGCAGTGCCCCAGGCTTCCCTGTCCCTCACCATCTCCTGGAATTTGCCCAAGTTCATTTCCATTACATTGGTGATGCCATCCAGCCATCTCATCCTCTGTCACCCTCTTTTCCTTCTGCCTTCAATCTTTCCTAGCATCATGGTCTTTTCCAGTGAGTTGGCTATTCTCATCATGTGGCCAAAGTATTTGAGCTTTAGCTTCAACATCAGTCCTTTCAGTGATTATTCTGGGTTGATTTCCTTTAAGATTGACTGGTTTGATCTCCTTGCTGTCCAAGGAGCACCACAGTTTCAAAGCATCAATTCTTTGTCACTCTACCTTCTTTATGTCAAGGTCTCAACCATATGTGACTACTGGAAAGACCATAGCCTTGACTATACAGACTTTTGTTGTCAAAGTGATGTCTTTGCTTTTTTAACAGACTGTCTAGGTTTGCAATAGCTTTCCTGTCAAGAAGCAATCGTCTACTAATTCCATGGCTGCAGTCACCATCCACAGTGATTATAGAGCCCAAGAAGAGGAAATCAGTCACCGCTTCTACCTTTCCCCCTTCTATTTGGCTTGAAGTGATGGGGCTGGATGCCATGATCTTAGTTTTTTTAATATTGAGTTTTAAGCCGGCCTTTTCACTCTCCTCCTTCACATCAAGAGTCTGTTGAGTTCCTCTTTGCTTTCTGCCATTAGAGTGATACCATCTACATATCTAAGGTTGTTGGTATTTCTCCCAGCATTCTTGATTCCAGCTTATAACTCATCCAGCCTGGCATTTCTCATGATGTCCTCAGCGTATAAGTTTAATAAACAGGGTGACAATAAACAGCCTTGTCGTACTAGTTTGTCAGTCCTGAACTGGTCAGTTCTCTCTAGGATTCTTCTGTTGTTTCTTGACCAGTATACAGGTTTCTCAGCAAACAGGTAAGATGGTCTGGTATTCCCATCTCTTTAGAGTTTTCCACTGTTATGATCCACACAATCAAAGGCTTTAGCGTTGTCAATGAAACAGGTAGATTTTTTCTGGAATTCCCTTGCTTTCTCTGTGATCCAGAAAATATTGGCAATTTGATTTCTGATTTCTCTGCCTTTTCTAAACCCAGCTTGAACATCTGGAAGTTCTCTGTTCATGTAATGCTGAAGCCTAGCATGCAGGAGTTTGAGCATAACCTTACTAGCATGGGAGATGATTGCAATTGTCTGGTGGTTTGAACATTCTTTAGTACTGCTCTTCTTGGGAATTGGGATTTGGATTGATCTTTTGCAGTCCTGTGGCCACTACTAGACCATGAAACTTTTGTACTTTGTTTTATGTCCCTGGATGCGTTCCAGTGTCTCCTAGTTGATAGTCTATGGGAACTTAAACAGAATTTGTATTCTACTGTTGTGTGAAAATTGTATAAATCTTAATTATATTAAGTTGATTCATGGTGCTTTTCAGGTCTACTGTACCCTTCTACTTTTCTATCCATGCTATTAATTTTTTAAAGTTTAATATTGAAACTCCAACTAAAAATCTTAATTTACTTAAAATTAATTGTAATATATAGTGGGAATATATGTAACTTTGTTCTGTATTTTCTAAGTCTCCTGTGTTACCATACTTATAATTTAAAAAATAAAGATATATAAAAGACTTTAGTTTGCTTTCAGTTTTATATATTGTGATTCTTTGTAAAGATTTTATTTGCATGATTATCTACTGTAGAAATAGTAACAGAAAATATTTGTATATCTCTAGGGTAGGTAGCATTGAGTTTTGCTGAGAAGTTAGTGCTGGTATTAGCAGAGTAGATTATTTCATTGTTTGGAGGTGGGGAAAGCCACATAGAAAGGACTCTTTAATCCTTTGATTTAATAGTCACTATTTATGCAAAGCAGTCATACTTTAAACCTTTAATTCGTTTTCATGAAAAAGGAAGTAAATGGCTCAGAAGCAAAATGGCATCAGCAAATTTTTCAAGAAAGTGAATTCTTGGAAGTTGGCACCTAGTTAAATCAGTGTTTACAAAATTAACTTATAGTTGTATTTATGCATCATATTTAACAGGTTTTTATGATTGGTACTGTTGAGATATTTATTGAGCATCTAATACTGTAAGATCTACTGTATATGTATTTGTTGGGGATAGAAAAACAGGCAATATGTGATCTTTTCCCACGTAGGAATTAGAGTCCCATTGGTGAGGAGATAGAATGCAGCCATAAAAGGATCAACAGCATTGCAGAAGAGTGTAAAAGACCACCACTCCACAGAGCTGCTGCAGGGGTTCCACAGACATGTGATGTACATTTCTTTTTAAAAATTTCAGTAACCTGTTATATAAATGTGTTCTATGTACTAAATAGGGCTTCCCAGGTGGATAGTGGTACAAAATCCGCCTGCAGTGCAGGAGACACACTGGAGATATGGGTTCAATCCCTGGGTTGGGAAGATTCCCCTGGAGGAGGAAATGGCAACCCACTCTAGTATTCTTGCCTGGGGAAATCCCATGGACAGAGGAGCCTGGCAGGCTACAGTCCATGGAGCTGCATAGAGTCTGACATGACTGATCGACTAAGCAGCAGGATCAGTGTGCATCAAATATTCACGTGCACAAAAGGAAGATGATAAAGCTTACTAATTTATTTTGCTTATTAGTTCACTTTTTTTTTTTTTTACCACTTCAAAATATAGTAGCAAATCCTTCATTTGTATTTCTCCAACATAGTGAAAACATTCACATGGCCTTAGCAACATTATTTAGTCATCATTTTCTCTCTTCTACCTCTGCTCTCACATAATAGTTTTGCTCCCAAGCTACACTCATCAAAACCTCTGTAGCCTCAAAAACTGATCTGTCGAAAATAAGATCTGACCTAGAAAGCCTGGGAAAGGAAGACACACTGAGCAGGCCAGGCCACGGAATGTACTTCCCTGGGCCCTGGGGGGAGAAATCCAGGGAATTTCAACGGAGTAACTTACCTACCTTCATGCTTGTTAGGCTGCACGGTGTTTGGGCTCTCTGACTCCAAGTCATCGTATGACAGTAATCCTGGATGAGTTTTTCTGCAGATTTAAGCAGACCACCTGATCTGCCTCTTGAGAAACCTATATGCAGGTCAGGAAGCAACAGTTAGAACTGGACATGGAACAACAGACTGGTTCCAAATAGGAAAAGGAGTAGGTCAAGGCTGTATATTGTCGCCCTGCTTATTTAACTTCTATGCAGAGTACATCATGAGAAACGCTGGGCTGGAAGAAGCACAAGCTGGAATCAAGATTGCTGGGAGAAATATCAATCACCTTCTGAGGTGCTATGCAGATGACACCACCGTTAGGGCAGAAAGTAAAGAGGAACTAAAAAGCCTCTTGATGAAAGTGAAAGAGGAGAGTGAAAAAGCTGGCTTAAAGCTCAACGTTCAGAAAACGAAGATCATGGCATCTGGTCCCATTACTTCATGGGAAATAGATGAGGAAACAGTGGAAACAGTGTCAGACTTTATTTTTTTGAGCTCCAAAATCACTGTATATGGTGACTGCAGCCATGAAATTAAAAGACGCTTAACTCCTTGAAAGCAAAGTTATGACCAACCTAGATAGCAGAGACATTACTTTGCCAACAAAGGTCCATTTAGTCAAGGCTATGGTTTTTCCAGTGGTCATGTATGGATGTGAGAGTTGGATTGTGAAGAAGGCTGAGTGTCAAAGAATTGATGCTTTTGAACTGTGGTTTTGGAGAAGACTCTTGAGAGTCCCTTGGACTGCAAGGAGATCCAACCAGTCCATTCTAAAGGAGATCAGCCCTGGGTGTTCTTTGGAAGGAATGATGCTAAAGCTGAAACTCCAGTACTTTGGCCACCACATGCGAAGAGTTGACTCATTGGAAAAGACTTTGATGCTGGGAGGGATTGCGGGCAGGAGGAAGAGGGGATGACAGAGGATGAGATGGCTGGATGGCATCACCGACTCGATGAACGTGAGTTTTAGTGAACTCTGGGAGTTGGTGATGGGCAGGGATGCCTTGCGTGCTGCGATTCATGGGGTGGCAAAGAGTCAGACACGACTGAGCAACTGAACTGAACTGAAGAATTATAACATGAATAGTCTTTTAAGAACAGAAAGGGATATGATTTCTCACACAAGTGGTCATTCAACCCAAAAGACTCTGTCATGAAATATTTCACAATAGTGAACCTGAATCATCTTGTTTTGCTGTAGGACATGTGATAGTATTCTTTCTTCATCTTTGATATTTGGCACTGAAATTTGTTTGATATGATTGATAAGTGGACAGCTGCTGAAGGGTTGGAGTGTATACCTAGTCTAGAAATGACAATGTGTGATATTTTGGGAGCAAAGAAAATGGCTGTCCTCTTCAAAAAATTGTGAGCTGTCAGGCTTTCAGATTAAAAGTGTTTTGATGATGCAATGCAAGACGTGGAAGCAAAGAGAAGCCAGAGTCTATTAGAGATGTATTTGAGATCAGGAGTCACTATTTACAAGGTAGATATGTTCCTAGGATTAGGCCTATCAAGCTGATGAGGAATTAGTTACATTAGTCTATATCAGGTCTGCTGCTGCTGCTGCTGCTGCTGCTAAGTCACTTCAGTCGTGTCCGACTCTGTGCGATCCCATAGACGGCAGCCCACCAGGCTCCTCTGTCCCTGGGATTCTCCAGGCAAGAACACTGGAGTGGGTTGCCATTTCCTTCTCCAATTCATGAAAGTGAAAAGTGAAAGTGAAGTCACTCAGTCATGTCCGACTCTTAGCGACCCCATGGACTGCAGCCTACCAAGCTCCTCCATCCGTGGGATTTTCCAGGCAAGAGCACCGGAGTGGGGTGCCATTGCCTTCACTATATCAGGTCTATATACCTTCAAATAGAATAAAAATTTGGGTTTACTACATTTTAAAGTCTTATAAAATTTTTAGTAATATTAAAATTTTTAATATTAACTGTTCCTTTGTTTTTTACTTCTGTAAATTATTCATAAAATGATTTTAAAGAGGAGGGTGGCAGTCCATGGTGATGGCTGTTTTTCTTGGTGTACTGATGGTTTAAACATGAACTAAAGTTCCTTCCATCATGGAGTAAATCCTCTGTCTGATTTTTGAAATCACAGCACATCCTTTTTTCCTTCTTGGTGCTTTTGACAAAAGTTACTTTTATTTATTTAGTTATCCTTTGTGTGGCTTCTCTCCCATATATTAAGGAAACACTTTGAGGGTGAGAACTGTGTCTGTCTCGTTCACAGTGAATCTCCAGCACCGTGTCTAGTGTCTGACACGTGTGGATGTGCAATATATTTGTCAAACAGTGGGGCTTCTTTATAAAATCTTCCTTGGTTATATTTTTGGACTTTTGTTAGCAGTGTATCAACAGACTTACAACAAGTTTAAATTTTTGGTTTAGTTTTTTAACTCACTTAAATTTATTATATTGCTTCAATTTACAATATACGTATTTTAGTGTTTTGCAACAGATTGTATCTTTCTCAGCTATGAATAATGTTGCCTCCTTTAGAAAAGAATGAATAATTGCTTTATATCTTATTTATTGCCTATCCAGTTCGACAAAACTAATTTGTGATGAGGTTAATCAAGCTTAAAATATTTATTTCGTAATATTCAGCACATAGAATTTTTGTTGCAGGGTGGTTGGGGTGGAGGGCAGAGACATAGTTAGAAACGGTATATATCAAGCCACCATTAACCAGTCTCCTACCCACATGAAAAGTCAAACAGCTCCTAAAAGTACTTTGTTCTGATGAGTAGGAGATATCCATAAATGTTTGTTGAAATGTTCCCTCCTCTTTTTTTTAATGTTACAGGAAATCAATTTTTAGGTTACAGGAAAGCAAAAGAGACCTGTCAAACTTTACATAGTCTCTTTGACCTATTTGTGATGGATACATAGGGAGACATGGAGATCCCAAAATTTTGGAATGCCATATTTTACAAGTTACATCAAATCATGACATATGTGAATAATAGAGTACAGTTGAGATATGTCTGGATAGCACTTGTTTTTCTAACTGGGTGACCTTTTTGTCCTCCTGATCACAGAACCTTCAGGATTGTAGGTTTATTGTCAAAAATCATGAATGATAAATTGCTGAACATAAAAAAGGCATACCATATACATACCCTTCCCCTAATATCCTAACTATCTCCCATATCCTATCTCCCACCTCTAAAATCCCCTGCTCTCCTCTAGATTTTTCTCACTAAGTAGAAAATGGATCACAGTTAAACCTAAGACTCTAGAGATAGGAGAGCTTTCTTTTGAATAGAGCATGGTGAAGGTGAGTCAGTTTATGATAGGCTGAAAAGATGGTCAGAAGCTGTGTTCCTCCTGCCTTCATTGAAGGCTCTTTAAAACTCATTCAGCCATTAGAGAGCAGCGGAAAGCTTGTTCAGTAGTTAAGCTACGTGTATACACATGTTTTGTGCTTCTTTCATCCATAGTTGTACCACATCAAATAATCCTACAAAAGAGGAGCAAAGATGTAATTTTTAAGTGAAAATCAACCATCTAATTAAAATAAGAATAAAAGAAAGAATTAATAGGAAAATCTAGGATTAAAAGAGAAAGAGATGTAACTACTGAAAAACAAAAACAATATTTTTTGAGGCAGAAGAGAGCAATATAGAAAGTTTGTTGGTGCTTAAAAACTAACAAAAAATTAACAACAGACAGATAGTGCCAAGTACACAGATTACTGGTTGCTTGTGCGACACTGGTCTCACATTTCCACTTGCCCCAGGGACACCTTTTCTTAAATTTTATAAAATCCACAAGCCCAGCATGACCAGCACCATCATTTCTAGTTTGTTGTGATGGTCTTCGAGCTTGTCCCCCGATTCCAGTCTTTCACCTGACCAGGCCAGCTAGTCTTTCTTTCTGTGTTGTGTTCACCTTGTAGGAGAATATACATTTATTATTTTTATTCTTACCTCTGAGAATATGACACTTAGAAGAAATCTAGATTCATAACTTGTTTTAAAATATTGATTTATTTAACTCAACCTCATGGTTTTATGGAGAAAATCATTCTCTACTGACTGATATGCTTTCCTTTTCAGATTTATGGGCCATATAAAAAGGGGAAATGGTTCTAGAAAAATTCTGGAGCGAGAACTTGTTAACTATGAAAAACACTTGGCAGCAGTTTTATTGTAAGGTTCATGAAGTTGGGAATGAGTTTTCTAATTTCTTTCTTACGTAAACGTGGGAGTGACTGAGGAACTGTGTCTCGTAAGCAACATGTACCAAGTTGGAGACAGATACTGATGGGGAAGGGGAGTGGTTGATAGTGTTGTAAAAATATTAAGTACCTAACCACAACACAGCAGTTACATTCCTAAAAACTTAGTGATCAGAGAATCCATGATTGAGACAGTTTCGTCTTAAGGGAAATACTGTATTGAGGTTAATAATGAATCCAGAAAAACCTAGAAAAATATTCAGTTTTGCTTAAAAACAGCACTAAATAAAGAGAATATACATGATTATATATCTGAAGTTAGTGATAATGGCCTATAAATAACTAAAGTCAATTTATTGATTGATGGAAACATCAGGATTTCTACTCTAGAATGTGAATTTTTAAAATTTTCCAGTTTATTGTAATTCAGTTTAAAGTTTTTATAAATTTATTTTGTATTCAGTTTTAGGTTTAAGGGAGTAAGAGTACAAACTGTAATAAAGGAAGTTATGAAATTCAGACACCCATAATACCTTGGGAGAGAAATGATGACCACACCTCAGTTGCATTATATAGCTTGGAGTGACTCTCAATTTTAGGTGACTCACTGTTCACCAGGCACTAGTCTAACCAAATCTTTATACAACCTGCCACACCTTTGAACTCTTTCTTTTCATACCCTAGAATAATTAAAAGAGAAAATTAATTCCTGCTGCTTTTGCCTTGCACTACTTGCTTGCTTCTATGTAGTGAGTGAGTGGTTGAGCCTGTGAGTATGCATAGAGACAGTATTCCTTTCCTTAAAAAACATCTTTGTGGGTGAAGGGTGGGAGGGAGGTTCAAGAGGGAGGGAACATATGTATACTAATCGCTGATTGTAAAGCAGTTGTCTTCCAATTAAAATTTTTTAATAAATGCAAAAACCTTTCCTCGTTAAACCTGATTTTATCATTCATTCATTTTTCAACAAATATTAGGTATCTAGTATTTTCCAATACTATGCTAGGTACTAGTTATCCAGTGGTATATAAAACTGATATTGTCTCTTTCTTTGTAGAGTTTATACTCTAGATGAAGAAAGAGACGGTGAAATTAAAATTGCAATTCCTTCCTTAAAACTCCCTGAGTTCCTTACCTTTTTTTCTTCCATAGTATTTATCCACATCTAAGACTTTATTTTTTGTTAAATTTCATCCACAGAATACTGGTTACATGAGAACAAGCAAGAATTTCTGTACGTTTTGCTAAGGGACTGTGTTGGTTGAGAAGTGGGAAAGGCACGTTTAATTAGTCACCATGTCCCCTGATTCTCTGTTTCTTCATTCTGTCTTTAAATAACCCCACGGCTGCTTCCTTTTAGTTCAAGCCCTTTGTATTTTAGCCTGATCTATTAAAGTGGCTTTCCCTGCCTCTGTAATACCTTTCTCTTCCACATTGCTGCCAGTAATTTTTGTAAAATTCAAGTCTGAATTTCTTCAGTGAGCTCCCATCTTTAAAGAGTAAATCAGACTCCTTAGCTTTGCATTATCAGGTTCCTTCATATCTTTTTTCATTTCTCTGCTGCTCCCTGCTCTCCATCTTAAAGTCTTTGTTGCAGTAATGTTAATATATTACACTCCTTCAAGCTTCTTTGCAAAGTGTGGTGGCTGGACCAGAGGCTTCTGCTTAACTGGGAAGCTATTAAAAATGCAGATTTTAGGGTCCGTCTGAGACCTACTGAATCAGAACCCAGGGAGCAGAGCTAAGCAAGCTAAACAAGACTTTCTAGTAATCCTGATGTACCTTAAATTTGAGAACAGTGCTTTAGTTCTTTTTCTTTTAAAGTTTATTTCCTGAACAAGCTCAGCCAATAATATTTTCATCTATGTAACTTTTGATATGTATCATTAACCCTGGTATCTGGGTTAGCCCTACTTTTTTTTTTTTAATTGAATTTATTATTTATTTATTTATTTTTTACTTTACAATACTGTATTGGTTTTGCTGTATTCTGGACATCTTTCCTGGATATCCTACCTTTACTTCAAACTCTGTTGGTTCTAAACAAAATTCAGTATCCATCTATTAAGATGTTTTATATACTGCATTTCCTGTTTCCTCCTTCAAAGGATTCCTTCCTCCTTACAGCTTTGAAAGCTAGATTGTGCAGTATTTTCTCTTTGGTTTCTATTTTGTCTTGCTTTAGAAGAACAGAGGAAAAAAAATGTTTTTAATAGCTGTGCTGACCAAAAGAGGGTCAGGATTTTCCAGGCAATAGATTACTGTTGTTTGTAGACCATCTGTTATGATTTATTTTTATCTTACTTTTCCCTGTTTTGTTCTCCCATCTTTTTTCCCCTCTTTAGTAGTCTTTCTCATTTTAAGAGACTTAACTTTGAATCTTGACCTCAGCCTCCCACACTGTACCATAAAGTTGGAGGGATCCTTGACCCTGGGCTAATAGAGTGACAATTGGTACCAAAGGCTGTAGTCAGGCAACATTTCATCTCTCTTGGTACAGTTTTGCAGTAGGTTCTCAATACATTTATTTATTTATTTTTAATAAGTAAGCTAGGCAAGTCTCAAAAGACTGGGAAGATCTCCAACGTTAAAAAAGCACAGTGAAATTGTGGCTAGATAGGTAAGGAAACTTAAAGACTTTAACAATAAGGAGAAAATTTACTGAATGAATAAACGAATGATTTTTAAAGAAAAGAATAGCCACTGTCACAGATGGTGAGCTATTTCCTTCTCTGAAAGAGGAGGGATACATTTAGATTTTATTTCAGTGTAAACTTTCAAATTTAATTTAAAAGTTTCATGTTTGTTTATATGTTTGCTTCCCCATGAGCACAGTTTGATATACATTTTTAATAATTTTCATGTCAATTTATGTGACAGTTACATTTTAATTGTTCGACTATATATCTTGGGTGATAACTTTGAACTGTTATTATAGTTCTATTTTTGTTGACTAGGAAAGAAATTATGTGTGTGTGTATATACATATATAGATCTGTTAAATTGCACATCTGAATTACCTTAGATATGAAAATTTTTATATGTGAAAATCACAATATATATCTATTCTCATAATTTGAGGTAGTCTCATAAAAAATCATGTTCTTAAATTATAGTAAGAAAAAAACCTTTGTTTTTAACATGCACACAGGAAACCTCGACCTGTCTCCCAGTTGGTTGCACAGCAGGTTACTCAGCAGTTTGTACCCCCTACACAGTCAAAGAAAGAGAAAAAAGATAAAGTAGAAAAAGAAAAAAGTGAAAAGGAAACAACTAGCAAAAAGAACAGTCATAAGAAAACCAGGTAAATTTGAAGAGTGTTTTAATGGTACTTTTGAAATAGTAAAATTAACCATTTAATATTGTCTTTTAACACTGATATATAAAGTAGAATATGAAATATATAATATAGAAATAAAAGATTTCATCTGTTTTACTATGTCATGAAAGTATTTTTTCAAGTTGAAGATATATTAGAAATTAAATATGGAGGCCACAAATACAGGCTTAAGTGTGTGGACACTTTCTGCTTTTTGTTTTTGTTTTACTAGATTAAAAGACATTTGTGTTTGAACTATTTCTTTTTCACTCATAAAGCCAGGAGTGATATTCACAATACTGAACAGATATTTGCATGAATTCTAACCAATCGGAATGGTTTTGGGTCCTGGCAGAGCAGACAGTCACGATGCCCTTATCGTAAGTGCACATCACTGGAGTGGCAGCCCTCCATCTGACTCAGCCTTAGCTGCTGTCAGCTTCCTCTGTGATGCAGCTGTGACTGCTGTTCTAAAATCTTTACTGTAGTAAATTGATAAGCTGTTTGCCAAACTGAGATAAAGTTATAAAAGCACAAGTAGGAGACCATTACTCCCAGTATTTTTTGTCATGTTGAGGAAGATTCATGAATGATTGGCTTGATTAATGTTAATGATTTCAAGCATTTAATTATATTTTTGCATTTAGTTACACATGAATAGAGAGCTTTAAATATAGATGTACTTACTTTGTCATTTTTACTTAATTTAATATGCACTGCATGCTCAGAGACTTGGTAGAGAGAAAAGCTAGTTAAAAATTTTATCATCTTTTGTGTTTAGGCCAAGATTGAAAAATGTGGATCGGAGTAGTGCTCAACATTTGGAAGTTACCGTTGGAGATCTGACAGTCATTATTACAGACTTTAAGGAGAAAACGAAGTCCCCGCCTGCGTCTAGTGCTGCCTCTGCAGATCAACACAGTCAGAGTGGCTCCAGCTCTGATAACACAGAGAGGGGAATGTCCAGGTCGTCTTCACCCAGAGGAGAAGCCTCATCACTGAATGGAGAATCTCATTAAAGTCTATTTTCTCCAGTTTCCATCACTTCTGTCATACCATGCAAATACACAGATTATGCCAAGAAGTACCACATTTTCATGACAAACATATTCGTGCACAATCCATGATTTGCGTTTTAATTAAAATAGAAATTTGTTAGAATTCGTTAGGTTTTAATTGCAATCTGTGCCTACCAAACATTTCCAGACTTAATGTTTTGGTCTCCACAGTTAAGCTGCCATGAAAATGTGGTTGAGTTATTCATTATGCAGTGTTATTGGTAAGTCTATTTTCACTTTTAGTTTAGTGAATTCTAACACATAATTCTTGAATTCTCTACTATTGGCATGTAACGAATTTAAATTTTTATAACATAGTGCAAGCTGCCTAAATATGTATTATTTGAGAATTGTGAAACAAATAGTTATATGTATACAAGTCAAAGATCAACTTAATCAACTATTGCTGCAACAGAATTTTCTTAATGGATATCCTCTTAAATACACCTGCTGGTACTTGGTGTGGTTAAATAGGAAGATTGTTATTAAATAAAGAATTTGTATGAACCATTGCCAATGTTTTTGACACATTTTACTAAATTATTGTTTCTGAATTATGTTTTAGGTTTTATCTGTTTTGGGGGGATTTGCTTATCTTTCAAAACATTCATTTATTGTAATGTTTACTAGCAGACTAGTAAACAATAAAACATTGATTACGTAGCTTTATAATTCAGGTTTAGTGCTATTGTCATTGAACACTGGTATTTTCTGTATTGTATAGAACATTAAAATTCAAGTAATTATAAGCATTTGACGAAAACAGAAAAGAAAAGCTGTAATTTTAATAGCTGCAATTTTGGAAAAGCTTTAATTTAATAATAGTTTTATCACTGTTTCCTTGCCCCAGACGTATCCAGGGTCATAGGAGTATGAATCTAATTAATACACAAATGGGAACTGTTGCACAGAACCAGGAAATAACTAATATTTAATCAGCTTAATTGGCCTCTTTATTAAATATAACAATTCTTATAAAAATTATAGTACCCTATTTTCAGAGACACTTGCCAGTTTATGCATTTATCAATATCCTAAAATTAAAAAAATATTTACAGCCCCACTTACTATTATGTAAATTTACCAATAAAATATTTTTATGACTACAGATTTTGCATTTTTGTTTGCAACTAATAAAAGTGTTTCATGTTGTCTTTAAAAATCAAACTTAGAAACCACACAGTACTTCTTAAATTCTAGGGTCTCCTGCTTTCTCTTAGCCATTTGTTTAATACATATTTACCTGTAGGAGACTTTTGAACTATAAATGAACTTTAAATCATAATGTGGATACGAAATATCACATAAAAACATCATGATCACATTTGAAGAAAGGAAACTGTAGACTCTGACAGTTGTGATATTTGGTGGTTTCATGTGGTAATGTAACTTTTTGTTTAATTGCAGTACTTTTTACAGGCACTATGGTACTGTCTTTTTGTAAGATGCAAGTTGTGAAATACAGTTAATTGCATACAGTAAAAGTCTGTGATTAAAACATTTATATACCTCATTCTTTAGTGTTGTTAAGTGGAAGAATTTTGTTTTTAAGATACTTCCAGTGGAACCCCAAATAACTGGTATGTTCTTTTAAAACATGAAATTTTAAAATTTTATTCTTTTTCACATGTTTCAAATGTTTTATATATATGCATATATATTCATTTTTTAGACATAGTAAAAATTGCAAGTATTAACTGTAATAGGGAAAATATTATAATATTTAAGTTAGAACTACTCTTTGGAGGTACTGGGTCTTCTGATGATGATCAAATACTTTCTAGATGTATTTTAAATGGACTGCAAGAGAGAATAATTGGACAGAAGATGGGATTTTACCTGAACGGAGCATAGTCATCTGTGTGAATAGTAAGGAGACCCTGCAGCATGGAAATGAAGAGTGCTAACTGGCATCTGGCATTTTAATCTCTTGTAGAACCTAAGGTAGCTTGAGTTAGTCACTCCAGGTCATTTCCTCTTTGGTATACAGGGATAATGATAATCATGTCTAGCTCGTAGTGTTGTTGGATTAAATGTCAATCCATATGCAATTCTTAATAATTACCTGATCCATACCCAATGCTCAGTAAAGGTGAGCCGTTAACTGTCTTTATAGGTAAAATCCCATTTACAGAAACATAATGCTTTTTGGGTTTTTTTTGATAACAAAAATTATTTCCATGCCTTCTTGGATGACTGAAAGGAATTGTGTTCTACAGGTTAAACTGAATTTTTACACCAGATGTTTGCTCTGATCCCAGATGAGCTGTCTTTCTATAATTAACTTGATGATATGTATTATGAGACAAGAGAAATGAGTTGAGTTGGCTACTTTGACATTTTGTTTTCCTTTCGTTAATTATAGTTACGTTTATCTGCCTTTGTTTCACCCTACCTCAAATACACTTCCAAACCAGGAGACAGACCCCAATTCTATAAATACTTATCTCTAATGTTCAAGTATGCAAAAAGATTCAGAGCCTGGGCTTAAGGTATATATTTAGCTCTGTTTCATCAATTTACCTTGTGGTTTTAATAGTGGATTCTTTTAGCCAAATTCTACACAAAAAGAGCATTTGGATGTTTTTCAGAGTTTATTAGCTTATTTTGATATAAGTAAGAGTGAAGATATAATTTGAGGCGTACAAGAATACATATTCTTAAAACCTTTTATATTACACAGAAATAGTTGACTTAATAACTTAAAGGTTTTATTTTTATTAAATGCTTCCTAAAATTATAGTGATTATAGACAAAGTGAAACCATTTAAAAAGAAAAGACCTCAGCTTTTCTAAGTTGACATATTTATTACCATTTTTTTAGACAAAAGTCCTCATTGCCTGACAATATTGTAGTTTATTCATAGTATATGCATTTATGCTGAGTGGTCCAGAATTTTTAGTTTCCACTGACAGTCTTATTTTACCTGTTTCCTTGGTCTGCCACTTATCTCTTTCCTTAAATCTTTTAAAGACTTGAAGTAGGAACTGGGCCATTAATAGAAACTTCTGTACTGTACTTTGAAAATTAAGTGAAAACAGTGAATGTGTATGTTAAGAATAATCACAGAGTAATACTTTGACTTAGCACTGGCTCCCCTCTTCAACCACAGGCACCTTCAGGTGTCTGGAACAACAACGGAAATGTAGAAAAACTGTAGAAATGTCATCAGTGACAAAATAGCCGAGCAGAATCAGGAGACAGCGGAGGTTACAGAATACACGACGTGACTGATCATTTTGTGAAAGCAGAAGGAAAAAAACATTCCCTGGCTATTGAGGGTGATGAAAAAGAAGGTCCCCTAATAACAGAGGCAAGAAAAAATGAGGGAGGCAGAGAAAAAGCAATAATAGTAGGAGAAATTAGAAAATGGCACATTGGAATGCAGTTGATGACAGCAGAGAAGAACCACTAGGAAGGGAGAAAGAGAACAAATAGAAGAATTTGTCTTGGAAAGTCTCTTGTCTTGGAAAAAATTTTAAAACATGATAAATCATCTTCATAATGATGCATTGTTCCAGTTGTGTTTACTAGAGCAGCAATATGTGAAATAGCTATAAAATGATTTTCTTCAAAACCAGTTCACTTTTAGAAGCGTCATAGAGAAGATTTACCTTGAATTATATGAACACTTTGCTGTCTTGAATCACAGCCCTGCTAGCCTGGATAATCTAAATGTTAAACTTTTTAATACAGATTTGTATTTAGCCAGTGCAGGTATTCCTGCCTGTGCAGAATGGGCCAATTCTGGAGCATATTAAATGTCATGATAAGACCAGGTCCATATGTACTAGAAAAATCAAGTAGAGCTCTGGAAGCTTTCAGTTCTCTGGGACATGTTTCATGTTCTGAATTGCTTTTTGGTGGTGATTTCTCTCCCCTCCTTCAGTGAAAGTTGTAGACTATAGTTGCTGTTTGATCACTACTTCCAGTGTTTTCCTGATCTTGATTTTCTTTATGTTGGTATTCAGTGAACATTTATTGAGTATATTTGTGTGCTAGGCACTGGTCTGGGGGTTGATTTCAAAGAGGACTAAGATGTGGAACTCTCATACTAGAGGAGAGATCTGTAAATATAATGCCATTACTTCAACACTAAAAATACATATACAGAAGTAACAGAGAAGAGGGAGTGCTTGCCACTTTCCTTTCCTTCCTAGAAAATTCAGGCTTGGCCTGAGTGCCCACTGTGAGTCCACATTGATATTAGGATCTCACCTTGATAACTTGCAGCTGATAATGTTGGATGTTAACCAGTAACTTTAGCCAGCTACCATTTCATCACCCTAGCTTGAATTTTCAAAAGTTAGACCGTAAGCCATGTAATGTGAGATTATTATTTTCCTGTTCTAATGTTTAAAAGTCAGTAAACCATTGAATGAGATCTCTTGTTGCCTTTTTGTGAGGATATTGAGGAAACATTACATCTCTCAGAATCTAAATGAGAAATTTTGTTCAGACCTGTTTCAGGAAGAGCTTTACTTCAACCTGAGAAATCAATTTGCGTGTTTCTTATGAACAATGCAAATCACTGACTGTTTTCAGTGTTTGCTTTAGTTGTGAGAAATCTCAGATTAAAATCAGGCCTACTTTTAATATTTAGGTAGAACTCAATCATCTGTGTATTTGTATTCTGACTTGTTATTTTTGATCCAACTATATTTTTTTAGATTCCAATTTTTATCTACTTAACCTTTTTCCTTGTGTTCTAAAGTTCCTCAAATCTCTTCTGTAAATAAGGCTAAATAGTAATACTTAAAAAAAAATATCAAAACTGCTTAATTTTAGTTGTAAGGATAAGCCCCAATGTGAAATTTTCAGGGCAAGTATCCAGTAAAATGCATCCAACTGAAATTCCTGTAGAGTGGAAATAATACACAAGTTTGGTAGGTCTTCAGTAAACATCCAGGGAAACCTGGATCTGCTGATTTACCTGGAAGTAGGGAATGTGAATGAAAGTTACTATTTCATCTTCATATTTTCATCAACTCTTACAAGAGAATTCAGAAGCTAAACTGGGTACCAAGATTTATTAATTTAAACTTTTTCATGTGTATTATTTTCACTGTTTTAATTCAGACTAATAGAAACAATGAGGTTAGCCTGTGTTTAGAGTTGGGATACTCTTATAAAACCAGTTGGGGAGAAGACTCCTAAAGAACCAAAATGTAGTGAGAGCATTAAAAAGGAAAGTAGGTTGGTTTCAAAATTAAAGAACTGAGTGATCTGGCCTTTGGTCGGAGAGAGAGCTTTTGGTCTTTAATAAGAGATATATGAAAGACTATGATGTTTTCAATATACGATAAGTAAATAATGTAAGGGACACTTAATTAGAACAAAAAGAATTTTTTAACTTTATTTAAAATACAGAAATGAGAAAAAAATTTCAACATATGAAACCTATTAATATTTTTAAAAAAACATACGACTGTTTAGGATGTAATTTCTATATAGAAAGGCATATAGATAACAAGAATTCTGACTTTATTTTTCAACTAAGCACTGTACTTCTGAAGTGTAATGGTATCAGAATTCTTTATTTTCATCTTTCAATTTGGAGGAATCTGGGTCCAGATGGCATGAATGTTTTAATTCTTATTTTCCCCATGACTAAATTTCCCTACAAATCTAGACTTTTAATTTCACTGACACTAAATAATAATAGATTGTAATCTGTTAATGGGAATGGAGAGTTCCTGTAGATTTAACCAGGGAGGATTATAAGGATGGCCCATAGGATATTCCTTTCTCCCATCCCCACTCTGCCTCTTCATACTCTCCTCCTTTGTGGGCAGAAATAAACCAGCTGAACTCTGGGATTATTTGGGAGTGAAAAATGAAAGTGAGAGCCGCTCAGTTGTGTCCGACTCTTTGCGACCCCATGGACTATACAGTACATGGAATTCTCCAGGCCACAATTCTGGAGTGGGTACCTGTTCCCTTCTCCAGGGGATCTTCCCAACCCAGGAATCGAACTGGGGTCTCCTGCATTAAAGTGTCACCATTTATTAGTTTTCCACTGCCACTTTTTTCCTAATCTTTTTGCCTACAGCTGAGTTTTTTGAGCATGAAAATAATCACTTTACTCTTTCATCTTCCCCCTTACCCTACCCTTTTTCCGTATTTGCTGGTCTGAATGAACACAAAATGAAATTTTTTGCTCCAACTGACAACATAGTCTTCCAACTTTTTCCTCCAGTCCAACAAGGTCTCTAGGAAGTGGCTTGTGAAAAAAGTAATTTCACTAGAGGCCAAGAAGAGGAGAGAGTGGTTTTCACTTTCAGTGTGAATTTCTGATTCTTTGTGCTCTGCAACTAATCTGATTTCTGTTTCTTTGGTTGTAAATTTAATTTGTCTTATACCTTAAGACCGATCTCACAGATTTCCATGTAATATCTTTTTTTTTCCTTTTTGCTTTTCCTTTTAATCTGCATAACTTAGTTTAGCATTTATTTGTTCATAGTGAGATAGCTTGGAGAAGGCAATGGCACCCCACTCCAGTACTCTTGCCTGGAAAATCCCATGTACGGAGGAGCCTGGTAGGCTGAAGTCCACGGGATCCCTGAGGGTCAGACATGACTAAGCGACTTCACTTTCACTTTTCACTTTCCTGCATTGGAGAAGGAAATGGCAACCCACCCCAGTGTTCTTGCCTGGAGAATCCCAGGGACAGGGGAGCCTTGTGGGCTGCCGTCTATGGTGTCGCACAGAGTTGGACACGACTGAAGTGACTTAGCAGCAGCAGCAGCATGGTATAAGGGAAAAAAACAAATACACAGTTTGGATCCTCAAATGTTCCCATTTGAATTATGGATCTTCATTATTAGCCATGTGGTTAATGAACTTCTCTAAATTTCAGGTTCCTTGTTTTTATTAAAGAATAAAATAACATCTATTTCATATAGCTGTTATCAGGATTAAGTTAGATTATGCAGACCTTTATAAAGTGAAAGTTATATAAAAAAAGTCTTTGAGCTTTACTCTGAAAAGGTGTAGAATTTACCTTGTTCCTCATAGGATATCTTTTTTAAAAGAAGTACTGAAATGTAGAATTGGAAAAGAAATGTTGAGCAGAACCTAAATTTGCTCTAGAATGACTTGGGAAAGATTTTTAAAATTTCATTAACTTGAGTGTCTATTATATATCCAACATGTACCAGGAGCTGCATGAAAAATCAAGATTAATCTTTTGAATATAAGATTGTTGATACTGGGATTATCCTGAATCTGAGAGTTTTCCAGGTCTGGAGAAGGTCTCTATCTCCATAATTTAACCAACAACCAATGTTGCTGTTTTTAAATTTCTTTTCATCCACCTAAACTTAACCTTTTTGACAGAATGAAGGGAAAATCCAAATTGATTAAAAATGTGAATATAGCCAGCCTGTCATTAGAGAATCAAGAGGGTGGTCTAGAGATGCCAAAATAGACTTAAGAACATGTACATACACAGAGTAAATGACATAAATGCCTAACCGTCATGACATAATATTTTAAATCACTTGCAGTAATTTACAGTTGATTTTAGAAATATCAATATGTATGAATCCTGGAAATGATCACAAGTATTCACACAGCTCCTTATACTCCAGGATAACCAGTTAGGACAGTGGGTGGGTAACACAAAAGTCCTATCTAGTTTTGGAATGCCATATATACTTTTTCAACAATTTCCTTTTTAATTACAGGATTAAAAGGGATCTAAAGGTCTAGAATCCTGATGTCAAGTAAAAGGATGATTGTGCTTCTCGATATGCTCTTCCCATATATTGTGCAGAAATGAATACTGCCATTCCAGTATTTTAACATTCTCTGGGTCATTAAATTATTCTTTATTATATTTAGTTTGTTGCAATAGAAACAATCGTAGGTAGCATCTCTTTAAACTAAACATACTTTGAGTACTAGCTCGTACTCTAGTTTCTTGTTACAATATCCTTTAGTTGTCTTTCAAAGTCTATTTTCTGTTCTTACAGATGCTTTTATTATCCATCTTTGTATCTCATTAAGTTTCTATTTATTTCTCTAAGAATTGTAAGGTGTAGTGAAAGGATTATTGTTGCTGTTTTTACTTGCCTGTCTCCCCTTTTGGGGGCAGTACAGAATAGCCCCTTGTCTGGCATGTAGAACATATTCAATAAATGTTTATTGAATGAATAAGTGTATGTTTTCATTCTATTCATACATCTTATCAGCATGCTAGTTTTACTTTTTTGTTAAGTAAGGCAAAAAATTTAATCCTTATAGGGGGAGAAACTGAGGCTTAAATGTGTTAGTAAGTAGTTCCCATGGTCACAGAAGCAGCACTTATTTGGTGTAGGGATTCCAAATGAAGAAGTACTACTAATTACACAGCATTTCCCAGTCTTGTTTTGCATGGCCAAACTCTTCCAAGCTTCAACTGCAATTTGAACAGTTTAACAGCATGATTTTTCTCCATGGAGAGAGAGAGAGAGGGAGTGTGTGTGTGTGTGTTTAAAGCCTCCTTCCTTTCCCTCACTTTCTGGCACTGTAGCTGCTTTCTGGCTCGCTTGCTCTGTCTCCCAGCCTCCACACAGTAGCCAGAATCTGCCCTCCAAAAGGCAGATGTTACCATGTTACTTCATAACTTAAAACACTCTCAGTGGTTCACCGTTGTCTGCCAGATTACCTTCAAACTCCTTGGTGTGCTGAACAAGGAATTCAGATATCTGGCCCCTTCAACCTCCAGTCTTATCGCTCATCATATTTTCTCTTGCGTTTGCTTAACTGATGGTATCACACTTCTCCCAGCTCCCTGAACACAAGAGCCTGTTTCACTGATTCCTCAGCCTGGAATGACTTCCATTACCCCATCCAAGACTCTGGGGCCAGTTTTGCTATACTCAAAGATTGACAAAAAACAGAAGTAAAACCTATGAATCACTGAAGTATTTACCAGTAAAAGTGTGTCGTGCACACAACCAAAAGACAGCAAACTGGTAACACTCAAACCAAAATATGCAATGAGGCGTAGGGGTATATTGTTACCAAGCAGTGTCTATAGTGTGAAGGCAGTGAGTGTGTTGTCTTTTCAGTGATTGGTTAAAACATTACAATTTTTTCTTTTTTTTTTTTTTCAGTTTAAACTTCAAACATTGAATATTTTATTCAACTGCTTTTCTTTCTTATTTCTAAATTCTTTTTATTATACAAGTTTCAGGTGTATAGCATTATAGGTTGCACTAGTAGTAAAGAACCTGCCTGCCAATGCAGGAGATAGAAGAGACCTAGGTTCAGTCCCTGGGTTGGGAAGATCCCCTGGAGGAGAACTTGGCAATCCTCTCCAGTATTGCCTGGAGAAGCCCACGCACAGAGGAGCCAGGTGGGCTATATTTCATGGGGTCGCAGAATCCCTCACGACTGAAGCAATTTAGTAGACATTCTGCAAAGGCATCACTACCATAAGTCTAGTTACTAACCATCACCATACAATTGACTCCCTTCATCTATTTGCCTATGCCCCCGGGAGAATTTACTTAAATGAAAAGGGAATTGGTTAGTGGTTACCTCATACCAGTTTTGGGGACTTAAATATTTAAGTTATACTTATTATTTTCAGATGTATAGGCAAGAAGTGACGCAGATCAAGTTAAACTCTTATCCTGCAAAATATGCTAAATTAACCTTTGCTTGTATGACCCGGTTTTGTCTGGTCAAGGAATTTGCAAGTCTGGTCTCTGTTTCATTTGACATTATTAAGTATCTCCTGACCATGCCCGCAGGTAGAACTGGTGCTCCTTTCTGTGTGTACCCACACCTTT
Organism: Bos taurus; assembly: GCF_002263795.3. Lineage (NCBI taxonomy): Eukaryota > Metazoa > Chordata > Mammalia > Artiodactyla > Bovidae > Bos > Bos taurus. Next base: position 38,544,603 of record NC_037332.1, read on the forward strand.
ACAGGCTTCTATCCTAACGTCTGTATGGTTGTATTGCACTTACAAATATTCACTGTCCCACCCCCATGCCCCAACTAGGGGTTTTTGTGCTCCAAGATACTCACAGTGCTTGGCACATAGTGATCAGCTATAAATGTTCAATAGATGAATGGCGTGAAAATAGGGCTGAAGAAGAGGGAGAAGGACTGGAAAGCTCTCTTTAGGGGGATATTATTGCAAATGGTGAGTGGTGAGCTGGTTCATAAAGGAGTAAAAGCTTGGACCTTAGTCTTACAGGAACTTAAAACCTCGATGGGAGGCGGAATATGCATCCTCAACAGCATTAGGCATCTGCACTCGATTTCTGCGTGAGAACGGCTCGAACCAACTCTATTACAGGATACTGGAGGCTAGGGAAGTCGCTGCTGGATGAGGTTGGAGCGGAAAAGCGGCTTAATCAAGTGCCTTCTCAATACAAGCCGTTTTTTGTGCGTTAAGCAATTTAATCTTTACAACCATCCTATGATGAGGATATCATCTCCATTTTAGAAACGAAGAAACCCGCTCAGAGAATTTAGGTCGCTCAGCGTCCCAAACTACTGTGTGGCAGAACCATAATTTGAAATTGGGTCAGTTGCCTCCAACGCCCCGCTCATTTCGCTACACTTCTGCAGCGCAGTTGGGAGTTGCAGGGCTTGGGAGTCGCTCGCCCGGCAGTCCCCAGTTCCCAGAGCTCCAGGACACCCCAGCCCACCAGGCGCGCCCCGCCCTCGCGCTCAGTGCGCCGGCGCGTCGGGCCGCCAGCCCTCCGGGAGGGGCCCGCGGCGGAGGCGGGGTCAGGGCGCCGGGGCGGGGTGTCGGCGCGCTGGTGAAGGTGGTGGGCAGGGAGCGGAGTGGGGCGGGTGCGAGGCCGTGGCGGAGGAGGAACTTGTTGCGCTCGCGGCTGCGCGGTGCCGCTCCCTCGGTTCCAGTTCGCCCGGGCGGGCGCGGCGACGGTGGCGGCGGCAGCAGCGCTGGGCCAGCGCGATGCGGCGCTACCTGCGCGTCGTGGTGCTGTGCCTGGCCTGCGGCTTCTGCTCGCTTCTCTATGCCTTCAGCCAGCTCGCCGTGTCCCTGGAGGAAGGAGCGGGCGGCGTTGGCGGGAAGCCGCAGGCCGCAGCGGCTTCCTGGCTTGGGGGCGATGGACGCGGAGCCGGGAGAGGGGTGGGCAGCGCGGGCCCTGCGGCGCATCACGGCCGGTCGGACAGGTACGGGCGGTTCCCTCTTGGGGGGCCGGGGGTGCTGCGGCACGGGGCTCGGTACTCGGCCTGGCCCGGGCTGCCCGCGAGTCCGCCTAGCGCCTCTCGCCGCCGGGCCCGCGTCTCCCGCTCCTTTGCAGCCGACTCTGACCTTCTTTGCTCGTTTCCCTCCTTCCCTTCACCCCAGGGGTGAGCTCCGTGCTGCTCTAGCCCGAGAGCACACCACGCGTTTTGCGTTTGTCTTCTGACCTGTTCCTTAGGCACAATTCAGAGCAGTTAGAAATTAATTTTCAACTCTTACTTGACAGTTGGCGTCTTCCTTTTCTTTCTTTCTTAGGATTTGTCGAAAATAAGGGGGTCTTACAAAACCTTCTTGCTGACTAGTGGGAATTCCCTCTTGTTTCCATGGCGTTCCAGTTGAGATATTTAAACAGCCGCCTGGCGCCCTGGTTCAGCTTTCCGCCTCCCTCGTAAATGAGGCGTCTAAATTTCCTGTTAACGCTTAAAATTTTCATTATTAGCCGATCAGTTAAATCTGGAGAGAGCATTTTCTGCTGATTGTGAATTTTTCTTTAGGAAACAATCGGTCTATTGTGAAACTTAGAGCAAGTTAAGAAAAATAAGGGATACTTAACATACGTCTTTTGTGAGTTGGGATAGAGGTGTCTTTCTTTAAAAATGGGAATTTAAAAAGCACAGTGACTTAAGTGGATTAACACAAATCACTGTCAGAGTTGGAATCAGTATGAGATTTAAATGGAAGAAAGAATGCAACGCATTACGAATGCTTAAAATCTGAGCGCTCCCACTTCCTTGAAAAAGAGGCTCCTCCATTTGTGGGCAACTCTCTTGCTCCGAGTACTCTTTTAGTAAGAGGCAAAGGCTGCTTTGATCGGATAAAATATCGGATTGGTAGGAGGAGGGAGCGCAGGTCAGCTGTAGACTGTTGAAGGTTCTTCTCAAAGTTGATGGCCATTCCTAAAATGCAAAGGAACGTTTGGGCAGAGGAGCAGCACGGAAAAGCCGGACTGTCGTGTTTTTTCACCCTCTGACTTGATTACAAGGGCTCTGTTCATAAAAGCAGAACTACTTTCCAGAGCCAGGTTTGTCACTGCCTTTATCTGTCCTGGGAGAGGACAGATAGATCTGGACGAGCTCATGAAAAGCTGATCGAAGTCTGTGTTGTTCCTGTGAAGCATTTAAAGTTAAGGGAAGGAAACTGTTTTTGTATTGGGTAGAGTTGAAGAAACATTTTTGTCAAAATGAAATTGAACTATGATACTAGCATTTCAATTTGATAGAGTAACATGCATTTTTAGTGCCTTGTCTGAGATACTTAAATATTTGGTGACAAATTTTTATAAACTGTATTTGCTTGGCTAGCTAATTTTAACAGAATTACGTTATTTGAAATTCAGAAAATAAGCGCCTCAGTTTTAAAAGATATTTTATAGAGCCGTTACTGAAATCTGAAGTTTGATGTGTCAGAACCAACTAAAAGCTTTGTATTATAAGTCCTCTGAGCAGCATAACTCCTCATTTTAAATGAGGCATATATTTGAGTTAAAACTGAAGGTGTATCATTCTTTGCTAAAATGTTGTGAAATAACATTTCACCGTGTGTGCATGCATAAGAAGGTTGAGAAGAGGAACAACGTGGAAAAGCTGGATTGCTTGGATCGCATGATTTGATTACGGTCAAGAGAATTCCTAAAAGATACCAGGCTCTTTTCATTTTAGATATTATCATTTGTAACATCTTTTTAGACTTCTCACAGAGTTCAGTTTTTTTTGGCTATCATGGGATATGGAGTAGGCATTAACCTGCTTCCAGTGTATAAATTGTTTAGCCAAGATGCAGGGAGCATCAGTAGTGGACCAGAATTAGGAACTGTGTATCTTCTGCTTGCTCTGCCAGTACTCCTGTAAAGCTGCTGTGAAAAGACGCTAGTCTAGATAGTGTTTAATCAGTGAAAAATGGGGCTATGAGGCAAGCAACGTCTGTTTTTTCCTTGGTAGGACTTATCAATTACATTCTTACTTTTTTTTGAAGCAGTCTTAGCTCAAAGATTAAAACTACTATTTCTCTCTCTCATTTAACACAAGGGATTACAGTTGTATCTAATAGGTTCCACTGGTCAAATCTTAATAGAAAATATTCATTGCACAGTATTCCATGATAACAAAATACTTGTAAACGTCCTTTCACATTCTCAAAGTAAAAAGTCGAAAATGATGGAAACAGTTTTTCAGTGAAATTTATTATTAATTAGTCATTTTGTTTGAATCCATTGTTTTGGTATTTAGAAAATGGGTAGATCTTAGTGTCAGACAAACCTGTGCTGTCTTTCTGGCTCTGATTGCTATGAAACGTTGACCACCTTTCTGCTTTACTTTTCTCACCTGTAAAATATAGTTTATATTTACTTTAATAGCTCAAGTCGGTAAAGAATCCGCCTGCAATGCAGGAGACCTGAGTTCGATTCCTGGGTCAGGACGATACCCTGGAGAAGGAAATGGCAACCCACTCCGGTATTCTTGCCTGGAGAATCCCGTGGACAGAGGAGCCTGGCAGGCTACAGTCTATGGGGTTTCAAGAGTCGGACTTGACTGAATGACTAAGCACACAGCACACACACAATCAGAATTCTTAGTTGTCAGTCATCAGAACCCATTAAAACTGACTTAATATAGTATTATATATAGACTATAGACTATGTAATAATAGACTATATATATATATATATGAGTCTCTCTGTCTCTCTATATATAGTATTACATATAGACTTATATGGGTTGTTAGAAGGAACAGGAGAAATGCTTGCTCAGCCATAGGAACCTCAAGGGCTGAGGACTCTTTCTCTTCTGCTGTATACAGGCTTTGTTCATGCATCTTTCCACTTCTTACAGTGTTTCATCTCTAATCTCAAGTAAAAATTCTAGAAAAAGACTCTCTTTGGACTTGCTTTGCATCACATGCCCATCGTGGGCCAGCTGTTGTTGACTGGAATGGGGACCTCTGATTTCGTGGGCTATATCCCTTGCACATCTCTACTGCAGACAGAATCACATGACCGGTGTAGGAGAGGAGTGCTGCCTCAGTGGAGGGAAGTGAGAGACTCTGAAGCTGCTAACTATGGACAGACTGTGTTACAGGTATTCGATCTACAGCACTTAATATTACCAGGTGTCAGTAATTCTCCAGAAGGAATTAAACCATTTTGTAACTACATTCTCAGGATGAGTAATTTCTCACCTTTCACTGATGAATCCTGGTAGTGGCGAACCAAGAAACTACTAAGCACTTCAAGTGATGCCTTTTCTGGACTGTCCTACCCTTAGTGTGAATGACTGTTACCTTGAGAGGTAGGCACCTTACTTTCCTTTGCAGATCTGGTCAGGCCATCAAGTTATGGTTTCTGCTGGGTCCCAGGAACACCAGTAGGATATACTGAAAATGTAGGGTGCCAAGAGTCAGGGCTTTGGAAACAGGCTTCAGCTTTGCCCCTTATTGACTCTGTTAACCTTGAACACATTTCCTCATCAGTTACAAAGAGGTAAGAGTATCTATGATAACTGGGTTTTTTGGTGGGAACCGAAATAAAATAGCATGTGTAGATTACTTGGTGGTGCCTAGCACAGTAAAATTAGAGCTAATTCAGTGATGGTTTTGATCATTTAAATTTTAAGTGATTTTTTTTTTTTCTTGATTTCTGACCTTTGAGGAAAATTGAGGCCCCAGTCCAGACCTACTAAACCAGAGTGCCAGGCAGTGGGGCCTGGGAATATATATTTTAGATATGTGCTCCAGGTTATTGTTATAAAACCAAAGATTGATTAAACCATTGATTTAACTGGGAATCATTTGACCACTATTTTTGCACTGTTGTTTTCTGGGGGAGAATTTTCTTCCCTCTTCCTTGTGCTTATTTTTGAAGAGGAGAGGAGTTAAACAGTGAACAGTGAAGAAGGCTGAATTATTTACTAAAGCCACTTTAATCTCTGCTTTGTTAATGCAGCGACATCTTATATAAAAACCAGTAACTTTGCACCTTGTATTTCATTTCATTGAAGATTACATTTCATGTATTTGTAAAGTGCTTAGCACAAACTTAACTAGTAATTAGTTATTCTGTGATTTTGAAAAGCGAAAATGATTAGGCAAGTGAAAAAATGTGTACTTTTGATTTAGAAATCCTATTTTAAAACCTTAAGATTATTATCTATGTGTCATATCTGTTGGAAATACTTCCCCCAAACATGTTGACTTAAATTTGTTTTTGGAGTGTATACTACGTGAAGTTCAAAATTTTACTGTATTCAGATTGGCAGGTTTTCCTTTTCTTTTTACTGTTGTTGTGTAGAAAAACTTTCTATCAGTGGGATTTCCCCCCCCCCCCCCACCGCCCCTTTTTCTTTACATTTAAATCTTTAATTCAGTTTTTTTTTTTTTGGATAGAGGATAGGTTGTACAGTGTGATGCTAACCTATTTTTTGAAATAACTGTTCATTGCCATTTATATGTAGACAATTCTTTCTCACTTCCTGACTATTCCTGAAACTAGATATTTAAGAAGAAGAAAACTGATTAGAGCTAGAAACTAATCTAACTTGTCTGAAGACAATTTTTAGGTAAAAATGAGCTGTGCAGGTACTGATCTTTAAATAGTAGTGGTCAGAACCATGGGAATGGTCTCCTTACGTGGCTGTGAGCATCTTCGTTTCTCTCGCAGTCACAGTGAAGGTATCCGTTCATGCCTTAAGGTGCATCATTGGTGAGGCACCTCATTGAGACATTGTTATGCTGGATATGCCTAGACATATCCCCGACTCTCCTCAGTATGTATGGTTTTCACTAAAGCCTCATGGTTATCATGGATGTTTTGAAATGAAAAATACCTTTTCCAGTTGAATTTAAAAGTATAAGTGACCTTCCACTATTGGATTTAAGTAAATTTGAAGTTTGAAAACTGTTATCGTGGAGAGAGTTATTACTGTTTAATGCTCTGTTTATCTCCAGAGGGTGATGCCTCAGTTTTTAAAACATTTTTCAAGTACTGAAATTTGTGACCTGTTTGTTTTTTTAAACTTTTGAAGTAAATGTAAATTTACAGGAAACTTTGTGGACATCCCATTTAATCTTCACTCAGTTTTTCCCCAGTAGTGACATCTTACGTGAGCTTGGTATAATACCTCTATATCTGGAATATATGTGTATGAACGTAGTGGAGTACTGGAACCCTAGACATTGACATTGTACAACCCATACACCATCTCCAGACATCACCAGTTTTACATACACGTGTGTGTGTGTAGTTGTATGATGTTTTATCAATAGGTAAAGTTCATGTCACCACCCCCACAGTCAGGATACAGACTGTTTTATCATGAGAGTCCCGTGCTATCCCTTGATCAGTTTGCGTCTAGACAAGCCACCTAGTTAGAAACATTAAGCCTATGAAGTAGGAGGATGAGCCTTAGTAAAGTTTTATTTCTGTCTGATCCACGGTGGAAAAACTTTGCATTTATGAACTTTACTGATTCTGGATATCATTACTTACTGAAGACATACCTATTTGGCTCAGCTACAGTTTTATTCCATTAAATATATTGAAGTTATCTTTTTGAATTTTGTATATCTAATGTTCCATTTTTCAGTAGTCTTAAGGAATAAAAGCAAAAGGAACTAATAACTAGAACTTGGATAAGTACCTTTACTTCTCCAACATTTTTAAGATTTTTTTTTTTCTGGCCTGAAAGTGCAAGTACTATCATCGCTAGTTTAGTTGCTTTTCCTAATTTATTGTTTGTAGTGAGGGTTACTGGTATGTAATGAGTTCTCAGTATGAGTTTCTACTTTTTCAGTCTTTAAAACCAAGTTTTCATAAGTGAGAGAATGTAAGCTTGGGAGATAGAAAACTTAAGTAAATTATGTCTCCTCTTGCCAGCAGCACCTCAGTGTTTTATGTGTGTGTGTGTGTTTTTTTTTTAAATAAGGAAAATGTATAATCACTAATGGATATGTTTTATATTTTCATTAAAGAAAGAAACAAAACATTCTTCCTATAAACTGTGTTTTCTGACATTGAGTTATTTATGGTCAAGAAACTTAGGTAAAACTTGACATTTTTTTCCCCTGTAGTTTTATCTGCATTAATCAGTTTACAGTGGTTACACGATCCAGCAATTCCTCTTGTAGGGATACGTACTCACACTCAAGAGAACTGCAAACATATGTTCACTTTAAAATTGTACATGAATCTTCATAAAAGCATTATTTATAATAGCCAAAACTATCAATGACCCAAATATTCACTAATTCAAGAATGGATAAGAAAATGTGGTATATACATTTATTTATAAAAGGGAATATTATTTGGCCATTAAAAGGAATGAAATGTGCTGATAAGTGCTACAGTGGGTGAACCTTGAAAATAAGCTAAGCGAAAAAATAGTCAGATTCAAAAGGCCACATACTAATGATTCCATTTATCTATGGAGACAGAAAATAAATGTGTGATTCCTTAGGGCTAAGGGATTGAATAATGCAAGTTAAGGCAGAAAATGGTGTTAATACATAATTTCAGATAATCATTTTTACAGAAAAATTTACTTAGTCATTTTCTTGAGACTTCATTTTCATTTTCTACTGTTGGAAGATTTGACAGGAGACGGAATAACTAGCTTCCTTCCTTAAATAAAGGTGTTGATTATAAATAAATTGTGGGCTTGAAAGAAAGGTTTGATAATCTGTATCTGAAAGATAGGGATACCTATTTGAACAGTTCGTTGTGAGGCTGAAATGGATGTGAAAGCTCTTGAGTCTGGAAAAAAAACTTCGTAGTTGCCACTTCCACTGAGCCTAAGGAAATGCAAAAGTTAAAAAGTAGGTGACCACACCTGGAAGGGGACAAACATAAATTTCCTTATCAAGTTGTACATTTTACTGGTCTGTACATGTTTTCTTTTTCTTATTTATTAACCATTTAAATTAAGATATGTTAACGTTTTATGCTGTGCTTGAGAATGCCGTCCCTTTCAAGAAAAACCACATTACAATGTCAGTTTTTCCCATTGATTTAAAATTCTGATCTAGTTCCTTGTGCAGTAGTATACAGAATTACTTAGGCAGGGTTTTAAAAACTACTAGTTTTTAAAAAAAAAAAACTACTAGTGCCTGGCCCCAGAGAAGGCACTGGCACTCTACTCCAGTGCTCTTGCCTGGAAAATCCCATGGGCGGAGGAGCCTGGTGGGCTGCATGCAGTCCATGGGGTCGCTAAGAGTCGGACACGACTGAGCGACTTCGATTTCACTTTCCACTTTCATGCATTGGAGAAGGAAATGGCAACCCACTCCGGTGTTCTTGCCTGGAGAATCCCAGGGACAGAGGAGCCTAGTGGGCTGCGGTCTATGGGGTCGCACAGAGTCGGACATGACTGACGCGACTTAGCAGCAGCAGCAGTGCCTGGCCCTGTTTTCACAGTTTCTGATTTAACAGGTCTGGTGTAGGGGTCTCTGGTGACTTCACTGTGTGTCCTGGATCTGAAACTCCCCTGTCTTAACCTGTTGGCATTTGTGACAGGTGGACTCAGAGATCTTGCAAATATGACATTTCATAGACCTTTCACTGTAAGAACAGTCAATTGAATTCATGATGATGGGACATGGTTTAGTGACTCTGGCTTCAGACTTGCTTACTTTAGTAAACTCGGGCTTCCACTGTCCTGAATTACCAGCTAGACTATTGTTTTGAGAAGAAATAACAATGAAAATACATACATTTTGTATTGTTAAGTAGCTGCTGTTGTGTGTGGTTTCTTTTTTTTTTTAGCTCCAACCTGCAGTCTAAGAAGAAATTTGATCCTCCCGTTTAGCTTGTGAAATACAGTGAAGCTGAGATAAATGTAGAAAAGTGAAACAGAACTGTGAATATCAGCATGATTTCTTATTTCCCACTTAAAACATCATATGTGTAACTTGGATTCAAGATTAATTTAAAAGCGTTTAAAGATCTTTTTCCTTTTGACCAGCATTTGTGGCTTAAATTTTGCCCCAGGATAAGCAGATGTTTTGTTTGGCTGAAATAGATTTCTTTTTTTCTAGGGGGGATGTGTGCAGTTCATGAAGGAAAATTTTAGAAGTATTCCAGTATTTTCTGTGTCATCTGAGAAGGAGATCTTACTATATTAGAGAATTCATGACTAAAAAACTTTTCCAGTCTGTAGTATTTTCTGCCTAAAAGTTTCACAGTTCTGTTTAAAATAGTGGTACCCTAAGGGAGAAATCAATTTCCAGAAATCCTCATTACCATAGCAGGTTGGATTTGCAGTTTTGTTGCTGTAAAATAGAACAGTACGTTTTTATGTTATTGAGTAAATTTCTTGTTAGTTTTAAGCCTGAATACTCACATAGGTTTCTGTCTCACTCTGTTAGGTGTAAAGAGTTCTCTCTGTGTTACTGGAATCCCTATTGGATGCTGCCCTCTGATGTTTGTGGAATGAACTGCTTTTGGGAAGCGGCCTTTAGGTAGGCACTTAATATTTAATTGGTAGATCAGTGTAGGTAAGATCAGATAGTAGATAATACATTTTTAACTGTAACAGGTCAGAAAAAGGTTTCTTTTCTTGTCTTCTAACATTATCATAAAAGTAAGTAATTCATTTTCTGATTAGGTTTTCTTTTTTTTCCCACTTTGAAGTAGTTACGACTAATTTTTAAATCCATACTTTGTGTGAAATGCTCTAAAATTTTTTAGATGTTATTAAGATAAACCATTGTTCATAGAACAATTTATGGTCTAATTTTAGGTAATAGGTGATAAAATGATAAACAGATATTGACTATAGACTTCCACTGACATTTGCAGGCATATGGCATTTATCTAATTTAAAGCTGGTGTACTAAAAAAACATTTGTAGGTAGATGGAGACAACTGGGGCAGGGTTAAGTTGGTCATTAGCAGAGGGATTGAATATTTGGGAATGGGAGGGAAAAGACAAATGTATAATGAAGAAGCAAATGATGTGACAATGTTTATTGACCCTTTTTAAAAAAGTTTTTGAAGAGTGTGGCTTTGTTAACTTATCAGGATAATGAAGGCACAGGGTTGGCTGACTCTGGTACCTCCTGCTTCTAACCCTCAGTGAGGGAAACAAGTGTTGGTAGAAATGGAATATCAGACTCTGAGATAGCGGCAGGGGAATGCCCTCCCCAAGAGTAACCTTTTTTTGTGATTCATTTGAATTTTAATTCTACTCATTCCATTTGCCGGGCACAGTGCTAGATGGTAAGAATCAGACTGAGTCTGGTTAACACGGCCCTGTCCTTCTGGAGCTTACATTCTGATGGAAGCTTCAGATCTGAGATTATAGTAGAGGGTGACAAGTTATAGCCAAGATGATGGGAGAAGCAGGTGATCATCAGATGGAATTATCTTAAGGCATCAAGGAAGGCTTTTTGGAGGGGTTGACTACATGAACAGGAAATTAGCCAGGCTTAAGGACAGGAGGTGACATATTCCAGGTGGGAAGAACTGCATTCTTAATCAATACTAGTAGTGTATATTTTTAAATTCTTATAGTCCAGATATATTATGCAGCCCACAAACAACTGGGAAGAAATCGTTGAAATCAGATATTTTAATCTGGTTGCTATGGAAAAGATTGGATGAATGAAATTCTAATACGAGTCAGTCAAGCCAGATTATGTAAACTTTTAAATAAAACTAAGTTTTTAAGATAATCTTACCATTCAGCTTGTTCATAATTTTGGAGAGTAGGAGCTCCATATTTTTCCTTCTTTAAAGAGTTGGCTAATGAATAGAGTATTGACAAGCTTCACTTGTTATCTCTGGTCTTGTGACATAAATCTATTCACTCTGGAAGCTGGGTAAGCTTGAAAGCCCCTGTATTCTCCGATTTATACAACCCAGACCCTTTTGTAAGTTCTGGAATGAGTAATAATCTTTCTACTCCTTTACTGCAGGAGCAGCCTAGAGAAGCTGACCTAATCTGAATCCTGGAGCTCTGCTCAATATTCCTTTTGTTTGAGCCTCTCCAACTCATTATTTTCCCAACACTCCCATGTATTCCCTGGAAGGAATTCCGTGTGGATGGATACATGATATTGCAAACCTTGTGCTTTTTACCATCCTAAATTGGAGATTTTAAAAGTTACACATCCAAAGTGTAATTCTGAAACCGTTTTAGATGTATGTATGCATATTACTGTATGTGTACATATATGTATATGTACATATTACTGTAACATACTGTTAACATGTATCATATCATTATGTAAAATCTCTTAAACTTAGTGTATGATCAGGCCACCCAAGATGGCTTGTTCTCTTGCTCTCTGTACATTCCCTCTCCACCGGTGCCTACTTCACATTCACCCTACTCATATGACTGACCTTCCTGCGTAATTGCCCCTAAACGGACTAGTGAGTGTTCTAACACTTAAATCAGAACATCTCTATGATAGCTTATCAAAGGGATGGTAAGAGGCCTACCCCTCTGCTGGTTTCCCTGGTAACCAGTGAGCCAACCTGAGGTCAGTTCTCGATAACTGGTAATCTTTCCTTCCCCAGAAGCTCAATAACTGGTCATCTTTCCTTCCCCAGAAGCAGACACTGCTGCCCTGTCCTCTGCACACGGTGGGGTGTTGCTGCAGGGCCTTGCCTCCTACATGTAAACTCCCCTTGTCCATTAAGCCACTGGTGTCCCTGTCGCGTGACTCCAGCCTCCCCCTCCTGTCTTGGAACTGAGCAAGTACAGGCTTGCAGGCCTGCATGCTGCAGTCCAGCACACGCAGTTTCTTGCTGTAAACTTGGGAATCCCGTATTTACTTGGCCTGTTCACACTGGCAGACAAGCCAAAGTGCTGTACAGCTGCTGTGTCATTCTCATGCTCCATTTCAGTATTTAATTAACACCGCATTTTGGCCTGACTCTAGAGCTTCTCCACTCACCTAGGAAAGCATCTTGGAAATTCCCTCTGCCAACATTAGGACTCCCGTCTTGTCTGGCAGCAGTGGGCCCTCAGCTAGCACCGTTTTCTCCTCCTCAGACTTGTCTCAGAGTTCCCAGTTTGAATTTGTATATTTTGATCTTCTCTGGAGGGTTAATTCCTCCCAATTGATTTATTATGCTATGATCATAAAGTAACATCAGTTCAGTGGCTCCGTCCTGTCTGACTTTTTGGGATCCCATGGACTGCCAGAAGTAACATAAAAAAGCCCAAATCGCCACGTGTTTTGTCCATTTCCTGCATGTGCTTTTGGTAATTTGTATCTGCATCTGAGTGTTTGCTGGCTGACTGTGCCCCAGTGCTCACACCTCGTCTCCCTCCTCTGTCCTTGAAACAAGTGCGAAGTCCCTACAGCACCTGCTTCCAGCCCTTTCCCTTCAAGCCTCCTTCCTTTATTTTTTCTCTTCACCAGCAAGCATTTATAAGAGTATCTTCTGGCTTTACTTCCTTAAAAAACAAAAGCCACCTTCACACCTCAACTGTGAGCAGCACCCGCTTCTGACCCGAGGTCACCTCTGATGTCGGAATTGTTCCGAGGCCTAATCTGCTTCCTTGTTACCTCTTCCTCTGTCTTCCTTTCAGTGCTGTCTCCATCTCTGGCTCTTGAGACCAGTGTCCCAGGGTTTGTTTCTCTCTGCCTCTGGACTCCTTAGGACTCTGCTCTTTCCCTGCTCCCTGGATGGTCACGGGATCACCTGTTTAATTGGTCTCTTCAGTCCAGAGCTCTTTCCTGAGCTCCCGAGCCGTGTTTGCAGCTGCGCTGGGGTGATTTTTACCTGCCGATTCGTTCTGGCTCATCACGCCTCCCCTCGTCTGGGTTTTGTATCTTCACGCGCGGTGGACTCTGCGTGTGTCAGTCCACAGTGGCTATTCCTGCTCGTCTCCTTTCTTGCCCGGGCTCTTGCCGGCCCCCTCCTTTCTCTGCCTGAACTCCCATGCCATCATTTCTCATCCAGCCACTGTGATCTCACTTCCTGCCCACCTCTTCTTCCTTCTCTGTATCCTGTCACGTACCGTACCTGCTGCATCTCCTGTGGTTGTGAATTGTTACCCATTTCAAGAAGTGCTGGCTTTGTAGACAGACACCAAGTGTTGCTCATTATTTAAGCCCCATTATTTAGCCAGGTGCTTGGCAACCAGTAAATGACTAGTAGTAATTTCCCCCAGCACTTCCAGACTTAAGGTTAGATGTTTGTGTAGTAAGCCCTCTTAGCAACCTCAGTTGTTTTCTAGTTAAGCAGTTACCATGCTTTTTGTTTAAATCTTTAAAAAATCTGTTCTTCACAACAGGCTGTAAATTGTATGAGGTTCGGATCGTGGCTTTCTGGCTTATCCCGTGTCTAGCATGTGAAAGGAGTTCAAATATTACAAAGAATGGATAATCCCTTGTGTTCTAAAAATTATAAGCCTGCACGAGCATTGTGTTGTCACCATAACTTTAGCATTCATTATTGGGAATTATAATTTTGCCACCTAGTAGAGTAAAATGATATTTTTTATTGATTTATATTCGTTGATTATTTCTTGATATATTTCTGTATGTGTTTATCTTTTAAAAGTTTTGTTTGCATTGTCTGTATTGATATTTACCTGTTTGGTTTTTAATGATTACTTTATGAACTCTAAGAAGAATATATTTGACATTGATTACAAATGTTTACCTAATCTGTTTAATTTAAAAATTTTAGCTATCTTTTCATTATATAATCTCTTAATTTTAATATTATTAAATGACTTGAGCTTTTAAAATAATCTTTCTCTTTGGGATGGGAATTGATTTTCAGTTCATAGTGTCTGTGTATTTATTACCTGAACTGTTATCTTGAATGGTTCCATACTAGTTTTTAGAGGTATATTTTTACAGACTATGTTAAATTGTATTTTAACAGTTAATACTTCATATTGAATTTTTAGATTTTTAATGCTTTACATAAAATCTTGCAGTTTTTTTGCAAAGAATTGCATTTTGTCCCAAAAGTGATTTATGCGTGCTGCATGTTAAGTTGCTTCAGTTGTGTTTGACTCTTGTGACCCCGTGGACTGTAGCCTGCCAGGCTCTACTGTCCATGGGATTCTCTAGGCAAGAATACTGGAGTGGGTTGCCATGCCCTTTTCCAAAAGTGATTTATATACAACCTTTAAAGTAGTTTTACCTAGTATGATAATTCACTACAATTCTTTTTCTCTATAGTAAGAGGAAAAACTTTTTTTTTTAAAGGTTACACATTAAGGAAATTATCATTAGTGTTTCTGAGTAGAGTTTTCCAATTTTGTTCAACTGCAAATTTTAAAAATTAGTTCATAGTAGCTATGATTTTAGTTTGAGGAGAATGTTACCAGAAATGTAATTACTTACCTTGAGTTTATGTACTTCGTTATAATGCTAATTCCTAGTCTAAATCTTATTGTACGTTGTTTTCTTTTATAGAGAAAACACTAGTTTAATTATAGGTTAGAAGAACACACGGGAAGCTTTCAGTGTGGCCTAATTTTTTAAAAAGAGAGGGAAAGTTATTATTCCTTTATAACAGGAATGTTACTTAAAATAAGTCTGTTCTTAAGGCTTATTTACAGTATTTATATTAGAATTTTCATCTAAAACATTGTGTTAACTTTTTTCCCTAGATTTCTCCTCTCAACTTTCTACCTTGATAAGTTTTCACATCTACAGAGGCTATAAGAACAACAGAGTGGACACACTTACCCGTACTGGATATTCACCTGTTACTAACATTTTGCCACTTTGTGGCTGAATCATTTGAGCAACAGCCATTATGACACATGGGCTTCTCAGGTTGCTCAGCAGTAAAGAATCCACCAGCAATGTGGAAGAAGCGGGTTTGATCCCTGGGTCAGGAAGATCCCCTGGAGAAGGAACTGGCAACCCATTCTAGTCTTCTTGCTTAGAAGATCTCATGGACAGAGGAGCCTGGCAGGCTACAGTCCTTGGAGTCACAAAAATCAGGCACAACTGAGAGATTAAATCGCCACCACCATGACACATATTTTTGTATTTGCCTAAGAACATGTATTGCCTAAGAACATGGATATTCTCCAATTTCACCATAACAAAATTGGCACTTCAGTTTATTTAACACTGACAATATGTGTATGTTAGTTGCTCAATCGTGTCCAACTGTTTGCGACCCCATGGGCTGTAGCCTGCCAGGCTCCTCTGTCCATGAAATTCTCCAGGCAAGAATACTGGAGTGGGTGGCCATTTCCTGCTTCAAACACTGATAATATTATATTTGTATACTACATATACATTTATATATATTCATATCTCCTTATTTACCTATTAATGAATTTTATATCTTTTCTTTCCCATTCAGAACCCAGTCAAGGAAAATACATTACATTCAGTTATTTAAATCTATTTAGTCCCCCTTTTCTCTAGGACAGTTTGCAGACTTTTTTTTGAAGGGGGGGCAGGGCAGGGACATGATATTTTTGTTTTGTAGAATGTTCCTTTGTTTGAACTTGCCTGTCCGCTTGGGATCAGATTCAGGATCTTTGGCAGGAATTCTGCACAGGAGATCCGGTGCCCTTTGGGCGTGCTGTTGGGAGGCACCTGGTGGTAGATGGTTAACATAATTGGTTGTTTGATCAGGTGGTTATGGTGGTGGTATCACATTTCTACACTGTTTCAGTATCTTTATCCCCTTTGTAATGTGTGGGGATAAAACCTTGATACTGTGTGGTTTTAGCATCTATTAATTATTCCTGTTCAAATCATCTACTACAAGAGTGAATGCAAAATAGTGCTTTGTTTGGTTTTCCCATTCCTTCTACATTTTTTGGTTGGTATTCTTCTTTAAAGGAGAGTTCCTCCCCCTGCCCTCCTTACCCTTTACTAGTATCATTTTGGACCCATTGATTCAGTTTTTTTGATAGAATGTGTTACCCTTCATTACTGTCAAAATTGCTGTTTGTGTTCAGGTGATGCCAAATTTAGTCATGGGGACCCTCAGGTATTAACTTTGAATTATCTGAAGGATATCTTCTGATCCTATATCTGTAGAAGAAGAGAGTGGACTTTAAAATGTCCTTTTGGATAACATTTCTTTAAATCCACAGGGGTTTTTTCTTATTCACACTGTGATTAATATATAACATATAGCACATTTTTGTAGATCCTGACAATATTAACACCATTCAGTTGGGATCAAAATTCCTTGAATGGCTACTTTCCTATTAATTTCTTCGAAAGTTTCAGTCATCCCTTCCTCTAGTGTAGAAGCTTACTTTAGATTTCGTCCAGTTGCAGTGACTTCCCATCCCTGGGTCTAGGGACTGGGTGGTGGGCAGAGACATCTTCAAACCATGTTTTGTCTTCTCAGTTTAGATGTACTGTGTATAATGCTTTTAGTGAAAAGAGACACAGAAAAGCAAATTTCATAGAAACTGGTGGGAGGAGTGCTAGCAGTATGATTAGAAGAAGCCTTGCTGCAGTGCCTGAGAGCCAGAGTCCCTGGGACTGACTCAGAGGGACTTTTTTTCCATGAAGAACATTTGACTTGTTTTTCTTGAGCAGGTTTATTCTGCTTCTTGTCTCTGTATGTAGAGAGTTCTCTGCAAAGTGGCACATGCCTGTTACTGCTTACTTTCTTAAGTCTCCAGGCTTTTTATCTTTGGAACAGGATCGAGTTATGGCCAGCTGGGTAATTCGAGCCCATTATAAGATTCTCAGATCTTGGTCATCATGAGGAACAGGATCTGGAGGCATTTATCAGAAAGATGAGACAGTTTAGAGCTCTGTGAAATTGTTGTGTGTCTTGATTGCCCTGGCTTCTGCTTGTGTTACTTGACTTCCACTGCTTAGAGATGAACTGGGTTCACATGCCCTTGTTTAGATATAGAATGTGTGGATGGTCTCCCCTGATAGGGATCCAGTGTTAAACACTGACGGGTTCCACAGAAAAGAGGGGAATGGATAGAGGGTGCAGACAGGAAGGAGGTGCTGTTGCTTTCTAATTGCTATCAGTACAGAAACACAGAGCTTTCAAAAGACCCGAGCTTGGGCTACACCTTATGTGTGAGAGAGGTGGCATAGCAGGTGGGTAGGGAAAGGCTGGCCTCTCTGTGACCCTGTAACAGAAGGAGCTTGGACGACTGGATAGCCACATGCAAAATTGTGCAGTTGTCCCCTCTTCAGACCACTCATAAAAATCAGTTCCTGGTAGATTGATGTAAATTTTAAAGGCAAGATATGTACCTGATATCTTAATCTTATTAATAATCTTAATAACTTGATGAGTGAAATATCAGCACCGTTTCTTGAATAGTAAATATTCTTCTTCCAAGAAATACCACTTTATATGTGACTTCTCCATTTACCACCTTTAACAAAGTGGTGTAATAATGTTTAACTTTGTCAGGTATCTGGGGGAAGTTTCATTTTCTTAAAAGCAGTTTTTGTTGTTTTTTTGTAAAGAGCTTCACCTTTAGAATAATCAGCCCATTAAGGGTAAGTTATCAAGGTTATGAGTTTCAGTCTCCCAGTTGAGGGATCAGGGAAGGAAATCACCCCTTTTTTTCCTAGGAGGTGAGTATTCTGTGCTGAAGGCTGACAGTTACCAGTAATTGTGTATACAAGAGAAATGAACCTGTTCTCAGGCCTCAGGAACCCAGTAAGACCAGAAAAGCATCAGTTTCAACTGCTGTCTTAAGTGTCTCTAGGCCCTTAACAAACAAGCTTGTTAATAGGAATGGGCAGATCCACAGTAAAAGCAGGAGCACGTTTTATATCTATCTATCTATCTATCTATCTATCTCCAGGCTTAATTTTTTATCATGTTAATATAAATAATTGGTATAATTATTAAAAAGGATAAAAGTATAATTCCAAAGGTTTAATGTTAAAACATTAAGATGTATGAATTTAATATTTGGGCCTACCTGGCTTAGTGGTAAAGAATCCACCTGCCCAAGGCAAGAGATGCAGAAGACATGAGCTCAGTCCCTGGGTTGGGAAGATCCCCTGGAGGAGGAAATGGTAACCTACTCCAGTATTCTTGCCTGGGAAATCCCATGGACAGAGGATCCTGGCGGGCTGTAGTCCATGGGGTTGCAAAGAATCAGACATGACTGAGCACACACACATGCCTGCATTTTTTTATATAGTCAGTTGTTTGTATTTAATTTTATTTAGCATATTTTCTCTTTTTTGATATCCTCGTCAGGGAATATCCATGAACAAGATTTTCTTCGGAAAACAGTTCTGGGTCCACTCTGCCACATGCAAACGTGAATACTCAAGATTCCAAAGTCCTGTGCTAATAAGCAATGTAACTGCAATAATTTTAGCCTGTAAAATTAAGAAAAATGATTGATCACCCACCTGTTCCTGCTACTTAGTAATATATACATACAACTATTAAACAATATAATTTCTAATGCCCTTTTACATTTTACAGAAAGGATCTCTAGCCAAAAATTGAAGTCAACAAAGTGATTTAATTATATACATATATTTTTTCATATTCTTTCCATTATGGTTTATTGCAGGATATTGAATATAATCCCTTCTGCTATACAGTAGGACCTTATTGTTCAAACCTAAGTCTTTGAACACAGTCAGAATACCATGTTGTTAACATGTTACCCTGTACTAAAACTGTTGGAATATGTGGTTATCTTTTCTATCAGATATGGCGTGAAAATGCAGCCCGTTGAGAGAGTGCACCTAGCCGTGGTTGCCTGCGGGGAAAGACTGGAAGAAACTGTAACCATGTTGAAGTCAGCGCTCATTTTTAGCATCAAACCTCTTCAGTTCCATATTTTTGCTGAAGATCAACTGCATGATAGTTTTAAAGGCATAGTAAGTATTTGAGACTTAGTCAGGTCTGTAGAGTTGAGTATTTAACATATACTATAGTAAAATGTTATTGAACAAAAATATTTATCCTGCAGCTCTGCCCTCTTAGAGTGGGGACTGCTCCCTGCTGCCACTTGCGTCTGTGCATCCAGACCTGGAGTGTAAGAAGGAGGCTTGTCTCTGTGAAGGCGTTAGGCTGCTTAGTCCTACTTAGTCCTTTGCCAAGCATGGAGGTTTTGTTTTACTAACTGTAGTTCCAGGATGTTTTGACTGAGAAGTCCTGTGTCTTAATTGTGTTCCCATCCGTGCCTTGAGAGTGGCTCAGTCAGAGTGTGCACAAGGTTTTGATTCTGTTTTGAGTGGAGGGAACTTTTAATTGATAATATGGAGGGAAGTGACTTCTTGTTCTGATAGTAAGGTTTTCTATTTTGGTTTTGCATTAGTTGCAATCAGTTTGGCTGTAATGGCAGAAAACCCAAAATGTCTTAAAAAGATAGAAGTTTATTTCTCTCTTATATAAAAGCAGGTAGTCTGTGTTACGTGGCAGCCCCATGTTTTCAGGGATTCTGCTCTTTTTTCTCTCATGTGGCTGAGCCATCTTTAACATAAGACTTCTACCTCATGATCCAGGATGGCTGCTCAAGCTCCAGTCATCACACTCATATCCTAGCCAACATGAGGGAAAAAGGAGTGAAGAACAGTGTTCTCCTCCTTTCTAAGGAGACTTTCTAGAAGTCGCACAGGATGTTCCTGCCAGTATATCATTGGTCTGATCTTAGTCATGTGACCATATCTAGCTACTTGTGAAGACTGAAAATATACTCTTTTAATCAGGACCACTGCATTGTCTTAACAAAAAAAAATTACTATGCAGGAAGAAGAGAACAGATAAACATAGAAGGGAGAACATACACAAATAAGAAAATTCCCCAGAAATCTCATAACCTTGTGTTCTGAAATGGTGGTAAAAGTGACGGTGATTATGCCTTAACCATCTCTGTCTGTCTCTCTGTGTCCATTCAGTTAAGCTTTCAAACTGATTTGGATTTTTATGCTTGACCTATGTAGGTAAAGCTTGTTTGATATTTTCTCAGGTAATTTAGTTCATTTTTCATATTAGTTGAAAAATACTACTTGTGACCTCAAGTCTTTTAGTTTCCTGCTAAAATCTTTGATTCTAAGAGATATAAAGCTTTACTTACTGTTTTACAAGGAATGGAATTGGAACATTCTCTTAAGACCATACACAAAAACTCAAAATGGATTGAAAACCTAAATGTAACACCTGAGACCATAAAACTCATGGAAGAAGATATAGGAAGAACACTGTTTGACATAAATCATAGCAGTGTTTTTTGGATCTGTCTCCTAAAGCAAAAATAAACACATAGGACCTCATTAAGCTTAAAAGCTTTTACACAGCGAAGGAAACCATTGACCAGCCAAAAAGACACAGCTTACTTAGTGGGAGAAATACTTGCAGATGATATGACCAGTATGCCTAGCATGCAGGATTTACTCAAAATCCTGCATGCTAGGCTTCAGCATTACATGAACTGGGAACTTCCAGATGTCCAAGCTGGGTTTAGAAAAGGCTGAGGAACCAGAGATCAAATTGCCAACATTTGCTGGATCATAGAGAAATCAAGCGAATTCCAGAAAAGCATCTACCTCTGTTTCATTGACTATGCTAAAGCATTTGACTGTGTGGATCATAAAAAACTGTGGAAGGCTCTTAAATTAAGAGATGGGAATACCAGACCACCTTACCTTTATGTTGAGAAACCTGTGTGCCAGTCAAGAAGCAACAGTTAGAAACCTGTGTGGAACAGCTGACTGGTACAGGATTGAGAAAGGAGTATGACAAGGCTGTATATTGTCACCCGTTTATTTATCTTACAGAGCACATCATGAGAAATGTTGGGTTGGGTGAGTTACAAGCTGGAATCAGGATAGCTGGGAGAAACATCATCAGCCTCAGATATGCAGATGATACCACTCTAATGGCAGCAAAGAGGAACTAAAGAACCTCTTGATGAAGGTGAAGGAGGAGAGTGAAAAAGCTGACTTAAAACTCACTATTGAGAAATGAAGATCATGGAATCTGGTCCTGTCACTTCATGGCAAATAGAGGGGGAAAAGGTGGAAGCAGTGACAGATTTCCTCTTCTTGGGCTCTAAAATCACTGCAGATGGTTACTGTAGCCTTAAAATTAGAAGACGATTGCTTCTTGGCAAGAAACCTATAACAAATCTAGACAGTGTGTTATAAAGCAAAGACATCACTTTGCCGACAAAGGTCTGTATAGTCAAGGCTATGGTCTTTCCAGTAATTATGTACAGTTGTGGGAGCTGAACCATGAAGAAGGTAGAGCACTGAAGAATTGATGCTTTTGAACTGTGGTGTTGGAGAAGACTCCTGAGAGTCCCTTGGATAGGAACGAGATCAAACCAGTCAATCTTAAAGGAAATCAACCCTGAGCACTCATTGGACTGATGCTGAAGTTCCAACACTTTGGCCACTTGTTGTGAATAGCTGACTCATTGGAAAACACTGATGCTGGGAAAGATTAAAGGCAGAAGGAGAAGAGGGTGACAGAGGATGAGATGCCTGGATGGCATCACTGATACAAGGGACATTAACTTGGGCAAACTCCGGAAGATGGTGATGGACAAGGAAGCCTGGTGTGCTGCAATCTATGGGTCACAAAGAGTTGGACACGATTTGGTGACTGAACAACAACACGACCAGTAAGGGGTTAATGTCTAAAATATATAAACAACTCATACGACTTACCATCAAAAAACAGCCTGATTAAAAAAATGGGCAGAAGAACTGAGTAGACATTTCTCCAGAGAGGACATGCAGATGACCAACAGTCACAGGAAGAGATGCTCAATATTGCATGTTAGTCATCAGGGAAACGCAGATCAAAACCACGGTGGATCTTGCCTCACATCTGTCATAATGGCTATCATCACGAAGATCCGAACAGCAAATGTTAGGATGTGGAAAAAGGGAATCCTGTGTGCTCTTGGTGAGAATGTAAAGTGGTGCAGACTGTGGAAAACAGTTTGGAGGTTTCTCAAAGAATTGAAAATAGAACTACCATATGACTTAGCAGTTCCACTCCTGGGTTTATATTTGGGGAAAAAACCTAAAAACACTCATTAGAAAAGATGCATGCACCCCAATGTTCATAGCAGCATTACTTACAGTTGCTAAGATATGGAAGCAACCTGTGTCCATCAACAGATGAATGGATAAAGAAGAGGTTGTATGTAATCACACACACACACACTCTGAAATGCTAACAAGCCATAAAGAAGAATGAAAATGTTGCCATTTGCATCAACATGGATGGACTTGGAGGATACTGTGCTAAGTGAAATAAGTAAGAGAAAAAAAGTACTGTTTAATATTACTTATAGGTGGAATCTAAAAATTACAGTGAGCAAGTGAATATAACTAAAAAGAAACAGACTCACAGTTACAGAGAACAAACTAGTGGTTACCAGTTGGGAGAGGGAAAGGAGGAGGGATAATACAGGGGTAGGAGATTAGGAAATGCAGACTATTATGTATTAAATAAGCTACAGGATATATTGTACAACATAGGAACTGTAGCTGGTATTTTATAATAACTATAAATGGTGTATAACCTTTAAAAAGTGTGTATCACTGTATTGTATACCTGTAACTTACAGAATATTGTACATCAGCTGTAGTTCAATAAAATAACCAAAATTAAAGCCTTACTTAACCGTTTTAAAATATTTATAGTTTCTGTATCTGTGATATGTGCTTTTCTGATCCTAAGGTAATTATCTGGGTTGTTTTCTGAAATATTAACAGAAGAATTAATCTTGTCCTAACAGTTCAAAGACTAGCAACAGATTGCTACCAACTATGGAAGCCTTTGAAAATATAATATAAAAGTAAAATAAATTTATTGCTTCATCTTATATGCAGCTCTCTGTTGTCTTCAAATCTAGATGAGTTATTGCTTGTGTAGTATGTGTTATATTTTTAAACTTAGTTTTTCATTAACTATCATAGTTAACTCTGAGAATGTTTGGGTTTTCTTTTGATGAAAGAGAATCAAATATTTTCTGGAATGTGCTTTTACTGCAAAAAAGATGACTAGATACTGGAATTTTAAAAATGATTAAGATTTCATTTTGATGTTGGTATTTAAAGGGTCTTTAATAAGTGATTAATAAGTCACGCAAGGGTAATAAAATGCTAGTGTTTGAAACTAGTTGATGGAGACATCAAAGCTGTGTTGGATATAAAGCTATTCCCTTAAACTATGTTGGAAGGCATATGTTCCTTCCAAACATATGTTGGAAGAAAAGAAGAAGGAGGATGTTTCTAAAAATTACTTGAACACAGACATAATTCAAAAAGAGACCTTCAGTCTGTATTTTTTTCTTCTCCCAGAGATTGTGAATGCTCTGTAGAAAATTTACATCAACAATACTGTTGAAGCAGCAATGATAGGTAACGCTTTCTGAATTTGAAACAATTCAGAGTCTCCAGATGCATTCAGGAAACTAAAATGTATTCATTATAGATTTTCAGATGAGAAAATCAGATTTTGCTTTTTTTTGTAATGATTTTTTAAAAATTGGCACTGGAAGAATTTCCCTGGCAGACCAGTGGTAAGGACTTGGAGCTTTTCTGGCCAAGGGCCTGGGTTCAGTCCCTGATTGGAGAGATGTGAGATCCTGTGGGCCGCACAGTGCGGCCAGAAACAAAAACTCTGTGTTAGATATATATTTACTGAAATATTTAATCATGAGGAATATCTTATGAATATAAAAAATGCATAGATAAATATTTTCTTTCTTTTTTAAAAAATATATTTTGGCCATGCATCACAGCATGTGGGATCTTAGTTTCCCAGCCAGGGATGAACCTGAGCCCCCTGCAGTGGAAACATGGAGTCTTAACCACTGGACCACCAGAGAAGTCCCAGATAATATTTTCTCATCAGTTCTTTACGTTGATCTGACTTGGATTGTAAACATTTTCTATTATGTCATACATACAATGGTAATAAAATTAGTGCTTAATTTTTCTGACTTTAACTTGTTTAAGGATTGAGAAGATTTGTACATTAGGTCAAGTTTGATGGAGGTGAACAGTTTGTATAGTTCTTTCAACTTCCTGGTTTTTTGACTGATACTCTTATCCTTTTAATTGTCCCTTAGATCTTTATGGTGAATTCTTTCTAGCTATTAGAATGATTTTAAGATTTTGAATGAAAACGGTGGGAAAGAAAAATCTTCTTTCTCTTAACTGTGTATGACATACGATGTATAACATCTTAATTTTTAGCTTTTGAAAACTAATCTTGGTTTATAATTTTGCAGAAGTTTGAATTGAGTTCTTTTATTTTTTTTTATTGTAGCTTGACAGCTGGTCATTTCTGCAAACATTTAATTATTCATTATACCCGATAACTTTTCCAAGTGAGAATGCAGCAGAGTGGAAAAAACTGTTTAAACCGTGTGCTTCCCAGAGATTGTTCTTGCCAGTAAGTTTTTCTCCAGTGATTTTTGTTTGCATCTTGCTTTTACACACGAGTTAATGAAGAGTTTCATGTAAATCAGTTAAATGAACACACACAAATTATTTTCCCTTTGAATATTAGAAGAAAGAAAAAACTTCCCATAGAACAAATAAAAGCTATGGTAAAATATGCTGTTAAAAATGAAAAGTGTAAGTAATTTCTGTTGCAGTACTATTTCTTACATTTTAATTATTCAGTTGCTATAAACTGTTTCTTCTCTGAGGAGGAGTTGCCTGTCTGCCTGCTAAGTCACTTCAGTTGTGTCTGATTCTTGCGACCCCATGGACTATAGCCCACCAGGCTCCTCTGGCCAGGGGATTCTCTACGCAGGAATACTGGAGTGGGTTGCCATGCCCTTCTCCAGGGAATCTTCCCGACCCAGGGACTGTACCCACATCTCTTATGCCTCCTGCATTGGCAGGCAGGTTCTTTACTGCTAGCGCCATGTGGGAAGCCCTGAGAAGGAGTTAGAGATTATCAGATCTTAATGGAGCCAAGTCTTTGCCAGTAGGAATGCAGTGGCAGGATCACCTGCCAGTTGCAGGCTGCATTTGTAATTTGGGAAATGAAGCAGTTTATTAAATAACTATTTCTGTTTTAACAGCAAGTCAGTTCACCTTTTCTAGCTGATACTTTTAACACAGAAACAGAATTTGAGGCACGTGAATTAAAAGGGAAATGGGAACCATTTATTCAGTGGGGCTCTTTGGTGGTAGTCTCTGGTGATAAACCCTGATTATTATTTTTTTAATCTAAAAATATTCAGGGACTTCCCTGGTGGTCCAGTGATTAAGACTCTGCCCCCAGTGTAGAGGGCCCAGGTTTGAGCCCTAGTCAGGGAACTAGATCCCACTGCCACAGCTAACGATAGAGGATCCCATGTGTCGCTATTAAGACCCAGTACACTCAAATAAGTAATAAATATTTTAAAAAATATTCAGAAGCAAGATTACCTCTTCCATTTTAATTCACCCACATTTAAAAAATTCTCAGTAGTTGTTAAAACCACTATAATGTTTAAAATAATTACGGTAGTAGAAATATTGAAAGTGCATGAGTTCTGTATAGGAATTATCGGGAAGAAGCTTGTTTGTTATTAAGTGGAATAAGGCAGTTCTTAGCATATTGAGAATAGAGTTTGTCAAATCTAGAATGTCAGTTAAGATTTAAAATCATGTTACATTTTGATAGCTGAATCTGCCTAACCAGTAGGTTTATTGCTGGGCATAAAAAGTCTTGATCCTAGGATATCTTCCTTGTTGTCTGCCTCCCTTGTAAGAAGCACACAAATAAGGGATTAAGAGGGGAAAAGCCTAAGAAGTTTTAGATAACTTCATGCAGGCTTTAAATTTTAAAAATTAAAAAAAATATTTAGGTTGAATCATTGCAGTGTTACATCATTTAATTAGTAGTTTGAGTGCCTTTGTTTTGCCACGTATCCGTACTGAACTGCTGTGCATATAGGAATGAATATGTACCCAGATTTCTTGTTTTCATAGAGTTTATTGTCTGATATGGGAGATGAACATTTAAACAAGCACTTTATGACATTAAATAAACAAGAATACACCACTGGAAAGCAATGAGTGGTGAAAGAAGCATGAGGTTACAACCACTGCTCTTCTGTTTTATTCAGCATTGTAAAGTTTACTTGTTGATGTTTTGATAGGAAGTTTGCCAGATCATTTAATGATGTGATGTAGTTAAAAATTTGAAATGCTGAAATTAAATACTTGAAACCTGTCAAATTGTTCTTGTACTTCATTCACTCTTAGTTCTGCATCTTTTTAACCAGATTCTAAGTTAAGTTGATTCTTCATTTTTCTTAAATGAAGAATTTTCCTAAAGTATTTACTGAAGTAGTTAAGTAAAAACCTTAACTTTCTCCTCTTTTAAAATGGAGGGATTAAGGGACTTCCCTGGTCCAGTGGTTAAGAATCTACCTTACAGTGCAGGGATGTGGTTTCGATCCCTGGACAGGCAACCAACATCCCACGTGCCACAGGGCAGCTAAGCCTGCACACTGCAGGAAAGACCCCATGTTCCACGACTAAGACCTGACACAGCCAAGTCAATTAATAAACATTAAAAAACTTTTTTAAAAAATGGAGGGATTAAAAGATCCAATGTAAGCTCTGGCAAATCCTCCTTCCTCCAGAAGGAACCATAGAAAAATACTGATGTGATTGTCATTTCACCTTATGTGTGAAGGTGGACTTCCTTGGTGGCTTCCAGGTGGACTTCCCTGGTGGCTCAGTGGTAAAGCGTCCACCTGCAATGCAGGAAACGTGGGTTCCATCCCTGGGTTGAGAAGATCCCCTGAGGAGGAAGTGATTACCCACTCCAGTATTCTTGGCTGGGAAATCCTATGGACAGAGGAGCCTGGTGGGCTACAGTCCACAGAGTCACAAAGAGTGGGACATGACTAAGTGACAGAACACACACACACACACATACAACGTGACCGCCGATGGCAGTGGCTCCCGACAGTGACCTTGGAGCTTCCTGTAGCGTCTTCCTAGATTGCTAACAATACAGTAGTCTGTAAACACATTTGTCTCATGGTACAGAAGCAAAACAATTGCGTTCACTTTTCTGTCCTCCAAAAAAGAAGAGAGGGACAGACAGACAGACACATACGTACATATCCTTTTAATTATAGTCCTTGAACAAGTGAACCTTCTCTATTCAGGCTCTGTGGTTAACTGTCAGGTTTTTTTCCCTCAGCCTGCTATTAAATCTGGGGGCATGGAGTGATTTCAGCTTCGCAACTGGTCATTAAGGTGATGGCTTAACCCTAGCTTCAGAAGGAGGCAGCAGCTTTGAAAGGGAACAGAATGAGGATCAAGCTCTTATCCTCATTATATTCTTAACCAAAAAGCTTTAATTTAGGTTAACCTAATCATTGAGTCTTACTAGTACACTGGGATAGACAAATTTAAATTTGCAGGGGTCAGATTCTAAAGTCTTTGGGTGAGGCAGAAATAAAAACTTACCCTTGAAAATTCCTGTAAAAGATACATGTTGGAGGTTTAACCCCCGGAGTGGGGAAGATCCTATGGAGTAGGAAAGGGCAACCTACTCCTACATTCTTGCCTGAAACATTCCATGGACAGAGGAACTTGGCAGGCTGCAGGCCACGGGGCTGCAAAGAGTTAGACATAGCTGAGTACAGCCAGAGCAGGAAGGAGGTTTGACATGTCTTGGAGAAGTGACATAGCCAGTCTTCCAAGACAAGTCTTGTTTTAGCCCTTGCTATTTAAATGCAGGATCTTTGATTTGTTAGGAGATGGTCAGCTCATCTTTAAGAGCATGGACTCGAGCTTGGTGGTCTGGATTTCAATTTTGGCTCTACTGATTGCTGGCTGAGGGCATTATGAAGTAAAGGTACCAGTTATTAGTGTTACGGTAGAGGGGACAAGTTCAGATCTTCATTTGTATTGGCTAATTTCTGTATTTATCTCAGGAAATTAAGATTTGCTATGTCAGTTCACCAAAGGTAATGTTGTTTTCCATTATGGAAAACATTTCCTCCCTAGTCGTTGAGGATATTGCTTTTACTTTTTTAGTCTAGTTTTTAGTATTGAGTTTTTATTCTGATGTGTTTTCATAGCTTTTCTTCTTTAAAAGTTAATAAAAAGATTAGCAGAATATCTATATATGCTATTGTAAAAATGGCAGACTTGGGAAAAATTAATTTAAAAAATTAATGTCAAGTAGTTTATCTCTTAAGTAGTTTTTAAAAAAATAATGAAAGCCTCTTGGTGTTTTATAATGAAATAGAGTTACTGATTCAAATATCTCTCCCCATAGTTAATCCTGAAAGAAGTTGACTCACTATTGTATGTTGACACTGATATCCTTTTTTTACGGCCCGTTGACGATATTTGGGCTTTGCTAAAGAAGTTTAATTCCACACAAATTGCTGCAATGGCACCAGAACATGAAGAGCCTCGAATAGGCTGGTATAATCGCTTTGCCAGACATCCATACTATGGGAAAACTGGAGTGAACTCGGGAGTTATGCTGATGAACATGACCAGAATGAGAAGGAAGTATTTCAAGGTAAGTGACTGATTCAGGTTAGCATTCTGCTCTTTTCCCTCCAGATTGTTTGGTTTCCAATTTAGTTTTGTTTTATTAAAAGCTAGATTGACCTATTCAGAATTTTTCTACTTACCTAGAATAATTGAAGCAAGTGTGTTCTTAGTATTCTGTTTATTAGAGCATTACAGTAGGTCAAAGCAGATGGCATTACAGTCAAGTATCAAGCAGCAAGTGTGAACATTCCTAGATTGGTATTCCAGACAAGAGTTGTCATTTTGTAGTTGTGCAGCCTCATAATACTTGACTCTAAAGTGTGATATGTCCTGGAGGAGCACAGATTGTAGTTAAGAGCTTAAGACTGTCATGTTAGCTTGGTTCAAACACTGAGATCTTGGGTAAGTTTTGAACATCTCCAGGCTTTGATTTCCTCATCTGTGAAATGGTATGATAGATAACGGTATGTATGTCATGGGGTTTTTGTGAGGAATAAATTAGTTAGAACGAGGCTTAACACATAGGAAATGTTGGCTATTTTGGTGCTATTGGAAGTTATAGTGACTTTTAAAAAAATTCCTACCATGTTTCTTGTCTCAAATTTTGGGAAAGTCCGGCTATTTCAATTCTCTGTGCGTTCTGAACGCATTGTACTGTTTATCAGTCTCATGCTGATGAGTCCTTAAGTCATTGTAGTCTGGGGCCATTGGAGTCAAGTGGTTTGGCCTTATGTTTAACTTTGTCGCCTGTTCACCACAACTACTGGCCAGCTAGTTAATTTTCAAATGTCAGTTCCCTCAGCTGAAAAATAGAGATAATAAATGACTTAAGTAGGTTGTCTTTTTAAAAGAGACCCACTCAAAGTGCTTAGTATAGGGCATGACACATAGTAAGCACTTCAGTGTTAGCTAAAAGCAGTGATTTCTGAAACACTCATACTCACTGTTTAACCCTTTACATCTGGTTAATACTGAATTAAGCATTAAGGGATATTATCTTTTATAATATGAATATCTATACATATATATTTGCACATGTATATATTTAGGATTTTTCCGTTGGCTGTGGTGGACCAGAGTTTACACCGTTATTTTTATTCCTGTCTTTGTGTCTGATTTAAATCTATCGTCCCTTCGTATCCTTCCTGTACTTCGCTGTACTGCTTGTGGCCGTCACCACCCACATCTGGACATTTCAATCCTAAGGCAGTTTAACATCCATCACTCTTGTCTTCTGTATATCTAGCCTACATAGGGTTTGTTTGTTTAGCTTTCCCATCTTCTGTACCTTTCTGAAATCTTGCTGTCTTTTCAGTTTGTCTTCCACAAATGATGCTTTAATGAAGCCAGTGTAACCTGTGTTCTTGCTTATCAGTCAACTTCAGTTACCCAATTTGATAATATATTTTGAGTTTTAAAAATGTATCTACCATAACATTTTACTAAATAAAGCAGGTGTCATACCATGAGTTTTCTTCCTTTTCTGATGGTTAGACTATGCTCGGTAATACTATACCAGAAGATGGTGCTGTAAGATTGTGTGCTAAGGAATAATGTAATTCCTTAGGAACTCTTCATTTGAAATTCTTAGAATTATGAGAAGTGTTGTGTTGCAAAGAACCTTAGAGATAATTTAGTGTAACACCATTATTTGATTTTTAAGAACATTTCAAATTACAGCTATGTAGTTCAAATCTATAATTATTTTTTATTTGCCTTTTACTTACTTGAATGTCATTCTTAAGTATGTATAATGGTTTCTCCCCTTTTCTTTTTGTCTGTGGTATGTTATAATCCAGCTAGAGATGTAGATATGGGAGTTGAAATAATTTCTAAGCTTTCAAACATTTGTTTCTGTCTGTGTACTACTGACTTAATGAAGAACATATGAGGTGTATGATTGTATATGAATTTAGTAGGTGCAATTTACTTCATACGTACTATCCCTGTGTTTCAGACAACTCTGTTCTTGCCCAGTGGGAACAAAGATTTGCTCTGTTTTTAAAATGTTTTATTTATGATTGCTGATATGTTTCGACAAAATTTATTGATTTTTTTTGGTTCCATTTTATATCTCTTTATTTTTCTTGATTTCCAAAAATATCTTTAGCAGATATGGCTTTGTTTTTTTTCCTACTGACTCATAATTTCTGGCACAGATGTTAAATTTTAGAGCTCTAGTGATATAACTGAATTACTTGTAATAACTTTTCAAACTGTTTCATACACGTCCACAAATGTTATCCCATAGTTATTATCACATGAAAAGCTGTAAGACAACCCATAGGACAATGACCATGTTTTAAATTCTTATTTGCTTTGTTGTCACCCAGCCCCTACCATTCATAATTATTCAGTCCCAGCCTTATGTATTATAATTATATATTTTAAAATTGAAAATAGTAAAAATTTAGCTTTTTGTTTTGTTTCTCATAATGCTGACAGACACTGATATAACCCTGGCTAAGATACTGCTTTGTATTTTGTGTTATGATTGTTTCTGCAGCGTTGAATCCCTAGTAGGACATTTCTTGACCTTTTCCTATTTATTAGATAAAAACCAAAGACTATACATAAGGCATCTTGAGAATTCTTTTCTTGTATGTTTGCTGTACCTTGTTTGTGTCCTGCCGTTTATTATTTTGTAAAGTTTAATTTTTGCCTGTTTTCTCCATGTACTGAAGGAAGGGTATGTCTTTTATACAGCTTTGCTTTCAGAATATTTAGCATGGAGTCTGGCATAAAGTAGCAACTCAATGGATAATTACTGGCAGAAGACAGACAGAAATTTTAGAAACCAGGCTGTTATTGAACTATTTTTTTTTTTTTTTTTGCCATTGATGAATTATTGAAAAGAATTAAAAAATAGAATACTTACTGTGAGGTAGTTGTGATGATTGTTTTTACATATTTGAAATATGTGTATGATGGAAGGCTTTTATTGTGTTACATATATAGTCTAACTTTTCAGAAAACAGTAGAGTAACCAATCTTTGAGAATTCATGAGTTCTCAGTTTCTAGCATTGTCAGAGCATGATATGAATAGTCATCTGTCAGTTTTATTTTTACATATAACATAGACTGATGGTAATAATGAGTTTGTTTTCAAAAGCTTACATAATTCTAAAAATGAAACTAATTTATCTTAATATGATACATGTGCATTTTTGGTAGAGTTGCTGAAATGAATATTAGAGCTGCATCTTTTTTAAAAAGTTACAAAATCATGCTTGTAAAAATTCAGGCAATTCATTGAGTTAAAAAGAAACTTTTCTGCTTTACATACACTATCCCCAGAAAGGCAATGACAAAGAATGCTCAAACTACCGCACAATTGCACTCATCTCACAGGCTAGTAAAGTAATGCTCAAAGTTCTTCAAGCCAGGCTTCAGTAATACGTGAACCGTGAACTTCCTGATGTTCAAGCTGGTTTTAGAAAAGGCAGAGGAACCAGAGATCAAATTGCCAACATCCGCTGGATCATGGAAAAAGCAAGAGAGTTCCAGAAAAACATCTATTTCTGCTTTATTGACTATGCCAAAGCCTTTGACTGTGTGCATCACAATAAACTGTGGAAAATTCTGAAAGAGATGGGAATACCAGACCACCTGACCTGCCTCTTGAGAAATTTGTATGCAGGTCAGGAAGCAACAATTAGAACTGGACATGGAACAACAGACTGGTTCCAAATAGGAAAAGGAGTACGTCAAGGCTGTATATTGTCACCCTGCCTATTTAACCTCTATGCAGAGTACATCATGAGAAACGCTGGACTGGAAGAAACACAAGCTGGAATCAAGATTGCCGGGAGAAATATCAATAACCTCAGATATGCAGATGACACCACCCTTATGGCAGAAAGTGAAGAGGAACTAAAAAGCCTCTTGATGAAAGTGAAAGAGGAGAGTGAAAGAGTTGGCTTAAAGCTCAACATTCAGAAAACGAAGATCATGGCATCCGGTCCCATCACTTCCTGGGAAATAGATGGGGAAACAGTGTCAGACTTTATTTTTCTGGGCTCCAAAATCACTACAGATGGTGACTGCAGCCATGAAATTAAAAGACGCTTAACTCCTTAGAAGGAAAGTTATGACCAACCTAGATAGCATATTCAAAAGCAGAGACATTACTTTGCCAACAAAGGTCCATCTAGTCAAGGCTATGGTTTTTCCAGTGGTCATGTATGGATGTGAGAGTTGGACTGTGAAGAAGGCTGAGCGCTGAAGAATTGATGCTTTTGAACTGTGGTGTTGGAGAAGACTCTTGAGAGTCCCTTGGACTGCAAGGAGATCCAACCAGTCCATTCTGAAGGAGATCAGCCCTGGGTGTTCTTTGGAAGGAATGATGCTAAGGCTGAAACTCAAGTACTTTGGCCACCTCGTGCGAAGAGTTGACTCATTGGAAAAGACTCTGATGCTGGGAGGGATTGGGGGCAGGAGGAGAAGGGGACGACAGAGGATGAGATGGCTGGATGGCATCACTGACTCGATGGACGTGAGTCTGAGTGAACTCTGGGAGTTGGTGTTGGACAGGGAGGCCTGGCGTGCTGTGATTCATGGGGTCACAAAGAGTCGGACACGACTGAGTGACTGATCTGATCTGATCTGATCTGATCCCCAGTTTCATTCTTTGCCCAAATGACATTATGTACTTTGCTCTGTATTCTTCAGACCCTTTTAAAAAGGCATTTTGAAGCAGATATACATGGACATTAGCATTTAAATGTGCAGTCCTTTTATACAGCTTCAGTTTGCTTTTTTCACTTAGCAAATATATAGTTGATTTTTATGTCAGTACATATAGCCCATCACATTTAATGTGTGTCATATTATGGAGAAAGAATGATTTGATTCTGTGTACTAGTATTAATATGTAGTTATATGGTTACTTCTGCTTTATTGACTATGCCAAAGCCTTTGACTGTGTGGATCACAATAAATGGTGGAAAATTCAGAAAGACATGGGAACACCAGACCACCTGACTGCCTCTTGAGAAATCTGTATGCAGGTCAGGAAGCAACAGTTAGAACTGGACGTAGAACAACAGACTGGTTCCAAATAGGAAAAGGAGTACGTCAAGGCTGTGTATTGTCACCCTGCTTATTTAACTTATATTCAGCATACATCATGAGAAACGCTGGCCTGGAAGAAGCACAAGCTGGAATCAAGATTGCCGGGAGAAATATCAATAACCTCAGATATGCAGATGACACCACCCTTATGGCAGAAAGTGAAGAGGAACTAAAGAACCTCTTGATGAAAGTGAAAGAGGAGAGTTGGCTTAAAGCTCAACATTCAGAAAACTAAGATCATGGCATCTGGTCCCATGACTTCATGTCAAATAGATGGGGAAACAGTGGGAACTGTGGCTGACTTTATTTTGGGGAGCTCCAAAATCACTGGAGCTGGTGACTGTAGCCATGAAATTAAAAGACGCTTACTCCTTGGAAGGAAAGTTATAACTGACCTACACAGCATATTAAAAAGTAGAGACATTACTTTGCCAACAAAGGTCTGTCTAGTCAAGGCTATGGTTTTTCCAGTAGTCATGTATGGGTGTGAGAGCTGGACTATAAAGAAAGCTGAGTGCCGAAGAATTGATGCTTTTGAACTGTGGTGTTGGAGAAGACTCTTGAGAGTCCCTTGGACTGCAAAGAGATTCAAGCAGTCCATCCTAAAGGAAATCAGTCCTGAATATTCATTGAAAGGACTGATGCTGAAGCTGAAACTCCAGTACTTTGGCCACCTATTGCAAAGAGCTGACTTATTTGAAAAGACCCTGATGCTGGGAAAAATTGAGGGCAGGAGGAGAAGGGGATGACAGAGGATAAGATGGTTGGATGGCATCACCAACTCAATGGACATGAGTTTGGGTAAACTCTGGGATTTGGTGATGGACAGGGAAGCCTGGCGTGCTGTAGTCCATGGGGTGGCAAAGAGTTGGACACGACTGAGCAACTGAACTGAACTGATGGCTGAAAAACACCTCATGTATTTTAATTTTTACTTACCTGACTACACCACCTGCTACTGCTACTGCTAAGTCACTTCAGTCGTGTCCGACTCTGTGTGACTCCATAGACGGCAGCCCACCAGGCTCCTCCGTCCCTGGGATTCTCCAGGCAAGAACACTGGAGTGAGTTGCCATTTCCTTCTCCAATGCATGAAAGGAAAAGTGAAAGTGAAGTCGCTCAGTTGTGTCTGACTCTTATCAACCCCATGGACTGCAGCCTACCAGGCTCCTCCATCCATGAGATTTTCCAGGCAAGAGTACTGGAATGGGGTGCCATTGCCTTCTCCGACACCACCTATGTGGGTGAAAATCTTTTCATACAATTTTTAGCTGTTTTTGTTTCCTCCTTTGTGAATGGCTGTATGTCCATTTCCTTTGACTTTTTCTAGTTTGCTGTTTTTCTATTTCTGTTGGCTTAAACTCTTTTTGTATATAATGCCTCTTTATTAAACTCATTTTTCATGGCTTTTTTAGTCTTGGATATTCTAGGTTATATCCTCAACAAGTACTACTAGTGTTATTTCTTCTTGTCCAATATTTTTCCGGTAGGACTTTTCCTTTGCATAATAAAGATTTTATTTTCTTTGAGTAGATGTGTTTCTTTGAATAGGTATATTTTTCTTCTTCTTTTTTAAATAAGTAAAGTGTAGTGAAGACTTGAGCATGACATGATACAAGGGGTATTCCAACAGTACTATCTATTGAATGTGTTGCTGGTCTTGGTCCTTGTTGATCAACTCATATTTTCCTTTTCAGATCCTAAGAACATTTAGTTAACACGATCAATGACTCATTGCAGAATTATCCTTTCAAATAAATTGTTTTCTTACTATTTCCTTAAGTAAAATTTGTTTCAGTCATTTTCCAGATTTTGTGTATGTGTGTATAGTCACTATATTTATTGCATCCTGAGAAATAAGGTAATACAGTTACTATAGTAGATTAAATTTAATTTAAATATTTAGTTTTTTCCCCTAGGAATTCTTACTTTTCCTTCTCAAAGGATAGATTGCTTATACCTCCATTGAGTTTATTATATATATCAGTATTTTTGCCTAGAGAATCCCTTAGACAGAGGAGCCTGGTGGACTGTTGTCCATGGGGTCGCACAGAGTCGGACACGACTGAAGCGACTCAGCATGCTTGCACGCATTGGAGAAGGAAATGGCAACCCACTCCAGTATTCTTGCCTAGAGAATCCGGGGGACAGAGGAGTCTGGTGGGCTGCCGTCTATGGGGTTGCATAGAGTGGGACATGACTGAAGTGACTTAGTAGCAGCAGTAACAGCAACAGCAGAATAGCTTGTAACAATTGTTTTCAGACTATCTGGAGATAGGATCAGTGAAGAAGGAAAGTGCTTTTTTAAACATTGTTTGCAATCTGTCATGAGCCAATGGTTTTGTAAAAAATAATATAAATTACTTGGAAAATGTTAAAATAAATAGATATAAAATTACTCTGTTAAATTGCTATAAAAGTTTCTAAATCTTACTCTCAATTTCTGTACTTAAATCTCTCAGAGGATATGAAAAATTCACTCATCAGCATGTTGCAAACTATAATTTGAAAAGTACTTAGTTTAAACCTGGAGAGTTTCCAAGAGTCAAATTTGTATAAAAGACTTAGTGTTTAACTCCACCCCTTTTCACCCCAGATTCAAATGATCCCCAGCCCTCTTTCAACTCTGTTGTTTCCTTAGGTATCTGACTTTGAGTTTTAAAATAATGAGCTATGAGTAATTCCATAGAGGCTGAAAAGGCATCTGATTAAATTCAGTATCTATTTTTT
Organism: Bos taurus; assembly: GCF_002263795.3. NCBI lineage: Eukaryota > Metazoa > Chordata > Mammalia > Artiodactyla > Bovidae > Bos > Bos taurus. Next base: position 38,581,093 of record NC_037332.1, read on the forward strand.
ATTTATCAGTTTCAAGTGGTCTCTTTGAAATGCCAATTATAAAGGATTAGCAGATCAGTCTAAGAATCATAGTGATCATGGTGATAAGAGCTAACCAACACTGTGCCAAGTACTGCTCCTGTGTGTGTGTTAGTCGCTCAGTCATGTCTGACTCCCGGAGAAGAAACGGCAACCCACTCCAGTACTCTTGCCTGGAAACTCCCGTGGATGGAGGAGCCTGGTAGGCTGCAGTCCATAGGGTTGCTAAGGGTCGGACACGACTGAGCGACTTCACTTTCACTTTTCACTTTCATGCTTTGGGGAAGGAAATGGCAACCCACTCCAGTGTTCTTGCCTGGAGAATCCCAGGGAAGGGGAGCCTGGTGGGCTGCCATCTATGGGGTCACACAGAGTCGGACACGACTGAAGTGACTTAGCAGCAGCAGTAGCGTATCCGACTCTTTGCGACCCCATAGCCTATAGGTTGCAAAGCTTCTCTGTCCATGGAATTCTCCAGGCAAGAATAATGGAGTGAGGAGACATTCCCATCTTCAGGGATCTTCCTGACTCAGGGATTGAACCCTGGTCTCCTGCATTGCAGGCAGATTCTTTGTCGTCTGAGCTACCAGGGAAGCCCCACTGCTTCTAGTACTTTTCATTTATATATTAACACCTTTAGTCTTCAACAGCTGTATTACAAAGACATAGGTACTAAAACTGTGCTTTTTAAGATGAGGGTACAGTCATATCACTGGAACCACCACCTCCTTTCTCTTTCCCTTTTCTTCCCGACTTCTGTTAGTTTCATCATGGCTCTGTACAGCTTCAGATATCTTTTGTTATCTGTCCAGTTGAGCTGTTCGTTCTTCCTCACATTTAGGTTTATGTTAGGGTCACACTGTTTTGTAACAAAAGAAGTTTGCACATCTGTTGCTCTGTAACAGTGGCTAAGGGAAGAATGAGGAGCTGTCATTATGCTGCCATTTTTAACCTGGAAGTCTGAGAAATTTGTTAATGTATTTACCAACAGAATGATATGACCACCGTGCGACTACGATGGGGAGATATACTGATGCCGTTGCTTAAAAAATACAAACTGAACATTACATGGGGTGATCAAGATCTGTTGAATATCATATTTTTTCACAATCCAGGTAATTTAAAAAATTTCTTTTATTCTTTGTAAAAAAGAAAAACATAGTATTTAGTCAAAATTGAAAAAAATGCATTTATTTGATTTTGGCTTATATTAAGTTATCACTCTTTATGTTTAAGACAGAGTAAACTAAGTTTAAAATCTTTGCAGAACGTTAATTCTGTGGAATTAGTGTGTGTTTACTTCTTTGTTTTATCTTTGCATAGAAAGCCTTTTTGTTTTTCCTTGCCAATGGAATTATCGACCAGATCATTGCATATATGGAAGCAATTGCCAAGAAGCTGAAGAAGAAGGAATCTTTATTCTCCATGGGAACAGAGGTGTTTACCATGATGATAAGCAACCAGCATTTAGAGCTATTTATGAAGCACTGAGAAATGTAAGCTCTTTTTTTTTTGAAGTGTTTTGTGGACAGACTCCCTGGTTTACAGAGAGTTTGCATATCCTTTGCTCCAGTTCTTCAGTATAAAGCCCACCACGCCCTCCCCTCACAGCTCTGGCACTTGGTGTCCTGCTGGAAGGAAGGGCACCGCCTTTTGCCCACTTACTGACCTGTGCGTTATCAGTATGAGCTCACTGATACTATTCTTTTCAGCAAATTATAATCAGTGTTCAATTTTATTTATATTGATGCTGAAGTTGTGCCAGATTTGGCGATTGGGTGCCCCTTTTGGCCATCTCTTGTGCTTATGTGACACATTCCCATCATTATTTTGAGTGCCTTCTCAAAGAGGAGGTACAAGCAAAATATCCCAGGCTTATCTTATTATGCCTTCCCTGCCCTCGCCCTGAAATTAGCTGTCTCTCTAAGGAACTCTGATGCTTATTGCTGCAAAGGTGTCTTCCCTTCCAGGCCCTTTCAGCAGCAGAGCTGGGAAATACAAAAATGCAAACACACACACACACACACACACAGTCCTGTGCTCACACCAGTGCGCCCAGTTTCATTCTCCCAGGCTCCTTCCATTCCTCTTCTACTTGGTTTCTGTTTTCTTCAGTTAGAATCCCGGCTCCAAACTAAAACTTTTCCTCTGTTGCTTAATGCTATAATACATTTAAAATAATTTCAGCAACGCTCCATTTGTACTACTCTTCCCCACTCCTCTCCTTGAAAAACTAGCCGGATGTAAGCGTTCAGTTTGTTTACAGTCCTCCCGCCTCCCCACCCCCAGATGAGGGTGTACGTTCTGTACTGTGTTCAGACGTGATTTGCGTTAGTTTTTTTCTCCTCGTGTCAATGTCTTTATTTATTCATTTGACATACTGTTGGATTCATATATTTCCATATGCTTTCAGTTACAAGTTTTTTTCCTCATGTTTGTTGATTTAACTTTAATTTTTAAGAGCTTAATTACTTTTTTGGCTGTGCTGGGTCTTTGTTGCTGCACGAGGGCTTACTCTGGCTGCAGTGAGTGGGGGCTGCTCTCTAGTTTCAGTGCGTAGGCTTCCCCTTAGAGTGGCTTCTCTTGTTGCAGATCACAGACTCTAGAGCAGGGGCCTCCGTAGTTGTGGCTCTTGGGCTTCGTTGCCCCATGGCATGTGAAATCTTCCAGGACCAGGAATTGAACCCGTGTCCTGCGTTGGCAGGCAGAGTCTTAACCACTGGACCACCAGGGAAGTCCTAAGTTCAGGTTGATGTGAGGAATATTAATGTACTTCAAAAAGTCAAAGCTGTATTAGGGCTTACTCAGAAATTGTTCCTTCCGCATCCTTCTACCCCAAGTCCCAGCCCCAGTCACCAATTTCATTTTCTGGTTTGTCCTTCCTATACAGATGAGTAGGTACACGTATGTTTTGTAAGTCCCCTTTTCTTACATGAAAGGTATTCTTCATCTTTATTTGTTCTTTCCTTTTGTTTTACAATATTCTGTAAGTTTGGACATTTATAAATATCTTCCTCATACCTTTTTTAACACAATTGTATGATACTCCACTTGGTGCATGTACTAGAGTTTATTCAACTAATCTCTTATGTTTGAACATTTTGGTATTCTCCAACATTTTGAATAAGAATGCAGCAGAATTCCCTGGTGGACCAGTGGTTAGTACTCCATGCTTTTCCTGCCAGGGCTCTGGTCAGATCTCTTGTTTGGCAGCAGTAAGATTCTGCAAACTGCAAGGTGGGCCAATAAAGAGAGAGAGGCAAAGAGAGAATAAGAGAGAGATAGAAAAGAAGGAAAGAAATAACGGAGGGAGGGAGGAAGGAAGTAAAAAGCAATGTATTAATTAGGATAAATTCCTGGACATGAGATAATTTTATTTGAAGTTACTGCCTGTTTCCCCTACATAGGGATTATTTGCATTCCTGCCAACAGTTCATGAGGAAGCCTGTTATGCACAGGAGTGTATTGTCAGCCTTGAAAATTTTTTGCCATGCTCCATAAGTGAGAAATGGAATCTTAGTTTAAATTTCACTTTCTCTTGTGAGTGAGATGAACATCTTTTTATATATCTAACAGCTGTTTTTACATCTTTTTGGAGTGAATTTTCTTTCAGATCTCTTAGTCTTCTATTGATTTTTTAAAATGACTTTATTTTTAACATTTTATATGCCATCCTTTTCACTCATAGTGTAAATTATTCGGTGGTTTTTAGCATATTTACAGAGTTGTACAATCATCACCATGTGAGACTTTCATACTTTACTTCCCACCTCCCCAGCAGTTGCTGCAAGTTCTTTGTGTATTAAAGATATTAGTTCTTTTTCTGTTATATCTGATGTAAATATTTCCTCCCAGTTTGACTTTGTTTATGGCATTTTTTGTCGTTCAGAGTTGTTTCTTTAAAAATTTTTGTGTAATCGAATTTAAAACTTTAAAAAAAAGTCATAGTTAGAAAGTCTTTCCCTACCTATACTCAGTTTACAGAAAGGTTTACCTGTATACTGTTTCACTTACTACGTTTAGTCTTCTGCTCGGTTTGGAATTTACTCTTGAGTAAGGGATAGATCTGATTTGATCTTTTTCCAAGTGGCCGTCTTGTCCCAATTATGTTTATTTGAAAGGTTATCTATAACCTGAAGATTTGAGATACTGACTTTATCATGTACTAAAGTTCAGAACTGGACATGTAACAACAGACTGGTTCCAAATAGGAAAAGGAGTCCGTCAAGGCTGTATATTGTCACCCTGCCTATTTAACTTATATGCAGAGTACATCATGAGGAACGCTGGGCTGGAAGAAGCACAAGCTGGAATCAAGATTGCCGGGAGAAATATCAATAACCTCAGATATGCGGATGACACCACCCTTACGGGCAGAAAGTGAAGAGGAACTAAAAAGCCTCTTGGTCAAAGTGAAAGAGGAGAGTGAGAAAGTTGGCTTTAAAGCTCAACATTCAGAAAACTAAGATCATGGCATCTGGTCCCATGATTTCATGTCAAATAGATGGGGTAACAGTGGAAACAGTGTCAGACTTTATTTTTTTGGTCTCCAAAATCACTGCAGATGGTGAGTGCAGTCATGAAATTAAAAGATGCTTACTCCTTGGAAGGAAAGTTATGACCAACCTAGACAGCATATTAAAAAGCACAGATATTACTTTGCCAGCAAAGGTCCATCTAGTCAAGGCTATGATTTTTCCAGTGGTCATGTATGGATGTGAGAGTTGGACTGTGAAGAAAGCTGAGCGCCAAAGAATTGATTCTTTTGAACTGTGGTATTGGAGAAGACTCTTGAGAGTCCCTTGGACTGCAAGGATATCAAACCAGTCTATCCTAAAGGAGATCAGTCCTGGGTGTTCATTGGAAGGACTGATGCTGAAGCTAAAACTCCAGTAGTTTGGCCACCTCATGCGAAGTGTTGACTCTCTGGAAAAGACCCTGATGCTGGGAGGGATTGAGGGCAGGAGGAGAAGGGGACGACAGAGGATGAGATGGCTGGTTGGCATCACTGACTCGATGGACGTGAGTTTGGGTAAACTCTGGGAGTTGGTGATGGACAGGGACGCCTGGCATGCTGCTCATGGGGTGGCAAAGAGTCGGACACGACTGAGCGACTGAACTGAACTGAAAGTTCCATTTGTGATTTCTGGATTTTCTCTTCTCCACTGGTCTGTCCATTTGTGCACTAACACACTGTTTTCACTATGAAGTCCTTGTGCTGTATTTTAATACCTGATAGGGCTATTCCCTGTTCACATCCTGTCCTTTTAGTGTCTTCCTACTCAGTGTATTTTTATTTTTACACAGATACCAACACATTTAACAAAAAGTTGTTTTTTTGTTGGGAGTGTGTCATCTTCACATGTTGACTTAGTGACTGCTGACGTTTTGATGGTGTTGAGACATTTTAGGAACAAGGGTTGTCTTTGATTTGTATCTTTCAGGAATGTTGAATAGATCTCTTCATACTGTGGATTTTGAACATATCTTAAGTCTATTCTGTTTTCTTTGTTGCCTTTGTAAATGAGGTTTTCTTTTTTAAATACTAAACTTTATATTGAGTTTGGAAAAAATTATTCTGGCCCTGTCACCCCAGACACCTGTTTCTGTCTCTTTTTCCCCTTGGTCTTAACAGTCCACTTTTATGTAGCTGAGGTGGATTGACAGGGAGAGATGATTGTACTTCACGTGCCTGTAGACTGATGCATGAATCAGGTCTCTGAGTATGTTGGGGACCAAGACTTGGGGCAAAACCAAATAAGGGTTGGATTTATGATTTTGCTTAATGAGCTGTATATCAGGCACTATCAATGCAGCTAATTCACCGATACCTGGGGAGAGGTTATATGTGACCATTCATCTCTCAGCGGGTATGTTCACTGTGCTGCTGGACTGTGTCTAATCATATATGGCTGTGAAGACAAATACCAGTAACAGGAGTGCTGGTGTGGTCTAAGTGTGGGGATCAAAAGAGCTGATGCCCCTATTGGCGAGACTCTAAGCATTTTCTAATGACTGATCTCAGTATTTGCTAGTACAGTCTCATTAATAGGAATGAGAATAAAGATACTGAACTCTAATCTCCTGAGACACAGACTGTTTTAGGATGTGGAAGAGTGCAACAGCTGTGCCCCAAAGGGCCAGGGAAGGCTTCATTGATGAGGAGGCATTTGAAGTGAACCCTGAAGAATGAGTTAAGAGTTTGCCAGGTGAGCAGGCAGAACCAATACTGCCTGAGAAAAGGTCTTGCTGCTGCTGCATCGCTTCAGTTGTGTCCGACTCTGTGCGACCCCATAGACGGCAGCCCACCAGGCTCCCCCGTCCCTGGGATTCTCCAGGCAAGAACACTGGAGTGGGTTGCCATTTCCTTCTCCAATGAGTCAAAGTGAAAAGTGAAAGTGAAGTCACTCAGTCATGTGGGTGGTGAAAAACCCATGAGGAGGTCAGGAGTTGAGCTGTTTAACTGGGGTGATGGGTGGAAGTAGGCAGTGGCTGGACTGGGCCAGACGTGGTGACGATGTGTGCTGTGTAAGGTGATGATCTGCAGTACAGGGAGCTGAAGTTTTCTCCTGGAAATGAGTGTTGCTCACACTTGGTGGTAGGGAAAGTGCTGATAGCATTGTAAGCTACAGTTTTAGTGTTTTTCTAAGTTTCTTAATCCTATAAGCCTGAGAGATAGGGTTTCTGAATAATCAGTTTATCATGATACAGCTACACTCACTGAAGAATTATAAAATTTAGTGTTGATGTTCATTTTCATGTAGCTGACCTTGTATGCCTTCAGAATCAATATTATGTTTTAATAATGCTTTATTATGGCTTGTCAAGAGGTGATAAAAATAACAAGAGGTACTTTTGGAGTTCTGAGACTTTGCAGGGTAGAAAAGAAATGCACTCCTATAAAAATGTGATTTCTTTGTTGCCCCCGAGCATTTTAAAAAAATCCATTATTAAGGAATTAAATCTTACTAGTTTTATTTGATCTTTTCTTTGATCTCTTATAAGTATATACTTAAAAAAAAAGCTGAGTATTTGTTTTAAGCTGATTAATTACACTTGATTTTTAAGAAATAAATCTTATTTTAAAAACTGTTTCAAACACTGAAGTAATTAATGACTAGTGGTTGTTTTCGGTTTGTATTAATTAGCCGTATCTACCCAGTTTTCAACTTAATGAAGTTAATCAGTCTTTTTGGTGCTTGGTTAGTGTTTTTATCTTCTCTTATCTATTATTCAATGGAAAGTATAATTTTTAAAAGAATTACTGTTCAGACAGAGGTATTTATGCAAGTTTCAGAGAGAAGCTTAGTCATAGCCATTGAATGCTATGAACCATAAGGATGTGAACCATCTGTAAAATGTGAATGCATGGCTATGTCTGCCAGCAAATCAGGTTTTACAGTCCATACATAATTGTTAAATATTAGTTGTTGAGTGAATACAAATACTAAGATTAAAAAGTGCAGATTCACAGTGGGAATAAAACATTTTATTGCTCTGTTAAGTATTTTTTGCTTCCTGTATTTCATTTGAATTATTGGATTTTGTGGTGTTTCTCTGTTAACTTTGATTTACCTCACACCCTTCTTGTATCTGCATGAGATGCAGTAGATTTGCAGAGATGCAGGGGACTTGACATCCTCTCCTGCACAATTTTCTTATATGTAGCTGGCACTTGGCATCTGAAGGCTTGAACTGCCTGCCATTGTACCTGTATTTTTAAAACATGTTCTGTTTTTTGAAAATGCTTTGAAGTATCTCATTGTGGGCATCATAGCATCACTGTTTACTCTCTGCTTTCAGCTGACATTCTTATATATAAAACATGACCTTCCTAAAAGTTTGTGTGCTGGGCACAGTGCCAGTGAAGAGGGAGTGATTATCTGTGTGAGGAGAGTTTCTCGGAGGAGCTGACATTGGACTGAGCTGGAAGGACGAGTACCAGGCAGCCAGGAAAGGTGTGGACAAGTCTGGGTAGCACACAGTAGGGGAGGAGGAGGCTTGCAGTCAGGTGAGGGCACTGTAGCCTCTGGGCAGGTGAGCCTCTGGATGCAATGTGGGTGCACAGCCCTGGGTGTTTGTGGAGTCTGCCTGGCGGAGGGCATGACTGCTGGCTGTGTATGTACAGGTGGGCATTTGGGGGTTTCTCACCTTCTTCTTTTGGAGAAGGCGATGGCAGCCAACTCCAGCACTCTTGCCTGGAAAATCCCATGGACGGAGGAGCCTGGTAGGCTGTGGTGCTTGGGGTCACTAAGAGTTGGACAAGACTGAGCGCCTTCACTTTCACTTTTCACTTTCATGCATTGGAGAAGGAAATGGCAACCCACTCCAGTGTTCTTGCCTGGAGAATCTCAGGGATGGGGGAGCCTGGTGGGCTGCCGTCTGTGGGGTTGCAGAGAGTCGGACACGACTGAAGTGACTCAGCAGCAGCAGCAGTAGCAGCACCTTCTTTAAAGGTCAAACTTCTTGTGGTATATGGTGGACTAAAAGAGCTGTAATCCATGGGGCACTGTTTTTATTTCAGGAAAATATTCATCAAAAGACCTCCCCAGTGAAGAAAAAAAATTTTAACCACAAACACTGGGATTTAAAATCACAAGGAAATGAACTGAATCTCAAGTATTCCCAGGAATTAACTTTTAAAACACCTTTGTAACATTTTCATTTTTAGTCATTGTAGAGTAGGAAAAAGACCAGTTTGGTCTTCCCAAATTCCCTATTACTTCCCTATTACTCGCTTCTCAGCCACAGTTGTCTAGGATGTTTTTGTACACAGTGAAATGTTACCATACAGTGTCACTTCATACAGGTGTTACACCTTGAGGAAGGTTACCTTCTTCAGCATGGCTGCTCCTTTTAACCCCAGAGGAATGTAGACATATCTATATACAACACACAACAGTTGCCCACTGTTAACTGAGCTTCATCTTTTCAGCAGAGTTTTTGAAACTCACTTGGCACAATTTCATTTGCTTTTTTGCGTAAACAGTGCTGTGTGGTTGTAAAGCTCTTTGCAGGTGGAATCCTGGCTTAGCCACTTAGAGCTTTGTAAGTGGAAAAATTCTCTCTCCCTACCTTAGTTGCTTCATTGTAAATTGTCATGTTTCATAAAGTCAGTGTGAGGCTTAAATGCATTACTACATATAAAGCTGTTAGCCTGATGCCTGGTGTGTAGGAAGTGCTTTCTTTTTAACCAGTCCAGCTTTCAGCAGTTTCTCCCAGATTCCAGAGTGCTGGCTGTTATTATTTTCATTAAATTTCTTCCTAGTTAAGCCTCTTCTCCCCTCTGCCTTTTTTTTTATTATTATTTTTAAAAATACCTGAAGATATTTATCTTCGGTATATGGGATTAGGTTTGAAAAAATTACCCAAGAGGGAAGGTTTCATGCATAATGATCCTAGTTTTCTTGCATAGAGGCACCAGGGTGTAGGATCTCTGTGCAGCCCTATCACAACAGTGTTCTGAATGAGCATTGAAGTTCAGCCTGTTCTCCGTAGAGAGGCTGCAGCTTCCTACAGACTCACTAATTGTGATTCAAGTGGTGCTTCCATTTCCTCTCCCTCTGTGGCAGAGTAGTAAACCTCAGGTCATTTGCAGTCCTCCTAGATTTCAGGTTCTGAATTTCCTTTAGAGTCTTCCATTTTTTACTGACTTCAAAATTTCCTGTAAGATATTTTCAAGCCTCATAAGTCTTTCTAATTGTGGTTGCAAATAACAAAAAGGTACATGGCCGAAAATACTAAGATCTCAGCTTTTTTCCCACTTACTACTACTACTGCATTGTTTTCCAAAATATATTTCTTGAGATATGAATACATTTTGTAGTGAAAAAGGATTCTGAAAGTACATTTTGGAGTTAGTGGCCAAACAACATTCAGCAGGTGCATCTTCTGTTTTAATAGTTTCTCACGTGCCCCTGTGAATTTCGCTCAAGAGTGCGTGGTGGTTAGCAGTTCTCACACATTTATCCTTGTGCAGCTAGGGGTCTTTGGGAAGCCCTGAACTGTGCTCTCTTTATCTCACTCCTTTCCAGTCCAGCTTCACCAGTGTTACCGGAGTGATTTTTTGGCTTTTATTAGTCTTTCTCAGCCCCTTTCAGACCGGTTGCTTGTCTTCTCACAGTTGTGAGAATCTCTGGGTCTTTTCTGCTCTTGACCATGTCCTTGCCTTGACACAGGGTTCCCCGCCTCCTCCCTCCTCCTGTGAGATGTCTTCTATTTAATTCATTGAAATTATTTGTTGGGCACGTGCTTTCTATGAGACTTTAAAGTGGAGACTGTTGATACAAAGTTGATTGAAGAAGTTATTGGGAATAGAGTTAAATTTTTATGTATATCTTTGTCTTTTTATCTCTAGTGTTCTTTTGAAGATGACAGTATCCATTCCTTATTAAAGCCATTAGAACTGGAACTACAAAAGACAGTGCATACATACTGTGGAAAAATTTACAAAATATTTATCAAACAGCTGACAAAAAGCATACAAGACCGTTACGACAGACCGCCAAAAGAAAGGTGATTCGTGGTGACTGCTAAATCAAATGAATTAAAACAACAAAATATCAGAGACTATTGTGAAGGAATAGTCTTAGATGAAGTTTTCAGGAAGAAATTACTCATCTTCAGTATAATTTTTTTCCTGAAGAAGTTAAATGAGCTGTATTTTCATGTAATGAAGAACAAGTTGAAGTCTTGGACCTCAACAAGAAGATATTTTTGATCTCTGATGTTTTATAATGTTATCTGGTATCATTCCAGTATTGACAAAAATCTTATTGAATGGATATAGCCTACAGACTTGGGTTGACTCTTAACTCTCAAGTAGGTAAGAGTAGTAGGGATGTATGGATGGAGAAAATGTACCTCATACACAGTGGAAACACTCAAACTGTGAGTATAGCAATAATCTTATGTCAGCACTAACCTCACTTTAAATGTGTGAGAAAAAAAAAGTTGTTTACAGAAACAGGAAAGGTTCTGTTTCTAAAGAAATGTGATGTAACTGATGTCACTATCGACAATCTGTGTGTGCCTTCATACATTTCATCTCTGTTTAAAATATTTTTGTGACAATCATGTTTAAAAGTGTTTTTAGTTTATATGTAAGCTGCACATTTACGACTGAGCTCTATAAGAAAAACAGTGAAAGTTTGGATTTTTTTTTGTGTGTATTTGTGAAATGTAGTGTTTTCATTTCTATGTGCTTAACTGTCTTGCCAAAAGTCAAATCTAAGATGATTAAGCAAGTATTTTAGGAAAATTTTTCTATCACTTTAAATGAAAAATTTCAGCTTTACTGGGCATTCTGGAAGCAATAAATAGGCAGATAATAAAGTGAGAACCTAACAAGCATACTTACGTGATGGTGGAAAATGTGGTGGACCAAAATACGGAAGCTATGTCTTCTGTGAGCAGTGATCAATTACGGTTACAGTGGAGCAGGAAAAAGCGGTCCATTGAAACCTCTTCCCTTCTACCTCAAAGTGGCTTTGCAAAATATCTTTGAAGAAGCAAATATACGTATACAACCTTAAGTACATTAGAAAACTTTCATGGATGATTTGGCTTAAGATTGTCACATCTAACTGTAGAAAAAACAGTTTTGATTTGGTTAATGTGCATGTCCTCCTTTTTTTTGAATGTCACTTGAGACAGCTATGTTTTTTATCTTAACAGTAAGAAAAATATTACTTTTCTTAGTGTTTTTGACCTTTAACTGATATAACTATAGATTCTGAGTACTTGGCATGTACTGTGCTGGGGCACATGTCTCTTTACCAAGTACTATGAGGTTAACTTCTTTTTCTCCTTTTGATATTTTAATACTTAAATAGAGAAGAGAAAATCATGAAGGAAAACTGCCACTCTCTGGTCGTTTATGAAGTACCTAAAATAGTGGTGACTGGCTTTATGAAGACACAGTGCCCTCTGTGGGGATGTGAGAGAAGATCTGGCCTCTGGCGCAGTTCAGTCAGGGACAGATTGAGAAAGGAAGGTGTAAGAAAGACGAATCCGAATTTGACAACCAGCCTGGCTCTCATGGGACAGAAGCATTTAGGGAATGCCACAGTGAACATGAGCACTCATGAACTTGTTGATTGTTCAGACTGAATTGGCTAAATAAAAAATAGGATCCCTAGAATTTCAAAGTTTGGAGCAGATAGGATCATTTTTAATAGCCCCGGAGGAGCCCCTTGGCTGCCTGGCATATTAGGCTCTTGTGGGGACCTTGATGAGAATGGCCTGGGCTTCACCTTAGATGACCCTGGTATGCCATATCCAGATGGATCTGCACATTACACAGAAGTGGAGAGAACAGTACAGTGTGGGACTCCTTGTCCAGATTGAACACGTCAGTGTTTTACCACATTTGTGTTATCTGTCCCTTTTTCCTTTGCTGATGTATCTTAAAGAAAATGCCAGTCATCATGTTATTTCACCTGTATAAACACTTTGCTAACTGCAATGACATTGTACCCCCTTTGGCTTCAGTTAATATCAAAGGCACATTTCCCTTATGATAAGAGTGCAAAAATAAGTCACCTTATAATTCTATTTTTAACAAGCACCTCAGATGATTTCGGTGTCATTTAGTTTGGGAACCACTGGAAATCATTCTGCCAACTTGAAGGTTGAAGTTAGGACCACAGTTCTCAGCACAGTTGGTGGATTATAAATGTGATTCTGAAATGTTAGTGGAAGTACTTGGGGTTATTTACAAAATATGAATTTATATTATTAGGTTTCTTAGGTTTAATTTTCTCAGTGAACAGACTCTTAGCCCCATGGGCTCTAGTATGATTGAGACTGGGTAGAGTGTGTCATAGTTTAACTGGACTGTGTGCTGTGGTCTCACACATGTTGTGCCTTATTTATACCATCACACACTCTCCATTGTGGGGTCAGTTGGAAGGTTCTTCACTTGGTTTATTCAGTCCTGACCTAATTTTAGCATTTTACCATAAATTGGGTTATGGTGAAAACTCTCCACTGAGGGACTGTTTTTACCTAAAATTTAGGATATCACAGAAAGTCCTTAACAATATTAAAATGAATTTTCTGAATTTATCTTTAGATAAACTTTTTCCTTGAGAAGTTTCAAGAAATACAGTTTCTCAGCATTAGTGAGGTTAAATTCAAGAGCAGCTTAGAGAATGTTTTATATTTCTTTCCTTAAGACAGTATATCTATGCAGTGTATTTGAATTATATATTCTTTGAGTCTATGTCTTAGAAAAAATTTGACCTCAGAATTATCTCTGGGCTACAGTGTTACCAAAGTGAAATGACTTTATAATGTAGTCAACCTTCATTTATATGAAGTTGCCATATTAGAGGAAAAAACCTTTAGAAAATATATATTGTGATTTACATTTTAAGAAAATACATATTTTGTTTTTTCCCCCTGGGAAGAGTAGTTCATAATGTATATACAGTAACCTGGTTATCTCTGGATACTTCAGAGCCTGAAACAGTTTTACTGCTTCACTGCTCTCTGATTTTGCCTCAAGTCAAATGTTATTGGTATAAAGGAAAGAAAACCAAACTGAACTGGATCTACATTCTCCTCTTGGTTAGGGGCCAGGGCATATCATTCACCTTCTCTGTACCCTAAGTTTGCGAACAATCAGCGTGCCTTTCCCGCCTCACAAGACTCGGCAGTCATGGAGCTGTGAGACCCAGAACAGAGAATGGGTTAGCTGCGTGGCTTGCCTCATGCCCCTCCAGCCTTGCTGCTGAAGTTCTGGGCTGCCCTGTTGCCTCCTGTACAGATCATTCTGTTTTAGACTGAATGTTTGCTGACGTGCATTGTATCTCCAGTGTGAATTTGCTTAGCTTGTGTAAGGAAGAATTTTTAAGGAAGAGAAAGCAAAGAAAAGAATGATGTAAATGAATGATTAGAGGAAGAAGGGAAAGAGAGGAAGTGAGAAAAGTGAGGAAGTAGAAGGGAATAAGAGTGAGAATGGCCAAAGGCAGAGAAAGAGAAGAGTGGCTAAGAGTGGGGAATAGGGAAGGCAAGAGGGAGGGAAGTGGTGTGGGGACAGTCACTTCTGAAGCGGCAGCCCCCTAGCCTGTACTGCCGTCAGCTTGCCTTCCTCTGTTTCAGTTCATGGCCCTGTGGGGTCAGGCGTTCATGGAAGGGGCAGCCAGGCTACCTCTGTTGAATTTGTTTGTTTGGTTTGTTGATAGTAGAGTCTTTCCCCAGTTACTCTGCTCACTGATCATTTAGTGCTATGATTCTACATTGTAGTTTTTTTTCTTCTTTTTATATATTGGATCCCAGTTTGTGACCTAAGACCTGTGGAAACAGGATGACAAATATCTTCTTTTTTGACATCCTTTAGTCCTCCCAGATAATGGATTATGCAGGACTGACCACATAGATCATACAGGAGGTTAGAGTGGAGGGCATAACCTTATTAGATCTGAAGGGGGCCCAGGAATCTATCTGGTTTTCTCAGATGATACTGATAGGAGGCCAGGTTTGGGAACCACTGCCCTGCCTTGAGTGGCAGTTTAAACCACACATCACATCCATTGATTCCTCAATAGGTATACTTCCAGGTGGAGTGTTAGGAAGGGATTCAAGAGAACAGGAGACAACGGGAGTACATTAAATGGGAAAACCTTAAAAGAGGGTAGTCAGTGTCTTCTTTTTTAGAAGTTTATATTGTAAGGAGTAAACATCTTAGTGTTAATCTGTAGCGATTTAGCAAGACCACTAATTTTTTTCTTTTACTTTTTGATTTTGTAAACAGAGAAGGAAAGTAGGGGCACACTGTGTCAGGAAAGGTAGGCGCACAGTGTGCCAGTGTAGGAACAGTTGTCAGTTTATTAAATGTAACTTCAAGTGTCTTAAAACAATTGCCTTATTGCATTTTAATCTTTAATAAAAGTAGATTAAATAATGATTAGTACTGTAACAGTTATCCTTTTATACATTGCCAAAGCAACCCTTTTTTGCCTATTAAAGCCTGGCTTAACTGTCCTGATGTTTGTTGTTTCTTGATTCACTGAACATGAAACTAGATTTTTAAAACTAAGTTATATGAACTTAAAGCAGGTGTAAAATGTGGTGCAAGAATTTTTTTTAACTAAAAATGAATATGATGTTAATTTAGATATCTAGCAATTACAGAATTATGAGAAGAACATGGAATAACATGTTGAACTAGGCAATTTAAAACTGATTACAAATCAATGTCAGACTTACTTCTAAATGGAAAATATCTATTGTCACCTCATTTCTACCAATAATTCCAAATATCTAATGGGATTACTTTTTAAGATTTTTCTATAACTCCAGTTATCAAACAAAAGAAAGCCTTTGGAAAGATATGGAGAAAAGAAGGAAAATCTCTCACTTCTAATGCTGTGAATGCTATTTGGAAGGTCTAGTCAGACTTTTTAATACAAACTGAACTGATGTGAAGCCTCTGATGATGTGTAGTTTACATATACCTTCTGAATTTGTAAGCATATTCAAATATATAACAGCATAGTAAGTCCTTGTAAAAACTAAAGAGAAGCCAACAGTGTACCTTCCATTTAAGATATAAGTGGACTTTGACTATGATGGAAAATAGCTGTTTTCAATCTGTGTATAAAATTTCTTCAGGGAATATTGGGGTGTTATGCAAAAATAATTCAGGTCTTGCAGCTTTGCTGTGGACTGTGTCATCCATTTCAAAGTCAACAGAACACACGTGCACCACATTCACTGTCAGTTTCTGAGGGCTGGGCCAGTGGCTTTTGATGGATGTTGTAACAGAAGATCTGTGAAGGAGATGGTGGTTTGCACCTGTTCCTGAAATCAGAAACTGGAAGGTGTTTCCATTTTTCACAAGTATTTGCATAAATGTGTTAATATTTTGGGTAGTAATGATTCTAAAGCTGCAAGATGGCATTTTGCTATACTGTGATACATAGCGATTACTACTCTTAAACCACTTTTTACCTTAAAATATTATGATTTTAGGATAAATTGAATATCCTCCTCCAAGTAGTTTGTGTGTCTTGACATTTATTAAAGAGAAGGTGAGTGCAAGATTATAGATTCAGATATAATGTGAGAATAATGTCAAGTTGCTTTGTTCTCTTGGGGGGAGTTCATATCATCTTTTTCACTCTGTGGTGTTATTAAATGAACATATACTCAATAAATGTCTGATTTCTTCAAATGATGTGTCTGAATTATTCTAGAAGGCTAATACCTGTTGATGTATGGCAAAAAACCATCACAGTATTTTAAAGTAATTATCTTCCATTTAAATAATTTTTTTAAGTAATTTTGAAATCATTAGGCTTGGGAAACTTGATAACTAAAAGTTCAGGCAGATGGCAGTTCCTGGATTGACTAATTCAGCAACTGGACAATGTCATTGGAAACCTAGGTACCTTCTGTCTTTACATTACTGTTCTCACCATGTGAGCTAGTTTTCCCCCCATGGTCCCCAAATGACAGCCAGCATTCTGGGTCCCAAATGACAACCAGAGGCAAAAATACATCTTTTTATAAGAGGAAGGTGCCACCTGTCCCCGTTCATTTGCCCTCATAGCCATAGCAGTGGCTGGCTGTGTCCAAAACCATTACTTTTCAAAGAGAATGAAACTTGAACGGTTCGCTCAGATCTTGATTTGCCCCAAACTTAAACATAGCCTCCCCTTGAAAAATGGCTACTCACAGGAAGGGAAAAGGAAGTAACATCAGGGTTCTGTTAGAAGTCTGTGGGGTAGAGGGGTAGATAACAGACCTACATGATTTTACTGGCCCAAGTATTTCTTAAAACTTCCCAAAGGATCAAATTTCAGATCTAGAGAAGAGCACTTTTCCTGTGCCGGAGTGTAATTGTGCTTTAATCGGTCTCTGTAATGTTATGATCCAATAGTTCTCAGGTTTTTACATATTTTATTATTTATACTGTGATTTTCTGGTCACAAATGATAGCTTAAGCATAAGGGTTTTAAAAGATACTGAGGTGATGAGTACTTACAAGAGAGTTAAAATCAACTATCTTTTGTTTTAAATCATTTATGTTACACAATGTCCTTTTTGAAAAAAATTCAAACAGTACAGAAGAATTAAAAGTATACGAAGTAAAAAAAAGACTCCTAACAAGCCACCCCTGAGAAGATTTAGTGTATCCTCCCTGTCTTGCTCTACACGTTTACACATGAGGCACCCACACTGGGCTTGCTGCTCCAGTGTCTGACAGCTTGCCTCGTTTCAGATTATACATTATAATATCTTGCCTTGATACATTAGACCCACCCTATTCTTTAGCTACATACTATGTAATAATAGTGTACTTAAGTAGAGATTAGCCTATGGACTTCTGAAGTACGAAACCAAAAGTAATGAGTTTTAACTTGTTAGGGGAAGTAGTCATTAACTACTTTTACCATTTTTCTAGTTGTGATTTAAGTGCATTAAGTGGAAAGTTTTTGTAAAATAAATAATTTGTAATATACAATAGATAATATAATCAAAGTAAGTAATAGTTACATCTTTGTGAGACTGACATGTCTAAGTGCTGTTACTTCGGGGTTATTCTTACACCTTTCCATTCTTTCTTAAAAAGACATTTTGAATAGTAAAGTTTTAAAAAATTTGTGAAAATTAACAAAATTTGACCATCAATTTTACTTATGCTTTGTCTACTGTTCTTTAGCATTTAAAATATTTTAATAGGGTCACTTAACAGGTTAAAAGAGGTTTTTAATCTGTTGGAACAGTGTTGTCTGAAAAATATAATACAAGCATGTATATAATTAAGTTTTCTAGTAGCCACATGAAAAGCAGTAAAAAGCACTTGCTACTAATTTTAATAATACATTTTGCTTAAGTGTATCCAAAATTTTATCATCTGGGCATGTAGTCAATATAAAAATATTCAGTGAGATCGTATTTTTTCCATAGTGTACTAATAAGCATGTGCTTATCACATACAGCACATCTCACTTCAGCTTTGTCACGTTTCAAGTGGCCACTTGTGGCTCATGATTAACGTATTGGACAATACAGCTCTACCAGAGTGTAAACTCTGGAGGCAAAAGTCATTTCTTTTTTCAAGTAGTGTCTGTCACCATGACTATATATGGTAGACACAGATTTGCTCAATATATTTTAATTGAGAGATGTTTTATAAAACTTTGGAGGTGTTTTGTAAATTGGTATGAGTTTGAACTCTGGCCATTTTATTTTTAAAGACAATAAATAAAATTCTATTTCCCCAAAATGTATACCTTCATGGATAGTGAGGGAAGTTAAACCAGAAGAGGTGAAAAAATTTTAGTCTAATTAAAGTGTGTATGTCTGAGATAATGAGAGGAAGCTCAGTGCTAGCAAGGTTGTGGTGTCTACTGCACAGAACTTCAGGTGACAGTGTGAGGTCATATGATTCACATACTCTTCTGGTCCACTTTTTGGATCATTGATTATTCATGCACACATATTAATCTCAAATCTGTATAAACCTGAATCTGCTCCGGTAGATTCTGGCTTTCGTATGTTACTATGCTGCTGCTGCTAAGTCACTTCAGTCATGTCCGACTCTGTGCGACCCCATAGACAGCAGCCCACCAGGCTCCCCAGTCCCTGGGATTCTCCAGGCAAGAACACTGGAGTGGGTTGCCATTTCCTTCTCCAATGCATGAAAGTGAAAAGTGAAAGTGAAATAGCTCAGTCGTGTCCGAACCTCAGCGACCCCAGGCTCCTCCGTCCATGGGATTTTCCAGGCAAGAGTACTGGAGTGGGATGCCATTGCCTTATACCTCCCATCTAAAGCCAGTTCTTTGACTTTGCACTGGATTTGTCATGAGGCTGCTGTTAGCATGTGTGTGGTGGTGAAAGGTACCCGCTCTGCCAACTGTCACCCTTGCAGTGGTGCTTGTTGCAGAGTGCGGAGAGAGGTGGATCGCTGCCTTCTCCCTGGGGCCCTCCTGGCGGCCCATAGTTCATAGGGTTGCAGTCAGACACAACTGAAGCGACTTAGCACGTGTGCCCACCTCTCTCCTACTCATCTCTGGATTTGTTTTTATATTTTAAATTTCTGGTGTTTTCTTTCATAGCATCTTGTACTCATTTTAAAAATGCACTCTTTTCTTTTTTCTCCCCAAGGATGTTAATGATTTTGCATTATTCCAATCACAGAGTTTCTTTCTATTCTTTGTTTTGGTCTGCCTCTAATGTTGGATGTCTGGTGATTGTAGTTAATATTAAAGTGCCTAAGAGCTGAGTGGAAGCTCTGTGTGGGTGGGATTTATTATCTGATGGGCTTTACTATAGGATAATCTGTGGTGTTTTATTGGGAACTCTTGATTCTCTCAGTAACTATAGGTCTTTTTCTTGGGCTGCTCAGATGCCTCAGAAAGGAGACCAAGTTTATGTGGTTTGAGCCTGCATTCAATTATGAGAACTAAGGAGGGGAAGGGGGCTGTTAGCTATCATTTAATTTACCTCCCCCTCTTTTTTTTTTGGTAACGTCAGTTGAGGCTAATGTATTCAAAGTCAGAGATTTTTATTTTTTTTAAAAAATTCAAACTCTAGCCAGTTAAACTCCAGTCTCTGTGGAGGAATGGTACTCACTGTACAGAGGTACAGGGTTGGGTGAGGTTGGCGGGGCTGTCTAGCAGCTGCAGCTAGCTCTCATTTGTTGAGGTCACCAGTGCCCCTACGTTCAGTAGAAACTTGTACTCCAGTTGCTGATATTTCTCCAGGACTCTGCTTTCCCCATTTCCTGCTTGTGCTGTGTGCTAAGTTGCTTCAGTCGTGTCTGACTTTGTGACCCGCCAGGCTCATCTGTCCATGGGATTCTCCAGGCAAGAATACTGGAGTGGGTTGCCATGCCCTTCTCTAGGGAATCTTCCCAACCCAGGGATCAAACCTGTGTATCGTGCATTGCTGGTGAATTCTTTGCTGCTGAAACCACTAGGGAAGCCCATTTGCTGCTTACATTTCAGCAAAGAAAATGGTCAGCAACTCCTCATCCCTTTACTTTTCAGCTTTCAATTTTTCGTTGCTGCTCTCATCTCCTGTCTTTTGTTTTCTTTGCCCGTGTGGATGTATGCTTCTGTTTTGCTATCATTTTGGTGGAATTTAGTGAAGACACAAAGGTAAATATGTGAGTTCAATTCACTATGTTTAATTAGGCAATTTGTTGTATTTTAGCCATGAGCTGTTGCAGGATCTTAGTTCCTCAACCAGGGATTGAACCTGTGTCTTATGCTGCAGTGGAAGCATGGAGTCCTAATCATTGGATCACTAGGGACGTCCCAACATGAAGAGCTTTTAAAAAAAAATTTGTTTATTTGTGTCTGTGCTGGGTCTTTGTTGCTGCATGGCCTTTTTTCCAGTTGTGGTGAGCTGGGGCTACTCTAGTTGTGGTGTGTGGGCTTCTAATTGCAGTGGCTTCTCTTGTTGCAGACCACAGGCGCTAGGGCGAGCGGGCTTCAGTACTTGTGGCATGTGAACTCAGTAGTTGTGGGACTTGGGCCCTAGAGCGCAGGCTCAGTCCTTGCAGTGCATGGGCTTAGTTGCCGTGCATCATAGGATCCTTCCAGATCAGGGATTGAACCTCTGTCTCCTATACTGGCAGGTGGATTATTTACCATTGAGCCACCAGGAAAGCCTGAATGAAGAGTTTTGTTCTTGAAACTCCAGCATGAAGAGTTTTGATTTTCTTTTCTATCTATGCTTCTAACTTTATACATTTCTAATGGCCCTAATTACATGTGAAAGACTCATTTAGCTAAACTCTGGGTGTTTTAAGCTCTGTCTTCTTTCAGAAAGCTCCTTATTCCACCCGCACAAGAGTTTATTAAAGGAGCTAAGCTTTTTCTGAGATAGAGGACTAAGTATGATGCTCTTTGCTTTATATTTATTATCTCATGAAATCTTTATGACAGTTGTAGGAGTGAGATAGTACTATCTGCATTTTTTAAGTGGAGCAAATGAGAGGCATGGTGTGTTACTGGCCTAAGGCAAAACAACTTTTAAGTGGCAAAAGCAGACTTCAATGCTCTTATTCTTTTTTTTTTAGCATTGTTTTTATTTTCTTTAATTTATTTGTTATAAACGAAACAAAGATGAGTATTTTTAATGATAAAAGGTACAATTCACAAAGAAAATAGAAACCATAAACCGTTAGACACCGAACAACAAAGGAAAGATACATAAAGCAAAAAGCAGAAGAAATATAAGAGAAAAGAAAAAAATATATAATCATAGTGAGACATACCAACATTTCTCTGAGAATATTTTATCAAGTGGAGAAAAAATAAGAATAGGAGCATCTTGAATTATATCATTAATAATTTAAATATAATAGATTTATATTTAATTCATTTGTATTAATCTTGTGTCCTACACAAATATATTTAAAACTTTGTATCACGTTGTGATTAGACATTTAGAAAAACTGACAAAAAGATAAACATTACTAAATTTCAAAAAGAATTATTTTTTTGTGTGATTCATTTACACATATACACATGTATTATTTTTTAAATTATTTTCCATTATAGGTTATTACAAGATATTGAGTATAATTCCTTATGCTATACAGTGAACCTTTGTTGCTTCTTGCATATCTGTTTTTTTTAATTAGAAATCTAACATTCTATTCATATTAAGTCAAACAAGTGAAATCAAAATGTCATAAGTTTTTTAGGCAAAAATTCATAAGTTTTCTAAAACATATATATTATACTGGAGTGGGATGCCATTGCCTTCTCCAATATATTATACATATTTATATGTATGTATACCAAAGCTTTTCTACTATGCTTGATAAAGGCTTGAGAAAGAACATCAGAAAAAAAGGAGATGGAGAAATTGAAAAACATAAATGAAATGGGAGCACGGAATATGAAGTAGAAAAAGTGAATCAAACTAGACAAAAGTAAAAGATCCTAATATACTCCAGTTGTTTTTAAACATGCTGCTCATTAGAAACATATCTGGATCTCTGGTTAATAAAAGCAATACCTGGGCATTTGTATTTTTCAAAAAATTCCAAGATAATTCTGATATACACCTGGATTTTAAAAAGTGATTACAGGATTTTCTATTAAATGGTAATTTTGGTGATATAGAATTCTTTTATTTTTCTGTTGACCAATCATGATGCAATGGTATTAAGTGAGTAATAGTTAAATAATCACAATAGTAAAAGATGTTTATCAGTTTTTACAATCAATAGCCAGACCAAAATAAAAGATAATTACAATTGCAAGTCATAATGGAAACATGATTAACCTAACAATATAAAATAATTACATACAATTTGGATCAAGCAGAGTGATGTGGTAAATGGAAGTGCATACATGCACGTTTTCATCCACCCAGTCTATGTCTTTTGGTTGAAGCATTTAATCCATTTACGTTTAAGGTAATTATCAATATGTATAATCCTATTACTGTTTTCTTAATTGTTTTGATTTATTTTCTGTAGTAGGTCTTTTTCTTCTTTACTTTCCTGCCCAGAGGAGTTCCTTTAGCATTTGTTGTAAAGCTGGTTTGGTGGTGCTGAATTCTCTGAACTTTTGCTTGCCTGGAAAGCTTTTGATTTCTCCATCAACTCTGAAGAGGAGTCTTGCTTGGTAGAATGTTCTTGGTTGTAGTTTCTTCCCTTTCATCACTTTAAATAATATTATGCCATTCCCTTCTGGCTTGTAGAGTTTCTGTTGAGAAATCAGCTGATAGCCTGATGGGAGTATGTTATTTGTATGTTATTTGTCTTTTTTCCCTGTTTCTTTTAATATTTTATCTGTCTTTAATTTTCATCAGTTTTTTTTATGTGTCTTGGTGTGTTCCTCCTTGGGTTTATCCTGCCTGGGGCTCTCTGTGCTTCCTGAACTTGATTATTTCCTTTCCCATGTTAGGGAAGTTTTCAGCTTCAGTTATCTCTTTGAAGTTATCTCTTCAAATATTTTCTCAGGTCCTTTGTCTCTTCTTCTTCTGGGACCCCTATAATGCAGATTTTGCTGCATTTAATGTTCTCCCTGATCTCTTAGGCTGTATTCATTTATTCTCATTCTTTTTTCTATATTCTGTTCTCCCAGTCATTTATCCATTCTTCTGCCTCAGTTATTCTGCTACGGATTCCTTCTAGTGTATTATTCCTCTCTGTTTCTTTGTTCTTTAGTTCTTCTAGGTCTTTGGTAAACATTTCTTGCATCTTCTCAATCTTTGCCTCTATTCTTTTTCTGAGATCCTGAATCATCTTCACTATCATCATTCTGAATTCTTTTTCTGGAAGGTTGCCTATCTCCACTTCATTTAGTTGTTATATGTGATTTTATCTTGTCCCTTCATCTGGGACATAGCTTTATGCTTTTTCATTGATTGACTTTCTGTAATGTTTTTGTTTTAGTTGCTGTGGGATTTTGGTTTTTCTTGCTTCTTCAGTCTGCCCTCTGATGGAGGAGGCTCAGAGGCTTGTGTAAGCTTCCTGATGGGAGGAACTGGTGGTGGGAAAAACTGGGTCTTGCCCTGGTGGGCAGGCCCTTGCTCAGTAAAGCTTTAGTGCAGTTATCTGCTGATTGATGGGTTTGTGCTCCCTCTCTGGTAGTTTTTGGCCTGAGGTGACCCAGCCTTCAAGTCTATGGTAGAATTAATGACAACCTCCAAGAGGGCTTATGCCAAGGGGCCTTTCCAGGACTGCTGCTGCCAGTGCCCCCATTCCTGTGGCCTCCACAGGAGACCCTCCAATACTAGCAGGTGGTTTTGGTTCAGTTTCCTGTGGAGGCACTGCTCTTTTCCTTTGAGTCTTGGTGTTGGCAAGGTTTTGTTTGTGCCCTCCAAGACTGGAGTCTCTGTTTCCCCCAGTCCTGTGGAAGTCTTATAATCAAATCCCACTGGCCTTAAAGGTCGGATTCTCTGCGGATTCCCAGTCCCTTTGTCAGTCCCCAGGTGGGAAGCCTGATGTGGTGTTCCAAGTCTTCACAGCATTGGGGGAACTTCTTTGATATTATTGTTCTCCAGTTTGTGGGTCACCCACCGGTGGGTATGAGATTTGATTTTATTGTGATTGTGTCCCTTCTACCGTCTTGCTATGGCTTCTTCTTTATCTTTGGACACGGGTATCTTTTTTTGGTAGGTTCCAGCGTTCTGCTGATGCCTGTTCAATAGCTAGTTGTGATTTTGGTGCTCTCGCAGGAGGAGATAAGTGCATGTCCTTCTGCTATGCCATCTTGAACTGGAAGTTCCTCAGTGCTCTTATTCTTAGCCTCAGAACAACTAATATGCATCCTTTTGCTTTGTTATTATTGTGGTTCTTCCTTTTTCTACTACTATATTATCCTTGGGGAATATGTAGTTAGCTACTGAATGAATCATTTAAATTTCTCTTTAAAAGGACTTTCTGTTGGTTTTTATGTTAATACCACTTTAGGTCATGTGAGGGAGGGTAGTTTATTAGAGTAAAGTGCTTTTCATTACCCTCATGCTCCAAGAATCAAATTCACCCCATACTTATCCTTTTGATAGCTTAGCATCATATCCACAGCTCTGTAATTATATACTGTACCATAGAGACTCATTGGATAAAATGTTCATTTTTAAACAATTGTCAAATTTGTTGAAAATTTGCCAACTTTTTAATACCAAAATATCATCTGTGAAATTAATTTATAATATTTATATAAAGTATTCCAAACATGTGACCACTCATTCTGTAAAAAGAAAACCTACCCTGCAAAAGCAAACAACAGCAGAAAACCTTCTCACCCAAGACATACAAATCGATACAGAATTTGTATATATTCCAGATATCACTGATCCTTATTTGTGATAGTTTTAGAAAAACATTATATTTAAACTTTAAATTTTTAAATTTACTCTAATTTGCCCTCTCTGTCAGTCTCTCCCTCTGTAAAATTAAAGCTTCTATATGAATCTTTCCAGAGTGAGAAAAGAATCAGTGAAGAAATGTGAAGGTGATCAAAAGTCTGAAATTTTATAATTATTCTCTCTCCTTTAAAAAAAACCCATAATATATCAGAGATGCTTTAACTGCCTCAGGGAATAAACTGAGTACTTCTGGCTAAATATTGAAGAGAAGATTCTGATATTGATGCCAGCTAGTCTGAGTCCTATTCATTCCTGTTAGAGTTCTTGTATAACAAGTGATTAAAAATGGCTTGTTACTAAGTGCCAAAACAGTAAATTTAAGAAAATCCAAACCATCTCAAGCATCTTTTCTAACCAAAATGTTATGTGACTAGAAATCAAGTACAAGGAAAAAACTACAAAAGACACAAACATGTGGAGGCCAAACAATATGCTACGAAACAACTATGAATCACTGAAAATCAAAGAGGGAGTAAAAAATATGTGGAGACAAATGGAAATGGAAGCACAATGATCCAAAATCTCTGGGATGCAGCAAAATCAGTTCTAAGAGGGAAGTTTATAGTAATACAAGCTTACCTCAGGGAACAACAATAACAAAACACAGTATTGGATGTCCTAGCCACAGTAGTCAGACAATAAAAAGAAATGAGGAATCCAAATTGGAAAGGAATAAGTAAAACTGTCACTGTTTGCAGATGACACGATACTGTACGCAGATGACATGATACTGGACATGAAAATTCTAAAGAACTCAACAAAAAACTACCAGAACTCATCAACAAATTTCATGAAGTTGCACAATATCAAATTAATATACAGAAATCTGTTGCATTTCTATACAATAACAACAAATGGTCAGAGAGAAATTGAGTAAATCCCATTTATCATCACATCAAAAAGACTAGAACATTTAGAAAAAATGGAACTAAGGAGGTAAAAGGCCTTTATATGGAGAACTATAGACACTGATGACAGGAAGTGAAGATGACACAAACAAAAACATATATTCATGAACTATAAGAATATTGTTAATATGTCCATACTGCTCAAAGCAATGCAGATTTGATGCAATTCCTATCAAAATAGCCATGACATTTTCATAGAAATAGGACAAATAATCTTAAATTTTATATAGAACCACAAAAGACCCCTAATTACCAAAGCAATCTTGAGAAAAAGAACAAAGCTGAAGCTAATCACACCCTGTGACTTTAGACTATACTACAAAGATATAGTCATCAAAACAGTATGGTACTGGCACAAAACATAGATCATGGATCAATGAAACAGAGTAGAGAGCTAAGAAATAAACCCATGCACCTATGGCCAATTAATCTATGACAAAGGAGATAAAACTGTACAATGGAGAAAAGACATTCTTAACGTAATGATGGGAAAATGAGACAGCTACTTGTAAAAGAATGAAATTAGACCATTTTCTCATACCACATACAAAAATAAGCTCAAAACGGATTAAAGAGCTAAATGTAAGAGCAGAAACCATAAAACTCCTAGAGGAAAACATCAGCAGAACACTCTGACATAAACCATAGCAATACTTTCATGGATTTGTCTTCTAAGGCAAAAACAAATGGGATCTAATTAAACTTAAAAGATTTTTCACAGCAAAGAAAGTCATTGATAGGGAATTCGCTGGTGGTCCAATGATTAGAGCTTGGCCCTTCACTGCTGTGGCCCTAGATTCAATTCCTGGCCAGGGAACTAAGATCCCACAAGCCACACAACTCAACCAAGAAAGAAAGAAAGAAAACCATTGACAAAACTAAAAGACAACCTAATAAATGGGAGCAAATATTTGTAAGTGTTGCGACCAATAAGTGGTTAATATCCAAAATATATAATCAACTTATACAACTGAATATCAAAAAACAAATCAGTTAAAAAATGGGCAGAAGACCTGAATAGACATTTTTTCAAAGAAGACATCCAGATGGCCAGCAGGCACATAAAAAGATGCTTAACACTGCTAATCATCAGAGAAATGTCAATCAAAACTACAATGAGTTATCATCTCATGCCTGTCAGAATGACTATCATCAAAAAGACCACATATAACAATTCCTGGCAAAGATATGGAGAAAAGGGAACCCTTGTGCACAGTTGGTGGGAATGTAACTTGGTGCAGCAGCTGTGGAAAACACTATGGAGGTTCCTCAAAAAAATTAAAAATAGAACTACCATATGATAGAGCAGTTCTACTCCTGCGTATATATCTGGAAAAAACAAAAACACTAATTTGAAAAGATACATGCACCCCTGTGTTCATAGCAGCATTAGCCAAAGTATGGAAGCAAAACAATGTCCATCAACAGATGAATGGATAAAGATGTTTTATATGTATAATATATGTAAATGAACCTGGAGAGTATTATGCTTAGTGAAGTAAGTCAAACAGAGAAACATATAGTATTTACTATATGTTTTCACTTATATATGGAATCTAAAAAGTGAAGCAAATGGATGAATATAACAAAACAGAAACAAACTCATAAAGAACAAATAATGGTTAGCAGCAGGGAGAAGAAAGTGAGAGGAGTAATACATGAGAAGGGGATTATTACCATGTATAAAATAAGCTACAAGGATATATTGTACAGCATGGGAAACATAGTTTATGGGAACCGATAGTATATAATAAGTTTAAAAAGCCTAACATACAGATATAATGAGGGTTTCCATTTGGTATGTATCTTTTCAGATATTTTCCTTCACACGTTCAAGTGTTGTTTCTGTCGGGGTACAGTCAGGGAAACAGAGTCCCCATGGATGTTACAGAAGAGGGGTTAATTATAGTAATTAGACTCTAGCCAATTGTGGGGGGAGCTGGAGAAATGAAAGTCCAGAAGAGGGAGTTGGAGGATTGAGAAAGAGCTAGTAGCCCTTCTCCGGAAGCAGTGCTGTGGGTGGATAAGTTGAAGCTTGCAGGAAATCTGAGAAGCCCTACTACATCTCACAAAAAAGCCAGGACTTGTGGTGAGGTCTGTGGGAAGCTTTTGCCTCTGTGAGGTGGGCTGGGATGGGGGTTGCTGTGGCAGCAGCAGAAGAGATGGACATGGAATGAGAAGAGTTAGAACAAGTTGGAAGCTGCCAGGTAAGTCTGGGTCTGTCTGACTATATCTCATTGGAAATTCCTTCAGAATGTGGCTGCTGACTCCAGCTCAGACCCAGACAGGGAAGGGGCTTCTGGGAAACGGTTCCTAGGTTAACAAATTTGACTATAGTGTGTGTGTAAGTACATACATGTTCATATAGTGAAAGTGAAGTCGCTCAGTCGTGCCCGACTCTTTGCGACCCCATGGACACCAGGCTCCTCCGTCCATGGGATTTTCTAGGCAAGAGTACTGGAGTGGGTTGCCATTTCCTTCTCCAGGGAACTTCCCGACCCAGGGATAGAACCCAGGTCTCCCACATTGTATACAGACGCTTTACTGTCTGAGCCACCAGGAAGTATGAATTCATACACACACACACACATATATGTATATACGTGTATGTGTATGAATTCATACTCTACAAGGGGTTCTGTAACCTATTTTTCTTACTTCAACCATTGTAAACACTATTGTCTATATAGCTCTTCAGCATATCTTTAATCTTTAATGGCTGTTTAGTTTCCCATCATTTTAAAGATTTATTTGATCTGTTAGTCTTCTCAGTTGTTTACACTGGAAGTTTAGGCGGGGTTGCTTCTGGTAACTGACTGAAGCAGTGAGTGAATTAGATGAAGAACACCAGGACATTCCAGAGCAGAGTGGTAGGTGTTAAGTTATAATATTCCAAGACTTTTAGTAATTTCTATTAACACTGACTACATTTTCTCTAATTTGTGTGTGTGTGCTAAGTTGTTTCAGTTGTGTCCGACTCTTTTTCAACTCAATGGACTGTAGCCCTCAGAGGCTCCTCTATCCATGGGATTCTCCAGGTAAGAACACTGGAGTAGGTTGCCGTGCCCTCCTCCAGGGGATCTTCCCAGGAACGGAACTCCCATCTCTTATATCTCTTGCATTGAAAGGTGGGTTCTTTACCACTAGTGCCACCATTTACAGGGAAGATCATTCCTCTGAGAAATGAATGAAAACCACATTAACTGGTCTCGGCAGGTGATCATACATGTGTCACTGTCATCAAACACAGTGGCACGTGGACACGAGGAGGCCAGAGCAGAAGAGATTGAAGACCCTGCTCCTGGTGTCTGTAAGGTGGCCCACTTTGGGGATGGCTCAAATACAGCTGGAGAACATTTAGGCAAGATTAATCTGCAAACCACAGGACCGGGCAAGAGAGGGTTGAGGAAAGGTGCCTGAGTAATTCAGGTTATGATTGAGGGTATCACAGTGCATTTTATTTAGCTGCATTCAATTTTTTACTTTGGATTGTAAGCACTTGGAACTCATGGTTCATGTTCAACCATCTTGTTATCTCTAGTGTCTAGGGAGTATAATGAAGCATGTTCAAATTGGGTAACTGAGCAGAAATACATGGAGAAACAAGTTACCAATGTGGGGTCAAGGTTTAGGGAAAACAACACAAACTGTTGGTATATCCAGGGCTCATAACACTGGGGAACTATTATCACTTCTAAGTCCAAAGGGGCAGAGCAGGGAGGTAGAGTTGCCAGAACCCAGAGAACATCTCCTGCTGGGCAAATCCAGGTGAAAACCAGAAAGCACAGAGTCCACTGATGGAGGCCTCAAAGATAGATCCCCAGAGATCAAACTGGGGCAAGAAGGGTGGTGGAGGCCAAACTGGAGGGGCCAGTGGGAGATACACAAAGGTGTTTTTGAGAAGATGAGCCCTGAGCTAACCATTATATATGTTATCATGAATTTTAGGTACGTTTTCATTTTCATTCACTTCAAACTAGAAAATTACAAGAATAGCACCAGGAACTCCTGTATATTCTTAATTCTTTTGCCTCGTTTGTTTTATCATTTCCACCTCCCCTGTTGCATTCTGAGGCTTCCCTCAACCATTAGAGAGTAAGTTGGACATATTATGCCTCCTTTCCCCTAACTACTTCAGTGTGTGTTTCCTAGGCATAAGGACATTCTCTTTTATAACCATGGTACAATAATTTAAATCGAGAAATTTCGGGCTTTCCTGGGGGTTCAGTGGTAAAGAATCCACCTGCCAATGCAGGAGACATGGGTTCAATCCCTGATCCAGGAAGATCCTGCATGCCGTGGAGCAGCTAAGCCTGTGCACCACAACTTCTGAGCCTGTGCTCTAGAGCCATGCACTGCAACCACCGAAACCTGAGAGACCTAGCACCTGTTCTCCACAACAAGAGAAACCGCCACAGTGAGAAGCCCGAGCACCACAGCTAGAGAAAAGCCCATGCAGCAGTGAAGACTCAACACAGCCCAAAGAAAATAAATAAATAAACAGAAATTTAACAAGTATACAATTCTGTTTGTTTAAAATACAGCCTGTATTCAAATTTTATCAATCATCCCAATAATGTCTTTTATAGCTTTTTTTTTTTTTCCTGGTTCAAGATTTAATCCATGCACATACATTGTGTGACACTGTCATGGTTCTTTAGCCTCTTTTAATCTGGAACATTTAATTCGCTTCTTTTAGTTTTTGATCCTGACTTTTTTTTTTTTTGCTATTACTATTATATTTAGGTTAAATCTATGGACTCAAAATAGTTTGAATCCATGTCATCATGGAAATTGAGTTTATAAGATTCCCCTTTCTTCCTTACAAATGTAGATGTTATTTAACCTGTTGCACAGATGTTGAAACCAAAGCCCAGAGAGGGTAAGTAACTTGGTGAAACTTGTAAATAGAAAAGTTAGTCCTGGAATCTAGAGCTTCATGACTCCAAAAACCTGTGTTTTTCACCATCATGTTATGAGTACATAGTCAAGTACATAGTCAAGTAATTTGGAAAAGGCTATTTTAGACATTTGGTCCCATCACTTTATGACAAATAGATGGGAAAAAAATGGAAACAGTGGCAGATTTTATTTTCCTGGGTTCTAAAATCACTGTGGACAGTGACTGCAACCATGAAATTAAAAAGTGCTTGCTCCTTGGAAGAAAAGCTATGACAAACATAGACAACATATTAAAAAGCAGAGACATCACTTTGCTGACCAAGTTCTGTACAGTTAAAGCTACGTTTTTTCCAGTAGTCATGAATGGATGTGAGAGTTGGACCATAAAGCACTGAAGAATTGATGCTTTTGAATTGTGGCGCTGGAGACAACTCTTGGGAGTCACTTGGACAGCAAGGAAATCAAAATAGTCAATCCTAAAGGAAATCAATCCTGAATACCCATTGGAAGGGCTGATGTTTAAGCTGAAGCTCCAATACTTTGGCCACCTATGCAAAGAGCTGACTCACTGGAAAACACCCTGATGCTGGGAAAGATTGAGGACAAGAGGAGAAGGGGGCAACAGAAGATGAGATGGTTGGATGGCGTCACCGATTCAATGAACATGGGTTTGAGCCAACTCTGGTAGACAGTGAAGGACCGGGAAGCCTGGCGTGCTGCAGTCCATGGGGGCTGCAAAGAGTCAGACACTACTGAGCAACTGAACAACATTTTAGATGAAATTACATTGATTTCTTCATTACAGCACTTGTCAGAGCTTTTATTATTCAAATGAACATTGGGAATTTCCAAGAGGGGAAAAGAGTACACAGTGTTGTCTAAATTTGTGTTCACAGAGGTCTTTCCCCCACCTCCTATCTCTCCGGACACGTCTATGCAGTGCTGTTTGTAAACAGTGGGCTACAAGATGGAGTATCAGTGGCTAAGATGTGTGTGTGGCGGGGGGGGGGGGGGGGTGGGGGGGGTGGGGGTGGGGGTGGAAGTACAGAGCTATGGTTGAAAAGGGAAGGTTAAAGACTCTTAATGGGAGAATGGCCAAGAAAGTGGTTTTTAGGAATGAATTCTGGTCCAGGTGCTCTAGGCAGCCATCTTTTCATTGTCTCCTCAGTCTCTGTTTTGCTTTGCTATAGCCGCCTACACCCCTGCTACTACTGCTACTCAGCAAACACAGCCTTCAGAAAAGTTTTAAACTTGTGTTTAAAATGTCAACTCAGAGTCAGTCTAAAAGAAAATAAATCTGGGGAGAAGAAAGAGCTGTTCCAGCCACTATGGATGCTAAGGAGGAAACGGGGAGCACTGAGTAGGAGAGGAGTGATGAGGAGAAGCATGGAGATGAGTGCAACAAAGCTAAGAGGGCTGCTTGGGCAGAGAGCGGAAGCTGGCAGAGCCAACGCCTTTAATTCCTGGAAGCAGAAAACTGGTCGGGACCATCAAACAGGCAGCACTGAAAGGAAACGAAACAGGAGTTTCTTAAAAGGGCATAAATGCCAGAGGATGGGGTAGGACAGAATGGGAGTTACAGTTTAAATGGATAGAGAGTTTCAGATTTAAAAGGTGAGGAGAATTCTGGTCATGGGTTGCAGAGCAGTGTGAATGTATTTGGCACTACTGAACTGTCCACTTAAACATGGATGAGATGTTAAATTTAATGGTGTATGTGTTACACCACACACACACCATAAAGGTGCTAGTGGTTGACACACTTCTCATTGCAGAATCCAGTCTGGGTAGAGGGTTCCTTCTGCCTCAGGGTTACCACCCTGTTAGAGAACACAGTGCTTCTCAATAAAATGACATCAAACCAGCTGAGGGGAAAACTGCCATCAGTGGGGAGAAGACAAAAACTCGAAGGACAAGCTTTCCACTCAGAAATTACTTTTAAAGGGAAAGTTTTATTTGTATTTCAATTTACATCATATTAATTTATAATTTAGTTTTTAAAAATGAAATTATTAAGATGTCAATTGTTGAGCAAAACATCTTTGAAGTATTCTCAGTCCTCTACAGCCATGGGGTCACAAAGAGTCAGACACGACTGAGCTACTGAACCAAACTGAATCATGTTTATCATAATTTCACAAAATAGTAAAAGCATTTTGTATAAGGAAAAGCATCAAAAAAGGTCATTTTATTTGGTGCATTTTGAGAACCCCTTTCTACTTCCAAGTCCCAAACATCTGTAATTTATTCTTTCTTCGCTTCTGACCCCCACTACCAACTCCCACTGCCCTAATGCAGTTTTATAAATATGTCTACAGACACAACTGCAACTTCAGAGTTGTGGAGCTGTGTGTCTATTTTGGCACTGAATGCTGTGTATGTCAGATCAGTACAAAGAGCGACTAAATTAACAGCAATGTCAAGATAACAGAAAAATCCAAGTCAACACTCTGTTAGAAAAAAGTCATTGTGTGACACAAATGAAGACCCGAGAAGGTCTGAATCTGCAACTTTGAATAACAGGTATGGAAAAAATTCTCTGCTTTATACAATATACTATATAGAATTATTGTATTTTTAATACTTAGTTATTGAACAATAGTCCATTGTGTAGTAAAGACCAAATGAATACAGTCAAGATTTTAAAAAGAGATTCCTCCCATCAGCACAGGAGCAGATGGAGCCAGGCAGAAATAATGGGACTCTCTTAATGGCTGAATTGGTATGACACCACTGAGGCATATTTGTAACCTCACATTGCTCCTTCTGTGGCTGGATGAAAAATGTAATAAGAAGACACCAATTGCACATTCCAGGTTCAAGGGGGAAAACCCCACAATATAATAAGAAGTAAATCATATGTTTTGGAATGAGCAATAAAGGAGGCAGATGCTCTGACAATAATGCTGATATATCCAGGGAGGCATCTGGGATCTTGTAGGATGGCTCCTCCTCAGATTAGCACTGCCTAATTAAGAATAATTGAATTATGGGCCCTGCTGGTAAAGCTTGTATCATTTGTCTTGTTGATAGCAACTCCAAAACACCCACACTTGAATTAATTCACTGGTAGTTATTACTGAATGAGAAGTGAAATGAATCAACAGCCTAATCAGAAGGGCTGGGGAAGTGGAACAGACAGCCATGCTGTCAACTGCATACCGCGGCCCAGTGGGATATGTTATGGAGCCTGTCAGTGACACTTCTGCCTCAGTTTCTTTGTGGTGAAGCTGGAAAACACAAGCAGCTCAGATCTACAGAGACATCTGCTCATCTCAACAACCTGACTGAACACGTGTCAAGTTTATTGGCTTCAAATTCTGAGTTGATCCTGTAGAAGCTAAGAGTGACATTTTGCCCTCTTTCTAATATGCTTAAGCAATTCATATGTGACAGTCAGAGAAAACATGTAGCCCTCTGATGTATACCAAAAATAACGAGGCCACCTTGACTGGGTTTGGCCCATGCAGAGCAAAATCTTGAATATTTCCTGAAAATCATTTTATACCTGTTATTTGCCATGTTGGTGTCTGAAGATACATCATGACCATTTGAATGTGATAATCTTATGAGAAAACTGCTGTTTTTCCTTGATGGACAGAATTATGTAAACTTGGTAACCTGGGTAATTCTGCAGCTTTTAAATTTAAATACTTTGGCCAGCCACTTCTGAAGTCCGATTCTTTTGCTCTCTTGGAAAATAGATGCTTTCTTTCCTTTTCTAAATGCTTCTTTCTCTCTCATGCTTTGACAACCATCTCAAAAACCATTGTGCAAAACCCCTAATGGTTTCTTATTATTTGTTTGATCAGATGCAAATTCCTTTGGATGTTTTGTCATGGCTGCTGAAATCTGACCTTGAACTCTTTCTGCACATTTATGTCCCATGGTTCCCTCATGTGAATCCCCTGGCAGCTAGGTAGACCATGGTTGCCTGGATTGCCATACTTGCACATTGGCTCATGATGCCTCTTCCTTTTGAAAAATCCTTCTGACATCACTTTATCAATGCAAATTATATTCATCTCTCCAGGCACAGCTTAGGTCCTATATTGTCCGTGAACCTCACTGGGTACCTCACAGCATTTTCCTTCTCTCAACTTGTAGTATGTGCCACACATTCAGCACTTAACCTCTTGTACCTATGTGAAGTACTTTGCATTAACATTTTATGTCTGAGAACTTCATCCCTCTAAATAGATTGTAAACTTCAATCCACAAGAAAAACGAATGCAGGTGTACTATTTAATGGAGGAACTGGAAACTGAGTACTGTATTGTTTTCTGCTTTTTGCAGAGTTTTCATTGCAATATTGAGACATGTGAAACATCAGAATACAAGCCACTTTTAATAATTCTATGCCAAGTATGACTTTCAGCCTCCTAACAACACCTTGAGCAATTCCTACACCTTTCTGATCAATTTTTGTTATTTGTGCCAAGATGGCAGAGTAGAAGGACGTGCACTTATCTTCTCCTGTGGGAACTCCAAAATTACAACTTGCTGCTGAACAATCATCGATAGGAGAATGTTGGAGCCCACCAAAAAGAGGTACCCCCACATCCAAGGGCAAAGGAGAAGCCCCAGCAAGATGATAGGAGGGGCAAAATTGCATTTAGAATCAAACCCCTTACCCACCAGAGATGTTTGGGGGGACCAAACAAACCTTGTGCACCAGGAGACCCCACAGAGACTGAGCCAGACCTGCCTTTGAATGTTTGAGTGTCTCCTGCAGCGGTATGGTTCAGCAGTGGCCTGCCATGGGGGCAGGGGCTCTGGGTGCAGCAGACCTGGGCGTGGCATAAGCCCTCTTGGAGGAGGTCACATTTAATCCCACTACAGAGCCACCAGAACTTACACAGGACTAGGGAAACAGACTCTTGGAGGGCACAAACAAAACCAGGTGCACACCAGGATCAACTGACCCAGACTTGCCTGTGAGTTAGTGTCCATGAGTCTCTGGTGGAGGCGTGGGTCGTCAGTGTCCTGCTGCAGGTTCAGGGGCACTGAGTGCGGCAGTGTGTGCATAGGACCTTTTGAAGGAGGTCGCCATTATCTTCATTACCTCCACTATAATTTGGTCTCAAACAACAGGGAACACAGCCATGCCAATCACAGAAAATTGAATTAAAGATTTACTGTGCATGGCCCCACCCATTAGAACAAGATCCAGTTTCCCCTTCAATCAGCCTCTGCCAGCAGGAAGCTTCCATAAGCCTCATATCCTTATCCCTCAAAGGGCAGATAGAATGAAAACCACAATAACAGAAAACTAATAAAACATATCACATGGACCATAGCCTCGTCTAACTCAATTAAACTATGAGCCATGCCATGTAGGGCCACCCAAGATGGATGGGTCATGGTGGAGAATTCTGACAAAATGTGGTCCACTGGAGAAGGCAATGGCAAACCACTTCAGCATTCTTGCTTTGAGAACTCCATGAACAGTATGAAAAGGCAAAAAGACAGGACACTGAAAGATGAACTCCCCAGGTCAGTAGGTGCCCAATAAAGAGATGGAGCCAAAGCGAAAACAAGACCCAGTTGTGGATGTGACTGGTGATGAAAGTAAAGTCCGATGCTATAAAAAACAATACTACATAGGAAGATGGAATGTTATGTCCATCAGTTCAGTTCAGTTCAGTTGCTCTGTCGTGTTATGTCCATGAATAAAGGTAAATTGGAAGTGGTCAAACAGACGACAAGAGTGAACATTGACATTTTAGGAATCAGTGAATTAAAATGGACAGAAATGGGCGAATTTAACTCAGATGACCATTATATCTACTACTGTGGGCAAGAATCCCTTAGAAGAAACGGAGTAGCCCTCATAGTAAAAAAAAACAGTCCAAAATGCAGTACTTGGGTGCAATCTCAAAAACAACAGAATGACTCTGTTCATTTCCAAGGCAAACCATTGAATATCACAGTAATCCAAGTCTATGCTCTGACTAGTAATGATGAAGAAGCTGAAGTTGAATGGTTCTATAAAGGCCTACAAGACCTTCTAGAACTAACATCCAAAAAAGATGTCCTTTTCATTATAGGGGACTGAAATGCAAAAGTAGGAAAACTAGGAAATTGCCTGGCGTAAGAGGCAAATTTGGCCTTGGAGTACAAAATGAATCAAGGCAAAGGCTAACAGAACTTTGCCAAGAGATACACTGGTCATACAAACACCCTCTTCCAACAACACAAGAGAATTCTACACATGAACATCACCAGATGGTCAATACTGAAATTAGATTGATTATATTCTTTGCAGCCAAAGATGGAGAAGCTTTATACAGTCAGCAAAAACAAGACTGGAAGCTGACTGTGGCTCAGATCACGAACTTCTTATTGCAAAATTCAGACTTAAATTGAAGAAAGTAGAGAAAACCACTAGACCATTCAGGTATGACCTAAATCAAATCCCTTATGATTATACAGTGGAAGTGACAAATAGATTCAAGGTATTAGATCTGAGAGAGTGCCTGAAGAACTATGGATGGAGGTTTGCAACACTGTACAGGAGGCAGTGATCAAGACCATTCCCAAGAAAAAGAAATGCAAAAGGGCAAAATGGTAGTCTGAGGAGCCTTTACAAATAGCTGAGGAAAGAAGAGAAGCTAAAGGCAAAGGAGAAAAGGAAGGATATACCCATTTGAATGCAGAGTTTCAAAGAACAGCAAGGAGAGGTAAAAAGTCTTCCTCAGTGATCAATGCAAAGAAATAGGGGAAAACAATAGAATGGGAAAGACTAGACATCTCTTCAAGAAAATTGGAGATACCAAGGGAATATTTCATGCAAAGATGGACACAATAAAGGACAGAAATGGTATGGTCTTAACAGAAGCAGAAGATATTAAGAAGAGGTGGCAAGAATACACAGAATAACCTATACAAAAAAGATCTTCATGACCCAGATAATCACAATGGTGTTATCACTTACCTAGAGCCAGACATCCTGGAATGTGAAGTCAAGAGGGCCTCCTTAGGAAGAATCTCTACAAAGCTAGTGGAGGTGATGGAATTCCAGCTGAGCTATTTCAAATGCAAAAAGATGATGCCATGAAAGTGCTGCACTCAACATGCCAGCAAATTTGGAAAACTCAGCAGTGGCCACAGAACTGGAAAAGGTCAGTTTTCATTCCAGTCCCAAAGAAAGGCAATGCCAGTGAAAGTTGCTCAGTTCAGTTCAGTCAGTTCAGTCACTCAGTCATGTCTGACTCTTTGTGACCCCATGAATCGCAGCACGCCAGGCCTCCCTGTCCATCACCAACTCCCAGAGTTCACCAAGACTCATGTCCATCGAGTCAGTGATGCCATCCAGCCATCTCATCCTCTGTCATCCCCTTCTCCTCCTGCCCCCAATCCCTCCCAGCATCAGTCTTTTCCAATGAGTCAACTCTTCGCATGAGGTGGCCAAAGTACTGGAGTTTCAGCTTTAGCATCATTCCTTCCAAAGAAATTCCAGGGCTGATCTCCTTCAGAATGGACTGGTTGGATCTCCTTGCAGTCCAAGGGACTCTCAAGAGTCTTCTCCAACACCACAGTTCAAAAGCATCAATTCTTTGGCGCTCAGCCTTCTTCACAGTTGTGTCCAACTCTTTGTGACCCCATAGACTATACAGTCCATGGAATTTTCCAGGCCAGAATACTGGAGTGGATAGCCTTTCCCTTCTCCAGGGGATCTTCCCAACCCAAGGATTGAATCCAGGTCTCCCACTTTGCAGGTGGATTCTTTCCCAGCTGAGCCACCAGGGAAGCCCCACATTTTGAGTACAGTTGCACTCATCTCACACGCTAGCAAAGTAATGCTCAGAATTCTCCAGATCAGGTTTCAACAGTACATGAACCATAAACTTCTAGATGTTCAAGCTGAATTTAGAAAAGCCAGAAGAACTAGAGATCAAATTTCCAACATCCGTTGGATCATCAAAAAAGCAAGAGAGTTCCAGAAAAACATCGACTTCTGCTTTATTGACTATGCCAAAGACTTTGACTGTGTGGATCACAATAAACTGTGGAAAATTCTTCAAGAGATGGGAATACCAGACCACCTCACCTGCCTCCTGAGAAATCTGTATGTAGGTCAAGGAGCAACAGTTAGAACTGGACATGGAACAACAGACTGGTTCCAAATAGGGAAAGGAGTATGTCAAGGCTGTATACTGTCACCCTGCTTATTTAACTTCTATGCAGAGTACATCATGCAAAATGCCAGGCTGGATGAAGCACAAACAAATCAAGGTTGCATGGAGAAATACTGATAACCTCAGATATGCAGATGACACTGCCCTTATGGCAGAGTGTGAAGAAGAACTAAAGAGCCTCTTGATGAAAGTGAAAGAGGAGGGTGATAAAGCTGGCTTAAAACTCAACATTCAGAAAACTAAGATCATGGCATCTGATCCCATCACTTCATGGCAAATAGATGGGGGAACAATGAAAACAGCAAGAGACTTTATATTTTTTGGCTCCAAAATCACTGCAGATGGTGATTGCAGCCATGAAATTAAAAGATATTTGCTCCTTGGAAGAAAAGCCATGACCAACCTAGACAGCATATTAAAAAATAGAGACATTACTTTTCCAACAAAGGTCCATCTAGTCAAAGCTATGGTTTTTCCAGTAGTCATGTGAGAGTTGGACTATAAAGAAAGCTGAACACCAAAGAATTGATGCTTTTGAATTGTGGTGTTGGAGAAGACTCTGGAGAGTCCCTTGGACTGCAAGGAGAACCAAGCAGTCTATTCTAAAGGAAATCAGTCCTGAATATTCATTGAAAGGACTGATGCTGAGGCTGAAGGTCTAATACTTTGGCCACATGATGCGAAGAACTGAGTCAGAAAAGACCCTGATGCTGGGAAAGATTGAAGGCAGGAGAATGGGACGAGAGAGGATGAGATAGTTGGATGGCATCACTGACTCAATGGATTGAGTTTGCGCAAGCTCTGGGAGTTAGTGATGGACAGGGAAGCCTGGCGTGCTGCAGTCCATGAGGTTGCAAACAGTCGGAAATGACTGAGTGACTGGACTGAACTGAACTGAGTCCAGTTAAAAGCTTCAATTTCATATCTGATGCAAAACTCTTATCCAGTGCTGGTCAGACTTTTTCATCTTCTGTCTTCTATCTTCTGTCTTCTAGCTTGGGGAAGGGATGGCAGGGAAGAAAAACTTCTCTTGTCGTCTTTGGGTGATTACAATCTGCTTTTTGTTGCTTTTCTGGTAATGCTGACGGGAGAGGATGCCTGGTTGCAGAGTGCAGACGCTGATTTTCTGACGGGGTCCACACTACAACATCCCTTCCTCTGGGATCTTTGGTTTCAGATCAGCCTCTTCCCTTGACCTCCTCTTCCTACCAGACCACTTTCCTGGCAATGGCTTCCATGAGTGCTGTTCTGGTTGGATGATTCCCTTCCATGCAGTTTCTGTGGATCCATCAACCACACATAAAGTCATGTTATTCATACAAAGTAGCACAGGTGCTGACTCCAACCTCCGCTTTCTCCGACTGCTTCTCCCCTGTTCCCCTTCCTCTGTTCATGGCAGCCTGGGGGCACATATGCAAGACCACTTTCTCAGCAGATACCAAGTGGGGAGAAAATGACAGTGCCCGATGTGTACACACCTGCATTTCGCACATATGATTCTCTTGTACACTCCTGATCAAGCAGTTCTTGGTCAAAATTATTCTTGATCAAAATTGTAAAATGAGTAGCTGTTTCAATTCTAAATAAGGTAGTTCTAATGAAAGCCTGAGATCGCCTCAGACATGATATCATATCATATTATATTATATGCACAAGAATCTTTGTTTCACTGAAGAAGACACCATTTCAGCAGTTTATTCTCAGTCCTGAAACTTTAAAAAATGTGATGTATGAATTTTATTTTATTAGAGGTAGTTTGAGACGTCTGTGTAAATTTCACACACCTTCCAGACAATTCCATTATATTTTATAGACATCCATTTCTCCTATAATTTTTTCAGCTTAATTTTTATTTTTGATTAAGTTTTTGTGGGTATCCTACCCTGTCATCAGTATAATTTTTTCTAGATTTTTACTTTAGGGTCACTTTAAGCTGCTTTGGGGCATTCTAATTTTGTATTCTCTATCTGATATTTCCAACAGCTACAGTTCTTGAGGGCCTAATTCTTTATTTCTCCAGCTCTTTTGCTCATGGCTGGTGTGTTTTATAATTTTGGATTGTGATACCATGTTTGTCTGAATTTTGTATGTTAATTTATTGTTTGGGGGTTTCCCAAACCAATCAGAGACTGAATTTTAATCCCAAATGCATGAGGGTAGACCAGTAGTTCTGAATTTCAGAAGATATTTTTTATTTTTTAAGCACCCTAAATCTGTGCCAAGACAGAACAATCTTGTGTTTCCTTTTTGCTGATAGGCAGACAGCAATTTTCTAGCCTTCTTTTTTTACTGAGATTGAGCACATGGATTTCAACTCCGAATCCCTGTTTTTTGTAAGTTCAAGATCTTATTTTCTGTCTGCAGGTCACTCTTAAAAACCAAGCCTTTAGAAAATGGGAACTGTCCACTGCTTTGAGGCCAATTGCACTTTTAGGGTCAGCCTGCAACTATGGGTTACAACTTGCTTTTAGAGGGAATTCCCCATACATTAAAAAAAAATGAACTCAGGTATGCATTGGAGAGAATGACTTATATTTGATTCAGTTTTTCTAAGTAGCTTATAGAAAAAAAAAATTGAAAACATCTAGCCTGCTATTCCTTTAAATTTCAAATCCTACCTACTCATATTTTAGAATTTTCTCCATATCTTGCTCTGAGCAATGTAATAAGAAAATACTGTTTATTGAATGCCATTTATGTGCCAAGTGCTTTATATTTGTGATTCCATTTTGTTGTAATCTTGACTATAATTCTGATTATACCATATAAATGGGACTCTATCTATTACTCTTTGTATCCACCCCTGTGTGTATTCTGTATATTGCTATGTTGTTGTTGTTGTTCAGTCGCTAAGTTGTATCTGACTCTTTGCTATCCCATGGACTACAGTATGACAGCATTCCCTGTCCTTCACAGTCTCCCCGAGTTTGCTCAAATTCATGTCCATTGAGTCGGTGATGATATCTAAACATCTCATCCTCTGTTGCCCCCTTATCATTTTGCCTTCAATCTTTCCCAACATCAGGGTCTTTTCCAATGAGTCAGCTCTTCGCATCAGGCGGCCAAAGTATTGGAGCTTCTGCTTCAGCATCAGTTCTTCCATTGTGACATATATTTGGTCTTCACTCAGTTGAGCTCCTAAAACTCTGAATTTCCTAAGTGATGAGAGCTGTTAAGGTGTCACTTGTTATGTTAACTGGACTTCCCAGGCAGTGCTAGTGGTAAAGAACCCTCCTAGCAATGCAGGGTTTGATCCCTAGGTTGGGAAGATACTCTGGAGAAGGAAATGACAAGCTACTCCATTATAATTAGGAGGGCTGGCGCTTTCAGTCCTGCCACGTGCCCTCCTGGGAAGGTAGAGGGTCTGGCGGTTAAATTCATCGCCAATGGCCAGTGATTTAATCAATCATGCCTATGTAATGAACCTCTGTAAAACCTGAAAGGACAGGTTGGTGAATTTGTGGAGATTCAGGAAGAAAGGTTTGCCATTCAGGAATAGCGGGTGGTCTGGGCCCTTTCCCTAGACCTTACCCTGTGCATCTCTTCAATGTGGCTGTCGCTGAGTTACTCCTTCTAAAATAAACTGCCAATGTGGTGAGTAAGGTGTTTCTCTGAGTTCTGCAAGCCACTCTAGCAAATTAATCAAGCCAAATTTGATTGGTTGGAACCTTCAGTCCATAGCTGGTGACAGCACTGGTGACAGGTGCATAGAAAAAAATGTATGTATTTTCAGATAAAGACCTGTGACCAGGGAAGTGAAGTGACTTGTCCAAGGTTATAGACGTAGTCAGTGATTGATTTGTAGTAAAAGATCAGATGCCAAAGTCCATAACCTCTGCCATTTGGGAAGTTATTTCTTTCATTAGTTTCTGAAAAGCCAAGGTGACTAGCTGAATTATGAAAGTGGCTTGATTAAATGATAACTGAAAAAAATTCTTCACATCATTAATTTTAAATTACATTGAATTTTAATAGGTAGAGGATTTATATTGTATAGAATCAAAGAAATTTCATAGAGTTAGCATTACAGAGTAAAACTTCCAGGCTGTATCAGTTATACATTGTGCCAATTTTTGTCTTATTTCTGAAAAATAGGTAACATTTGTTTTGAAAACTGTATTTTGAGTTCTCACCTTATTCAAGAGAAATATTAAAAACCACTGTGCTTTATTTCTTTCCTCCCCTACTTTTCTTAGTCCCTGATATAAAGGAGATTGGCAAACTATTGTTTTTACTGAGTACATTATAAAAATCAGTTTATTATTATTTCTAAAAAACCCACAAAAATTAGCTAGTTCAAAATGTCTTATTCTTACAAGTCTCTAAACATTCTAAAATAGATAAAATTGCCTTGCTTCAACTTATCTATTACAGTTTTCTATTTAAGTCAAAGTATTTAAACTAGACAACACTTTCTTCAATAGAGGCTAAAGCTAGCAAACTGGTGATCAAAGTCAAGTAAGTATGACAAAGAATATCTATACCTAAAGAGAGTATGTAGTGAAGATGAGATTCTCACAATAGATGAGTAGATACTGTATGCTGAATAGAAAGGCTATTTGGGATCTTTTCAGGGTAAATCAGCCTGTAACAAATTGTGAGTCACCACTGCTGTGGTTCATTCTCAGATGGAATTTGGAATAAATGAGTATGTGTGCTGAGTATAAAGATTCTGACTTATAGTGCCTTTTTCAGTTTAGTGCTATGAAAAAAATGACTTCCATTGTCTGAAAGAGTAGTTTTTGGTAGAGTCTGGAAAATGTTCTTATACTTTTAATGGCAAATTTAAAAATGTTGTCC
Source organism: Bos taurus (assembly GCF_002263795.3). Lineage (NCBI taxonomy): Eukaryota > Metazoa > Chordata > Mammalia > Artiodactyla > Bovidae > Bos > Bos taurus. The sequence goes on from NC_037332.1 coordinate 38,624,714, forward strand.
ACAGGGTTCTATATTGTACAGCTGGAGGCGAAGTCTGAGTCCATTTCACAGAAAGCGTGGAGCCTTGATTACTGGATGGGCTCCCATGGTGGCATGCACAGAAAACAGCTTTTCAATCTTTAGAGTCAGAGTGTGGGTTTGCTTATGTTAGGTTGTAAATCAATGCTTTTTAACTGCAAAATTGAAATACAAAATATTTTGGCAATATAGTTTTAAAAAATACACAAAGAGCTGTAAAAGTCAGTATTTAGGCAAAAGAATCTTTCAAAAATAGGATAGTTTTGAGTGACAATATGATTTTAATATGCCAATTTCCACACACCTCTTTATATAGAGCGTGATATTAGATCAAAGGCAGGGACATCTCTTATTCACTTTTTTACCCTCTCACTCCTATTATGCCTGGTCAGTCCTGGATGAAGGTCTTTGGAGATATCCATCTGAATGGTCATGGACAAGCCTCTGCTTGAACATGTTTCAACACTGTTACCCCCACTATACCAGTCAACCCATTCTGGTTTTGACAGCTTAGGCAGAAATCTTTTCTTCTCTTGAAGAATTTTTATTCTCTCTTCTTTAATTGAAACTGAGCACAGCCATGTGGCTTTCCTGCCTGCAAGTACAAAGGCCCCTCTGTGTCTTTTGCTTCTTGTTTGTAGAAAAGCTGAAGTCTCCCAGGCCTCCCAGGATCACATAAGAACAGGCTGAAGCAATGAATGATTAGGATAATAAAGTCATAGACTCAGTGTCTGATGAAAAATTGGGATTAATGCTGTTGCTTATAATCATCTATATTTTTGAGGGCATTAGAATAATTGTAGCTTGCTCTAAAATTGTGAGCAAAGAGATGCTACAGACTCATGCTGATAATTCTCAATCTAAGATCTCGATGCCCTTTCTCAGCATGAAACAGAGAAGAGGGACCTTTGCCCCTAATCTCATAGAAATGGAAGGATATCTGACAGTGGGAATTGGCAAGCAGCTTTTCTATTTATCTCTGTTTTCCTCGAATCTTAATCATAAAAATGAGATCCCTAGGTAACATTTAACCTAATTCTTGACTTCTATTTTACTGAACATACACAATGCCTTGCCTAACCTGTTGATTCCTTTCCTGGATTAAAAGGAGTAAAAAGTGAAGAAGTAAGTAGTAAAAGAATAACTGACTCTCTACACCAAACTTCCCCTTAGCAAATTTGCATGTTGTCCATGTGGGCAATACAGCATCCAAAAAAGGGTCAGAAGCCAGTCCGTCTGCACTCAATGGAAAAATGACAAAGAATCTGACCTCTTACCTTAATGACTAACTGGGATTGTTTCTCCCTTTTCCCTAAAAAAATTGTCATGGCTGAGCGAACCTCAGACAAATGTTCACTATCTCTGCAGATTGCCAGATTTTCTGAATAAAGCAGATTTCCTTTCTCATCAACACTTGCCTCTCAGTTGTTTGCTTTTGAAAGGTGAAAAGCCAAATCTGTTCAGTAAATAACTTTCTCATGCCAGGCTTGTCCTCTGAAGCCTCACAGAACAAGTCTGTTCCTTCTTCCATGTGAAAAACCTTTTAGACATTTGAAGTCAAATACAATGACACAGAATTTGATTTATGGTATGGCAAGTGCTACAGCACTGGGTTAGGAAGATCTCCTGGGGAATGGAACAGCAACCCACTCCAGTAGAATTGCCTAGAGAATTCCATGGACAGAGGAGCCTGTGCTGGGTCTTCGTCGCCGTATGCGGGCTTCATCTGGTTGTGGAGAGCCAGGGCTGCTCTCTAGTCGCAGCGTACGACCTGCTCGTCGTGGTGGCTTCTCTTTGTGGAGCATGGGCTCTAGGTATGCAGCCTTCAGCAGCTGGCAGCGTGCAGGCTTAGGGGTTGTGGCACGTGGGCTTCGTTGCCCCACTGCTTGTGGAATCTTTCCAGACCAGGATCGAACCATGTCCCCTGCATTGGCAGGCAGATTCCTAACTCTTGGACCATCAGGGAAGTCCTGGGATTTGGATTTTGAAGAAGTCTTTTTTATGGGTTACCTTCACACTTGTTTAAATCGTGTTAATCTTGTTGTCAACCAAAATCCCTGTTCTCTTTTCTCATGCTCTTTAAACACTTCCACACATCCTTGAGTAGAGTTTGAGTTAGACTTTGAAATTTGCATTTATCTCTCTTAAATTTCTTGTTGTATTTACTTATCGTTTTGGCTTACCAGAATCTTCATAATTTTTTCTTATATTAGCTAACGATCCTATAATGCTCTTTTATGTCACTTCCAGCCTCATCTCTCATCACTCCTACCCTCATACACTCTACTCCATACATGCAATCAGAAATATAATTCTTGGACAAGTCATGCTTTATCTCAGTTTGAGTCCTTGCATATACTGTTTTGTGATACTTTTTCCTTTTTGTCCTCTGCTAGCTCTTATTCTTCAAGGCTTGACTGAGACATCACTTTTTCTAGGGCTTTTTTTATTACTTGGTGAGATGGCCTACCTCAGAGCTCTTATAGTACTCTGTATTTAGGTTAGTCCTAGCACTCATCAAATTATTATACATTATAATGGTCATATCCGTGGATCATTTCCTCACTAACCTGTATGATCCTGAATGCATTTTGTATCTTCATGTCTAGTATAATGCATGGCATATAGTAAGTTTTTACTACATATTTCTTGAGTCAAATGACCTCAGCAAAGTAATAAGAATCATGTGTATATGACCAAGGATGTTGCCCCTTATACCTCATTAAACCCTGCTCCTGCAACCCACAATCTGTGTTTTAGACTCTGGTCATTCAACCAGTTATGGGCCCACCACACTAAGTCACTTTCAGCACACTTGTTATATCTTACAAGATCATCACCAAATATAATAATACCATTCTGAAATTCAGTGATACTATGCATATAGACTTTACTTGGCCTACAGTCCCAGAAATGAAATATTTGTGTTGACCTTAAACTATAATGGTATTTAATTCTTTTTTTTTTTTAATTATTTATGGCTGCACTGGGTCTTCAGTGCTGTGTGTGGCTTTTCTCTAGTTGTGGTGAGCAGGGAGTACTCTTCATTGTGGTATGTGGGCTTCTCATTGCAGTGGCTTCTCTTGTTGCAGAGCACCAGAGTGAGCTGTGCTAATCTTAGTCACTCAGTTGTGTCCTACTCTTTGCAACCCCATGGACTGTAGCCCATTGGGCTTCTTTGTCTACAAGATTCTCCAGGCAAGAATACTGGAGTGGATTGCTGTGCCCTCCTCCAGGGGATCTTCCCAACCCAGGGATGGAACCCACATCTGTTGCTGTCTACCTGCATTAGAAGGTGGGTTCTTTACTACAGGTGCCACCTATGTAGTTACAGCATGCAGACTCAGTAGTTACAGCACATGGGCTTAGTTACTCTGCAGCATGTGGGATCTTCCCAGACCAGGGGTTGAGCCCATCTCCCCTGCACTGGGAAGTGGACTCAACCACAGGACCACTGGTTGTTCAGTTGCTCAGTCATGTCCGACTCTTTGCAACTGCATGGACTACAGCACGCCAAGGCTTCCCTGTCCTTCACTATCACCTGAAGTTTGCTCACACTCATCCTCATTGAGTTGGTGATGCCATTCAATCATCTCATCCTCGATCGCCCCCTTCTTTTCCTGCCCTCAATCTTTCCCACATCAGGGTCTTTTTCATTGAGTTGGCTCTTGGCATCAGGTGACCAAAATATTGGAGCTTCAGCATCAATCTTTCCAATGAATAGTCAGGGTTGATTTCCTTTAGGATTGGCTGATTTGATCTCCTTGCAGTCCAAAGGATTCTCAAGAGTCTTCTCCACAATTTAAAAGTATCAATTCTTCGACAGCTCAGCCTTCTTCATGATCCAACTCTCACATCCATACATGACTGCTGGAAAAACCATAGCTTTGACTATATGGACCTTTGTTGTTAGGGAAGTCCCTATAATGGTATTTAATTTTTATTCCCAGTTTCTTGTTTAATTCTTCCCTGTATTGTTTATAGAAGCCTTTAATCTCATCTTAGTTTTCTGTAGATTTTTATTTGTATTTTCAAACACCTTTAGCAAATTTAGGATACCTCATTATTTTTACAAATATTAAATATGTTTATGCTATCACTGATCCTTGTCTTTTAACTCTACCTTATGATCCCCTTTCTTAACGTGAAACAAGTTTTATTTATGGTTTAAGTGAGTCTAGAGAAAGGGAATTAACCTTGATGAAGTACATGTATGCCAGACAGTTCCTCCTTGAATTATTTCTTATTTCTCAGAAAACACTGCAAAGCAGATTATACTATATCTGTTTATATAAGAGGGAAGTAAGATGTGAAGCAAGGAAGGCATAGAGTTTTCACTGAAATTCAGTTAGGTTCTAAAGCAGAGAACCTCTGAAAGAATCTGATGAAGGCCAAACCTCCCTTCCCAATAAATCCACGTAAGCCACACATCAGTTGGGGTGCTCTGTTATAAGCTAAAAAAAAAAAAGAAAGAAAAAGAATTGGATTTTGAAATGGAAAAGAGGCTTTATGATTTTCAGACTTTGGTAGCTCACAGAACCTCTGGGAGCATTGTAGAGTTGGAACTGAGATTAACTAACCAGGGAGAAATGTCCAAGCCCACCCTACAGAGGTGTCTGGTGAGGAACCCACTGTTAAATTGCACTCTAAGCTGCAGTTTGGACTGCTATTTCTGGAATTTAGTGCTTTGAAACCATAGCTTCCACCCCATTTTTGGGGAAGTGGGTAAACTGTGTTTATTTCCTTCTATTTGTGTGCATGTGTTTAAGGAAAAGGAGAAAACCCCTCCTCCCTTCCAGCACAAAGTGTCCACTAGGCTTAGAGGTGAGTGCATACATGCGTGCTAAGTCACTTCATTCGTGTTTGACTCTTTGCCACCCTATGGACTGTAGCCCGCCAGGCTCCTCTGTCCATGGGATTCTCCAGGCAAGAATACTGGAGTGGCTTGCCATCCTCCAGGGGATTTTCCCGACCCAGGGATCGAACCTGTGTCTCTTACGTCTCCTGCATTGGCAGGTGTGTTCTTTACCAGGAGGTGAGTGCAGTCAGGGCCAAGTGCCCCACTAGAAGATGTAGAAGCAGAAGGCAATGGCATTGACTCTGTAGTCCATGAGGAGGAAGGTGCTGTACGTGGCTGACCCCTAGGCTGCCCTGCACAGTAGGAAGTGCCACAACTTCATCAGGGTGAAGGTAGAGAAGCAGTTCTGAGTCAGGAGCTGTCTGCCTTGGGTCAGCACCAAAAAGGAACCTTCCTTCAGCTACTCCCAGTTCCTCCACATGGAGCCCACACACAGGATGGGATGGCCAGTCTCCCACTGGAACACGACCTGGTCAATCCCAGGCAATGTTGCCATGATGCATCTGTCCAGCATCCTCCTGGTTTTCCTGAAGGTGTAATGAGAAAGGGGAACTGCCTGCTGAGCACCTCCTTCAATTTTACAGCAAAACCTGGTAAACCTGTGTTTATCAAACGGTGGTGGATGAAGACTCCTAGCGGATCTGGCACCTGAAAATAGTTGAACCTGGTGGGCAGTGTCATGAGGAGCTAGGCTATTCATGGCCAGACAGAAACACCCCACTATGTCCCGCAGCAACAAACATCAAGACTGGCTGGCCTCACAAATGTGGACCCATAGCAACCATCATCTGCACCTTGTTGACACTGCAAATAGAACCCACTCCTGGGCTTGCAAGTTGAGCAGCTGCACAGGGCACCATGTTCTGAAGGGCTCACATTTGGTTTAAGGCTCTGTTGTTACCATCTTGGATTGCTTAATCATTTTTGAACACCAGGCTTCACATTTGAATTTTGCATTAAGCCCTGCGAATTATGTAACTGGCCCTGACTACCCATATGGTCCTGTAGCAACCACCACCAACTCTGCGTGGACACCGTGAACATAGACCTAGATAAACCATCACTGCCATTGCGCTGCCACTACAAACATGTTCTGCTGCAGCTGGGATTGCCAACATGCCAATACCATAGGTACAACCCACTCCTACCCTGAGAGGGTAAAATCCATGAGATACAAATTTTGTATGAATTTTATAAGGTTCTTGGATTTCTAAAGCCCTCTTTGTGGTTCTAGGTTAAGACGCTAAGTTTCTAAAGCCCATTTCACACATGATACTGCCTCCTGGACTAGAAGAAGAACGCTTTTCTCTTCTAGTTTTATTGAGATATAATTGACATAGATCACTGTATAAGTTTAAGAGGTACAGCATAATGATTTGATTTAATACATCATGAAATAATTACCACAACAGGTCTGGTTAACATCCATGATCTCATATAGATACATTATTAAAGAAATAGAAAAATATATATACTTTTTTCTTGTGATGAGAACTCTTTGGATTTACTCTCAACAATTTTCATTATAGTATATAATGGGTTAATTATACCTATTATGTTGTACATTACATCCCTAGTACTTACCTTACAACTGGAAGGTGCCTTTTGACTACCTTCATGTAATTTCCCCTCATATGGTAGTTCTAGTTTTAATTTTTTGAGTAATCTCTATACTGTTTTCTATACAACTGTACCAATTTACATTTCCACCAACAGTGCACAAGCTTGCTCTTTCTCCACATCCTTACCAACACTTGTTGTCTTTGATAATAGCTATCTGTAGGTGTGAGATCTTTCCATGTGTTTGTGATTCATCTCTATGTCTCCCTTGGAAAAATGTCTATTCAGGTCCTCTGCCCAGTTTCAGTTGAGTTGCTTGCTATTAATATTTTGATGTTGAGGAATATGATTTCTTTGTATAGTTTGGATATTAACCTCTTGTTGCAAATATCATTTGCAAATATCTTCTTTTTCAGTATGTAGTTTTTTGGTTTTCTTTTCTTTCTTTTCTTTTTTAAAAATAATTTCCTTGTCTGTGTTTGCTTATTAATTTGATGGAGTTCCATTTATTTTTGCTTTTGTTTCCCTTGCCTGAGGAGCGAACCAAAAAATTCTGCTAAGACATCAAAGAGTATATTGCCTAGAAGAGGATACTCTTCTAGGAGATTTATGGTTTCATTACATGTAAGTCTTTAATCCATCTTGAGTTTATTTTTGTATGTAGTGTGAGAAAGGGATCCAGTTAGATCCTTTTGAATGTAGTTTCCAGTTTTAGCAATACTATTTACTGAAAAGAGTATCTTTTCTTCATTGGAAAAGTTCCTGGTGCTGGGAAAGATTGAGGGCAGAAGGAGAAGAGGGAGTTAGAGGATGAGATGGCTGGATGGCATCACCAATGCAATGGATATGAACTTGGGCAAACTCCTGGAGATGGTGAGGGATAGAGAGGCCTGACGTGCTGCAGTCCATGGGATTGCAAAAAGTCGGACATGATTGGGCGACTAAACAACAACAAGACTGCATATATATAGGTCTTATTTTTTATCCATTCAGCTGTTCTATGTCTTTTGTTGGAATCTACAATCAGGTTTATATGTAGTAATCTATAGGTTTATATGGACTTCCCTGGTGGCTCAGATGGTAAAGAATCTGTCTGCCATGTGGGACACCCAGATTTAATCCCTGAATTGGGAAGATCTGCTGGAGAAGAGAATGGCTACCCTTTCCAGTAAACTTGTCTGGAGAATCCCATGGACAGAGGATCCTGGTGGGCTACAGTCCATGATTATTTGAAGTTGCTGATCTATTAAGTTCAAATGCATTTTAAAATTCTGCAGTGTTACTCCTCCTCTCCATGTTTATTGTTTGTGACATCATATTTTAACATCCTTTTTTTTTGTGTGCATAGCTTTCCTTATTATTCTATACCAACTGAGCCACAGTAAAGGACAGAAATGCTATGGATGTAACAGAAGCAGAAGATATCAAGAAGAGGTGGCAAGAATACACAGAATAACCTATACAAAAAAGATCTTCATGACCCAGATAATCATGATGGTGTGATCACTCACCTAGAGTCAGACATCCTGGAATTCGAAGTCAATTGGCTGTAGGAAGCATCACTACGAACAAGGCTAGTGGAGGTGGTGGAATTCCAGTTGACCTATTTCAAATCCTAAAAGATGATGCTGTGAAAGTGCTGCACTCAATATACCAGCAAATCTGGAAAATTCAGCAGTGGCCACAGGACTGGAAAAGATCAGTTTTCATTCTAATCCCAAAGAAAGGCAATGCCAAAGAATGCTCAAACTACCACACAATTGCATTAATCTCACATGTTAGCAAAGTAATGCATAAAATTCTCCAAGCCAGGCTTCAACAATATGTGAACTGTGAACTTCCAGATGTTCAGGCTGGGTTTAGAAAAGGCAGAGGAACCAGAGATCAAATTGCCAACATCTGTTGGATCATTGAAAAAGCAAGAAAGTTCCAGAAAAAAACCTATTTTCGCTTTATTGGCTAAGCCAAAGACTTTGACTGTGTGGATCACAACAAACTGTGGAAAATTCTTCAAGAGATGGGAATACCAGACCACCTTACCTGCCTCCTAAGAAATCTGCATGCAGGTCAAGAAGCAACAGTTAGAACTGGACATGGAACAACAGACTGGTTCCAAATAGGAAAAGGAGTACGTCAAGGCTGTATACTGTCATCCTGCTTATTTAACTGCTATGCAGAGTACATCATGAGAAATGCTGGACTGGATGAAGCACGATCTGGAATCAAGATTGCTGGGAGAAATATCAATAACCTCAGATATGCAGATGACACCGCCCTTACGGCAGAAAGTGAAAAAGAACTAAAGAGCCTCTTGATGAAAGTGAAAGAGGAGAGTGAAAAAGTTGGCTTAAAGCTCAACATTCAGAAAACTAAGATCATGGCATCTGATCCCATCACTTCATGGCAAATAGATGGGGAAACAATGGAAATAGTGAGAGATTTTATTGTTTTGGGCTCCAAAATCACTGCAGATGGTGATTGCAGCCATAAAATTAAAATATGCTTGTTTCTTGAAAGAAAATCTATGACCAACCTAGACAGCCTATTAAAAAGTAGAGACATTACTTTTCCAACAAAGGTCGGTCTATTCAAAGCTATGGTTTTCCTAGTAGTCATGTCTGGATGTGAGACTTGGACTATAAAGAAAGCTGAGCACTGAAGAATTGATGTTTTTGAACTGGTGTTGGATAAGACTCTTGAGAGTCCCTTGTACTGCAAGGAGATCCAAGCAGTCTATCCTAAAGGAAATCAGTCCTGAATATTCATTGGAAGGACTGATGTTGAGGCTGAAACTCCAATACTCTGGCCACCTGATGTGAATAACTGACTCACTGGAAAAGACCCTGATGCTGGGAAAGATTGAAGGTGGCAGGAGAAGGGGATGACAGAGGATGAGTTGGCTCGATGGCATCACTGACTCAATGGTCATGAGTTTGAGTAAGCTTCGGGAGTTGGTGGTGGACAGGGAAACCTGGCATACTGCAGTGATGGGGTCATAAAGAGTTGGACATGACTGAGTGACTGAACTGACTGAATTCCTCATTACGGATGTAAATGATTTCATTACTTTTTTGTTTTAACCTTCCTATTAGCTTTATAAATTGTTGATTTGCTGCCTTTACTGTGTATTTGCCTTTACCAATGAAATATTTTCTTCTGTGCTTTTCATATTTCTAGTTTTGACCTTTTTTTTTTTCCCACTTAGAGAAGTATCTTTACCTCATTTCTTGTTTAGCTGGTTTAGTGATGCTAAACTCTTTCTAACTTTTGCTTGTCTAAAAAAACTTGATCTCCCTATCAAATCTGAATGAAAGCCTTGCTGGGTAGAGTATTCTTGGTTGCCATTTTTTTCCTTTTATCACTTTATAAAAGTGCTAACACTTTAAAAAAGTGGAGTATCTTGCCATTCCCTCTGGCCTGCAGAGTTTCTGTTGATAAGTCTGCATATAGCCTCATGGAAGTTCCCTTGCACATAACTTGTTGCTTTGCCCTTGCAGCTTTTAATATTCTCTCTTTATTTTTAACTTCTGCCATTTTAATTACAGTGTGTCTTGATTTGGTCCTTTTTAGGTTGATTCTGTTTGGCACTCTCTGTACTTCCTGGAACTGGATGTCCATTTCCTCTCCCAGGCCAGGGAAGTTATCCACTATTATGTCTTCAAATATGTCTTGGCCCCTTTCTCTCTCCTTCTCCTGGGATCGTTATAATGTGAATGTTTTGATGCTGTCCCGGAGGTCTCTTAAACTGTCCTCATTTTTTAAAATCACTGTCCAGTTTCAGTGATTTCCACTAGTGTCTTTCAATTTGCTAATTCATTTCTCTGAATCATCTAATGTACTGTTGATTCCTTCCAGTGTATTTTTTAGTTTCAGTTGTTGTATTCTTCATCCAGGTCTGGTTGTCCTTTATATTTTTTTAACTCTTTGTTAAAACTTCCTAACTACTCCCTTTGCTTATCCATTTTCCCCTCTGAGTTCTGTGAGCATCTTTATCAGATTGGTTGCTTATCTCTACTTCATTTAATTCTTCTAGGGTTTTATCTTCATATTTCTCTGTTGCCTCATCTTGCCCAATGTGATATTTTTATTTCTACGTATTTGGTAGGTTGCTTTATGTTTCTTGATCTTGGAAAATAGGCCTTGTGTAGGAAACATCTTATGGATCCCAGCAAGGTACTCTCCTCTGGTCACCAGAGCTATATGCTTTAGGAGCGCCCTCTTTGTGGGCTGCGTGGGTTTTTATGTTGTGGTGGGGCTGACTAGTGTGGAAATACTTGGAGATGTGACTGGCCCTTGGTCTGGTTGGTTGCCAGGCTCTTCCTTGTGTGGAGTCTACTGATAGGTGAGACTGGGTCCTGGTGTAGCAGACTGCATGTCCATAGAAGTCCTTGTGTTGGTATTGGCTATCAGGTGAGTGGTACCAGGACATAAAGTGCCTGGCTATGAAACTCTGGGGATCCTCAGGCTCATGTTGGCCTACTGTTGGGCAGAGCTGGGTCCCCAGGTATCTGGCTGCTGGGCTTGGGGTCCTAGCACTAGTATCAGTCTGCTGGTAGATGAGGTCAACTGTTGACATGGCTGGCTACGGAATCTGGGGTGAGCCAGAGCTGATCGCAGCATGCTGGTACATGGCACCAGATTCTGCTATGCTGCCTGAGGGGGCAAAATTGTTCTGAGCTTGTGTTTGCCTACTGTTGGGTGTGGCCAGGGTCCAGCATGCTGGTGGGTAATGGGTCTTGACTTGGCTGTCTATGAGGTGTGGTTTTCTGGGGCCTGGTGTCAGCCTGCTGGTGGAGGGGCCAATCCGACAGCTAGCCATGGTGGCCCCTGGGTCCTGGGGCTAGTAGACTCATTGGTGGATGGGGGTAGGTCCTGGGCTCTCTGGTGGATGGGGCTGAGTCCCAGGTTGGCTAGGTGCTCAGGGAATCCTATAGCAGTTGGCCTGCTGGTGGGTGGGGACCTGGCCTAGGGCATCTTAGCCCTGGGCCAGGTCCTAACACTAATAAGCTAGAAGGAGGATTTCAAAATGGTGCTTAACAGCATCAGTGTCTTCATGGTGAAATGAGCTTCCAAAAAGTGTCGCTGCCAGAGTCTGTGGCCCCAGGGTGAGTTTCAATTGACTTTTGCCTCTCTAGGAGGCTCTCCAATATTTAACAAGTGGGTCTGACACAGGGCCTTTTCAACTTACTGCTTTTGCCCTGGGTCTCAGGGTGTGTGAGATTTTGTGTACATCCTTTAAGAGTGGAGTCTTTATTTCCCACACTCCTCTGGCTCTCCTAAAAGTAAGCCTGACTGGTTTTCAAAGGCAAATGTTCTGGGGGCCTGTTTTTCTGGTGCACGACTCCTGGTCTTGGGAGCTCAGTGTGGGGCTCAGACCTCGTGCTCCTTGGGGGGAGTTTTTGTAATTATAATTATCGTCTCATCTGTGAGTTGCCTAACTGGACTGTGGACCTTGACTGTACTGTATCTATGCCTCTGTATCTATGCCTCTCCTACCTGTCTTTTTTTTAGCTGGTTCTGGTTCTTAGCTGGTTCAGAAGATGTTTTCTGCTAGTCTTCAGGTGACTTTCATGGAAAATCGCTCTGTAAATAGCTGTAGCTTTGGCGTGCCTTTGGAAGGAGGTGAGCTCAGGGTTTTCCTACTCTACCATCTTGGCCACTTCTCTCTCTAGCAGAAGAAAGATGGACCAGGGATACTGTGAACTCTTGATCTTGATCTGAATGACTGTAAACTTAAAAAATAATTACAACTGTATCACAGTACAGCATATATTGTCTGTAGAATGGTGACATACTGAAAGATATCTTTTAAGTGAACAGAAGCCGGGAGCTTAGAGAGTGGTTAGAAGTGGAAATTTGAGAGTCATCAACAGAGATGCAGAAGATGAATTAATTTAACCAATATACATTGAGCACTTACATATGCTGGGTAATCTCTTTAGGCATATGCATAAAATTTTGAGCATTAGCACATGTTACTACCTTTAGAGTTTATATCTAGGCACTAGAGCTTTAGGGACAACAGGGAGACTGATTAGAAGGAATATTCTGATACTAATAATTAAAAGGATATGCTTATTCATGTAAATACAACTTTTAAGTTTCCTAGGCATTGAATTGTAATTTTGTCATTGAACTGAAATCTGTAACAGCCGTTCAAAAATATCAATGTCATATCTAAACGTTTTGTGGGACCTTAAAAAATATGGCATTTAAATTTAAACATGAACTAAAAAATTAAGCAAGTCCTGTCATAATTTGACAGGCATAATCACTTATCCTTTAAGGCAAACAGTAACCTAATAGTAAGATGCTAATAGCATCTTGGTGCAGGTGTTGCTAATTAGCTATTGGATTAAGCTGAATCGTATTCTCTTCTTTTACCTGTGCTTAATGTTTGTGCAGAATGCAAATATGAGCTGAAAGCTGAAGTGTTTTAAGTGCCAGCTTTGGCTCATGGATTGACCTTGAAGCAATAAGAATTTTGAATTGGGCAATAATCATGGCTTAATTGTAGCTCAGAGCTTAGTCAGACTCCTGGTTCTCCTCCTGATGGTCAAGGGTTGCTCTCAGGAAGTTTAGTTAATTTGGGCTCTGGTCAAGTGGCTAGGTGAGAAGACAGAGTCATTTCTTATTCTTTTCATATTCATTTCTAGCAGTTGGACTGCTCTGAGAGAAATGGTAGGCAGCAATTACTAGTATAATTAGGGATCATACATTTGTTTATTCAGCAAATATTTATTGAGTGCCTACCATGTTCCTGCACTCAGCATATGGTTCAGTTCAGTTCAGTTGCTCAGTCATGTCTGACTCTTTGTGACCCCATGAATTGCAGCATGCCAGGCCTCCCTGTCCACCACCAACTCCCGGAGTTCACTCAAACTCATGTCCATCGAGTTGGCGATGCCATCCAGCCATCTCATCCTCTGTTGTCCCCTTCTCCTCCTGCCCTCAATCCCTCCCAGCATCAGGGTCTTTTCCAATGAGTCAACTCTTCGCATGAGGTGGCCAAAGTATTGGAGTTTCAGCTTTAGCATCAGTCCTTCCAATGAACACCCAGGACTGATCTCCTTTAGAATGGACTGGTTGGATCTCCTTGCAGTCCAAGGGACTCTCAAGAGTCTTCTCCAAAACCACAGTTCAAAAGCATCAATTCTTCAGCGCTCAGCTTTCTTCACAGTCCAACTCTCACATCCATACATGACCACTGGAAAAACCATAGCCTTGACTAGATGGACCTTTGTTGGCAAAGTAATGTCTCTGCTTTACAAAATGCTATCTAGGTTGGTCATAACTTTCCTTCCAAGGAGTAAGCGTCTTTTAGTTTTATGGCTGCAATCACCATCTGCAGTGATTTTGGAGCCTCCCAAAATAAAGTCTGACACTGTTTCCACTGTTTCCCCATCTATTTGCCATGAAGTGATGGGACCAGATGCCATAATCTTCATTTTCTGAATGTTGAGCTTTAAGCCAAGTTTTACACTCTCCCCTTTTACTTTCATCAAGAGTGATATAAATGTTTGTTGAATGAAATATAATCACTTGAGAGTTAAATAAAACCTTCTTGAAATAATTTGTAAATTTTGGGCTTACCTTAATGAGGAAATTAATTCTATTTGTGCAATTGAAGTATGGAAGAGATGCTGAAATATTTTATTTTACTCTCCTACATTTTTTTCAGCCTCCTTTCAGTTGAGAGGGAGAAAATACTAGTCCTGGCTAATGTGATGTATCTCCTTCTGGGTTGAGACTGTGGGAATCCCAAGGAGGGAGGCTATGTCTTCTAGATGATGAAGAAGAAGATGGTGGAGCTATGTGGAAAGAAGCCGTTGCTGATTTCTGCTGGCCATGTCACCTGTGGAGGAAAGAAACTCTTGTATTAAGAGAAACTGGGAGGTCAGTAAAGGATTTGGGGTTTGTTTTTTTCAGTGTCATGAAGTCTATCCTGACCAATAAGAACTATTGTATACTTTGTTTTTTTTTTTTTTTTTAAAGGATTTTTATACTATATCAAAAAACCACAAAATAAAAAAGGGATCAGTTGATGAATATCTTAGAATTCTTTCCAGAATTTCTGCACCCTCAGCCATGAAGGTTGCCTATCACCTTGTTCTTCTCTGCTCAGTCTGCAGCTTGTTGAAGGATCATTGGAGATGACTCAAACTCTAGTTTTTAAGTCAAACTTGTTCTGCCAAATCCAAGACCCTGATTTATCCAAATTGTAGAAATATTCTTTGGCCACCCATCCACCAAAATACCTCCCCTTTGGATCAACAGCAGCTTTAATTGTTGATTCAGCCCTATCAAATTCTAAAACTATTCTTACTGCTTCATCATCAGGGGCACCAGGAATTTCAAACATTTTACAACTGTGCCATATTTTTCACACTCTTCCTTGGTTTCAGCTTCCAAATCTTCATCTACCTCTCCTGCACCAACCATGTTCCTTAGTGTTGTGCTGTGCTTAGTTGCTCGGTCGCCTCCAACTCTTTGTGATCCCATGAACCACATGCCTGGCTCCTCTGTTCATGGGGATTCTCCAGGCAAGAAAACTGGAGTGGGTTGCCATGCCTTCCTCCATGTTCCTTAGTAGGACCACTTTAGTAGGCACAAGTATTTCAGTTAATCTATTTGAATCTGACTTCCTGGCTTCATCTTTCTTAGTGGTGTCACCCATGATGATTTTGCCTTCCCGCTTTCTGGTCTTCTCCTCCTACAGCATTGTGCTTAGGCCCTGCTCAGTCTTCCCAAGAAGCCATACTTCTGCATGATTTTCTGTGTTAGAGTTTGTGCACCGCCCCCGCCTCCCCCTGCTTGCCCCCCTTCAACCCTCCCCATGTTGGCAAGGAAGGAATTGCTGGAGCCAGTCGGGGATCTGGGTCTGTCTTGTTGCTCATACACTGGGGGAGAGATAGCAGCTTTGGAAGACTGGGAGCCGAATCTTGAATCTTCTTCATAAGGAAAGCCTCGGGATAACTCTTTGTCTTTCTCTACAAGAGAAGTGGGTGGTGCAATGGCAGGTCCGCTCATACTTCTCTCTCACTCATAATATTCATGTTCATCAATCTGGATCTCCTAACCTGAAAAACCCACTAGCTTCGTGTCTGGCTTTATGCCTGTTTTCTCTCTCTTCTGTCTTTCCACCTCCCGCTGCCCCTATCGCTCCTCTCTTTGGCCCCTCACTACTTTCTCATAATCATTAGGAAACACTGAATCATATTCCTCAGCTGTAGGGATCAAAACTTCTCCTGCAGAAAATCCACTGGGAACAGGATCCTTGAGGCCCGTGGCTGTGTGTGGTGGGGTGTCCCGGATCTGCTGCTCATCTGAAGAGCCACCTCGCTTGAAGTCAATGGATGACTGGGGCAAGGACAGTCCTTTGTATTGTCCCCTGGCTCTTTGCCTGAGTGAGAGCTGCCTTCTTCATTTGGAGTTGAGGCTGCAGAAGTTTGAAGTTTGGTGACCAACCTTCTGTTTTTTGAGTCACTATTCTCCACTCCCAGGTCTTTGTATACGGACATCTTCTTAGTTTAATGCCCACCGGATGGGTGGACGCTCCTGGCTGCGGCAGGGCACCTAGGCCCAGGTGCCCTGGACCTGGCGGGCTGGGTGCTCAGAGTCAGCCAGTGTACCTTTTATTGTAGAGAATTTGTTGTTGTTGTTGCCACACTGTGTATTGTAACAAAAGACTGTAGATAATTAAATGACCATTGCCAACAGGTAGCTTAGATAAAGTTTAGTATCCTGTACCATAGAATATCAACCAGCCATTTAAAAGAATGTGCTGATATGGAATTCTCTCTCAGATATGTTGTTACCAGAATAAAAGAAGATTCAGAACAGTGTTCACAGTTTCAACTAGTATAAAAAAGAGACTCTATCATCTACTTACATTATCTGCATGCACAAATGAACACATGTGGTCTTTTTTTATTGTAGTAAAATATACTCGATGGACGTGAGTCTCAGTGAACTCCGGGAGTTGGTGATGGACAGGGAGGCCTGGCGTGCTGCGATTCATGGGGTTGCAAAGAGTCGGACACGACTGAGCGACTGATCTGAAAATATACTTAATATAAAATTTAACCATTTTAGCTGTACTGTTTGGTAGAATGAAATATAATCACACTTGTGCAACTGTCACCATCATACATCTCCTGAACATTTTTCATCTTCTCAGATGAAAGTTGTATACCTATCAAACACTAATTCTTCATTTCCCTCTTACCCCAGCATCTGGTAACCATCATGCCACTTCCATTGCTATGAGTTTGATTACTCTACGTATCTCATATATATGGAATTATGCAGTATTTGTTCTTTTGTGATTGGTATATTACTTAGCATAATATCTTCAAGGCTCATCCATGTTGAGCATGTGTCAGATTATCTTTCCTTTTTAAAGCTGAATAATATTCCCATCATATGTATGTATGACATTTTGTTTATCCAATCATCTCTTAGTCAATACTTAGATTGCTTCTACCATTTTGCCATTGTGAATAATGCTGCTTTGAACACAAGCCTACAAATGTCTGTTCAGACCCCTGTTTTCAGTTTGTTCAGGTGTATACCCAGAAGTGGAACTGCTAGATCATATGGTAATTCTATGTCTACTTTTTAAGGAACACTTTCTTGTTTTCCATAGCAGTTGCACTATTTATATCCTCACTAGCAAGCGTTCTGATTTTTCAGCATCCTCACCAGCACTTGTTATTTTCTGTTTTTCTCTTTTGATGATAGGCCTCCTAATGAGTATGAAGTGTATCTTGTGATTTTTATTTGCATTTCTCTAGATTATAAATCGAGACAATTTAAAAGTTATACATTATGATAAGACCCTGAGTATTTTATTAAGCTATGGAGTAATAAAATTTTTGTTATTCTCTAAATTATTTTTTTTTGAAGATAAAACTGAACTTGAAAAAGTTGCATTTCCTTTTTTTAAAAAAATCTTTTCAGCTTTACTGAGGCATAATTATAAGAAATTGTATATATTTAAGGTATTCAATATTGGTTCATATAAATATACATGGTGAAATGCTCACCACAATTAAGCTAATTAGTATTTATTATCTCATATAGTTACCTTTTTTTTTTAAATCCCTCCACCCTTCTTCTGTCTGGTAACCACTGGTTTGTTCTCTGTATCTATGATTCTGTTTCTATTTAGTTATGTTTGTTTATTTTTGTTTTTAGGATTCCACATATAAGTGAAATCATATGGTATTTTTTTTTCTGTCTGACTTATTTTACTTAGTATAATACATTCTAGGTCCATCCATGTTGTTGCAAATGGCAAGATTTCATTCTTTTCAGTGGCTAAATAATATTCCATCCTATATCTACATCAACCACATCTTCTTTACCCATTCATCTATCAATGGACACTGAGATTGCTCCCATATCATGGCTATTGTAAATAATGTAATGAACATGGGGTGCATGTATTTTTTTCAAATTAGCGTTTTCATTTTCCTTAAAAATATACTTAGAGATAGAATGGTTGGATCATGTGGTAGTTCTACTTTTCTGTTTTTGAGGAGCTTCTATACTGTTTTCCATAGTGGATATACCAATTTACATTCCCACCAAAAGGGCAGGAAGGTTCCCCTTTCCCAAGGCAATATACAGAGTCAGTGCAGTCCTTATCAAAATACCAATGGCATTTTCAAAGATTAGAACAAATACTTTAAAAATTTGTATGGAAACACAAAATACCCAGAATACTGTAATCAATCTTTAGAAAGAAGTATGAAATAGGAAGTATCGAACTCCCCGATTTCAAACTAAACTGCAAAGCTAGAGTAATCAAAATAGTCTAGTACTGGCGCAAATGCAGACACATAGATCAAAGGTACAGAAGAGAGCCCAGAAATAAACCCACGGTTATATGATCAATTAATCTATGACCAAGGAGCCAAGAATATACAGTGGAGAAAAGACAGCCTCTTCATAAATGGTATTGGGAAAACTGAACTGCATGCAAACAGATCAAATTGGCTACTTTCTTGTATCATGTACAAAAATAAACTCAAAATGGCTTAGAGACTTACATGTAAGACCTGAAGCCATAAAACTCCCAGAATAAAACACAGGCAATAAGGTCTTTAACATTGGTCTTAGCAATATTTTTTGGATATGTCTTCTCAAACAGAGGAAACAAAACCAAAAATAAACAGATGGGACTACATCAAATTAACAAGCTTTTGCACAGTGAAAGAAACCACCAACAAATGAAAACTTTAGATGAGAGAAAATATTTGCAAATAATATATTTGATAAGAGATCAACATCCAAAATGCACAAAGAACTCATATAACTCAGGATCAAAAGACCAAATAACCCAATTAAACAATGGTCAGAGGATGTGACTAAGACATTTTTCCAAAGAAGACATGCAGATGGCCAATAGGCACACACATAAAAAATGTTCACCATCACTAAATATCAGGGAAATGCAAATCAAAATCACAGAGATATCACCTCACGCCTGTCAGATTAGCTATCATCAGAAAGATAACAAATTACCTTTTCTTTTTCACCTTCTTCAGATGCAGAATAATGGCTGCTATTTAAATAATTTTTATTTGCAATTTTGACACATGAAGTTTCTCACATTTTCCTTAACATATGCTGCTGCTGCTGCAGCATCGCTTCAGTCATGTCCGACTCTGTGCGACCCCATAGATGGCAGCCTACCAGGCTCCCCCATCCCTGGGATTCTCCAGGCAAGAATTCTGGAGTGGGTTGCCATTTCCTTCTCAAATGCAGGAAAGTGAAAAGTGAAAGTGAACTCGCTCAGTCGTGTCCGACTCTCAGTGACGCTATGGACTGCAGCCTTCCAGGCTCTTGTGTCCATGGGATTTTCCAGGCAAGAGTACTGGAGTGGGGTGCCATCGCCTTCTCTGAGTCAGGCTACTTGAGTTCAAAGTCTGGCTCTGCTACTTACTAGCTGTGTGACTTTGGACAAGCTACATAAACTTTCTATGCTTCAGTTTACTCTTCTGTAAAATAGGAATAATATTGGCACCTAACTCAGAGAGGTATTATGAACATTAAAAAAATAAATATATGTAAATCACTTGGGACAATTCTTGGGACATAGTAAATATTAAATGTATTAGTCATTATTACAGTTAAGATTAAATATGAATCATTTGGTAACAGTGCAGCATATATTTACATGTATTTGGAAAATATGTTGACACTGTTATTTAGATCTCAAGCAAGGAAGTAAAATAGTTTATTCATTATGGCCTCTGGAGAAGAGTCTATGGCTTCGAATGAAAGGATTTATCTGGTTTGTGTTAATCAATAAAAAGTAGCTGAAAGTCACCTTTAGTACTTCTCTTCAAAGTAACTAATCTTTTGGTTCCATGGGGCCTTGAATCAATGGTTGCAGATCAATATTTTCTGTATACAATTATTGTTTCCTTTCACCTTCTACACGATGGGCTGAAAATCAGCACACTGTAGACTGAGAAAATCAATGGGGTACATTTGTGATTTAGAGAACACTGGATAGGAGATGTATGTCTTTTTGGAAAACACATACAAAGGAAATTATGTAAGCACTTTCTCAGAGGAATCCTAGGTAATTACTGGGTGAATTTGTGATCCAACAGGTTTCTCCTCAATTACACCTAGAGAACACATCAATTCATTTACCTTGTGGTAAACAATCTACCTCAGGCATCCAAATAAAGACACCAAGATTGTCCCTTTTAGAGTAATTGGCTCTGGTGGACCCAAACTCAGGATTTACAAATGGTTTCTCATTTCTGGCCCATTTGGTCTTGATTTTTAGGGGCAATTACTACTTACTGCTTTGCAGGGAATCTTATTTTCAGCAGTCTCAAGGAAACACGTTTGAATGGTTTGAGCTTTCTGTGTTAGTGGAACCAGATGAATTGCTATCAAAAGCTAATCCATGTAGTGAATTATGTCTTTTTAACAACATGTACTCCCTCTGGGGCAATTAAAAAAGCTGTGCCATGGTTTTAAAGTCAGGACCTCCAGAGTGTTGGTTGGCCCTTGTACTGGGAGTTAGCTCTGCAATAGCTTTCAAGAAATAAACGCATTTCTGTGGTTTGGATGGGGAATGGACTTTAGTGTTGTACTCTGAATCTCCGCATGCTGTTTACTGGTGCAGTCTGTGGTGGGATAGACATGCTATGAGTTTTTCTCACGTGGATGACCACTTCTTTCAAACAGGAAAAAGGCTGAGAGGAAGAATTTGTATTTTTATTTTATGAATCTACTAGAATGTTCACAATGGGTTGATTATATTATTATTTGCAAAATAGATTCACACAATTAAGATAGAAAACTTATCCTTCATTGTGTTATTATCAGCTAGCATCTGAGCTAGTTCAAGCTCTGCCACATTCTAGTCAAGACATTGGCAACTCATCCATTCAGTCATTTTTGTGCAAATACACCACATGTCAAGCGGCAACTAGGTTCTGGGGATATAGTAGGGAACAAAATTAAATCTATTCCTTTATGAATCTTATCTAACTGGGAAAAGTGGTTTGCTCTAATCTTGTCAGGATGCCATAATGACATACCATGAACTGGGTGGTTTCAACAACAGAAACTTACGTTTTCACAGTTCTGGAAGCTAGGAAGTTCAAAATCAAGGGGTGGGCAGAGTCAGTTCCTGGCAAAGCCCTCTTTCTGACTTTCAGATGATTGCCTTCTAGCTATGTCCTCACAGGGCAGAGAAAGAGGAGGCCAGCTCTCAGTTCTCTCTTCTTATAAGAATGTTAATCTTATAAGAGAGTGAGACCTCACTCTCATGACCTCATCTAACCCTGATTACCTCTCAAAGGATCTGTCTACTTTGGGGGTCAGGGCTTCAACATAGGAACTTAGACACAATGCAGTTCACAGTAGCGAAATAGAATACCACATAAATACATAATAGTCTGATGGGGATATACACCAAGGGCAGAGCTTATGGGGTTGCTGCTTTATGTAAGGTGGTCAGGATGAACCTTTGTGATAAAAAAAACTCTTGACTACTCTGAGTGAAATGGAGTCATTGTAGAATTCTGAGCAGAGAAGTGATGTGATCTAATGTATGTTGTATGCTTTAGACGCAGCCCTCTGCATATTGTACTGTAAATAGATTTGGGATGGAATAGGAGATAACTGCAGTAATTTAGATTGGTGCTTACACAGGGTTACAGAGGTGGAGGTGATGAGATGTGGACAGATTCTTCTTGAGCATAGAGCTGATAGGATTTGGTGTGCATGGACTTTGGCATGAGGGAAAATAAAAAATGACTGTTGATATAAGCAACTGAAAAAGTAGAGTTGTTATTTATTGGGAAGTGGGAGGCTGAGGGATAACTTTTCTTGGGGGTAATCAAGAGTTTGGTTGGGCCTACTAGACATGTGAACAGAGAAGAGGGCATTGGGGTACATGAATTATGAGTGTTGGGGCATCTGAACTGGAGATGCATATTTGGGAGTCATCGGTACACAGATATCATTTAAAGTTATAAGATCGGATGAGATGAGCAAGGAGATCCCAGGACAGATCTCTGGGAAACGAAGAGGAAGTATCAAAAAAGACTGAGAAAGATAAACTAGGTAAAAGATGAGCCAAAAGAAAGTGCTATTTCAGAAATCAGGGGAAGAAAGTATTTTGAAAAGAAGGAAATAGCCAACTGTGTCTAATGCTGAAAGTTTTAGTAGAGGAAAAAGTGAAGTTCTGTATACTAGGTTGTCCATTCCCAACTCTGCACCATGTAAAGCTAGAACTACATTTCTCCAAATCCCTTTCCCTGTAAGGAGAGAGCTGGGCAAGAGAGAAACTTGTATAAACATCTCAAATGTGAAAGCAAGAGCCATTATTCACAGGAAATCGGGGGCGACTCGGGATGGCTCAGCAGGTTTCTCTAGAGCTCCCCCTGCTGGTTGTGATGGCCACAAGCCCTCAGGCTTCCCCCTGTGTGTAGCTCTGCCACTTCTCTACTATCGCTTTAGTTTGTCAAGGTTGTTAGTCACTCTTTTTCTTCTTTTTCAGCTGCAGACTTTAATTCCTATGAAAAACTCCTTACTTCTTAAAACTTGTAGTGGCTCTGTTCTCTGACCAAACCCAGACTGATAAATCCTGCTTGGATCTTTATGGAGTCACTTCAAATATGTTAGCTACTTCTTGGGACTAATTAAAAAGGCACTGCGGCCCCTGAAGGGCTTTTGTAAATTCTTCTTTTATGTTGCTCCCAGAAATCCTGAAATGGGTCAAGGAAGAGCATTAATTAAGTAAACCTGAAGGCTACATACACAATAATTTCTGTTGGAGGAAGAGGTCTCCCTGCCCTGGAGAATTCACTCATTTCCCTCGACTCTTCTGTGCTGGACCTGCCAGCAGCATGCCCTGAATTTGATTTGAGCATCTCCTCACTGTCAAGTAAATGCCTGAAAAGTTTAGGTTCCTCTTCTCATTAATATCATATATTTTTTTTCTATCAGAAAGTTAAAGCACACTTGACTATTAAATCTCCTTTGTGCTGTTCAAACACAGTACAGAAAGTGAATTTTCCTTCCTCTCATCAGCATGATAAATCACAAAGTCCCACTATGATATTATGATTTATAAGAAATGTATATTTGGTTATTCAGATAAATATATTTTTCATACATATTTGATCTTCCTCCACAGCTCCCCAAACCCTTGGGATTTCCTAAGAATTGAGAGTAATAAAAGTATCTTTTGTTATGTGAATGAAGTGACCTCTGGCAGTACCTGAGAATGGAGGCTATTTGCCGTGGATCTTCCCCACCCAGGGATTGAACCGAACTCATGTTCCCTGTGTCTCCTGCACTGGCAGGCAGATTCTTTACCACTATGCCACCTGGGAAGCCCTAGTCCCTCACTAAGTGACATATTGTTTTAAAATATTTTCCTATTAAATACAATACTAGAATGAATGATCTTTGTATCATTTGGAAAGACAATACATTTATTTTGCATTTCAAACTGAAGGAATTCAACATAGAACACTGGTTAGAAAGGTCTTAGAAAGATTGGAATAGCAAAAGTTAGAAAATTTAGAGGACTCTGGAAAAAATGGAAGATAGTGTGACAAGCTGAGATCAGCAGGCACCTGAATATCCCTGGAGTTGAGACCCACACCAGCAGCTGTTCTGTTGGAGACTGCTGCTGACCAATTGCTGCTGAGTCTGTGCACCTAGGTCAGCACTGAAATGGCTGAAAAGATGCTTCTTAGGGTACTAAGTTTGGAATTCTGCTGCCATGACAGTATCTGTCAGCCACCAGCAGTAACTACCACATTGCCAGAGCCAGAAGTAGAAAGTTTGCCTTTTTTTCTCTGACCTTCTCAGTACCGTCCAGAGTCTCTTACTGACAGAACCAAATGGGAAGCCAGAAAATGCAGTTTGCACACTACCAGTCTCAGGAACACAGAACATATTGTAGAAGGTGGGTGAGGGTCTGAGAATAACTAGCACAGTCTACGCCTTAGAATTCTCAGCTCTCACAAAGGTCCTTCTACCCCAAATTGCCTTCTGTAAATAAATTTATAGGACAAATTCCTCAAGTGGAATTGTCCAGCCAATGGGAAACATACTTTGAAAATCTGAAAGATAGAACAAAATTACTCTCCTTAGAGGAGTATTTGAGAGTACTGGTTTTTCCATGCCCTTACCAAATCCATGTACCTGCCCATTTGGAAGAACTGGTCAATCTCTAAATCCATATCAATCATACACCAAAGCCTTTGTTCTCAGGAAATACCATGCTTATCACCCATAAGAAAATCATTCTTAAAAATGCCTGAAATCCACCTAATTAGAGACTTGTGGTTAATAATACGAAAATAAATACACACCTGGAAGGGTCAAGGCTATCTATCATTCATTCACACAGTCCTTTCAATTAGATCAACAGCTTGCTATCTTAAATGGAGGTGGGAAGACCAGAAAGGTATTCATATACATGGCTAAAAGGTTTTACAACCAATTTCCAATGTATGGGAAAGGAGTTCCCACCCCAGCAAGCAGTTCTCTGACAGCAGCTGAGTGTCCTACAATTCAGTTCGATTCTGACACTATCATCTGGGAGGTAGAGTCAGATCCAACAGCCTAAGGGCTTAGTCTTACAAGATGGCACTCTCCCCTGCCCCCTCTTCCTTAACAATTCCCCTTTGGATGCAAGTGGCAACTCTGGATTGTCACCTGTGCTTCTGACAGACTAGCTACAGATCCAAGGTTCCAGTGGTCATCCCCACCACCGCCCCCCTCACCCCCCCACCCGGAGCCAATTTATTTGCTGGAGTGGCCCTCCGAATTCAGAGAACATTTCACTTACTAGATATGGAAGAGATCCATAGGGTGAGGTGTGGGGAAATGTCTTGGATCTTCCATGCCCTCTCCAGGAGTGCTACTCTTCCCAATAACTAGGTGTACACCAATGCCAAAGCTCTCCAAATCCTGTCTTTTCTGTTTTTGTTTTTGTTTTTTTTTAAATGGAGGCTTTATTACAATACATAAGCATGATTGATTGAATTTAATCTCTAGCCCCTCCCCCTTCCTGAAGGTCTCATAGTGGGACTGAAAGTTCCAACTCTCTGATCACCTGGCTTGTTCTCTAGGCAACCAGTCTCCATCCTTAGGTGGGGTCCTATGCTGTGCTGCACTAAATCACTCAGTTGAGTCCTACTCTTTGCGACCCTGAACTGTAGCCCAGCAGGCCCCTCTGTACATGGGATTCTCCTGGCAAGAATACTGGAGTGGGTTGCCATGCCCTTCTCCAGGGGATCTTCCCAACCTCTAAAGTCTCCTGGCAGGCAGGCTCCTTATCACTAGCACCACCTAGGAAGCTCTAGGTGGGGTCCAAAAGCCACCTAATTAACACAAGAGACACCTTAATCCCCCTCACCTCTTAGGAAATTACAAGGTTTTTAGAAGCTCTAAAGTGCCAGAAAGGGGAATGAAGACCAATATATTATCTTATTATAAATCACAATATCACATTTGTCTAGGACTGATTCTGCAGTGACTGGAAGTGGGGAGTAATTCTGTAGAGCTGGATGGGAGGCTGGATGTCATCTAATCAAAAGCTTTATTGTGCCGATGAAGAAAGAGGCCTGGAGAGGTGAAATCACTGGTGAACAGAAGCATAGTTGGAGCCAAAGGAGGCTGGGGAGGACTGGACTCCATGTAGATGGATGAAGCATGTCATGTGTTTAGGGAACCAACACATATTTTCTAGTGGAAGATGAAATATTTAACAAAAATATTTATTATTCATTGTGAGAAAAATAAAGACTGTTGGATTTAGTTTATGACTTAGTATTGTTTTAATTTTTAATTACATATTGGTGAAGGGGTAACATTCGCTATTTATGGTCTCGGTAGGTCTTATTTCAGTCTGAAATATAGGTCTCTTGAGTCCTAATTCCTTGTTCCTCCACCATGTTCCTCCTCAATGTGCTGTCTCTGAGCATCACTAGAAACGATAATCTACCAGAAAAAATGACATTTCTAGCACTTCTGTATTTATTTTGATCTTAAGTGAAATGAGCCATGAAATCCATGCATCATCTATAATTTATTTAAAACAAAGTTTCAGAATTCTAAACATTCAGTTGGATTAAAAACATCATATATTTCAAAAATGAAATTATAAACCTAGAAACCCTCAAGTAACATATACATTTATGAAAATAAATAGGCATTATAATAGTATAAATTATTAAAAGATGAAATATATAAAATAATGCCTTATTTAAATGGGCTTTTAGAAAAGGAAGAAAATTAAATTAGCCACAAAATAGAAAATCAAGTATCTAGTGTAATATATAGTTCTTTTAAGAAGTACCAGCTTAAAAGAAATGAGGTCAACAGTATCATTATTCAGTTGCAAGTCTGTGTTTATACAAATTTCTCCAGCTGCTGCTGCTGCTCTTTCATGATTCTGTACATGTCAGAAGTGGAGAAGCAAGCTGGAAGCTAAACCCAGACATTTACTTCTTTTGACTCTTTTATCTTCAAATAATCCCATCTCTTTGAGGAGTACTTTTTGAAAATTTTTGAGAGTGACAATCTTTTTGTTATGGTGAGCTACAATATTTTGTTTGGAAGAAAGCATTTCGGGCTTGTCTTTGTCTTTCTTAGTGTCTTGGAGTCACTGTTTTGGAGGGATCTTTATCAGTTTCAGTACTGACAGATTCAGATTTCACTTGTTTAGAAAATCTTTGAATTGGAAGACTAATTCTTTCTGTGGAAACTTTGCAATTGCACATTTGCTTGCTTATCGCACCCTTTTGGGTGTGGTCTTGCCCAGGTTTTAAAGACAAGCACAGATATGTCTTGTGGCACAAACTGAACAACTGAGTCGCTGGATTTTTGAATAAGTAAAGGATTCAGATTTCATATTTTTTCAAATATTGGAACGATATCATCCAGAACTAAATGCGCATTTTAGTACTTAAAAATAGCATAATAATAATAATAGATCCTGCAAATGGCATCACAGTGCCACTTTTTGATCCTTTTCCTGCCCCTTTTTAGCTTTCTGTTTCCTGGGCTTGTGATTCTGGTTTGTATAATCAGGTATTAATGTCAAGTGCATGATAAACTATGCAGACTTGTGAGTTGGCTTGAGAACTTACCCACTTTTTTAGTTCTTTGAGGAGGTACTTTCTTACCTTCAAGCAACTGCCATAAAAATGGACGTTTGCAATATAGTATGTCTATTACCTAATTTAATTGCAGTTCTTATCTATATTATAACAAAAAAGGTTTAACAGAAAGTTAGTAAACAAGAATGAGAACTCTAAGTTGCAACACCCAAATTGATAGCCCTCACTGGAAGCTTATTTGAGTGGGCGTATTCTCCTAAGTGCTCTTTGATAAAACACATGAAGCCAGCCAGGCACATTGCATAAACATGGCCTTGGCTGTGAACAAACTGCACGTACAAGGGATGATATTCCCTAGTCACACCCATGCTGGTGTACCTTTTCTTGAGTTTCCTGTTTTCTAAGTGATGTGTGAAATTGCTTTATTTAAAGTAAAAAATAGTCAACTAGCAGCGACTTAGCAGCAGCAGCAGCAGCAGCTTCTTATGGCTCAATCTATAATTTGTTTCATGAATACTATTTTTAGCATCTCGTTCTCTCCCAGTATTTTGGGTAATATTTATAATAAAAATAAAAATTGTTTATCTCTTACTGTCACTCCCATCTCAAGTTATAGGAATAGAAATTTAATTAATAAAAGTCAACATCTGGAATTAGATGTTGGCAGGAGGTGTCAAAAGAGGCTGCCTTTGTGTGGAGGATTCTGCTGTGTTCCCAATCTAGAATTTTACAGCTGGCTATACATTAGGTACGGAGAAGGCAATGGCACCCCACTCCAGTACTCTTGCCTGGAAAATCCCACGGATGGCGGAGCCTGGTAGGCTGCAGTCCATGGGGTCGCTAAGAGTCGGACACGACTGAGCGACTTCCCTTTCATTTTTCACTTTCATGCACTGGAGAAGGAAATGGCAACCCACTCCAGTGTTCTTGCCTGGAGAATCCCAGGGACGGGGGAGCCTGGTGGGCTTCCATCTATGGGGTAGCACAGAGTCAGACACGACTGAAGTGACTTAGCAGCAGCAGCAGCAGCAGCATACATTAGGTAAGGGTTTCAAGACATTTGTGGCTGTTTTTGACATCCTGTTTACCATTTTCCCCAGTCATATTACACAAGCCCCAAATCATCCAAGTTAGAGACCAATATCTAGTCCTATCTGGGGCATATTTCATCTGGAGAAGGAAATGGCAACCCACTCCAGTATTCTTGCCTAAGAATCCCATGAACAGAGGAGCCTGGCGGGCTACAGTCCACGGGGTCTCAAGAGTCGTACACGACTTAGTGGCTAAACCACCACCACCGCCGCCACCACTGGGACATATTCATCTATAGTTGAAAAAAATCCCATGTACCACTGTTAGGTCTGAAAATAGGCTTCATTAAAAGAGAATTACATTCTGAGTCCAGTAAGAAAAGAGCAGTAAACTCGGTGCAAAATTTCACATGGAACTCTGCTCAATGTTATGTGGCAGTCTGGATGGAAGGAATCTGGGAGAGAATGGATACAAATATATGTATGGCTAAGTCCCTTAGCTGTTCACCTGAAATTATCCCAATATTGTTAATCGGCTATACTCCAGTACAAAATTTAAAAGTTAAAAAAATTTCAGCAATTTTAAGGAAGGAATAATAGTTTTGAAATATTCTTTAAATTCTAATATGTTATTTTAAAAATATATATCTTAGTAACTCAAAAGGTGCTTTTTTAAAAAATTTTATTTTATTTTTAAACTTTACATAATTGTATTAGTTTTGCCAAATATCAAAATGAATCCGCCACAGGTATACATGTGTTCCCCATCCTGAACCCTCCTCCCTCCTCCCTCCCCATACCATCCCTCTGGGTCGTCCCAGTGCACTAGCCCCAAGCATCCAGTATCGTGCATCGAACCTGGACTGGCAACTCGTTTCTTACATATTTTACATGTTTCAATGTCATTCTCCCAAATCTTCCCACCCTCTCCTTCTCCCACAGAGTCCATAAGACTGTTCTGTACATCAGTGTCTCTTTTGCATTGTTTGAATACATTTTTCCCTCTGCAATATTTCCCTTTGTGTGTGGCATTAACTTTGTAGTATTTAAAATAAAGGCAAGAACTGTAATTAAGTTCTGATGCTTTATTAAAAAATGTATGCTGTGGTTCTATGACATGCATAAATATAAACTAGGTTTTAAACTTCAAATCTCATTTTTGTCTGAGACCCTTATCTAGAATATCAAACAAAAATAAAATGATAGTAAATAATAAAAAATTCAACGACAAATAAATGTCATGTATTCGTTTATATTAGAGAAAATTTCTTTCCAGAACGTAGTCACAGTGCCATTGGAAGAAACACTTTCAGGACACAGCAGTCATTTCTTCCCGGTGTCAGGTCTTCGCCCAGACAGACAGCAGATGGCGCTGCGCTTCCCCTTTTGTCTGCCTTTAGGGATGGGCTGCTGCTGCTGCTAAGTCGCTTTAGTCGTGTCCCAACGGCAGCCCACCAGGCTCCCCTGTCCCTGGGATTCTCCAGGCAAGAACACTGGAGTGGGTTGCCATTTCCTTCTCCAATGCATGAAAGTGAAAAGTGAAAGTGAAGTCGCTCAGTCATGTCCAACTCCCAGCGACCCCATGGACTGCAGCCCACCAGGCAGAGCTGAGCTGAAGATGGTAAACATATTCAGAATTGGGTGAACAAATGAAACTACGCATTCAGCATCATAATTCACCTCACTTTGTACTGATCTGTGTGCTCAAGGACATACTTTTCGTTATCTTTGATCTAGGGGGCTTAATGCATTGCATTAACAGGGCTCATTACCGCTAAAAGAACTGGCTGCTTGTTAGGAGAAAGGACCCGATTGTTGAGGTGGGAGATTGAAAGTCTGTTCTCAGCAACACCCAAGGAACACCAAGAAAAGGATGTTGTCTTCTTCCTTGTCACCAATTTGCATTTGTTAAGGGTCCCTTGGTGCTTTGTGGTCAGCTGCCAAGTTGTGACTTGTAACTTTGAGAAGTTTGTGGTCACCCATAGACATTTAGTCAAAATAATTTTCTGCCCATTGATACTAAACAACCAGCTTCGTTTTGCACTGTTCTAGCATTACTGTGCTGCTGTTGCTGCTGTTAAGTCGCTTTAGTCGTGTCCAAATCTGTGTGACCCCATAGACGGCAGCCCACCAGGCTCCCCCATCCCTGGGATTCTCCAGGCAAGAACACTGGAGTGGGTTGCCATTTCCTTCTCTAATGCATGAAAGTGAAAAGTGAAAGTGAAGTTGCTCAGTCGTATCCGACTCTTAGCGACTCCATGGACTGCAGCCTACCAGGCTCCTCCGTCCATAAGATTTTCCAGGCAAGAGTACTGGAGTGGGGTGCCATTGCCTTCTCCGATTACTGTGCTAATTGCAACTAATGCTCATCAGCAATCTCTCCTCTCTTCAGTCTTTTGGTCTCTGTCTATTTCTTCTTCTGAGTCTGTTTCTTTAGTTAAATTGCACTTATTGACCTTGGCAAACAAGTATGATTAGCTGTATTTCCTTAAATAATTGAATAAAAATGCCTTTTGTGGGAAAATGATAACAGTTCAGTATCATAATCATGTGATTTTCAGCTAGGTAAGATCGTAAGAGATTATTTCACCTAACTGGCTAAATAATATGGTGAGAAAGTGATGCTTAGACGTGTACAAGGGTTCTCTCAAGTGCCTGTAGACTCAGAGTGAGAACTTTGCCCCATGGTTCTTAAGCAGTCTAACAAGCCACTTTACATTACGCTCTATTGCGTTTTAAAACAGGTTCAGATCAGAAATGTCAAAGTTAATTTCTGTCGCTGACACTGATCACGGATGGGTTTTGGCAGGTCACATTCATCACACACAGCCTGCATGCAAAGCTACAGCCAACGGTCAGCTCTTTGCTCCTGCTCCCTTTGCAGGTGCCTAGGCTGCCGAGAGCCCCATTGTACTGGCATTTATCAGTGGTCTTCTTTAGGCTATCAGGTTGTTGGGAACAGGCTTTTCATCTCACTTCTGTTTGTCTCATTCCCTGTGACTTGCATAGTGCCTGACACCTCTTAAGGATTCAAATAGGCTGGTTGAGTAAAGAATGAAATTTTTGTGGAGACCCTGAAAATGGCAAACTCGAGGGCTATGAGAAAACCTCCTCCAGCTCTGAACATAGAGACATGCTGGATTGGATGTAAGAGAAATCCTTAACTATAGCTGAGCCTGAAATCAAGAACACAAACCCTCAAATACTAAAAATAAGCAAAGCCAAAAGTCTGCAGAGACAGCAGAACAGGACGTGTTGGAGATATATTCAACTAGATGGATATTAAGTGAGTTTATATGCATAGACTCTTTGATGACAAGGAACGATTAAACTGAGCTACTTTTTATACAATGAGGAAAGGCCCTGACACCTGGGTGTAAAAACTTGCCTAATAATTGTGTGCTTTCCCTTTCTTTTGTATGTCTCCAAAGAGCCATACTAGTTGTTTAATGTCATACACTTAGGATAGTAATTGGTGTTAGAGACAATCCATCATGTAGTAAAGACAGGGAAACCCAAGTGGCACTTTAAATGACTGAGGTCTGCATAGGAAACAAGGAAAAGCACATGCTAGCCAACAGTCTGCCTAATA
This sequence comes from Bos taurus, assembly GCF_002263795.3. Classification (NCBI taxonomy): domain Eukaryota; kingdom Metazoa; phylum Chordata; class Mammalia; order Artiodactyla; family Bovidae; genus Bos; species Bos taurus. Next base: position 38,656,394 of record NC_037332.1, read on the forward strand.
AACTGTCTCATTCCACACAAAGGTTGCTCTTTTTTTTCTTTTTTTAGTTTTATTTATTTATTTTTTACTTTACAATATTGTATTGGTTTTGCCATACATTGACATGAATCCGCCATGGGTGAAAGGCTGCTCTTATAACTTAAATATGTGATTTTTCTGGATATTTGGCATCTTATTTTCCTTTTATTCACAGGTAGGGAAAAATTTGCAATCACAAAATAAGATTTGCAAGGAATTTAATATATTTTCATTAAAAAAAGTCAACACAAAACTTGGAAGCAACCAAGATATCCTTTAGTAGGTGAACAGATAAATAAACTGTGGTACGTCCAGACAATGGAATATTGCTCAGTGCTAAAAAGAAGTGATCCTATCAAGCCCAAAAAAGACTTGGAGGAAACTTAAATGAATATCACTAAGTTAAAGAAGACGATCTGTAAAGACTACATACTATAGTCCTCTGGACAGTGAGGAGATCAAACCAATCAATTTTAAAGGAAATCAACACTGAATGTTCATTGGAAGAACTGATGTTGCAGCTGAAGCTCCAATACTTTGGTCACCTATGTGAAGAGCCGACTCATTGTCAAAGACCCTGATGCTGGGAAAGTTTGAAGGCAGGAGGAGAAGAGGGCAGCAGAGGATGTCTCATCAGGGCAGCAGAGGATTAGATAGCATCACTGACTCAATGGACATGAATTTGAGCAAACTCTGGGAGATGGTGAAGGACAAGGAAGCCTGGGGTGCTGGAGTCCACGGGGTCACAAAGAGTTGGACATGACTTAGAGACTGAATGACAATACAACAAATATGACGTTCTGGAAAAGATGGAAGTATAGAGACAGTAAATAGATCAGTGGTTGTCAAGGATTATGGGTGGAAGGGTAGATGAGAAGGCAGAGTACAGAGAATTTTTAGGGTCGTAAAAATACTCTGCAGGATACCATAATGGTGAATACATGTCATTATACATCTGTCCCAAGAATGCACAGCACCTTATGGTAACTGTGGACTTCGGGTAATTATGATGTGTCCATGTAGTTTCATCCATTGTAACAAATGTACCACCCTGGTGGAGGATGTAGATAAGTAGGGAGGCGATACATGTGTAGGGGTGGGTGTGTGTGTGTGAAATCTTTATACCTTCCTGGTAATTCTGCTGTGAACTTTAAACTGCTCTAAGTTCCCTTAATTTAAAAACAAATAGTCAACATGAACATGACTGTGCAACCTCATTTCCCACAGTGAGCAAAAAACTTATTTATAGTTATTATTGGGGCTTCTTCCAACTCCTTTGCATTGTGTGAGGACCCAGGAAGCTTGGGGGTGCCTAGCTTTCCAGGAAGGACCATGCATAATCAGTCCAGTGTGCTCACAGCTGGCAATTGCCCTGTCCAGGCCATGTGCCTTGAAGGCAGGCAGCTCTGAGGCTTCTGGACCAGGCCCGGGCACAAGAACCTTGCTCATGTCTGAGTGCTACACTCCGAGAGGCCTGACCTGCCTGAGTCTTAACCACTTGATCCCCTCTTTCCCTGTAGAGCAAATGCAGAGAGAAAAAACACAATGTATTATCATAAAATATTATCTTGCCCCAGCACAAGTTAGGGGTAAGCTCATCTCTTCTATCTCCCCCATCTCCGGGATGTTGACAAGATTGGATGAGGTGGGGTCTGTGAAAGCACTTTCACAACAGTACGATGCTGAACAGTGGAGGAGCTGCAGCTCTGGGAAAGGTGCCATGAGGGCCAGATACTGTCCCTCGCTTGGGTTTTCCTCCAATGTCTAACACATGGTTATTTCCTTGGGGAACACGAGGAGAACTAGTCAGGTTCATCTGTACTTAGGAGTTTGTTGTCCCCAGATACAAACCTTCAAGTCTTAGAATCATGTTCAGTAAGATGAGATGCTCCATGAAAGCCTCTGAGGACCGAGATGAAAAGTGAACAGCTTGGTCCCACCTTCAATCATGTTCTGCTTCCGCTGTGTGTTTGCCTCGAAAGAATGGGTCAGAGATGCTGCCTGCACTTCATAAATGGGTCCTCCCTGGTTTTTCCTTCTAGCTGTATCTTTCTCTTCTTTTTTTTTCCTATTTAAATTCAAGTTTAATCTGATTATGATGTGACTGACTATTAGAGAGAATCACAAGATTTGAAATTACGAGCCATGGGTTCAGTTCGCAGGCCTGCTACATGTGTGTGATCGTGGCCAATCACTTTCTCTGTGTCATTTTGGCTAACCGTGAGGTTAAAAGTCAGAAAAGACAAGAAATGAGGTCATGGAAGCACATTGTGAATGTAACAGGCTTGACAGAAATTAGTTATTGTGGCTGACTGTGATTTGTATTACTATTCTGGACTGGTCTTTGATGGCCTGTGACCACTGTTCACCCAGCAGTTTGTTACATTGTCTTTTGTCCCTTATCCAAGAATGTTATGATTATCAAAAACAAACCAGCTCTGAAGTCCATGGAAAGGCTTTTCCTGAAGTGAAAGTTCATATTTTGAGTTCCTTATAGAGACTGGGGACCCTGCTAGGAAAGGGGTTCAGAAGCCTCTTTAAAACTCTCCCAGGAGCTAGACCTCCCTGGGCTGTCTCCCACTGAGGAAGAGGGGCTTTGACAGTAGTCCAGGGCCAAAGGAGGTCCCAGGAATACAGCTGGGCTGCAAGGCTCCAGGGCAGGCCCTTATGAGTGGATGTGGGGCCAGAAGTTTACATGCTTGGAAGTTCTCCTCCACCTGGATGGTTTCTTCTCCCTGTTAGCCCAGGAGGCTGGTGTCACGTGACAGGCTTGAGCCACTTCCAATTTGCTGCAGGTAACTTGGAGGGACTCCTGCCCTCTGTCGTGTAGGGGCTGGATAACCACAGAATTTATCCTCCCTACCTGGGTGTGTGGGCTTCCCTTGTGGCTCAGCTGGTAAAGAATCTGCCTGCAATGCAGGAGACCTGGGTTCAACCCCTGGGTTGGGAAGATCCCCTGGAGAAGGGAATGGCTACCCACCCCAATATTCTGGCCTGGAGAATTCCATGGACCTGGGTGTGTAGGGAGGGCATCTTATAATAATTATACTAATCTTATACTAATAATTTTGTCGAGATGATCTAGCAGTGAGGCTTAGGGAAGGCTTTTCTCTTCTTCAGCATCTCTTTTCTGAATGTCTTCTTTCCACGGAGTGGTGAAACTTCAAGACCTGAGATCAGAGGGTGGACCCAAGAGAGGGGCTGTGGAAATCTCCCGGCTTCAGCTTTTGGTCCAAGTACACCAGGGTTAGGCTTCCACATAAGGCTCATTGCCGGGACTGAGAGTGACCAGCAGTGGACATGTAACTAGCCTTGACTTCTGTCTACCTCAGGGGCTCATCTGCAGCTAGAGGCTGGCCTTGGTTAGATGGGTATCAGATATCCCCATGACATATTCCTGAGGACACAAAATGAACAATAATTATAAGAGCTAATGACACCACCCTTATGGCAGAAAGTGAAGAGGAACTAAAAAGCCTCTTGATGAAAGTGAAGGAGGACAGTGAAAAGGTTGGCTTAAAGCTCAACATTCAGAAAACTAAGATCATGGCATCTGGTCCCATCACTTCATGGGAAATAGATGGGGAAACAGTGGAAACAGTGTCAGACTTTCTTTTTTTGGGCTCCAAAATCACTGCAGATGGTGACTGCAGCCATGAAATTAAAAGATGCTTACTCCTTGGAAGGAAAGTTATGACCAACTTAGATAGCATATTAAAAAGCAGAGACATTACTTTGCCATCAAAGGTCTGTATAGTCAAGGCTATGGTTTTTCCAGTAGTCATGTATGGATGTGAGAGTTGGACGGTGAAGAAAGCTGAGCACCGAAGAATTGATGCTTTTGAAGTGTGGTGTTGGAGAAGACTCTTGAGAGTCCCTTGGACTGCAAGGAGATCCAACCAGTCCATCCTAAAGGAGATCAGTCCTGTGTGTTCATTGGAAGGACTGATGCTAAAGCTGAAACTCCAATACTTTGGCCACTTCATGCGAAGAGTTGACTCATTGGAAAAGACACTGATGCTGGGAGGGATTGAGGGCAGGAGGAGAAGGGGACGACAGAGGATGAGATGGCTGGATGGCATCACTGACTCGATGGACATGGGTTTGGATAGACTCCCGGAGTTGGTGATGGACAGGAAGGCCTGGCGTGCTGGGATTCATGGGATTGCAGAGTCGGACATGACTGAGTGACTGAACTGAACTGAACTGAACACATATCTGACACTTACTAAGCAAGTTTGCTAAGCATTTCACATGGATTATTTCACTTAATTAATTTAATAATTTCTCCAGGGAAGTTATTACTGTGTCCATTTGGCAGATGAGGAGAGGATAAGTTGTCAGGGCCACACAGCTAATAAATGGCAGACTTGTACTTGAATTTGGGGTCTGCCTCTACAATAAGCTGTTAATCATGATACCATCAGTCATCGGCCCTGCCTTGAAGGGTTTATGAACTCGTGAGGCAGTGAGCAATGAACTAGACAATACTGTAAAAAGCTCTGCTGTATAGACATACCCTTGTTAGAACAGGAACACAGCCAGGAGGCAACTCCACTGCCAGAGAAACCAGCAGAGACATGACATTTCTAACCTTCTTCCTTCCTTTATATTTTCTGGCTTCTACTAGTATCCTAGAAAGCTGACTTTCCTGTACTTGTTCCTTTAGCCTGACAGTGTATTTAGGCTTCTCCCCGACTCCTCTGGCCTCTTCTTAAAGGTGGGAATCACTCCACTCTTGCGTGTGTTTCCTTCTATAGCCAGGTGCCTGGAAATTCACGAGGTGGAGGTCACAAGAAAACCACATGAGGGGAGACATTTTAATGAATGTCTTCATGAATTCTGCCTGAAAATGTTTTCACACATTTCACTTAGGGATGCCTTCTTAACTAATTTGTGCTAAAACTCAGGACTGGAAATATGTTTTAAAGATATGCTTGATCATTTTCCTAGTCTTAGATAAATGATGCATCAAAGCAACAACAAAAATAGACACTTGCAGCAGAAATGGGTCAGCTTACAAAATTTGTCATATAGCAAACATTAACATACTGTTTTGCTTTTTTAAGTAAGAGTCAGATCACTGAAGACACTGATATTTTAAATCAAAGCATGTCACCTAGGGTACTTGGTAAAAATCCAGGTACACGCACCCGATCCAGACCTGTTAAATAAACATTTTGGGGCGAACGGGGTCTAGGAATCCATATAAAAACATGATTTCAAGTGATTTCTTTTAATGCCAACTAAAATTTGAAAACCACTTTAAATTGAGCTTCCTAGGTGGCACTAGTGGTAAAATAAAAAAAACAAAACAAAAACCAAAAACTGCCTGCCGATGCAGGAGACAGAAGAGACACAGATTCAATCCCTGGGTTAGGAAGATCCGCTGGAGGAGGGCATGGCAACCCACTCCAGTATTCTTGCTTGGAGAATCCCATTGACAGAGGAGCCTGGTGGGCTACAGTCCATATGGTTGCAAAGAGTTGGACACTACTGAAGCGACTTAGCATGTACACACACTTTAAATTAATTAGTTGATTAATCCAGCCATTGAATATTTACTAAACCCCATGCTCTGCCATTCATTGCATGGGTTATAAAGACAGGGAACCTCTGTTTTAAGCACTTTCGTTTCAGCTGGTGACATGTAGGGAGGGTTCATGAGAAATTCAGCTATTTAACCACTCTATGAATTCCTGAGAAATCTATATGCAGGTCAAGAAGCAACAGTTAGTACCGGACATGGAACAAGGGACTGGTTCCAAATTGGGAAAGGAGTACTTCAAGGCTATATATTGTCATCCTGCTTATTTAACTTTTATGCAGAGTACATCATGCGAAATGCTGGACTGGATGAAGCACAAACTAGAATCAAGATTGCCAGGAGAAATATAAATAACCTCAGATATGCAGATGATGCCACCCTTATGGCAGAAAGTGAAGAAGAACTAAAGAGCCTCTTAATGAATGTGAAAGAGGAGGGTGAAGAAGCTGGCTTAAAACACAACATTCAAAAAAATGAAGATCATGGCATCCAGTCCCATCACTTCATTGCAAATAGATGGGGAAACAGTGACAGATTTTATTTTCTTGGGCTCCAAAATCACCACAGATGGTGAATGCACCCATGAAATTAGAAGATGCTTGGTCCTTGAAAGAAAAGATATGACCAACCTATACAGCATATATACAGCAGAGACATCATTTTACCAATAAAGGTCTGTCTAGTCAAAGGTATGGTTTTTCCAGTAGTCATGCATGGATGTGAGAGTTGGACCGTAAAGAAAGATGAGCATGGAAGAATTGATGCCTTTGAACTGTGGTGTTAGAGATGCCTCTGGAGAGTCCCTTGGACTGCAAGGAGATCCAACCAGCTAATCCTAAATAAAATCAGTCCTGAATATTCATTGGAAGCACTGATGCTGAAGCTGAAACTCCAATACTTTGGCCACCTGGTGTAAAGAACTGACTCATTGGAAAAGACCCTGATACTGGGAAAGATTGAAGGCAGGAGGAGAAGGGGACGACAGAGGATGAAGTGGTTGATGGCATCACTGACTCGGTGGCCATGAGTTTGAGCAAGCTCTGGGAGTTGGTGATGGACAGGAAAGCCTGGCGTGCTGCAGTCCATGGGGCTGCAAAGAGTCAGACACAACTGAGTGACTGAACTGAACTGATGGATTCTAGAAGCTCTTGACTGACTATGAGAGGGATGCAATGAGAGGCTGGTAAACAAGCTTCTTGGATGAAATGCTGGTGAAGACTGAGATGTCAGTTTGAGAATCACTGGTAACATACTCTCAAGCAGGGTCAAAGGTGAACCCTGAATTCTAGAAGCACTGAGAAGGCAGCCAGGGGAGTCCTCCTCAAGGGAGCTCAGCATGTTCTCTGGAGCCCCAGGCTGCAGTTAGCCTGGAGAGGTATTTGGTGCTGCTTAGCAAGTGTCTCCTAGTTCCATGCCAGATGCCAAGGGAACTCAAAAATACTTGGAAGAGCTGGGCTTACTTTCTGTGGAATTCTGGCTGCATGAGAACCTTACCCTACCCAGCGAGAGAGAAGCAGCTGCCACAGTAGCGATGCGAAACCACGAAGAACCTTTGATTTGCATGTGTCTACAGGTGTCAGTTCAGTTCAATGAACTGATAAAATTGATTTTCTCACTGCATTGACTGGTTGTCATACTGAATCGCTGAGGTGATTGACTGGTTCAGCACCTTGCAGATATACCTACAAACTCCAGTGATTCGGTCACATTCCAAATAATAAATTATAGAAATGCTGGGTTCAACTTAATCTAAAAAAGTTGTAAGTTTAGTAACAAATAGCTAGGACTCACTCATTCAGTGGCATTGGCAAATGCTTGGTACTGGGTAACAGGGAACTCACCTGAACTTTACCCTGATTTGACTTTGAGGATACTATGAGTGATAACTAAAGAAATTAGATCTGTTCTACTTTGTATTCAATAGGTTAGCTGATTGGGGTTTTAAAAAATCTACTGTAACTACCTTCAAATTTTGTGAGTCATTATGGTGCTGATTGAAAGTTGGGATCAAATTGTGATGGGCCCTTAAATGCCAATCAAGAGGATTTTTTTTCCATAAAGCACCACACTTTTGCCTGAATTGCTAGACACCCATTTGAAAATTTCAATCTGTGTAGAAAATAAATACTCTTTGCTTTCAAGTAGGATATGCATGATGAGAACTCTCAAATGACATTAGTCCCACTCATACAGCATTAGTGAAATCCCTGTCATTAGGAAATGTTATTTTATATAAAAAATTGATAATAGGATACAAAGATGCTAATATGATTAGGTGATGAGCTGATAATGGGAATTTTTTTCATATCAGTGATTTTCATTTGTCACCAGCAAAGCTGATCTCCCTAATATGATATGATATTATAATAAAACTCAGGCAGAGAGTCAGCAGTGAAATTTATGATGCAAAAGAAAAGTCAATAGCATTATAAATCTTAGAAACTGATTATATTTCAGCTGTCAATGTTCTTGGCTGGAAAATCTCCTTCAATTCTCATGTCTTAGTCCTATTTACTTTAGTGATACCGAGCAAGGAAATGAAATAGATTTAAATCTTTATCTAAGGATAACTTTAATGAGTAACAGTCAATTCCACATGGCCCGGTGACTATAGATCTGCACCTTTGCCTGGATAAACTCCCATCCAATTAAATGTACATTTAAATGCAAGTGTATAGTTGGCAGGGTATAGTCAGCGGAATCTAATTCTATGAGATATAAACCTATTTTTCTCTGATATCATGGTTTTAAGTAATAATGGCTGTCTGAAGGTGTGGGACAATCATTTGAGTATCATTAAAGGTGAATTCTTCTTTTCAGGTACAATATAGTGTGGCCAATGAGCATTTTTAGAAAAGAAGTTCTCTGAGTAGGGAGAGGGGCAAAGGCAATGAGATTCGTTTGAACCACTCATTCAACCAGCATCTTTTGAGTTTAAACAAAACTGTATAAGAAATTCACATCAAAGTCATGACTAGATAACTGATGTGACTATCAGTGTACTGGAGAAATTCTCAAAGGGGCCGACAGTCCTAGCGAGTTGTTTCTAGTTTGATGGCACTAATAGAATAGGAAATGCACCAGAATGGGAATGTGAGGTGACATTTTCCCTTCTAGCTTATATATTAAGAAAGTGTAAGTAAATAAAAGTTACTCTCAACAATATAACATATACTGTATGTAATAAGGAGAAGGCAATGGCACCCTACTCCGGTACTATTGCCTGGAAAATCCCATGGATGGAGGAGCCTGGTAGGCTGCAGTCCATGGGGTCGCTAAGAGTCAGACATGACTGAGCGACTTCACTTTCACTTTCCACTTTCCACTTTCATGCATTGGAGAAGGAAATGGCAACCCATTCCAGTGTTCTTGCCTGGAGAATCCCATGGATGGAGAAGCCTGGTAGGCTGCAGTCCATGGGGTCGCACAGAGTCGGACACGACTGAAGCGACTTAGCAGCAGCAGCAGCAGCAGTAGCAGTATGTAATAAGGTGTGAAAGTCTTACTATGAGTCTAATTTTGGTGGCTAATGCACTGTCTATAAACTGCTTTTCAACATTATTAACGTGCTAGTGCTAAGTTGTGTCAATCGTTTCCGACTCTTCGACCCTAGGAACCATAACCCACCAGGCTCCTCTGTCCATGGGATTCTGCAGGCAAGAATAATGGAGGAAGTTGCCATTTCCTCCTCCAGGGCATCTTCCTGACCTAGGGATCAAACTTATGTCTCTTAAGTCTCCTGCCTTGGCAGGCGGGTTCTTTACCACTAGTGCCACCTGGGAAGCCCATCAGCCTTCTGTCAGCCTTTAAAAAAAGGTTTATATTGGAGAGCTTTGTTGGAACCTTTTTCTACCCATGACCAGGATTATGACACCCAGAGAACGGTCCTGTCTATGGAACTTTCATAAATGTTTTTCCCCTCAGAGTCTCTACACACTTTATAAAGCAGATTCTGAGGTTCCTCTCATGTGCATAACTCTTGCTGTTGTCAGACTATGGGAACAAAACCTCATGCATAATGTTTACTGAACCACTTCGTCTCATGAGATAGTCACTTGCATAGTTTAGGGCCAGAGAGTACCCTTCCTTTCTTCCAATAATAGATTTGAATTTAACAAAATTTCCACTCCTGTGGTGAGCTTCTGGCTGGGCTGAACTTGGGGTTAATTTGACTGAGCTTGGGTCAGAAGCCACACCAGTTCAGGTTTCTACTCCAGGCAGCGAACAGTTGCTTGAAATAGGCAGTAAGAGGAACAGCCCCAAGAAGGCTAGCAGGATCTTTTCTGTGAACTTCCAATGCTTCAGTGATTTGACCTTTGTCTTCTGTTGTTACCCTAAATGCACAGGTTGAATTCAGAAGTTCTTTTGGTTCCTGATTATCTGCTCTGTATTGGCCTGCAGCCTCCTCTTCCTCCTGCATTCCTGGGCTTCAGACCTAATTTTCCCAATATGCACTCACATACTGTCTTTAACTCATTATGCATTAGAGCCCACTTCTGCCTCTTGGTCAATTTTGTCCCAAGAAATGTGGCAAGTGGGCCAGAACTGACTCACCACATGTAATTAAGGTGTAGTAGCTGACTCCCAACTTATTTTCAGGTCTGGGCTTTTAAGAATTTTTGAAAAAGATACTTGATGATAATAGGGCTACTTTTTCAGTTTTTCATTTTCTTCCATCAATGTCACGTCCCTTAAATTTTGTTCGACATTAGTAAAATTTGTTTTTGCCTGAGCAAATGTTAAAATTCATCTTTCCAGTAAGTTTCTACCTGTAGACACTTCCCAGCCACAGCATGGTCCAGAACTGCAGCAGTCCTGCCATTAAAATACAGTAGAAGATGAAATGAGGGAAAGGATAGGGGTGGGGGGAGGGAGTCAGTAGAAAGAGAGAGCCAACTAGAGCTGTGCATCCCAACATTCTGGAACCTACAAGGGCTCACTATTTCTGAGCACTGAGCAATCAGCTGTGCATTTTCCTGTGCAGTCCTTGAAACCACTCTGTTAAGTCCATTTCTATCACCAATCTAGAGGTAGAGAGATTGAGGCTTGTGATTTTCTCAAGGCTACGTAACCAATAGGTGTCTGTATTTAAATTTAGAGCTGTCTGACAGCAGAGCTTGAACTCCTAATCATCTTGTTAAATTGCTTATACATTTTTATGAGCTGATTGAAAAATATTTAATGACTAAAATTTCCTAAGAATTCAATATGCCCTTCAATAAATTTGCATTATAGCTATTACACATAGAATAACTTGAAACCTAGCAGTGCTCCCACCCAGAAGCTAAGTCTAATCATTGTCGCTTGAATCAGGCTAGCCCTGTGAGTTGCTTGACCAATAGAATGAGGAGGAAATGATACTGTGTGGTGTCCAAGGCAGGGTCATAAGAAGCTTTGTTGCTTTCATCTGGCTCTTTGCAACACTCCCTTTTTTTGGGGTGCTACTTTTTGCAACCTTGCCACCCAACCAGGAAGCCCAATCTACATGGAGGCTCCACGTGTAGGTGTTCCAGTTGACAGCCTCAGCTGAGCTCCTCCTGCCTCCCCAACAAGAGGCAGCCATGCAAGTGAGCTGTCTTGGATGTTCCAGGCCAGTCAAGTTTCTGGGTGACTGCAGACATTCTGATACTCCAGGTAACACCAGGTGGAGCAGCAGAAACCCTGGTCAAGCCACAGAATTATAAGGGAGAAAACATTTTGTTTTAAGCCTCTGTGTTTTGGGGTGGTTGCTATTACTATCGCACAATAATCGATAACTGGCACACACATCCTTTGTGATAATATGCTCTTTGTACACTGTACACAGTGAATGATTGTGTTCATATTGATTCAAGAAGTCTTGGCAACTACTCCAAAGCTCTGTGAAGTTTCACAGGAAGTTTTCTACAGTGCCACACCCCGTGCATATTGGCTTCCTTCGCATCGCTCCTGGCCTCAGGCAGGACAGTATTATTAACTGTCTCATAGGGGCAGAGAAACTCCTGTGAGGTGCTGTGGAAAGTGTGTGTTCAATGTGCACACACACACACACACACACACAAACATATAGATGATCTCAAATGAGCACCATGTATCTGGGTGACATTTGAAAGAAGCAGCCATTTGGCTCTCTCTCTCTTCCAAAGACAAGATACAGGCTAAATGATGCATCAGTAAATGCTTTCCACAGGCATTCTTAATAGCTCCAGTTTATGTGCCTATAATTCTAACACAGGCTTTCAGAATGCAATAAACAAAGAACCAAGTGCAACCATTTTATGATATTACTAAAATAGTGCATATAATTGTTGTCTAGTAATCAGAATATTTTAAAAAATACTTGATTATAATGAGTGTTCTGTTTTAAATGTTTTTCTTCTTTGAATATTGATTCACTTATATAGGAAGTTTTAAATTTATTCTTTTAAAAACATGATCAAAACCCTTAAGCTTTGCTTATATTCTTTTGGATTTAATGATAGCTCCTACTTTTTGAGCACCTGTGTGCTTTTAAAGAACCCACCTGCAATGCAGGAGACCCCGGTTCAATTCTTCAGTTGAGAAGATCCGCTGAAGAAGGGATAAGCTACCCACTCCAGTATTCTTGGGCTTCCCTTGTGGCTCAGCTGGTAAAGAATCCACCTGCAGTGTGGGAGACCTGGGTTCGATCCCTGGGTTGGGGAGATCCCCTGGAAAAGGGAAAGGCTACCCACTTCATATTTCTGCCTGGAGAATTCTGTGGACTGTATAGTCCATGGGGTTGCAAAGAGTTGAACTCGACTTGAGTGACTCTCACTTTCATGTGCCCTGCATCATGGTGAATCCTTATACAATCTTGCGAAGTAATTATTTTGAAAATCGCTCAGTCATGTCTCTTTGTGACCCCATGGACCATACATTCTATGGAATTTTCCAGGCCAGAATACTGGAGTGGGTAGCCTTTCCCTTCTCCAGGGGATCTTTCCAACCCAGGGATCGAATCCAGATCTCCCTCACTGCAGGTGGATTCTTTACCTACTGTGCTATAAGGGAAGCCCAAGAATACTGGAGTAGGTAGCCTATCCATTCTTCAGAGGATCTCCCCGACCCAGGAATTGAACTGGGGTCTCCTGCATTACAGGCGGGGTCTTTACCAACTGAGCTATCAGGGAAGCCCCTTTATAGATGGTGAGACTGAGTCTTAGAGAGTGAGATCACTTGCCCAAGGTTACTCAGTTAATAAATGCAGGGCTGGGATTTGAACCACAGGCTTTCTGATTTCACAGCCATATGCTCTTGCTGTCTTCCGATGACTGCATCTCCTACTGCCCTTCTAAAAGGCTTATGATTCAAAAGGCAATTTATAATAAAGAGCCAGACTGGAATTGAGGTTTTAAAAGCACTGCCTGCCCTTTGAGGTATAAAACATTTTGTTAGAAGCAATAACAGCCTAATTATAGCAAATTGTCTCCACCTTCACTGTCGCCACTGCACACAGGTCTAGGTTACAAGTTTGAAATTTTACTGATTATTGGTGCATAATTGGCTTCATGTAGATGATAAATGCATTGCTGATTGATTATCATGACTTGGTCATATTTGAAATGTCAAAGTAGAAAATTGAATTGTCGTATTATCGCATGTTCTCATTCAAGCACCAGATAAATATTACAAATGATGATTTTCCACTGAGTACTGTATAAAGAATTTATGGAATATTAATAATACTGTTATCCACAACCTTCACGCTTGGTGGATGACCCCAAACTGAAATCATGTTTGACTTTTGAGGAATAAACCTCAAGAACGTTCTGCTTTAACCCACTTCTGTTCTGCCTCCAGGTTTATAGTGTAACTGCTCCTAAGGACAATGTCTTCCTCCTGTAGAGAGAACTGGATGATTATGAGCTACCTGACGATGCCTTTTGACTCACTCTTTTACTACCCACCATGCTTTAAGCCAATCAAGGTGTCTGGGGCGAAATCAGATCTTTGTAGAGGATGAAGTAGGTGCTCTGAGCCAGCCGAGGTTCAGTTCCTGGTACTAAAGGTGGTGAAGAGCCTGACAACTTTAGAAAATGCTGCTGTAAACCATTTGCGGAAGCCAGCGTCTGCTGTCAGCCTTCCCATTTCCTAACAGGTCTGACCTCCGTGCTTTCACTGGACGCTAGGGCTGTCTTTCCACAGACCAGCTAAGGACAAGAGCCTGGGAGGAATCCCTTGAGATAAAAGGCTAGGATACAGATCTTAGCCTGTGAAACGTGAGCCTCTGCTTCTGGCCCTTGAAACTATTAAAGAGAACTTCTGATTCTGCAGTTCACCAAAACTGGTCTGTAGCCTGACTCAACCACATGATTTAACTGCTCGTTAGATATATGTAGAATGCAGATACTGCTGGGCTTAATAAAGTACAAGTTATTTTAAGATAAAACTGAATGTGTTACCTTTCAGCAGTATGCATTTTCTTAACAGATACTACAAAAATAACGTTATGGAAGATGCATGGATTTTTTTTCCCCTCCATCTTCTGGAGTCACTGACTGGATTGAGGAAACAATGGTACAATCGCATGTGCTCTGGAGAGCCAGGAGGGCTGTTCGGAGGAGGCAGTTCCTGCTTCCTAAACCTTGCTAGTTGATGAAGCAGTTGAGGAAAACTTGTGTTTCAGTGTTTTTACAATTTCTTTGATCAGACTGAAGGAGGATGCTTCCTATTTGCTCCAAATTTGCTCCAGGACTCAGCTTGATCATTCTTTCAGATACTGTCATCTTCAGGTTTATATGGCATAGTGTCTAGATATTTTCCAAATCTTTCATTTTATACTTTATACATAGTAAGTGTTCAATAAATGTTTATTAACGTTGGCAAAGAAGCTGCTTTACTCCAAATTTGCCTGACATCAAATCATCATTGTTAATCATGTTCATATTTAGGGGGGTATCTGTAAAGTGAATGGAGTATCCCTGAGTTAGAAAGGAAAATCAATGCTTCGTAAATGTTATTGAAAAGGTCTATTCTGCTCATCCCTCATATTCAGAAAAGAAACAAAATACATTTTAATTTGAATTAGCCACCTGGCGTTTAGAAGTGGCTTATTACAGAGCTTGATCTAAATCTCTGGTATCCATGTTGCTTTCTTACACATCTGTTTGTTTGAAGTGGAAATGCCAAAAGGGTGTGCATACTCTTTGACTTGTAAATAGGCAGCAAACGTGAATGAAACCCATGACATGTGTTTTGCAAGCCACCACGCTCTCTCTTTCTTTGTGTTCCATAACTAACATTTCTTCAGTTATTAGTACCAAGGTTTGACTGGTTCCACAGTTAAGCTGCGTGATGGATAACCCTGCTTTGGCTGGCTAACCTAAGAGCCCAATAAACATTTATGAGAAGTGCCAAACAGAGCGTTGTCTTTGTGACCAAGCCTGCTTGGAGCTGGTGCAACTCTTGCCAGACTCCAAGTGTCCCTGGATCACCCTGTCATTAGAACACCCATTTCACGTGACCTAGGGCAGCCCAGTGCTCTCAACATCAGTGAGCTTCAGAATCCCCCGGTGACTGTTGAAATGCACAGTTTAAAAAAAAAATGTAGTCAAGCTCCACTCTCCTAGATTATAATTCACTGGATTAGGGGTAGGGCAATATTCATTGGAAGGACTGTTGCTGAAGCTGAAACTCCAATACTTTGGCCACTTGATGCAAAGAGTCGACTTTTTGGAAGAGACCCTGATGCTGGGAAGAAAGATTGAAGGCAAAAGGAGAAGGGGGTGGTAGAGGATGAGATGGTTAGATAACATCACCAACTTAATGGAGATGAGTTTGAGCAAAGTCTAGAAGGTAGAGGAGGACAGAGGAGCTTGGAGTGCTACAGCTTATGGGGTTGCAAAGAGTAGGACATGACTTAGCAACTGAACAACAACAACAATAACAGGAAGTTACATTTAAACCAAGCACCTTGGGTCGTTTTGAGGCTTGTGTTCTGGTGTAAAGGGCTGCAGGTGGGGCAGGAAAGATGGAAACTGGTGCTTTGGAATATGATTAAGATTTGGAGGGAAAAGAAGGCTTTCACAAGTGGGAACTAGTGTGAGTAGAGGTTATAGAGGAGAATGCTAGTTGGAACCATTAATAAGGAAGCCTGGAGTTAGGGGGTGTGGTCTCTGTCTGACAAAACTGGTTCTGAGGCTCCTGCTCCACCACTGATGACCTGTTAGACTTGGACCAGCCACCTCAACCTCTCTACCCCCAGTCTCCTCATCTCTACAACAATTTAGAATGGCACCTGCCCGTTGCCAAGGTTGGTGTGAGGATGAAATGAGGAAGTGCAATGACCGTGCCCTGGTTCAGTTCAGTTCAGTCCCTCAGTCGTGTCCAACTCTTTGCAACCCCATGGACTGGAGCACGCCAGGCTTCCCTGTCCATCACCAACTCCTCCAGCTTGTTCTAACTCATGTCCTTCGAGTTGGTGATGCCATCTAACCATCTCATCCTCTGTCATCCCCTTCTCTTCCTGCCTTCAATCTTTCCCAGCACATCAGGGTCTTTTCCAATGAGTCAGTTCTTTGCATCAGGTGGCCAAAGTATTGGAGCTTCAGCTTCAGCATCAATCCTTCCAATGAATATTCAGGGTTGATTTCCTTTAGGATTGACTGGTTTGATCTCCTTGCAGTCAGAGGGACTCTCTGTCAGTTAGGGCCTTCATAAATACTAGCTTTTATGTGCAAGTGCACACACAAAAATGTTGTGTTAAAATTTTCTTTTTCACCCTGTAGTCACAGAATTTATATTTTGAAAATTTTCTTTTCTTTTCTTTTATTGTTCTGAGAGTCACCAAATCACACAGAGAGGTAGAAAGTATCCAGAGTCTGGTGAAAGTCAACATATTCACTTGGAAAAGAAAAAAAAAAACAGTCTCTGAAAATTATATATGTTGAAAAGAGAGCCAGGGCCAAGTTGGGAGAGGGCACAGGCCACAGGCCAGAAGGACTCTAAGTTCTGGCTTTACCACCTGCCTGCTATACAGTTTGGGGTAATTAGTCAGGACTCATCTCAGTGTCTCACTTTCTGCATTAACAAGGTGAGTAGGTGCTGAGGGCTCGCACCGATTGGGCACTGTGAGTGCTTCTGAGGAGGGCGTGGGTCCTGGCGTGCATGCAGTTGGGACC
The DNA here is from genome assembly GCF_002263795.3 of Bos taurus. Taxonomy (NCBI): domain Eukaryota; kingdom Metazoa; phylum Chordata; class Mammalia; order Artiodactyla; family Bovidae; genus Bos; species Bos taurus. Next base: position 38,673,080 of record NC_037332.1, read on the forward strand.
CTGGGGCAGAACTGCCAGCACCTAACTCCATTTCACAGTGATAAGTCAGTTTTTTCCATTTTAGTTACTTCATCTATAGAGTGGGGGTAATTATTATCAGATCTATGTCAATGGATTATCATACTCATAATAATAAGTAATTAATACACATTAAGCAATTAGTACATAACAAAATGTTTAAAATAGCTCCTGGCACACATGGGTGCTTAGCAACTGTCAACTGTTCTTATACAGATATATTGTCAATTTTGGAGCACAATATTCCTTTTAGGGAAATTCTTTTGGAAGAATTCAGGTTAGTCTCAAGTCCTTACAGAGGACACCCCTTATTGCTCACTGTTTCTCAGGCTGTTATCTTTCCTTTTTTTCTGTCCTCACTGTTCTCTCATAATTCCATTACTCTTATTGAGAGCTTAATATATGCCAGCAAATCACTTCCACAGCACTGTCACAGTTAATCTTCACCACAGCCCCAGGAAGTATGCATTTTATCGTCTCCACCTGAAGGTCATGTATCTAGTTAGGTGTAACGACTGCTCCAGAACACACGCCGGTCACCTCCTTGTTTCACTCTCTCTTAAGCCTTCACCATCTGCACTGTTGTTCACTCTACCCCTACCCCACCCAGCCTCAGTTCTGCCCTCTTTTTACACTCTTCTCTGGGTGATCTGTGCTGCTCTGGCTTGGCTTTGATCCCTTGAGGATAGCACTTATCTCCTCTACTGGACCTATTAGTCTCTGTCTCATCCATGTATATGTCTTTCTGAGATACTGGAAGTTCCTTGAAAAAAGGGTCCACGACATCTTCCTAATCATATAGTTTTATGTCAGACGTAGAATGGTAATTATTTGATTCATGGAATGAAATGTGCATGTGTGTTACTTTGCTTCAGCAGTCAGAACACGACAGACTGGGTGGCCTAAAAAACAGAAGTTTATTTTCCCACACTTCTGGAGGCTGGAAGTCCAAGATCAAGGTGTCAGCAGGTTTGGTGTCTTCTGAGGCTTCTCTCCTTGGCTTGCAGATGGCCACCTTCCTACTGCGCCCCACATGGCCCTGCCTCTGTGTGCACGCACCCTTGGAATCACTCTGTGTGTCTAATTTCCTCTCCTTATAAGGACAGCAGTCGTACTGGATTAGGGCCCACCCTAATGGCCTCATTTAAAGGACTATTTCTGAATATAATCACATTCTGAGGTCCTGGGGGATTGGACTTGAACATTTGAAATTTAGGGAAGAATGATTCAACCCACAACAGTATATATCTTTCAAATAACACACATTAGTACTGAGTGTGAAATGCTGATCAAAAATTTAGAATTTCTATAAATATATGATCTCATATAAATGTATGATCCATATATGAGGAATGCATTGAGAATATCACATACAATATATGGAGATAACCTCAATGAATCCCCTATATAAGAAGATTTAATGAAAATTAACTTCAGAATTTACTAGGCTGATTACAGAATTTTCCAGGTATCTAACAGGTAGGCTAATGATAGCTATATGGTCTGCCTGCCTAATCACAGCCCACTGGAAATTTTTAAACATTGCTCTTACAGGATTAGTTGGCAGGTATATCATAGATCAATAAGGCCTAACTGCCCACCCAGCTCTACTCCCTCCCTCCAGGTGTCACATCAGCAGGTGTGAATCAGATTAGTAATTTGTGATGGAAACTGAATGCAATCAATTACACAATTTTGAGCTGTTCACATTTAATTCCATTAAATTATATCACAAAACTAGTCCAATGAAGTACTGAAAATAAGATGGGTGTAAACGTGCATAAAGGCCTTTCACTGGGAAAATACAGTTATGAGAGAGGGGTATAAGAGTATGGTGGTTTGATTCCTCCAGGCCTGGGTATGAATCCTCCTAAGGGAATCTGTCACTTGGTAGTTGTATGACTTTTTTCAAGTTTGTTAACAACTTATTGACCAGAAAGGTATTAATACGTCTTTTGTTACCTGAACGTTATTGAGCAGAGTGTTTCAATATTCTCTTACATAACCAATCGCTGGCCATAGGGGTTAATTTCTGCAAAAATTCCCTGGTCAGTAATGTGTTAACTGGATGAATGCTGTTTCCTCACCTGAAAAGTGAGAAGAATAATGGTCACTGCATATATTTGTTGTGAGAATTAAATAAGATGATGAAAGAAAAAAACAATTGTCTGGTATGTGAAGAGCATGAGAGCAAGAACATTGTGTCTTTTCTTCATTGCTGTATCCCTGGTGTTTATAACAAGGCTGGAAAATGGAAGTGCCATCTTTTAATAAATAAATGAGTAACTGAATGAGTTAACAACAAAAGAAAGAACTCCTACAGAACAATAGTGATATTCTCCGTGGATGAAAGCAGTGGTTCTCAAATCTGGTTGCACTTTAGAATCTCTTAGAGAACTTTTAAAAAATACTGATGCCAGGGCCTCATGCCCAGAGAACTCGACTTACTGGTTTGTATTTTTGTCTCTAGCATTGGGTTTTTTAAAAAATAACATTTATTATCTCCTAACATACTATTTAATCAGTGAAAGTGTAAAAGTATTAGTTGCTCAGTCATGTCTGACTCTTTACTACTTCATAGAATGTAACCTGCCAGGCTTATCTATCCATGGGATTCTCCAGGCAAGAATACTGGAGTGGGTAGCCATTCCCTTCTCCAGGGAATCTTATTGACTAAGGGATCAAACCCAGGTCTCCTGCATTGCAGGTGGATTCTTTCCTGTCTAAGCCACCAGGGAAGCCCCATTCAATCAGTTCAGTTCAGTCGTTCAGTCGTGTCCAACTCTTTGCGACCCCATGAATCACAGCACGCCAGGCCTCCCTGTCCATCACCAACTCCCGGAGTTCACTCAGACTCACGTCCATAGAGTCAGTGATGCCATCCAGCCATCTCATCCTCTGTCGTCCCCTTCTCCTCCTGCCCCCAATCCCTCCCAGCATCAGGGTCTTTTCCAATGAGTCAACTCTTCACATGAGGTGGTCAAAGGACTGGAGTTTCAGCTTTAGCATCATTCCTTCCAAAGAACACCCAGGGCTGATCTCCTTCAGAATGGACTGGTTGGATCTCCTTGCAGTCCAAGGGACTCTCAAGAGTCTTCTCCAACACCACAGTTCAAAAGCATCAATTCTTTGGTGCTCAGCTTTCTTCACAGTCCAACTCTCACATCCATACATGACCACTCAGTACATATACTATTTAATCTTTTGTATATGTAATATACTAAATGAAATAATAAAGTATTATATTTATTCGTTATAGTTTACCATCTCCCTCTAGCACATAAGTTTCATGGTGTAGAAATTTTTTATGTTTGACATCTTGCCATATTCAAAGTGCCTAGAACATATTTGACACATAGTAGTTACTCAATAGGGCTTCCCTGGTAGCTCAGCTGGTAGAGAATTTGCCTGGAATGCAGGAGACCTGGATTTTATCCCTGAGCTGGGAAGGTCTCCTGGAGGCCAGCACGGCAACCCACTCTAGTATTCTTGCCTGGAGAATCCCCATGGACAGAGAAGCCTGGTAAGAAACAATGAATAACCATGGTATATTATCCAAATAATTTGGAGGTAAGTGAAGAATTGATGCTTTTTAACTGTGGTGTTTGGGAAGACTCTTGAGAGTCCCTTGGACTGCAAAGAGATCAAACCAGTAAATTCTAAAGGAAATCAATCCTGAATATTCATTGGGAGGACTGATGCTGAAGCTGACACTCCAAAACTTTGGCTACCTGATGCAAAGAACTGAATCCTTGGGAAAAATCCTGATGCTGAGAAAGATTGAAGGCAGGAGGAGAAGGGGTCAACAGAGGATGAGATGGTTGTATAGCATCACCAACTCAATGGACATGAGTTTGAGCAATCTCTGGGGGTTGGTGATGGATGGGGAAGCCTGGCATGCTGCAGTCTATGGGGTTGCAAAGAGTCAGACAAGACTGAGCGACTGAACTGAACTGAGCTGAAGTTTCTTTCTTTTTCAAGTAACAGATTTTATTGCTCTGAAAGAGACATAAGTTCCGTCAGTTGGTGGTAGGGGGAGGGTTGGAGGGGCTACACCAGAGCTGGTGGATGATGGAGAAGGGATTCCATACCTTCTGGGATGAGTTCATGGCAGAAGTTAAACAATGGAAATCCCAGAGAAGTCTGGGGGAGGATGCAGAGGAGGTGCACTTGTGCTTTGCTTCTTGGGTGAAGCCTGAGAAAACAAAAAGCTTCTTAGACCCCTGCACCAACTGGGTCCCTAGTAGATTACAAATGACTAACGTATACTTAAAGAAGAGTTGACAGCCCACAGCATCAAATTTACTCATCTCTGGAGTAGTGCAGAAAGGTAGAGAAAGCAATTGTGTCCTTTAGAGGGGCACAGCCACTTCTGTACCTGAGAGGCCTTGACATCCAGACAAGAAGGATGCAGATGACCTTTATGGCCCTGGTGCCCAGAGATCGGGGTGAAGCCTGCAGGGTTCAGCAGCAGTTGCAGTGTGGTTAGTGCTCCCAAAGTAAAAACATCTGGCCAGAGGTGTTAGTAGTCAACACAGCATATGACCAAAGAAGAAGAAGATGGGGAAAAGATGCTGTCTGCCAAAGACACATAGTGGCCACTTGAGTGTCCATGATTGAAATAATCTCTGGGCCAAAAAAAAAAAGTTAAAAGGAGAAGATGAGTACACTGAATGGACTGAATTTCCTTGGAAGTGACCAGACAAATTTTTCTGCTTCAGGTGAAATTGAAGTTTGAAAGCTAAGGTAGGTTGAGTTATAGGGAAACAATTTTCTCAAGGTTTTATTTTTGTACATCTGAGCTTATACCCATACAATCTGTCTTTTAACATTTTATCATTATTGTGCATTTGATTCATGTTTGTGTCAGGCTCTGTGGCTGTACATCAGGTACAGTCTTCACAACCTCATCACCAGTAGAACACCCACATGACTGACACAGATGGAAAGCTGATATGTGGTCCAGGTCAAAATTCCTGCCAATGTCTGGGCTTCTGGGGTCTTAGACAGAACTTACTCTTGGATGTAGTAGCTTCCAGATAGCAGCTTGTTTGGTGGTCTCTGTGTTGTGTCTCAATTTCTCAATTTGTTGTCTGATTGATTTTTATGGCTAACATTTCCTCAAACTCCAGAATGGCTTTGGTGGCTATGGACAGATTCAGAGAACTGGACTGGAGCCCAAAGATGATTCCAGAAGGATAGTGAGCTCATCTTTTGTGCAAACACAAATCTGGCCTGAAAACCTCTTGGTTGTTCCAAGCTGCAATGCCCTAGACTGGCAGTTAAGCACATATAGACACTGATCTCCAGACAGTCCCTCAAGTACACATGAGAGCCTTTTATTTTTCTCTGAGCACCAGACCTTTTCATCTGTCAGTTGTCTTTTACATCTGTTCCTTTTGTTGCCCGAAAACTCCTTACTTCATCTTCCCCTCTCATTCACCTTTCAAGTGCCAGGTCTAATGTCACCTCCTTTTTTGAGAACTTTCCTAAACTGCTTGGCAGTTAATAACTCACCCCTTTGGGCTTCCACAAATTTGGTACATATTTTCTCTAAAGCATTTTTCATGTTGTTCTCTAATTATTTATGTCTGTACTTTTTTCCCCATTAGACTGGGAGTTATTCATGGGGAAAGATTCAATGTGTCTCACTTGTTTTGAATTATTCCCAGTGTGTTATGTATTCTCCTGCACGAGTGTGTGCGTGTGCACAAAATTCCTTAGGAATCACATAGCCTTGAAAGTGAAAGTCACTCAGTCATGTCCTACTCTTTGCAACACTATGGACTATACAGTCCATGGAATTCTCCAGGCCAGAATATTGGAGTGGGTAGCCTTTCCCTTCTCCAGGGGATCTTCCCAACTCAGGGATCGAACCTAGGTCTCCCACAAGGGAAGCCAAGGAATACTGGAGTGGGTAGCCTATCCCTTCTTCAGCAGATCTTCCCAACCCAGGAATCAAACCGGGGTCTCCTGCATTGCAGGCGGATTCTTTACCAACTGAGCTGTCAGGGAAGCCCAATCACATAGCCTTAGAATCTTTATAGATCATGATGCAGTCAGATCTGGTACATTGTGGTCTGTTCTTAGCACAACCTCATTCCTACATGAGTCCCATCAATGAAGCCTAGGTCTCTGAGAACTTAGATGAGTTGCTTCCAAAGTGTGGCTCCCAGTACAACAGCATCACCCGTAAACTTGTTAGGATGTAGATTCTAACAAATTGGGCACAAAAGGAATGTACTGCAACATAATGAATGTGTAGGACCAGTTCACAGCTAACATTATATTCAATGTTGAACTGGAGGTCCTAGCCATAGCATTTAGGCCAAAAAAAAAAAAAAAAAAAAAAGGAGGGGGTGGGGAGAAGTATAAGGCATCTAAATTGGAAAGGAAGAAACAAAATTATCTTTGTTTGCAAATGCTATATTATATATAGAAAACTTAAAGAATCCATCAAAAAACCTGTTGAAACTAATAAGCAAATTCAGTAAAGTGGCAGGATACAAAGTTGATATGCAAAAATCAGGTGCATTTCTGTATGCTAACAACAGCAAAGTATCTGACAAAGAAATAAAGAAAATAAACCCATTCACAATAATATCAAAACAGTAAAATACTTAGGAATAAATTTAACCAAGATGGTGAAAGATTTGTACCCTAAAAACTACAGGACATTGATGAAAGAAATCAAAGGAGATATAAATGAAAAGATATCACATACTCATGGACTGAAATAATATTTTTAAATGTCCATAATACCTAAAGCAATCTAAGATTAAATGTAATCCTGGAAATTGGAATAAAAATATCAGTTTTTTGGGGAATAAAATTGGAATAAAAATATGACAGTTTTTATAGAAATAGAAAAAATACTAAAATTTGTATGGAACCACAAAAGATCCCACATAGCCAAAGCAATATTGAGAAACAAGAACACAGCTGAATGTATCACATGTCCTGATTTTAAATTATTTGTTGCTATTTAGTTGTTAAGTTTTGTCCAGCTCTTTGTGACCCCATGGATTGCAGCAGGCCAGGCTTCCTTGTCCTTCATATCTCCTGGAGTTTACTCAAACTCACATCCATTGAGTCGATGATGCTATCCAACCATCTCATCCTCTGCCACCCTCTTCTCCTCCTGTCCTCAATCTTTCCCAGCATCAGGGTCTTTTCCAATGAGTCAGCTCTTCGCATCAGATGGCCAAAGTACTGATGCTTCAGCTTCAGCATTCATACTTCCAATGAATATTTAGGGTTTATTTCCTTTTGGATTGATTGGTTTGATCTCCTTGCTGTCCAAGGGACTCTCAAGAGTCTTCTTCAGCACCACAGCTTGAAAACATCAGTTCTTTGGCTTTCAGACTTCTTTATGGTCCAACTCTCACATCCATACATGACCACTGGAAAAGCCATAACTTTGACTAGATGGACCTTTGTTGACAAAGTGATGTGTCTGCTTTTGAATATGCTGTCTATGTATGTTATAGCTTTCCTTCCAAGGAGCAAGTGTCTTTTAATTCCATAGCTGCAGTCACCATCCTCAGTGAGCCCCCCAAAATAAAATATGTCACTGCTTCCACTCTTTCTCCTTCTAATTGCTATGAAGTGATGAGAAAACTATTATAATCAAAACAATAAGGTATGGTTTCCCTTGTGGCTCAATGGTAAGGAATCCACCTGCCAACGCCTGAGACACGGATTGGATCCCTGGTCTGGGAAAATCCTGCATGTTGTGGAGCAACTAAGCCTGTGAGCCACAGCTATTGAGCCTGTGCTTTAGAACCCAGGAACTGCAACTGCTGAGCCCACGCCCTGCAACTACCGAAGCCCGTGTGCCCTAGAGCCCGTGCTCTGCAACAGTATAAGCCACTGCAATGGCACGCTGCCACTAGAGAGCAGCGCCGGCTCTCTGCAGCTAGAGAAAAGCCCACACAGCAACAAAGACCCATCACGGCCACACACACACGCAGAGACACTGGCATAAAAATTGACACATAGAATTACTGGGTCATGTCTAGAGGCAAGAAACAAACCCACACATATATGGTTAATTTTGGATGAAAGAACCAAGAATACTCAATGGAGAAAAGATAAATCTCTTCATAAGTGATGCTGGGAAAATTAGATATGCACATTCAAAAGAATGAAACTGGAAAACTATCTTACACCACTCACAAAAATTAACTTGAAATGGGTTAAACTCTTAAATGTAAGACCTGAAACCATAAAACTCTGAGAAGAAAACATAGGAATAAAAATTCCTTGACACTGAACTTGGCAATGATTTTCTGGCTATGATACCAAAGGCATGCAAAACAACAGCACGCATAAGCAACTGGGACTATAACAAACTAAAAAGCTTCTGCACACTAAGAGAATTGATCAACAAAACGAAAAGGCAACCTACAGAATAGTAAAAATATTTGCATATCATATATCTGATAATGGGTTAATATCTAAAATATATAAGGAACTCACACAGAAAACCAAACGATTCAGTTAAAAAAATGGGCAAAGGAGCTGAACAGACGTATTTCTAAAGAAGAAATACAAATACAAGAACTCCTCATTTTACTGTGCTTCTCCCTTTTGCACTGTGAAAGTGTTGTGATTTTTACAAACTTAAGGTTTGTGAAAACCCTTCATTGAGCAAGTCTATTGGTGCCATTTTTTCCAGCAGCATTTGCTCACTTCATGTCTCTGTGTCACATTCCATTTTTGCAATCTTTTAAACTTTTGCATTGTTATTATGTTTGCTGTGGTAATCTATGATTAGTGATCTTATAATTAAAAAAATCATTTTTAAATTGAAGTATACTTGATTTATAATGTGTGAGTTTCAAGTATAGAGCACAAAACATTTTCAGATTCTTTTCCCTTATAGGTTTATAAAATATTGAGTATAGTTTCTCTGTACTATACAGTAGGTCCTTGTTGGTTGTCTATTTTGTATATAGTAGTGTGGGGATCAACCCTGGGATTTCTTTGGAAGGAATGATGCTAAAGCTGAAACTGCAGTACTTTGGCCACCTTATGCGAAGAGTTGACTCATTGGAAAAGACTCTGATGCTGGGAGGGATTGGGGGCAGGAGGAGAAGGGGACAACAGAGGATGAGATGGCTGGATGGCATCAGCGACTCAATGGAGATGAGTTTGGGTGAACTCTGGGAGTTGGTGATGGACAGGGAGGCCTGGTGTGCTGCGATTCATGGGGTTCAAAGAGTCGGACACGACTGAGTGACTGAACTGAACTGAACTGAACTGAATGTGTATATGTTGATCTCAAGCTCCTAGCTTATCGCTCCACACCCCTTTCCCTTTTGGTAACCATAAGTTTGCTTTCTATGTCTGTGGGTCTATTTCTGTTTTGTAAATAATTTGATTTGTATCTTTTTTCTTTTAAGATTCCACATGTAAATGATATAGTATGATGTTTGTCTTTCTCTTTTTGACTTACTTTGCTTAGTATGATAATTTCTTGTTCCGTCCATGTTGCTGTAAATGGCATTATTTCATTCTTTTTTAGTGGCTGAGCAATATTCTGTTGCATGTGTGCATGCGCGCATGCACACACACACAAACACACACACACATGCCCCTTCTTTATCCATGCATCTGTTGATGAACATTTAGGTTGTTTCCATGTCTTGGCTATTGTCAGTAGTGCTGCAATACATATTGAAGTGCATGTATTTTTTTGAATTACAGTTTTCTCTGAATATATGCACTGGAGTGCGATTGCAGTGTCATGCGTGCCTGTGTGCTAAGTCACTTCAGTCGTGTCTGACTCTTTGTGACACTATGGACTATAGCCCATCAGGCTTCTCTGTTCATGGGATTCTCCAGGCAAGAACACTGGAGTGAGTTGCCATTTCCTCCTCCAGGGGATCTTTCCCATCCAGGGATCGAACCCTCATCTCTTATGTCTCCTGCATTGGCAGGCATGTTCTTTACCACTAGCACCACCTGGGAAACCCCTTGCAGTGTCATATGGCAATTCTATCTTTAGTTTTTTAAGAAAGCTCCGTACTGTTCTCCATAGTAGGTTGTACCAATTTATATTCCCATCACCAGTGTAGAAGGATTCCCTTTTCTTCACACCCTCTCCAGCATTTATTATTTGTACACTTATTAATGATGGCCATTAATGATGGCCATTCTGAGGTGATACCTCATTGTAGCTTTGATTTGCATTTCCCCAATTATTAGTGATGTTGAGCAATTTTTTCATGTGCCTATTGGTTGTCTGAATACCTTCTCTGGTGAAATGTCTATTTAGATTGTGATTAGTGATTCTGGATATTACTATTGTAATTATTTTGGGGTTCCACAAACCATGACCATATAAAGGTAGCAAATGTAATTGATAAATGTAATGTTTATTTACTGATTACATTGACTGCTTCCCTGACTAGCCATTCTCCCATTTCTCTCTCCTTAGGTTTCCCTATTCCCTGAAAAACAACAATTAATAACCCTAGTACTCTTGCCTGGAAAATCCCATGGATGGAGGAGCCTGGTAGGCTGCAGTCCATGGTGTCGCTAGGAGTTGGACACGACTGAGCAACTTCACTTTGACTTTTCACTTTCCTGCATGGAGAAGGAAATGGCAACCCACTCCAGTGTTCTTGCCTGGAGAATCCCAGGGATGGGGGAGCCTGGTGGGCTGCTATCTCTGGGGTCGCCCAGAGTCAGACATGACTGAAGCGACTTAGCAGCAGCAGCAGAATGACCTCTAAATGTGCACATGAAATATCTCTCACTTTAAATCAAAAGCTAGAAATGATTAAGCTTAACTGAAGGCTGAGATAGGCCAAAAGCTAGGCCACTTGTGCCAGTTGGACAAGCTGTGAATGTAAAAAAAATTCTTGAAGGAAACTAAAAGTACTACTCTAATGAATGATAAAAAGTGAAATAGTCTTATTAATATGGAGAAATCTGTAGTGGTCTGTATAGAAAATCTAACCAGCAACAACATTCCCTTAAGCCAAAGACTAATCCAGAGCAAGACCCCAGCTCTCTCTGTGAAAGCGGAGAGAGGTGGGGAAGCTGCAGAAGAAAAGTGCAAAGCTAGCAGAGGTTGGGTTAGTGAAAGAAGCCGTCTCCATAATATAAAAGTACAAGGTGAAATGCAAGACAGTGCTGATGTAGAAGCTGCAGCAACTGAGCCCATGTGCCACAACTACTGAGCTCACACTTGGCAACAAGAGAAGCCACCAAAACCAGAAGTCTGCTTACCACAACTAGAGAAAGCTCTTGCACAGCAATGAAGATCCAGCACAGCCAAAAATAAAAAGACTGAATTTTAAAGTTGCTATCAAACAGCATCACATGCTACAGAGAAATTGTTTATGAAAGGAAGAGCCATCAGTGTAGCAAACTTCATTGTTATTACATTTTAAGAAATTGCCACAGCCACTCCAACCTTCAGCAACTACCACCCTGAACAGTCAGTAGCCATTGACGTGGAGGAAAGATTAGGACTCACTGAAGGTTCAAATGATGTAAGCATTTTTTAACCATAAAGTATTTTAAAATTAAAGGATGTACATTTTTTATACATAATGCTGTTGTAAACTTAATAGACTATAATATAGTATAAACATAACTTAATATGAATTGGGAAACCAATAACTTTACAATTCACTTTACTGTGCTATTTGCTTTATTGTGAGGCAGCTAGAACCAAACCCTTAATATTTTGGATGTCTGTGTAGATACAATGGAATACTAATCAGTCATAGAAAAGAAAGATATCTTGCCTTTAGTGACAACATGGATGGACTTTGAGGGTATTATGCTAAGTGAAATAAGTCAGACAAAGACAAATAGCATGATCTCACTTATATGTGGAATCACTCCCAAACTGAAATCATGGAACAGAGAGTAGATTGGTGGTTGCCAGGTTTGAGGGTTGGGGGAAAAGGGTGAAAGTGGTCAAAAGGTATAAACTTCCAGGTATAAGATGAATCAGTCAGTTCATTTCAGTTGCTCAGTCATGTCGGACTCTTTGTGACCCCATGGATTGCAGCACGCCAGGCCTCCCTGTCCATCACCAACTCCTAGAGCATTCTCAGACTGATGTCCATCGAGTCAGTGATGCCATCCAACCATTTCATCCTCTGTCATCCCCTTCTCCTCCTGCCTTCAGTCTTTCCCCGCATCAGGGTCTTTTCCAATGAGTCAGTTCTTCACATCAGGTGGCCAAAGTATTGGAGTTTCAGCTTCAGCATCAGTCCCTCCAATGAATATTTAGGACTGATTTCCTTTAGGATGGACTGGTTGGATCTCCTTGCAGTCCAAGGGACTCTCAAGAGTCTTTTCCAACACCACAGTTCAAAAGCATCAATTCTTTGGTGGTCTGCTTTCTTTATGGTCCAACTCTCACATCCATACATGACTACTGGAAAAACCATAGCCTTGACTAGATGGACCTTTGTTGGCAAAGTAATGTCTCTGCTTTTTAATATGCTGTCTAGGTTGGTCATAGCTTTTCTTCCAAGGAGCAGCATCTTTTAATTTCATGGCTGCAGTCACCATCTGCAGTGATTTTAGAATCTCCCAAAATAAAGTCTGTCACTGTTTCCATTGTTTCCCCATCTATTTGCCATGAAGTGATTGGACTGGATGCAATGATCTTAGTTTTTTGAATGTTGAGTTTTAACCAACTTTTTCACTCTCCTCTTTCACTTTCATCAAGAGGCTCTTTAGTTCTTCTTCACTTTCTGCCATAAGGGTGGTGTCAGCTGCATATCTGAGGTTATTGGTATTTCTCCCAGCAATCTTGATTCCAGCTTGTGCTTCATCCAGCCTGGAATTTCACATGATGTACTCTGCATATAAGTTAAATAAGCAGGGTGACAGTATACAGCCTTGATGTACTCCTTTTCCTATTTGGAACCAGTCTGTTCCATGTCCAGTTCTAACTGTTGCTTCCTGACCTGCATACAGGTTTCTCAAGAGGCAGGTCAGGTGGTCTGGTATTCCCATCTCTTTCAGAATTTTCCACAGTTTATTGTGATTCACACAGTCAAAGGCTTTGACCTAGTCAATAAAGCAGAAGTAGATGTTTTTCTGGAGCTCTCTTGCTTTTTCAATGATCCAACAGATGTTGGCAATTTGATCTCTGGTTCCTCTGCCTTTCCTAAATCCAGCTTGAACATCTGGAAGTTCATGGTTCAAGTACTATTGAAGCCTGGGGATGAATAGTCCTGGGGATCTAACGTAGCACATGGTGACTGTGGTTAACAATGCTATATTGAGCACTTCAAAGTTGCTGTATCCGTAACCCTATTTACAGCACCAATTGTCTTGCTGTATCTCACTGTGTGTACTATTTGTTGAACCCAAGGTAGACAAAGTGCAAGCAGGGGAGCTGGAAGAAAATTCGAGAAGTCGGAGGAAATCTAGATGCCTTTATTCTTTCCTGGCTGGTGAAGCAGCCATAGCAGCAGACATAACATAACACAGCATAACTGTACACAACCCCCAGGGCTTTTCCAGGTGAAGCTTATATATACTTATAGAACAAAAGTAGCTCGTGGCCAAGTGAGTACCTTGTGACATGCATGTGCAATGAGTGCTCTCAGTGCTCTCAGCCACTGTTTACAGAACATGGGACAAGAAAGCATGAGAGTGTGGGGTGAGAGAGCCTGACTGGCATCATCTTGTTAATTTCCCCACATTCCATCCCTTCAGGGCCTCTCGCCTCACCATCTATGTGCAGTCCATCTTCTGCGATGTTCCCTTGGCGAGTGACACTGATTCTTGGATTTAACAACATGCAACAGCAGTAGCTACAACAAACAGTTACATCCCCAATACATAGCAAAACCCAATGCCAGGTATCACCTGGAACTCATGTTGCAGTCCTTGCCCTCCTGGGGCTAGAAGAGCCATGCACTGCATGTGGAGTGCCTTTATCTTCCATGGCCAAGTCCGGTCCACCATCTGTCCTTTTGAAATTTCAGGAAAGCCTCCACAGGAGCAACTCCATCCCTGCAGGGTTTTTTATTATTAAGGACCTGCAAAACCCTCAATAGGCATTGGGCCCACCCCTTCAAGGAGGGAATTTTTTAGGCCCAACCCATAAGATTCCAAATGATTTCACACTGATCTAAATCTGTAAGAGAATCAGAGGTTAGTAGCACAGCATAGGACACAGCCTTTAGACCCTGTTCTAAATCTACATCACAGGACAAGCCTGAATCTACATCATACAGCACAGGACAAAGCCTTTACAGAATACTGTTCTACTAAATCTACATCATAGGACACAGGTTTTAGAGCATACTATTCTAAATCTAGGACACAGCCTTTACCATAAACAAGGTTGCACCAGTGTCAACCAGGGCCATTACTCTCTGTACATTAGCTAATGACCAGTGTATTGCAAGTTCT